>NC_085135.1:10602056-11221128 GCF_030269925.1 Bombyx mori
GTAGAAAGCGAGTGGTTCCCAATGTTCACCTCTCCTTTGTTGTAGAACAGCTCCGATCGCTGTGCGAGACGCGTCAGTGACAATCGCAAGATCGGCTGTTGGATCCGGATGAGACAAAAGCGTTGCCTGAGATAAAGAAGTTTTACAGTCCTCAAAGGCTTTTAACATGACTGCATCCATATCCACAGGATGTGAACCTTTCATTTTAACTTCTGCCAGAGCGTTGTTCAACGGAGCTTGTAACTGGGCGGCATTAGGTATGAAACGGCGGTAGAAATTAAGCATGCCTAGGAATCTTCGGAGCTCTTTCACAGTTTTAGGAGCAGAATTCCTGGATAGCTTGGACTTTAGTGTCCAATGGTTTAGTACCTGTAGCAGATACTTCAAATCCTAGGAATTCCACGACCGATTGACCAAAAGTACATTTTATTGTGTTCACCAGAATGCCATACTGCCGGAGACGATCAAAGAATTGACGTAGATGACACTTATGTTCCTCTAGCGATGAAGAAAACAATAATATATCATCAATATATCCGTAGGTGAAGTCGAGGCCTAGTAGCACCTCATCTATGAACCTTTGGAATGTCTGAGCGGCATTCCTCAAACCAAAGGTCATAAATGGAAATTCGTAAAGTCCAAAAGGAGTAGTGATGGCTGTTTTAGGTAATACCTCAGGATTCACGGCTATCTGATGATAAGCCTTCACCAAATCATTTTTAGAAAAGACGGAACATCCAGAAAGTTGTTGTGAGAAGTCATGGATGTGGCGTATTGGATACCTATCAGGTATCGTCCTCGCATTCAGTGATCGGTAATCGCCACAAGGACGCCATCCGTCATCTTTCTTCTTCACCAAGTGCAGAGCAGAAGACCACGCACTCTCTGAACGCCGGGCTACGCCGCTTGCCAACATATCCTCGAACTCTTTCTTCGCGGCTTGCATGCGTGCTGAATCCAAACGTCGAGGCTTGCAAGCAACTGGAGGTCCCGGTGTAGTTCTGATATTATGGACGGTGTTATGCTTAAATGTGGTAGAGAGCATACCTGCTGGCCTTGTGATTTCTGGGAACTCTCGCAGAATATCGTGGAAGTCAGTTTCACCAGTGACGGCTTTGACAGAAGGAAGGTCTTTAGTCATCCCGATAGATGTCGCGACTGCAGACAGAGAAGTGATGCCATCAATAATACGCTGTTTTCTGCAATCGACGAGTAAGTTGTAGTAAGACAAGAAATCCACTCCGATTATGGGCTTAGAAACGTCTGCAACAGTGAATTTCCACGCGAAGGCTAACGGTACGGTCTACGAAGTTTAAAGTTCAGTACTAAAGTAAGTACAGTTACACCATAAGTTGAAATTTCAGTACCATTAGCTGCATATAACTTATAGTCTGAGGGTTTTAAATTTCTGGCCGTCGCTCTGCTTCCGGTTGTCCATCTTGTCTTCTCTTTGTTTCCACGCGCAGGGTGAAACGCATCTACGTGCGGAGTCTGGCGACTGGAGTACGGGCCAAGAGCCCGTACTCCAGACTTGGAGCGGGAGAGCTGCCGAAAATGGTTTGCACTTATCCTTGATCGGGAACGCTCAATGTTGCTCAGTCTAGCATTGATTTTCGCTAGTTCGGCCGTTATGCTTGCTATACTGGTCTTGCTGGGTGCCTGCGTTCTCTCCGCTCGTGATGGTGCTTTCTGAACTATTGTTGAAACGTGGCTGGCGCGTGTGACATCCGCAACATTGTCTGCAATCATCGCCAGGTTGTCGAAGTCTTTGGTCTCTGTTACTGTCAGCACGGCTCGAACAGTCGATGGAAGGTGTCCTTGCTATAACACTTAACGTGTCGTCCGGAATCTTGTCTCGGGCCAGGTCTCGCATGCAGTGTAGTAGCTGAGAGGGTTTTAGGTCTCCCAACTCCATCTCTCCTATCAGTTTTTCTATTTGCCTCGCTTTGGAGTCCTCGTATAGTGTTAGGAGGTTTACCTTTCAGCGCTTGAAATTTGTTGGCATCCGGTGGCTTGCTTATGAAGTCTGTGATCTGTATGATTACTTCTTTTGGTAGTTTTGAGACGACTAAGTCGAACTTGCTTTCATCCCCCATCTTCTGAGGTGCTAGTATGGCTTCTACCCTGATGAACCAAACGCGAGGTTGGTCTGTCCAAAATTCAGGGATGCGGGATGATAGGGACATCGCCATGACTTCTGATGGCGGCATCGGTGGAGCGTGGGAAGTCGGTGTAGTCATTCTAACTAATGCACGAAGTTGACACTCACGAATTCTTGAGTCTTCAGTCAGGGTCACCAGCTTAGGATGAGGTTACTAACTCACAACTTATATATTTACGGAAAATACAATAGCTACATACAGTTTTATTATAGCTATCTAAGTGGAACTGTGTTCGCTGTATGACCGTTACAACTGGACTGTCGTCCCAATATATTTTTCCCACAAGCGTGGAATGGTGAAGATGATACCTTGCATTACGTAGCCAGGTAACACGCCACGTACGTTATTAAGCATGTGTGTGTGACCCTACACCTGACACAGCTTTCTCGATATATATTTAATAATTCCCTCACTAGCCCTTTTCAATCTGGGCTTAGATCAGGCCACAGTATTGTTTCCACGCTTCTGAAAGTGACAAGTGATATCAGGGTGGGTTTGGAAAAATCCAAAATCACTATACTAGTTTTGGTTGATTTCTCAAACGCGTTTAACACCGTTTGTCCGAAATCCTTCTTTCCATCTTCTCCCATCTCAACGTCTCAAAAGGGGCGTTGGATTGGTTCTCTTCCCATCTTAAGGGGCGTCAGCAATCTGTTCGTAATGACGAATTCTCATCAAACTGGTGTAATCTTGATTCTGGGGTCCCACAAGGCGGTGTCCTCTCTGCTCTCTTGTTTTCAATTTTTATAAATTTTCTCACCCCTGAGCTAAGGTGTGCATTTCATCTTTACGCCGATGATCTACAACTGAATGCACAAACCGATGTTGATCACGTATCGGACACTATTACCAAATTAAACCATGATTTAAAATCAATCAAAAATTGGTCCGATAGGTTTGGTCTGGCGGTGAATCCTACCAAATGCCAAGCGATAATTGTTGGTAGCCACCGAAATATGAGTAAAATCAGTAATTTTAAGTTGCCGCCTGTTGTTTTCAATGATATAATCATCCCCTTTAGCCAAAACGTCAAAAATCTTGGATTACACATTGACACTACACTTGTATGGAGGGCGCAAATAACATCCATTAGTCAAAAAGTCATCAGGTCCTTGCGATCTCTCTATCGCCAAAAAAATATGCTACCATCGAATGTAAAGGCCATGCTCGTGCAGACTTTAATTTTCCCTATGGTCGACTACGGTGATGGGTGCTACTATGACCTGAATGCAGATCTTCTCAACAAACTAGACCGCCTTCTCAATAATTGCATTCGATTCGTTTTTAATATTAGAAAATATGACCATGTGTCCGCGCATCGAACTCGTCTGAAATGGTTACCGATCCGTCAGCGTAGAGAGGAAAGAGCGCTGACTACCTAATTTTCTCTTTAGGACTCTGCCTCCTCACCCTCTTACTTAAAATCGCATTTTAGATACTTGAACGCAAGCCATGAGAGAAGTCTACGTTCCTCACATAATCGTCTCTTACAATGTCCTATCCATCGCTCAGATTTTTTACATTCTTCTTTTATTGTACAGTCCATAATATTATGGAATTCGCTTCCCAAAAAAATCAGGATGACCAGCAATCGTTTTACTTTTAAACTCAAAGTTCGCGAATACATCCACAAAAAACTGGAAGAATCATCTCCAAACTAATTTATTTTATTTTTCAATTATAATTATTATTATTATTTTTTTAGCCATTCTTAATTATAATACTAAATTGTGTATTTTCATGTGTATTTATATATTATTGCTTTACATGTATATTATAGTGTGTGTAATTATGTGTATGTATGTATTTTATTATTTTATACATACGTATATTAAATTGTAGTATATTTACTGTTCACCATCTACAGTGACGCAGCATTGCATGTCGTCATGCAGGAGTCTAAGAAGCGCCACAAACTTTTCCGTGCATCCGAGTTTCCGTAACACCAACCACAAGGCTTCGCGAGGCACGCTGTCAAAAGCCTTCTCCAGGTCAACAAAACAGAGGTACAGCTGACGACCCTGTTCTCTGCTCTTTTCTTGTAGTTGACGCACAGAGAAAATCGCTTCGCATGTGCCTCGATCCGGTCGGAAGTCAAACTGAGTTTCGGGCAGGATCTTTTCAGATAAGTCCTTTAGGCGGTTTAAGAGTACCCTAGCAAAGACCTTTCCCGGGGCCGATAGGAGCGAAATACCGCGGTAGGAGTCGCAGTCAGATCGGTCGCCCCTGTTCTTATAGAGAGCAGTTATGCGCGATACTTTAAAGCTATCCGGAACGCGCTCTTCCTCCCACATACGAACAAACAGTTCCCAAACCAACGTGTGCAAATCCTCTCCACCGTACTTGATCAGCTTTCCTGGTATAAGGTCAGCGCCAGCCGCCCTTTTATTTTTTTGCTGTCTGATGGCAGTAACAACCTCGTCACGCAATAGGGGCTCGTCCAGCTCAAGGGCAAGAGGGAGTTGAGGCATTAAAGCGATGCTTTGCAGATCTGCTGATCGATCCACATTCAGCAGGGCATTGAAGTGCTCTGCCCAGCGCCTTAGTACATCCTCCTTGCATGTTAAGAGGTGCCTACTATCTAGAGCCCTTAAAGGAACCTTTGCATGGTTGGATGTACCCATCAGCTTGCGCACCTCGCTATAGAACTCACCGAGCTGGTTTGTGTCAGTGAGCCATTGCATATGAATAGCTTTGTCCTGCAACCACTTGTCTTTTATTTGTCGAGACAGCTTGCGCAATTCGAGGTCACTAGCTTTGACCGCCGCAACGCTTCCTGTACGCCTTCTGTGCTGTCGCAAGAGATCACGGTGTTTGTCGAGTGCCGCCCGCAAAACTTCATCATTTCCATCAAACCAGTCTTCATTACGACGGCATTTCCTACCCAGTGCAATTGAAGCGGTATCCATGATATGAGATGATAAAGCTCCCCAGTCAGCATCAACATCACCTGTCTCATTAACTGGCAACAGCTTCTTAGACAAAACTTCAGCATAGTTCTTCCTCACCTCAGGATCTCTTAGCTTGTCTATGTCCAAAGACGCAAGCTTTTTCATAGGAGATCTACGCGGGCGGCGGAGGCGGAGTCGTAGCTTGGTGACAATAAGTCGGTGGTCAGACCAGCAGTGTGCACCACGCATAACACGGGTGATCTGCACTTGGCTGAAATCTCTTTGCCTTACGATAGCATAGTCGATCAAATGCCAGTGCTTGGATCTTGGGTGCATCCATGTTGTCTTGTACTTAGCGGCAAGTCTAAACATAGTGTTCGTAATTGCTAGACCGTATTGAGCACAAAGACTGAGCAGCAACTGACCATTGCTGTTAATGTTGCCGACTCCGTGTCTACCCAGAACTCCAGGCCAAGCCTCATAGTCCCGACCGACCCTGGCATTGAAGTCGCCCAGCAATAGTACCTGCTCTCTGGCGTTTATGCTGTCAAGGCAAAGAGTCACTTCCCCATAGAATTTGTCCTTAATGTCATCAGACTTGTCAAGCGTTGGAGCATATACACTGATGACATTAAGGTAATTGTCTTTATCCAGGTGAACTCGCAGTGTGGTAACGCGGTCCGAGATATGTACAGGGTACTCCTCTAATCGCTTTACTAAGTGATTCTTGATGGCAAATCCTACACCTGAATGTCGCGTTTCAGAGGCAGCGGTACCTTTCCAGAAGAAAATATAACCAGCACCTACTTCCACCAGCTCTCCTTCATCGGCAAGATGTGTTTCGCTGAGAGCAGCCACATCTACGTTGTAGCGATGAAGTTCCCAAGCTACTATGGCGGTCTTGCGTTCAGAGCAGACGTTGCCATCTCGATCAAGAAGCGTTCTCACGTTCCACGCCCCAAATGTCATGATAGATGTTTTTATAATATTTCTTTTGCAACGTCGACCACGATTTGACTGATGCAGTGGCAGCCGCGGTTACTACCACTTATCAAATGGGACGAGCAATTTTTAGGGCACCTTTTCTAGCCCCCTCCCCGGCTGAGCGGGGAAAGCAGTGCCTCCCTAAACAGGGCTGCTTTGTCATCTCGGGTGCTGCCGAACCCACGCTGTCGCCCCAAACTCGCAGCGCAAGAACGACCACGGTGTGTACTCACACCCCCGAGACCGCCTGTGCGCAGGTATGAGACAAAGCCTAGCTTACATCAGGCTAGACCTCTCTACTGCTACCCCCCCCCCCCCCCCCCCCCCCCCCCCCCCCCTTAAGGGTTATAAAATTAATGGAGGGTAATTACAAGTTCTGCGATGAAACAATATATTACAAATTTATACGTCACTTTTTGTGTAGAATACGGTGATTCGGAAGATAGGATCCTGGATTGATGTTATACCAGTTCCCTCGCGTCAGTCAGTATAGTACTCAGATCTTGAGACAATTCCGGGACGTTACGTACCACGGAGCGTATTCCAACATATAAAGTCACGAATTACGGGACTATTGGAACCCTATAAAGCATGAATTATACAAAAGAAGTTCATGACACATTACAGAACAAACATATTATGTATAATCAAACACTTACCGATAAATTACATCGGGCACAATTTAAAGACTTGAATGTGAAACATTCTTATACAGATCAATAAATACCTAGTCAGGTCATAAATTCTGTCACATGTTTAATGTAAAATAATTGAAACAAGTTTATTCATTATGTAACCATTCATATACCAAAATGAACTTAACAAAACATAGATTCTTGTGACACTAAAGTTTATTCAAAATGACCTCCGTGATTTTGAATACAGGCCTTCAATCTGCGCGGCCAGTCGTCTATCGCAGCACGAACGAGGTCCATGTCAATATCGGCGGCTGCCTTAATCAAGGATGTCTTGAGTGACTCCAAATTGGGATGAGGCTTTGAGCACGCCTTTTCCTCCAAGTGTTGCCATATCTTGTAATCTAACGGATTCAAATCTGGACTGGAGGAGGGCCAGTCTTCGTGCCGGATGAAGTCGATTTCACGCGCCGCCAGCCAGTCTTGTGTGCTCTTCGCTCTATGAGCTGGCGCCGAATCTTGTTGGAATACCCAGTGCCTGTTATTGAACATGGTATGAGAAACAGGTTCCACAAGGTTCGTCAGGACTGTATTTTGATACACAACTGCATTCGTTTTTACACCTTTCTCACAAAAATGTACCTCTGTTAAGCCCCAATAAGAAACTCCCAACCATACCATGAGCGAGGATGGAAAATGACCTCGTTGGACATTACGCGGAGCCCGTCGTACAAACAGAACCAAAAAACTCTCAGACTCTACTCTCAAACTCAAGGAAGAACGTCGCGGAATGATTTTGCAGTCTTCAGAAGATTCGTTTAAATATCGGCATCTCAACAGACAGATCTCAAAGTCACTTAAATTTGATTTACGCCGTTTTAATACTGAGCGTATTAAAGAGGCTATAGAACGAAACAAAGGCTCCGAAGTGTTCGCGAGAGATTTGTCTTTTGGGAAAGTCAGTTGACAAGACTGAAGACCGATGATGGCAGGATCATTTCGTCCAAGCCTGAGCTTTTGAGAGAGGTCGAGAAGTTCTATGGACAGCTATACACATCTACTCGACAACCCGTGGAATATCTAGCAAAGGATCCAAGAGCTAGATTAGTCCGACACTATACCGAAGATATCCCCGACGTCAGCCTGTGCGAGATTAGAAAGGCTCTCAAACAACTTAAGGACAACAAGGCACCGGGCGAGGATGAAATTACTGTCGAACTTCTGAAGGCGGGTGGAAAACCAGTCCTTCGGGCCCTTCAAATTTTATTTAATTCCGTCATTCTCGATGAGAACGTGCCCCTGACATGGACCAGAAGTGTGTGGTGTGTGGTTCTTCAAAAAGGGTGACAATACTCGTTTGAAGAATTATAGACCCATCTCACTTCTGAGTCATGTCTATAAGTTGTTCTCAAGAGTTATTACGAACCGTCTCGCGCGCAGGTTTAATGACTTCCAGCCACCCGAACAAGCCGGTTTCCGAAAAGGCTATAGTACCGTAGACCACATTCATACGTTGCGGCAGATTGTACAAAAGACCGAGGAATATAACCTGCCGCTTTGCTTTAGCATTTGTGGACTACGAGAAAGCCTTTGATTCGATTGAAACCTGAGCCGTGTTACAGTCTCTCCAACGGTGCCAAATTGATTATCGGTATATCGAAGTGTTGAGGTGTTTGTATGAAAACGCTAATATGTCAGTCCGAGTACAGGACCGGGCTTCGGAACCTATCCTTCTGCAGCGGGGCGTGAGGCAAGGAGATGTTATTTCTCCGAAACTATTTACCGCTGCGCTGGAAGATGTTTTCAAAGTTCTGGACTGGAAAGGACTAGGCATCAACATCAACGGCGAGCACATAACTCACCTTCGGTTCGCCGATGATATTGTGATTATGGCCGAGACCATGGAGGACCTCATTACAATGCTCAAAGACCTCGGTAGGGCTTCTATCCGAGTGGGTCTAAATATGAACAAGGAAAAAACAAAAATTATGTTGAATGCTCATGTAGCGCCCACTCCAGTAAAGATCGGAGGCTCTACGCTCGAAGTTGTTGACGAGTATATTTACCTGGGACACACTGTCCAGCTAGGTAAGTCCAACTTCGAAAAAGAGGTCAACCGTCGAATCCAGCTCGGATGGGCAGTGTTCGGAAAACTACGTAAAATCTTCTCATCACAAATACCACAGTGTCTCAAGCCGAAAGTCTTTGACCAGTGTGTGTTGCCAGTGATGACATATGGCACTGAGACGTGGTCGCTCACAATGGGCCTTATGAGAAGGCTCAAGGTCACCCAAAGAGCAATGGAGAGGACTATGCTCGGAGTTTCCCTGCGAGATCAAATCAGAAATGAGGAGATTCGCAGGAAAACCATGGTAACCGACATAGCCCAAAGAATTGCGACACTGAAGTTGCAGTGAGCAGGACACATTGCTCGCGGAACAGATGGCTGTTGGGGCCAGAAGGTTCTTGAGTGGCGATCGCGTACTGGGAGACGTAGCGTGGGTAGGCCTCCCACAAGGTGGGCCGACGACCTATTGAGGTTCGCGGGGATCCGTTGGATGCAGGCAGCGCAGGACCGGTCTTTGTGGCGAGACTTGGGGGAGGCCTATGTCCAGCAGTGGACGTCCATGGGCTGATAGAATGGAATAGAATTGAAAATGAAAAAAATGAAAAAATGAAAAAATATTTATTGCTTCAACTTATAAATTAAACATACAGGGTTTGGAATCTCCTTTTAAGCAAAATACTTGCTTGTTTAGGAAATACCGCTCTTCTATAGCCATTTACATAATATTTTATAAGAATAAGCAACAGAACAAATTTTATAATATAAATAAATTAATACTAATTGAAATAATGTGTGTGTGTGTGTATGTGTGTGTGCGTGTGTGTGCGTGCATGCGCGTGGGTGTGTGTGTTTATTATAACATCATTGCTTGAACAATGTTTTCCACATCCTTATAGCTTTTGGTTTTCAACCATTCAATAACATATTTTTTACAGTTAAACGATGTCATCGGATATATACTTAGTTCTTTGTTAAGTTTATTGTATATGTAAGCTTGAGGGTAGATATTATCTTGTTGAACACCAAGTAAAACGATGTCACTTTTTGATTCCTGATTTAATCAACAATATGTTATCTTAACAATTCACTTTAACACTTGTCCAACCTTAACCAGTACGTACAACAGTCACTGAATCACACAACGTAACAAGGATATAGTAAGTGCACCAGGCAAACGCAGTCCAACGAATGTTCATTTCAAGGCACGTTCCGCCTTTTTATACTAGCCGGCGCAGCTGGTTTATGAGTCACTTCTGTTGCAGCTGTTGTTTACGAGTGGAACGACACGGCCGGCGCACCTGGCTTGTGTGAGTCACTGCTATTGCACGTGCTATATAACATAAATATCGTTAACGCCGTCACGGCCATACTGACGTGCGCTCGTCCTCGTGCGCGCATTCTTATGGTATGTCTGTGAACAACAAACGTGTTCGTTCATCCTGACATTAACGGATGCAACTTAAAACGTGGTCTATGATATTAACAATCTAGTACGGTTCGGTTCGCATAATTCTTCAGAAAATCCTATACTGGCTATAAATAACCTTCAGACTGCTCACATACCTGGGCCAGTTCATTTAAAACTCTTCAGGTATGTAAGTATGTCCCTTTTAACTTAGACCGGAATTGTTATCCCTTCAGTTTTTCGAACTGGACCGGATAACGCTAGACCGAATCGCAATCCCTGTAGCTAATTGTTGTGGCTAATCTGGATGAAAATCCCTATAGCCAAGCCATTGGACCGGACAGACCCTTCAATGACTTCACACTTTCTTTTTTTTTTTTTTTTCTCTTTTTTTTTTTTGCTAGTCCGGATTAACATCTCTCTAGCCACATACAATTCTCTCTTTTTTTTTTTTAATCTGCGTGTACGGTAGCGTTTGTTAAAACATTTCTTAAACCAGAACATTTATACGGAATTTCTTCAGAAATAGTGCGAGACCGACCATCGTTTTCTACATTTCCAACACCTGCACCTGAGGTGCCTGAGCTTACAGACATTGTATCACTACCCACAGACTATGTTTGCTGTATCGCTATTTGCGGACAAAAATGTCGCTTCTATATTGTCAGTGATAGAGTCGTCATCATTAAGATCAGTTTCATGAACAAGATTAATTAACCCATCTGTGTACGCCGTCACGTCATCGTCACTTAATTTTCAGAACGGGCCTCGAGGTATTTCACGTAAGTTTTCATGGGGAAATTTGTACACTCTATTAGAACTATTTACATGTCTCAATTTATACCTATCGTTTTCCAAAACTGCTTTTTTTTTTTTTTTTTTTTTTCCTTTTCCTACCTATGCTGATAGCCTTGAAAGGCTATTTCAGCTTCACCCTAACGTGTGTAGGTGAGCTCACGGGGCTCAAACCGGAGAGTTGCTAACACTGACCCTAGTAAGAGCAGTGCTTCGCAGAATCTACCACCAGATCGGAAACGCGACCCACTGAGAAGATCCGGCGAGAAACTCAGTGGGCTGTGTCTAGGGGTTAATTCGCTCGTCGAGCCCTTCGTCGCAAGCGACGGGTTCGACGAGGATGGTGACCGGTGCTTGTGGTGCCTAAAAGCACCGTTAATGGATCGGGAGGATCCGTAATGACGTGCTTTGGGCGACGTCGACTGTTTACCATTCGGTCTACAGGATCGGGTATGTAGTTTCCAGCGGCCACGACAAGAGGGTTCTCATGTCGTGCTGCCTTCTCGAAATGGCGCAATGATGCCGACTGTAGATACTTACTGACAGAGTCGAGCTCCAGGTCATCGTGGAGATCCACGTTCCTCAGGAACCATGGTGCTCCGACGGCTATCCTGCAGAATCAGGATTGAATAACCTGAAGGGGCTTCAAGTTGGTGCGGGCTGCGTGAGCGAACACTACGCTTGCATACGTCATAACGGGGCGTATGCAAGTTTTGTAGAGAGTTACCTTATTACGGAGGGACAGTTTGCTTCGCTTGCAAAGCATAGGGTAGAGACGTCCTAATATGAAGGCGGCACGGTCGCGTACCGTTTTAATATGGGGACGGAATGTCATCCCTCTGTCGAGGGTGACGCCTAGGTATTTGACCTGCGAGGCCCACGGTATGGGCTGGCCAAAGAGAGTGACGGGGCTAACGGCGGAGGTGTTTGCGCGCCTATTAGGGAGTGGGATGCTCGAAGTGGTATTCGGAGGGCGACCCCTTTTGAAGAGCACCGCTGTGCTTTTCGTGGGGTTGATGTCGATGCGCCACTTCCGGAACCACTGTCCCATGGTGGCTACTGCGATCTGGAGTCGCCGATGCAGCAACGACATCTTCCTACACGAGTAGTAGATAGCCGTGTCATCAGCGAAGAGCGCTAGATGGGTCTCCGGAGACCGGGGTATATCATTGATATACAAACTAAATAATAACGGGGAGAGCGCGGAGCCTTGCGGGACTCCGGCAGTCAGATGACGGGGGCGAGAGCGAGTTCCCTCTACTCGATATCGAAACAAACGGTTCGACAAGAAGTCTCGTATGATGAGCACGAGTCTGTCTGGCACTCCCATGTTGTACAGTTTGTAGATCAAACCGTTGTGCCAGACTTTGTCGAACGCCTTCGCGATATCGAAGAAGAGGGCGCCGGTCGGGATTTGTTTACGCCTATTTAGCCCTATCAGGATGTGCTCCGTGAGGCGGTGCACTTGTTGTACGCACGAGTGTTTAGAGCGGAATCCGAACTGTTCGTCTATGAGAATTTTGTTCGCGGTAACGAAGTCCCAGAGGCGTTTCCGAAGGAGCCGTTCGTAAATTTTGCCTATCGTCGGGAGGAGACTAATCGGACGGTAACTAGCGGTTTCGTTTTTCGGTTTACCCGGCTTATGTATACCGATAACGTCCGCTTCTTTCCACACCGCGGGAAAGATGCAGTGCGTCATAGCGGCATTTAAAATTGTAGCCAACATTGCTATCAGTTGGACTGGTAAGAGTTTAAGCGCGCGGTTACGGATGCCGTCGGAGCCGGGTGCCTGCTTAGGTTGAAGGTTGTGGATCGCTTCTCTAACTTCGTCAGTGGTAATGGGGGGTAACGCGTCCGAGGGCGGTAGGGAAGCTCTGCGCTCGACCTCCCTGTCGACTAACTCGGTGTGTTCGGGGTCCGCGTATTGAGTGCTGGTGGTGCACTGCTCTTGCAGTGCATCGGCCAGCAGCTCAGCCTTGTCATCGTCATCGAATGCCGGTGGTTGGCCTGAAGGGCGTACGAGGGGAGGCATAGTAGCGGTAGTTTCGGATTTGAAAGTCCTAGCTAGTCGCCAGTATGCTTGGTGGGAGGGCGCGAGTTGTTCTAAATAACTATGCCAATTTTCGTTACGGGCGTCGCTTAGGCGGGAGTGGACTTCGCGTTGTAGACGACGCATCCGAATCCGGTTTGAATGCGTGGGAAGACGATCGTGGGCCCGGATTGCCGCGTTCCTAACTCTTAAGAGGTTCCTAAGTTCGGGGGACAGTCTGATGCGGTGGAAGCTATCCTCCACATCGACTTCTTTAGAAGATCTAATGATCGCGGAAGAGATGTGATCGGTAATGATGTTTATGGATTCGACGGTGTCCTCGGGGGATAGATTCGAATCCGGGCCGTAAGGGAGGATTGGCGGAGCGGCTTCGGCTAAGCACGTGCCCAGCTTATTCCAATCCACCATGGTCCTCGTAACAGTGACTGGGTTGTGAGGGCGACCGAGCTGCATAACGACAGGTCGGTGGTCTGAGTCGAGCTCTGACAGTGCTTCGATGGAATGCAAGCGCAGAGTTACGTTCCTAAGCAATGCCAGGTCTATAGTGCTCGGACGGAGCGCGATGTTATACGGATAACATGTTGGAGTTGGGGGGCCGACTACTTCGAAGGTGAGGTCGTCTATAAACGCGTCGAGACGCCTACCGTTGACGTTCGTACGATGGCAGTTCCACCTAGTGTGGTGGCAATTTAAATCGCCTGCCAGGATGACAGAGTCTCCCATGCCGAACAGTTTCTCGATGTCACTGCTCAGGAGGGGCTTGTCCGGGGGGAGATAAACGGATGCGATGACGATCGGCTGGTGTCCCGTCAGCAAGATACGGCACACTGACGCCTCGATATGTGAGAGCGAGGGAGTATCGAGAGGGACAATGTGCAGGGCCCGCCTATAGTAAATGGCAGTCCCGCCTTTGGAGGCGGTGAGTCTGTCATTCCTAACCATGACGTAATTCGCGACTTTCGGGTCACGACGCGAGGGCTTCAGGCAGGTCTCCTGCACTAACAGAATATCTATTAGGTTATCGCGGAGGAATTCGTATATTTGATCGCGTTGCCGCGCGAGTCCGTTAGCATTGTAGAATGCCAACTTAAGGGAATAAAGTTTTTCTCTACCGTTTCGCGCCATTGATAACCGGTAAAGATTTAAAGCGTACGGGATACGGACTCATAGACGTCCATGTGATCGAAAGCGGCCGCAAGCCGCTGTTCGGGGGTTACCGACCTACGGATAGCATCTGCGAACGATCGCAGACGGTCAAAGTTTACCGCGGTGACGAAGTCACGCACGAGCGCGAAGTCGTTGACGGCTGAGGGTTGCGGGGGGCGGTACGCGGGCGCGGGGCGAGGTGCGAGCAGGGGCTGAGGTGCGGGACGTGTCGCAGGCGGGGGCTGGGGTGCGTTTTGTGTTCCCTCCTTCGTATACGGCAGCGGTTTTTTCCACGCCGAGACGGTGGGAACCGCAGCCGGTACGAAGGCTGGTTTCGGCACTGAAGGCGCCGAAGTCTTTGGGTCGACGGTTCGGGGGGCTGGGTGGTTCGGGCGTTTACGCGGAGCCCTAGGACATCCGCGGTAGTTTGCCGGGTGCCCTTGCTTAAGGCATAGGACACAGCTTGGGGGTTCCGTCGCGGTTTCCCTAACACGCGAACATTCTGTGGTTGCGTGATCGCCGAGGCATTTCACGCAGCGGGGGCGCGCGTGGCAATTACGCGCTGAGTGGCCATAGAGCTGGCACCTGTGGCACTGCCCGGGAGTACCACGTTTATGGGGGGCTTCAATGGTGACCCCGGAGAGGCCGCATATCGTTTTGAGACATGAGATTCTTTTCTTTGCCTCCGGGGTTGATTCTAGCGCGACGAGAATCATATTGTACGGCTGTCTGCCGCGTCCGCTGTGCATCCGGTGCACACTAACTATTGGGAAGGACTGACCGATCAGATCCTCCTTTACGTAGTCTATGTCGAGTTCCTTGGGGACTCCGCGTATCACTACGCGGAGTTCGCGGTCCTCCTGAAGAGCATAGGTGTGATAACCTATGTTCTCCTTTCGGAGGTAAGCAGAGAGGGCCCTATGGTCGCCCGGCGTTGCGACCTTAATCTGAATCCCATGCGCGACGTTACGCGCATGGGTATAATTAATTTTGTTGGCCTGAAGGGCCTGGGATACGCGATTCCACGCTGACTTCTCCTGGAGTATCAGCGGGGGCGGGACAACTGTTTTAGGCGCGGGCGCGGTTTTTGGGCGCGGCGGTGGGATTACGCGGCGGGCGGAGTCCGACTCCGGCGTTACGACTACCTGCGGTCGGGAGGCGGTCGCGGACTTCGTTTGCTTCGTCATGGAGCTCCGGGACTCCACGACGCGAGTACGCTTTTTACCGCGCGTTACAGTTTGGAACCCATCCGAGGTTCCGGGTTGAGGGCTAGTCGCGGACTCGAAGTCCATCTCCGATTCGGTATCGGAGCCTGAACTAGACGCTATTGAGGTCGCGACGGACGAAACTGACGTGATTGACGCGGGCGCGGGGGTAGCGGGGGCGGGGGCGTTAGACGCTACGGCGGCGGCGTGCGTACGTGCGCTTGAACACGGACCGGCGGCGGGGCACGCGAGGCATGCCTGCGAGGCATGTTTGGCGACGGCGGCGAGAGATGCGGGGGGAGAATATTTACCAAATGAGGCCCTATAGGCTTCGAATTCGGGCGCGATTGACGGATATTTTTCCCGAATGAAGTCGATGAAAAGTTTTCCCTCCATCTTCACGTGATTTTCGCCCGGGGGGGGCGGCCCCGGGACTTAAACACGCGCTCGCCTTGCGGCGAGGCCCCTGAGTCGGTAACACTAAATTGGCCGAAGCGATTCTAGGAATTTTAGAAATTTTAGTGAATAGAATAAATAGAATAGAATTAGAGTGAATAGAACCACTGCACAGTTCCCGGGCGGCAATGCCTTGCAATTAGGCGCAGGTACAAATTCCGAGAAACACTTGGGCCACAGATGTGCCACGAACAATGATCTATTATCACCGGTAGTCACTTCCGACAATACAATGAGCACGTCCACGCGCGTCGGTTGCTCAAATCGGAATGACCAAAACTGCAGTAATGTTGAAGGGACCTTTACATTTTCGGTCAACTTACGAAAACAAAATCCCCAGCGGAAAAGAGGTTGACTTTAGCTTTGCCTCGACTAAACCAAGCTTCTGTTTGTGCCCTTTTTTTATGTTTTCGCCGGTCTTCGACCGTGTTAAATCAAGATCTGATCTAGAGGGATTATCACTCTGTTGAAACTTTAAGATATTTCAAGTGAACTACCCTGAACGGCAAACGTCTATTCTATTGGAGTAAACCCTGTTACTCGACAACGTGCACTATTAAGGGCGAGTTGAATATCCCCTAAGTGGTCTTACCATCATGATTGGTCTAAGTTACTTTCAGATCAAAGAGTGACTTGTTCATGAAACCGCTTACCATTGAATAAATTACTATGACTTTGTTTTATAAGACTACATTCTGACCCTGAATGGAACATAAAGGGGAAGCCAAAACCACTTATCTGTAACACACTGAAGCTCTGGAACACACGTTGACGTCTCTGGTTGCACCTGCCACAGCACCTGGAGCAGTGTCGTTTTTCTTGTAGCGCATGGAACACCCAGAAGCTACATGACTCGCATCACCGCACACGTAACAGCTGACTTGCAGGCGAGAGCCGGGTGCCCACGGATGAGGAGGTTGTTCAGGTTTTGCTGGAATATCGAGCGCGAAGTCGTTGACGGCTGAGGGTTGCGGGGGGCGGTACGCGGGCGCGGGGCGAGGTGCGAGCAGGGGCTGAGGTGCGGGACGTGTCGCAGGCGGGGGCTGGGGTGCGTTTTGTGTTCCCTCCTTCGTATACGGCAGCGGTTTTTTCCACGCCGAGACGGTGGGAACCGCAGCCGGTAGGAAGGCTGGTTTCGGCACTGAAGGCGCCGAAGTCTTTGGGTCGACGGTTCGGGGGGCTGGGTGGTTCGGGCGTTTACGCGGAGCCCTAGGACATCCGCGGTAGTTTGCCGGGTGCCCTTGCTTAAGGCATAGGACACAGCTTGGGGGTTCCGTCGCGGTTTCCCTAACACGCGAACATTCTGTGGTTGCGTGATCGCCGAGGCATTTCACGCAGCGGGGGCGCGCGTGGCAATTACGCGCTGAGTGGCCATAGAGCTGGCACCTGTGGCACTGCCCGGGAGTACCACGTTTATGGGGGGCTTCAATGGTGACCCCGGAGAGGCCGCATATCGTTTTGAGACATGAGATTCTTTTCTTTGCCTCCGGGGTTGATTCTAGCGCGACGAGAATCATATTGTACGGCTGTCTGCCGCGTCCGCTGTGCATCCGGTGCACACTAACTATTGGGAAGGACTGACCGATCAGATCCTCCTTTACGTAGTCTATGTCGAGTTCCTTGGGGACTCCGCGTATCACTACGCGGAGTTCGCGGTCCTCCTGAAGAGCATAGGTGTGATAACCTATGTTCTCCTTTCGGAGGTAAGCAGAGAGGGCCCTATGGTCGCCCGGCGTTGCGACCTTAATCTGAATCCCATGCGCGACGTTACGCGCATGGGTATAATTAATTTTGTTGGCCTGAAGGGCCTGGGATACGCGATTCCACGCTGACTTCTCCTGGAGTATCAGCGGGGGCGGGACAACTGTTTTAGGCGCGGGCGCGGTTTTTGGGCGCGGCGGTGGGATTACGCGGCGGGCGGAGTCCGACTCCGGCGTTACGACTACCTGCGGTCGGGAGGCGGTCGCGGACTTCGTTTGCTTCGTCATGGAGCTCCGGGACTCCACGACGCGAGTACGCTTTTTACCGCGCGTTACAGTTTGGAACCCATCCGAGGTTCCGGGTTGAGGGCTAGTCGCGGACTCGAAGTCCATCTCCGATTCGGTATCGGAGCCTGAACTAGACGCTATTGAGGTCGCGACGGACGAAACTGACGTGATTGACGCGGGCGCGGGGGTAGCGGGGGCGGGGGCGTTAGACGCTACGGCGGCGGCGTGCGTACGTGCGCTTGAACACGGACCGGCGGCGGGGCACGCGAGGCATGCCTGCGAGGCATGTTTGGCGACGGCGGCGAGAGATGCGGGGGGAGAATATTTACCAAATGAGGCCCTATAGGCTTCGAATTCGGGCGCGATTGACGGATATTTTTCCCGAATGAAGTCGATGAAAAGTTTTCCCTCCATCTTCACGTGATTTTCGCCCGGGGGGGGCGGCCCCGGGACTTAAACACGCGCTCGCCTTGCGGCGAGGCCCCTGAGTCGGTAACACTAAATTGGCCGAAGCGATTCTAGGAATTTTAGAAATTTTAGTGAATAGAATAAATAGAATAGAATTAGAGTGAATAGAACCACTGCACAGTTCCCGGGCGGCAATGCCTTGCAATTAGGCGCAGGTACAAATTCCGAGAAACACTTGGGCCACAGATGTGCCACGAACAATGATCTATTATCACCGGTAGTCACTTCCGACAATACAATGAGCACGTCCACGCGCGTCGGTTGCTCAAATCGGAATGACCAAAACTGCAGTAATGTTGAAGGGACCTTTACATTTTCGGTCAACTTACGAAAACAAAATCCCCAGCGGAAAAGAGGTTGACTTTAGCTTTGCCTCGACTAAACCAAGCTTCTGTTTGTGCCCTTTTTTTATGTTTTCGCCGGTCTTCGACCGTGTTAAATCAAGATCTGATCTAGAGGGATTATCACTCTGTTGAAACTTTAAGATATTTCAAGTGAACTACCCTGAACGGCAAACGTCTATTCTATTGGAGTAAACCCTGTTACTCGACAACGTGCACTATTAAGGGCGAGTTGAATATCCCCTAAGTGGTCTTACCATCATGATTGGTCTAAGTTACTTTCAGATCAAAGAGTGACTTGTTCATGAAACCGCTTACCATTGAATAAATTACTATGACTTTGTTTTATAAGACTACATTCTGACCCTGAATGGAACATAAAGGGGAAGCCAAAACCACTTATCTGTAACACACTGAAGCTCTGGAACACACGTTGACGTCTCTGGTTGCACCTGCCACAGCACCTGGAGCAGTGTCGTTTTTCTTGTAGCGCATGGAACACCCAGAAGCTACATGACTCGCATCACCGCACACGTAACAGCTGACTTGCAGGCGAGAGCCGGGTGCCCACGGATGAGGAGGTTGTTCAGGTTTTGCTGGAATATCGAAAAAAGTTTGAGAGCAGTATCTGTCGCAACACCCTTCGGCACGATGCCCAGGTTTTCCGCAGAAATGGCAGCTTCCACGGAAAAAAACTTCGAGAGCGTTTTGGTTCTTTATCAGGATCTTCGTTTTTTCTTTTGAGGGTAAAGCCACGTAATGTGTGAAATAGACGATTTTTTGTGGTAATAACGACAGAGTTCAATTCCCGACGGATTCTTTCATCACACTGCGACAGTATTGATATAACAAATCCGGTGGCTATTTGTTCTGGCACAGTAGCGTCGGGAATCTTCTTTATAAGTTGCCATAGCCGGATACCGGCTTCAGCTGGTCCCTTTTTGCTTTCCATTTCAAATTTAATAACCAGGTCGAAGTGGTCTTGCATCATTAGATAATTTTGTCAGCATCTCTTTCATAGTAGGCCAGGATATCTTACCAGGCTGTATTTTTGCGAGGCAAGTAGCAGCTCGAGCCTTAAGCGAATGTGTGAGAGTCAAAATTAAATCGACACCATCCAATACTTCAACTACTTTAAACGGCCCTTTAAACTTCGTATCTAATTTCGTTTGATTATGCTCTTCGTATTAATGTGTGGACGAGCTCACAGCCCACCTTGTGTTAAGTGGTTACTGGAACCCATAGACATCCACAGCGTAAAAGCACCACACACCTTGAGATAGAAGTTCTAAGGTCTCAGTATAGTTACAACCGCTGCTCCACCCTTCAAACCGAAATACACCACTGCTTCACGGCAGAAATAGGCAGGGTGATGGTACCCGTGCGGTCGATGGCACTATACGGAGCACCCGTCTGGTGCCACGTCCTTACCCACGAGAACGTCGCCGCGCTGCGACGCCGGCAGCGCGCGATCGCAGTCAGAGTTATTCAATGATACCTCACAGTCTCCTACGAGGCGGCGCGCCCTAGCGCAAGTGCAGCCGGAGCGCGGGGGCTCCAATATCGGCAGTCCGTGCTGGAGGCGTGGTCTCGTCGTTTGGCGGACCCGTCGGCCGGCCTCCGTACCGTCGAGGCGATCTGCCCGGTTCTCGCGGACTGGGTGGGCCGCGACCGCGGAAGTCTCACCTCCGGCTACCTGTGCAGACTCACAAGACATTTTACCACCATGCAAACTTCTTACCGCAACAAATCTTACCAGCCACCACGCAAACTACAATTTTACGGGTTCCACCTCTCTTACACGATGTTACTCCCACACTGAGGAAGCCAACCGCGAACACATGTCAAGCACGCACAAGCACGCACTTCACCGGAAAAACCTGCATCCGCCAGCGCAACCCGAACACCGCCGCATCGCCAGACACGAACGCACCGGACGTCTTATCTTACAGGTCACGACGACTTCAGATGTGTCAATTTTTCTTCCCCACGGAAACTTGCTTGCTTTCTTGTTTGCTTGCTTGCTGGAGCCCGAAGTCATCGAACGTGTAGTGTTATTGGTATTGAATCGAGTAGATTCTAAAATTTCAGCGACAATTCACAGTCTCATGTCCTGGTTTACTGTACTAGTGCCATGTAACTCTAGCAGTAGTCATTGGCTTAAAAACGGTTCGTGTCGGAACTACCCACTCGTCATGACAGATCCATTATTGCGATCGAAGTTTCACTTGAGATTTGCACTTGCCTTAATTTCTTGCAATAGCTTGTTACGTGTTGTATTTCCGTTAGTAAATGCCATGTGATGAAGTCGACAGTCAAACTGGGCAACATGAGCCAGAACGTAAGATGTGACGATTTCTTCGTGGCTCAGATCTTCCATCGAGGTAACAGAGACGTTATTACACGACTTACGTATGCTGCATTCACGCTCTTGTGGCGTACCACTACTAGTATTCTGATCTGCATCATGTTTTTTTTGCTGTACTTCGAACATGTTCAAACACGTCACGCCAGTGAGAGTAGAGTCCTGATCTCACTTCTGATGTAAGCTTGAGGGTAGATATTATCTTGTTGAACACCAAGTAAAACGATGTCACTTTTTGATTCCTGATTTAATCAACAATATGTTATCTTAACAATTCACTTTAACACTTGTCCAACCTTACCCAGTACGTACAACAGTCACTGAATCACACAACGTAACAAGGATATAGTAAGTGCACCAGGCAAACGCAGTCCAACGAATGTTCATTTCAAGGCACGTTCCGCCTTTTTATACTAGCCGGCGCAGCTGGCTTATGAGTCACTTCTGTTGCAGCTGTTGTTTACGAGTGGAACGACACGGCCGGCGCACCTGGCTTGTGTGAGTCACTCCTATTGCACGTGCTATATAACATAAATATCGTTAACGCCGTCATATATGTGTGATGATTGTTTGACAAACTGTCTTTTAGCAAATGTGGTTTTGACTTTAACAAGAGGCGTTACATCTTTCATTCTACGATTTTTATTATTTGCCATCTCAGGGTCATAGCACATTTTTTTGTGTATCCTTAGAACTAGTTGAAGAATATATAGTTTTCTTACGGTTAGTAGCCCAGATGTAATGTATAGTTGTTCCGTTGGAAAACGATAAGGTTTGAAAAACATCACTTTAATCAAAGACCGCTGGGCTCTTTCTAGTTCCAAAAATTTTATTTTAGTGGCTCCTCCCCAAACTGACAAGCAATATCCTAAGACTGATTGTGCTAAAGTTATATAAATTTCATTTAACAGTTTCTTTGTGGTTATATGACGCAGTGTTTTGAAGATCCATATCAATTTTCTTGTTCGATTCATTATTAGTTCTGAATGTACATGCCAAGATAGTCTCTGATCCAATATTATTCCTAAGTATTTTGTTTGTTGTACTTTATTAATTTCAGCGCATAAACAGCCTCTGTGGCGTGTTAAACATTTATGAATTTTTATTTCAAAATTGTCTTTTGGCTGAGTACTGTCATATATAGAAAAGCAAATATAGTTGGTTTTTTCAGTATTAAGGGTGAGTAAATTGGTATTTAACCATGACGCTACCTTTACCAAACTATTTTCCGCTGACTTTTGAACACACTCCCACGTTTTCCCTGAAAATACTAAGACGGTGTCATCGGCATAAGACAGAATGTGTCCTTCAGTTATGGCCATGCTAGTCAAGTCATTTATATATATAAGAAACAATGTCGGGCCAAGTACACTCCCTTGTGGCACTCCGAATATAATGTTTTGATCTAGACTTGTATATTTATCTATTTTGACACTTTGTTTGCGATCAGATAAATAATCTTTAAACAATAAGAGTGGCGAACCTCGTATTCCAATCTTTTCTAGTTTGTGTAAAAGTATTGGGATGGAAACAGTATCAAAGGCTTTTTTGAGGTCCAGAAAAATGGCAAGACATTTACCTCCTTTATCCAGAGTTTCTGTAACAGAAGAAGTAAGTGCCAAGATTGCATCTTCCGTTGATAGACCTCGTCTAAAGCCAAACTGATACGGCGAAAGTAGTTGATACTTTTCGAGAAATTTAACCAACCGGATGTTCATTAGCTTTTCCAATATTTTTGAAACACATGAAAGAACTGAGATTGGCCTATAATTTGAAAGAATAGAACCGTCCCCACCCTTGTGTACAGGGGTTATTAGGGCTTTTTTTAACGCAGATGGAAATATTCCTTGGTCAAAACATACATTTGCAAGATGGGCTATTACGGGCACTGTAAATTCATGAGCAGCTTTTAAAAAACTAGTTGGAATTTTGTCCAAACCAGGGGCACTATCAGATTTTAAACCCATTAAAACACTTCTTACCTCATCACAATCAGTACTGAAAAGTGCAAACGATGATGCATTTTCTATTGAATTTTTGCAAGTAAGAGAGCTATGCACAGAAGGGTGAGATGTAATAATTTCATCTGCTAAAAGTTTTCCTACAGAACAGAAGTAATCATTGGCTCTGTTTACGGACTGTTGTGGCGTTATGTCTCCTGCGAGTAATTCAGTGCATTGTGTACTTTTCTTTTTGCGTTGAGTTATATAATTAATAGCATTCCATAGCTTTTTTGGATTTTTTTGCGCTTTTTCTAATTGTTCTCTGTCAAATTTTCGTTTTTGTTTTTTAATAATATTATTGCAATGGTTACGGTAACGTTTAAAAGTAATTTTTAGGATTTCATTATATGGGTCTAATTTAAGTTTTTTTTGCATATTATTTCGGTTTTGAATGCAACGAAGTAGTCCAGAAGTCATCCATGGTTTTATTAGTTTTTGTTTCAGTGGGATCATACTAGTGACAGTAAATAAAGCAACGCACTGCTGTATTTCGCATATGAGGCTATTCACTAGAGTATTAGGATTATATACATTAAGTAGTTCCAATAAATTAATTTCTTTCATGTAGTTTAACGCTCCCTCGAAATTAAATGTAGTTTTAGTTTTTAAGGTTTTATTTGAATTAAATTTGTTATTCAGTTTTAAAAAAATCGTTTTGTGATCCGTGATAGTGGTTTCCAAAACAGCAATAGTTATAGATTTATTTTTGGAATCAAATTTAACTATAAAATGATCTAAACAGTTACTACCCCTTGTGGGTAGGGAATGTCCTGGTAATAAGGCGTGCATTGCCAGCATGTTTAGATAGTTCAATCTATTAGAGCGATCGTGAGAAAGCTCTTCTTGCCTGTAAATAAGATTTATGTTGATGTCGCCTGTTATTATTATATTACTATTTGAGGGAATTGTACTTAGATGCTGATTAAGACTATTTGTAAAATCTTCAGATTTAGTTATTGAAGGGGATCGATAAATACCTAAAACGGTTATGTTTGGGAAAATTTTAACTTCTAAACAAGATGCATGAATAAGGTTAACTTCTTTTACCTTTGCTTTATATTTATTTTTAATGTAGACTACAACACCGTCTGCGTCATTTAAATGGTTTGTTGTTTGATATGATGTATAATTACAGATTTGAGGTATATTTTTATAAGGATTTAATCTACATTCGCTGAGTATAATGAGGTCAATATCTGATTTGAGGTAGGCTAGATTCAATTGTAAGTCGTCGAAATTGGCATAAATACTTCTGATATTTTGTGATATAATAGTAAAATCAGTGTTTTGAATTTTTAGCAAACGGGAAAAATCATCAGTTGTACAGGCAAGAACGTCGGCTATTTCTAAGTCATCTATCTCTTGTATCGTATGAAGTGTGCTATCCATTATTGATTTGCCAAAATAAATTGAGGTCAGTAGCTGTTCTAAATTTTATGTAACACGGATTAGGATGTGTGTGTATGTGTGTTTGTTTGTGAACAATGAGTGTCAGTGTAAATATGGACATTATACATTGTTTAAGTAAATGTAATTTAAATTTATGGTAAACAATATTTTTAAAAAGACTACACCAAGTGCCTACTAGTCATGAACTTTGCATGAGATTGTTTACTTGTGATTCTGCCTTTATCGGTATGATAGGAGAGTTTTCATCTCTACGGATGTAGACCCTTCCATAGGCAGTCCAGCAGTACTTGAATTTCTTAGATTTAGCTAGGTCCCGCGCGAGAAAATGAAGGCGGGCTGCTTTAGCTGTAAGCTGCTCGGAAACAAAGACAGGCGTGTACCTCCTCCTTTTTATAACCAAGGTGTTTGGCACATATTTTTTCTTTGTGTCTTATATTAAAGGCCTTAACTTGCTTAAGGAAATCAGTTTTTTTAATAGTTGAAGCAAGCTCCACCACGATCGAACTATTATTCACCTTACTACGCTTATTCTGCACTCTGTAAATATCAGTTATGTCATTTTTTTCGATTTTGCAGTCGATAACTTTTGACAAATTTACAGTCATTTCAATTAGATCTTCTTTAGTCTCTTTAGTTAGCTTAGGAACATTTTTTAATTCCAAATTGGTTTTTCTACTAGCACGTTGAAGATCTTCTATTCGGTCTTCCAAAGTTGCGATACAGTCTCTGTCCTTCTTCGCCTGAACTTCAAATTGTTTAAAATTCATTTGGAGCTCCTCATATTGTGCCGTCAAAGAACTCAAAGCTTTTTCTATGCTATTGTTACAAGTTTTTATTTCTTGCAGCGTTGAGTGTATTTTCTCGATTTCGCTTTTTTGAGGCGTCATTAAAGAAGCAATCAGGGCTCTCATTTCTTCCTTAAAACTAATGAACTCATTTGCGCAGTCACATTCTCTACCCGTCTTGCTACGCGCCGTCACATAGTTCGGTGGCGTAGTTAGTGTTTGATCGTGTTCATTACTACTGGATTCAGATAATTCATAACTCATGTCCATTTTATGAATTACGGTGAAACTTTGCGACTACAGGTACACAAACAGGTAACAACTCAAGCGTAGCACTTACGCACCTATCAGAACGCGTAGCACGCAGAGAGGCGCGTAGCGTACAGGTGAGGCGCGTAGCACACGATTGTGAACCCGTAGCAAAGCGAAGAGTTTGGTTTAGTACGAATAGTTAGTGAATAGAAATATATTTAATAAAATCTTAAGTAAACTTGTATAGGGTTTACTTGGTAATAATAAAAGGTCTATAATTTATTAGCTTTTTTCTGCGGCTTCGTCCGCGTGAATACTTCACAATTACTGCTTTATTTTAGAACAAATTTGGTTAGCATAAAAAATGTTATAGTGAGTCAACTTTAACATACAGACATATGCTGTTCCGGACTTCTTTTAGAATTTTTAAAGGGGAACAATTCTGTCATACATTATTTTAGCGAAACTTTAACTGTTTCTGCAGCGCACGCAGCGGAAGCTCTCAAAAGGGAAAAAAAGTCCGATTTTTAAACATTCTTTATTGTTGCTCTGCTTGCATTGGTCTTACCGTGATGTTATTTAGCCTATAGCCTTCCTCCATAAATGGGCTATCTCACACTGAAAGAATTTTTCAAATCGGACCAGTAGTTCCTGAGATTAGCGCGTTCAAACAAACAAACTCTTTAGCTTTATAATATTAGTATAGATTGCACCCGAACATTCAGTACAATAAGACATACGTAATTGCTAGCGGGCTATACAAATAAAGCAATACAGGCATGTTTCTTACAAGTCATGATTAGAGTACTGAGTACTGTTCTAATGTTATATTACGCGGTACGGAATGTCATGCCATATGGCATTACTTCATTGCGTACTGTTTTACGCATGTGTACTAGCCTACTAGTCTACTAGCCTTGCTCGATAAATGGGCTATCTAACACTGAAAGAATTTTTCAAATCGGACCAGTAGTTCCTGAGATTAGCGCGTTCAAACAAACAAACTCTTCAGCTTTATAATATTAGTATAGATCAGGGGTCGGCAAGGCGACGCCCGCGGGCCCCATGGCGCCCCCGAACGATTTTTAATGCGCCCTCGCTAGACTAATGTAATTAAAAAAAAGTAATGAAATGTATGACAGCCAGAGCGATTTACTTACTCTTGTCAAACGGCGATATACAGCAAGTAGTCAGTTGATTTTAGGATTGTGCATAGCTTAGCTGTTGCTAGCTAACCTTGAGTGTATCTAATAACACGCACGTATTTTTTGTTAGTGTGTGATCGTATTTCGAATAGACCACGCGTAGACCGTGCATTTAAAACTACCAAGTAATCTTCTTCTTCTATATATATAAAAGTGAATTGCTTGTATTTAATTGAATATAAAAATGATTTGGCTAATTTTGGTCTTGAATTATTTGTGGAAGTCCAGAGAAGGTTTAAAAGGTAGATAAATATGAAAATGCTCGGAATTAAATAAAAATAACAATTTTGTTTTGATGTGTCCCCCGTTGGACGGATTCATTTTGTTTGTTTTAAGTTTATTTTATACAAAAGTTTAGGTATTTTATTTATCGATTGAGGCACTACGAAGTCTGCCGGGTCAGCTAGTCCGAAATAATTATTTTCTTTCAATACCGAACAAAGCTTAATGACTCACATTTAGATAATTGTTTAAGGACCGGGAACTCTAAATATATCCCCAATTATAAGAAATTAGCTGAAAATATGGACACCCAAGTTTCACACTGAATTATATGTATCACTAGCGACCCGCCCTCGCTTCGCTTCGGAAACATTAAAACACACATGAAACAAAAAAAAAAAAAATTAGAAAAAATTAAAAAAAGTAGCCTATGTTCATCAGGGACTGTTGGCGCCGTTGCGATGAGATGTTGGGTGCAAGGCTTATATCAATAAAAGTGGACTGTATTTAAAGCTGGTTTATTAATCGGATCAAAGTTAATACAGTTTTACGGGACCGACAATGATTGCGTTTCGTCGATGCACGTCGTTTTATTTTGTCACTCCACGCCTCTCCCCCGCTTCCGCCGCGGTGAGGAAAATAGGGTTGCTATGTTTCGAACATGCTCCCCGGGTTGAAGAACTTCAAATATTGACTGGTAGCGGGCATATGTTGTTGTAAGCGCGTCGTATAACACCTTTCTTGGTTAAGATATCTGCCACACGTGTAATTCCATCTCGTCCAGGACAAAGACGAATAATGCGTCCGAGCAGCCACATAAGAGGTGGTAGTCCCTTCTCCTTGATGACAACCATCATACCTTCTTTTAAGCCTCCCTTTTGAGTCAGCCATTTCATTTTTTGTTGTAGCCACACGACGTACTCATTGGAGAATCGCTGCCAAAAATGCTGCTTAAGGTACTCGATACGCTGGAATCTCTTAAGAGAGGTTAAAGTTGAATGATTTGTTAAATCAGGCTGAGGTACAAAGAGTAAAGATCGTCCTATTAGGAAATGAGCTGGAATGAGAGGATAATAGTCCGAAGGATCATCTGACAGAGGAATGAGAGGCCTTGAATTTAAAATGGCTTCAATTTGAGTTAATAAAGTCGTCATTTCTTCAAATGTGAGATGTGTTAGCCCTAAAATTCTACGCAAGTGATATTTCGTAGACCTAACGGCTGACTCCCAAAGTCCGCCAAAATGTGGTGTGTATGCCGGTATAAAAGAAAATTTAATCTCTTGCTCTGCCAAATCGGAAGGTAGGGTACGACTAAGAAGTTTGGATAATTCATTGAACGTTCCAACAAAGGTGGTATCATTATCAGACAGAATTGATTGTGGCTTCCCGCGTCGCGCAGTAAATCTATTCAAAGCAGCAATGAATGCATCCTTGGACAGGTCCGAGACAAGCTCCAAATGTACGGCCTTTGTTGCCAAACATACGAACACGCAGATGTATGATTTTATTAGTTTAGAACCTCTACCTTTCCGGTTTGCTATCAACACTGGGCCAGCGTAATCAACGCCAGTTTGAAGAAAGGGACATTCCAGGTGCACACGTTGACGTGGTAAATCCCCCATGGGTGGCTGAACAGTAGTAGCCTTAAATCTGCAACACGTCACACAGTTTCGCACAACCTTTTTAGCTAAATTATTGCCACCAATGGGCCAATAGTTGTGCCTAGTGATTGCTAATAAGAGTTTAGGACCACAATGTAAATGTTTAAGATGTAACATTTCAAATATAAGATTAGTTAAACGATGGTTAGCGTGGAGAAGAATTGGGTGCTTAATATTAAATTCGTAATCTGAATTGTTGAGTCTACCGCCAACTCTCATCAACCCATCGCTATCGAGGAAAGGTGACAAAGAAATAAGTTTATTTTTAATCGGTAAAGGCCTACCAGCGATTAAAAGAGAACGCTCTGCAGAAAACGATTCTTCCTGAGCTACAAATAATAAATGGTTTGTTGCACTTCTTAATTCTAAGTCAGTTAGCCTCCCTTTTTGTAAATGTTTATGATTACAATTAGATATAAAACGATAGATATAAGATGTCACGCGAATTAACCTAGAAAATCTAGATGTGTTCTGAATTAGATTTGACAATATACAATTTTTTGAAGAGCCTTGATTTATGTGTAAAGCGTGCACAGTTTCTGGAAGATGATCAGTATAATTTGGGTTAGTTGGTCAGTGTGATGGGTCCTGAGCTAAAAATGAAGGTCCCGACCACCATAAAGCGGAATTACGTAAAAGACTAGCGTTCAATCCTCTAGATACCAAGTCTGCTGGATTTTCCTTTGAAGGGACATACCGCCATTCGTGTCCAGCGCAGATTTTCTGTATTTCAGACACACTATGAGCTACGAATTTTTTCAAATGAACTGCAGAAGAGGCAATCCAACCGAGAACTATGGTTGAGTCCGACCAAAATGAACACCTTTCTACTTTTAATGTTAAAGTCATGGTGATCTTTTCACATAATTTGGAACCAAGCATGGCGGCACAAAGTTCCAGTCTTGGAATCGTAGTAGCTTTTATAGGAGCTACTTTGCTTTTTGATGCTAAAAGAATGGTTTTTATGGATCCTTCTGACGTCTCACTTCGAACATAAACACATGCGCCGTAGGCTCTCTCCGATGCGTCCGTGAAAACATGAAGCTGTATTCCAATCGGCTGAGAAATAACGCAGCGCGGAATTAGAATATCATTGAGATGAGGTAAGGTTTTAACAAAGTTAAGCCATGTCTTCTTTAAAGGTTCCATGATCTCGTCGTCCCATGAGCATTTATGTTTCCAGAGATCTTGCAGCAAAAGCTTAGCTTCTACAATGCAAGGCGAAACTAAGCCAAGCGGGTCAAATATTTGGGCTACGGTAGCCAAGATATACCGCTTTGTTATAATGAGTGAAGGTGACAAATTTATCGAAAAGTATAGATTGTCAGCGCGACATTTCCAATTAAGACCTAAAGTCTTCGAGTGTTCGTTGGAACTCAGATCTACGCAATCTGCGTTATCATTCGAAGTATCACTAATAGCTCTGAGAATTTCAGAACTATTGGAATACCATTTACGAAGATTAAATTGTCCAGACTGGAGGGCAACCTTAATCTTTCTGCACAATTCTATGGTGCTGTGAATGGTGTGACTTCCACCTAAGTAGTCATCAACATAAAAGTCATGACATATAGCGCGCTTAACATCGTCATTGTGAGCTTCATTGCCTAGCTGTATAAGACATCGGGTTGCTATAAAAGAAGCTGAGGCCATGCCATAAGTTAATGTGTTTAGTGTGTACGTCTTTATGGGTTGTGAAGGATTAAATCGCCATAAAATTTGTTGTAAAGGGCGTTGAGAACTGTCTAATGAAATTTGTCGATACATTTTTTCTATATCGGCCGCGACCACATACAGATGTTGTCGAAATCGTATTAAAATTGAAAATAAATCATCTTGTATCGTGGGGCCTACTACCTGAATATCATTTAGTGATTTACCTGTCGATGTACGAGCAGATGCATCGAAGACTGCTCGCAATTTTGTAGTTGTACTCGATTCCTTTAAAATACCATGATGAGGAAGGAAATACTGAACCACGTTATTGTTAGTATTGTGGATATTTTCACTCATGTGACCAAGATCGAGATACTCGCGCATAAAGCTACCGCATAGCATTCTAAATGTCTTGTTTGATTTTAGTCTCCTTTCGAGTGAAAGGAACCGGTGCTTGGCCATATAGTACGAGTCTCCTAAACATTTTGGTGATTCATGAAAAGGTAAAGTCACGTTAAAGCGTCCGTCTTCAGCGCGCGTTGTAGTTTCAGTGAACACCTTTTCACACGGATGACTATTTAAATCGTGGATTGTTGAAGATGGTATAGAGTCTAGCTCCCAAAATTTAGTAAGATCTGTGGCGATCTTTGAAGAATCGCAATTTAATAAGCAATGTAAATCTTTAGAGTTAGTCTTGTTTAAGAGGGAACCAGAAATTACCCAGCCAAGTTTGGTTTCAAAAAGAACAGGTTTATTTTTGCCTAGTTGAATACGGTTTGTACCTAAGACATTCCAGAAAACATCTGCTCCGACCAATATGTCAATGGAGGATGGAATATGGTAAGTTGGATCCGCTAAAGATACTCCCGATGGTATATTTATGTTTTTATTTTCTAAATATGCTAAGGGTAAAGAGTTCGTAATTTTATTCAAGAGATAGCAATTGATGTTAAAGTTGTGGTTGCCATCTAATGAACGTATGCTTATCAAACACGATTCATTACACGCGGAGGTTTTATTGCTGATACCACATGCTATGTAATCCACACGCTTCGTTCTCAAATTAAGCCTATGACAGAGATCCTCCGTAATAAAGTTAGCAGTACTCCCGTTGTCTAAAAGAAGACGTGCAGTATGCGTTTGCCCATTAGAGTCTAAAACCTGAACTAACGCCGTAGAGAGTAAAACGTGTGATGAAGTATCAGTTGCCGTGGCTGACACGACAACGGTTTCAACTGCGGCTGTTTGCTTCTTATAATGAAGAAGCGTGTTGTGTTTTAACTTGCAGTACTTGCAATGGCTAAGCTTACATTGAGAATCAGTGTGTCCAGGCCTCAGACAGTTAAGGCACACTCTAAGCTCTTTTGCTTTCCTAATACGTGTTTCAATCGATAAACTTCTAAAAGACTCGCACGCGTACAGGAAGTGTTCCTGATTACATAACGGACACGCAACTGTTTTATTTTTGTTAATGGTAGTTAGTGCTTTAAGCTTAAAATGTTCATTTTTAGATTTGATTCGACGCGCGTCCTCTAACGTTTCCAATAAATCGGCTTTATTTGAAATGAATTTAGTAAATATTTTTAGAGTTGGAGGGTCGCTGAGAGTATTACGATGCTCTTCCCAGCCCCTACTAGTGATGCTGTCCAATTTAGAGGCCATCATATGAATCACCAAAGTGTCCCAATGTTCGACAGGTTGATCCAATGTGGCTAAGGCTCTAAGATTTTTGTTGGTTACATCTACAATGTGTCGTAAACTCTTACTGCATTCTTTTTGTATGACGTCAACATTAAAAAGAGTTTGGACGTGATTGTTGACAAGTAAGCGCTTATTGTCATAACGCTCACAGAGAAGAGTCCACGCAGAAGAGTAGTTATCTGCTTTAAAATCTAAGCTTTTGATTACTAAAGCAGCGCTTCCATGAAGAGAAGCTCTTAAATAGTGATACTTATTAATACTATCAAGGGTATCGTTTTCATGAACCAAAGAAATATAAGTGTCTCGAAATTCAAGCCAGTGCTGGTAACAACCGTCAAAGTGGGGTACATCAATCTTTGGCAACTTAATATAGTTTGGCTTTTGACTTAACACGGTGGTATTCTTCATGCCATTTTCAGAGCTTACCTCGGACCTACCGTCATTATTTTTGCGTTGATCCAACAGCGTACGCGCAGAAGCCACAAGCTTGTAGTACTGCGACTCAATGGACTCACGATCCTTATAATGGTCTTCCGGCGCGTCTGACAGCATCTCGATCTCACTCTGAAAAGTGTCGAAGTCCCCGTATAAGGTTTCGAATTTCTCAAGACGTACTTGGAGTTCCGAGAATTGCACATCATTGAGATAATCACAACCCCGTAGGACATCCAAATACGTAGAGAATTGTGTTATTTTGGCCTTTATTGAGGCCCTCCTTTTAATTAAGTCTTTTACTTTGCCTTCAGGCATCTTTATTTCGAGTACCAACTATCTACTTCCCAAAGGCAATGAAGCAACTAAAAGCAAAAGTTGACCCTGCCAAAAAAATTATAGCAATAGACTGCCAAGCAAAATCTAAGTCCCTGAATAAAGTATAATAGCAAAAATTGTTAACAGCTGTACTTAAGGAGTGTTATATTTCAAACTACCCGCAATATGTATATTTTTTTTAATAAAAGTTTCTACAATGTTTTATTAGAAGGCGAATGAGTTATTTTAAAAGTTTAGTATTAAAATAAAATTGGGAATTTAAATCTAAATCTAGTGTCAAGTAAATGATAAAGCTATACCTAACGAAATGTGTAAATGTAAATTATATATTAGCGATGAAATGAACAAGCGTGAAAAGCAAAGCTCTTGTGTTATTTTATGTTGTGTTTAATAAAAACTTAATGAGAAGCATAAAAAGTGATTGACAAAAATGAGAAGAATGACCTTTGGACCTTTTGTTAATAGTGAAAATGTTGACGGTAGCAATTAATTGTTATGGTTATGAATGTTAATGTTAATGTTAATGAGGAATGGAAAGAATAAAATATAAGGAACGATCTTACGTATCTTTTCTTTGTAAACCTCCTGTGACTTGATCCTATGAGACCTTGAATAATGGTGTTGGTTATGTTGTACTCAGCTGATGCGGCAATGTTGTACGTTTGTTGGATTGTTGTTTTTTTAAATGTTGTCGGTGAGCTGGATTCGGACTTCTTCTGTAGATAATTATGGGCGTTCCACGAAGGTAATCCACCTGAGGCGCTGCTTGAATTTGAAGTGTAGGTAGGCGTTGAAAAAACTGAAGATCTTCTTTTTCAAGCAGTGGCGACGAATTTCCAGCGGAATGTAGACTCACGAAGGTTGATAGGCGTCCTAGGCTCCAAAAGACTTCTTTGAAAGACCCGATGTACTATCTTCTTCCGATTATGTTGAGGTTTGAAGGACCATATGTTGGCGCCGTTGCGATGAGATGTTGGGTGCAAGGCTTATATCAATAAAAGTGGACTGTATTTAAAGCTGGTTTATTAATCGGATCAAAGTTAATACAGTTTTACGGGACCGACAATGATTGCGTTTCGTCGATGCACGTCGTTTTATTTTGTCACTCCACGCCTCTCCCCCGCTTCCGCCGCGGTGAGGAAAATAGGGTTGCTATGTTTCGAACAGGGACAATGTCGGCTTCTAATGGAAAAATAATTTTTCAAATCGGTCCAGTAGTTTCGGAGCCTATTCGAAACAAACAAACAAACAAATCTTTCCTCTTATAATATTAGTATAGATATAGATTATGTATGACATCAACAAAATAAAGTTATAAAAAATATGTTTTTTTTTAATGCCTATTGATACCTGCTGATTATCTGTAAAATATGCGCCCTTAAGGGCCTAGGACCTAGTAGCACGTAGAAAGCTCGAGAAGTCCAACGCCATCTTTTGTCGGATAGCGGAAACTACCACTGGAGATCTGTGGAATATTCTCGATAGTTCTAGGGACGAAGTATCGGCTGTAAAAGCGTTGTAGAGATGGCACGCAGTCAGTCAGTAATCGGAACTTCTTGAAACGAAACAGCGAACGGATCACCTGAAGCGAAGCGGAAGAAGCGAATTGAGAATTTTAAAGTGTTTGTTGAGTGTTTTAAAGTGTTTGTGAAGTGTTTTAAGTGTTCAAGGATTGAATACAGTTTTTAGTTGTACTTTGGTGGAGTTTTATTTATCCCGAACCCCACCGCGTAACAATACTATAGGGAAAAACATCCAAACCAGGTGTAGTGTCTCCGAGATAACAAACTCATTTTAAATTCAGTCCATGTGAAAGGATCTAGTAAAATTTTGGAATTTAGGCTGTCATTATTCAATTTGAAAATATTGCCTAAACTACCAACATCATTTAAGTTGCTATTATCAGCCAATTTGTTTAGAAATCCAAGAAACAAACTCATCTCTGTATGTTTTACTACCAGCTTTAATACCTTGGAACATGTTAAGGAGATTCCAAATCTTACTTATAGGAGTAGTTCTATTGAAGTTGTTACATAAGTTATCCCAACCTATTCTTTTTTGTTCAGATATAGTTCTTTTTTAAGTGCATCTTTTCTTTTGTAAATGTAAATAGTTTTCCATAGTAGGTTCAATTTTTTTTTTTTTTTTTTTTTTTTTTTTTTTTTTTTTTTTTTTTTTTTTTTTTTTTTTTTTTTTTTATGATTGAAAGTTTACTGGTGGCCCGAAGGCCTTTCCAGTTTCACCAGGACAGGTGGGCGAGCAAAGGCTCAGCCAAGAGGGGTGGGATTTGCTAACAACTGCCCGAGCGCCTCCGAAGGAGACCTAACAACTCAAGAGCAATTGTTTCGCGAATGAATCTACTACCGGATCGGAATCGCGACCCGCTGAGAAGATCCGGCGAGAAACTCAGCGGGCTGATGCATGGGTTAGGTTGCACGTCGACCTCTTTGTCGAGTTCGACGAGTACGGTTACCGGGGTCCCTAAGCCTGCCCCTAGTATTAGAGCTGAAGGCAACTAATGCAAAGGTTATTGGATCTGATGGATCCGTAAGGACGTGTCTAGGACGTCGACGGTGACTGGCTCCTGCATGATCAGCATTCGGAGAGTAGTCAGCGGCGGCAACGATAAGGCGATTATCATGACGCATAGCCTTATCGAAGTATCGTTCCGACGCTGACTTCATGTATTTCCGAATTGATTCGAGGCCCAGGTCGTCGTGTAGGTCAACGTTCCTCACGAACCACGGAGCGCCGACAGCTAACCTGCAAAAGCGGGATTGTAGGGATTGGAGGGTGTCTATGTGTGTGCGGGCCGCGTGAGCGAACACCACACTCGCGTAAGTCATGACGGGCCTTATGCAAGTTTTGTAAAGTGTCACCTTGTTCCGAAGGGACATTTTACTCCGCTTACAGATCATGGGGTAGAGTCTACCGAGAATAAACGCGGCACGGTCACGGACTGATTTTATATGCGGGCGGAATGTCATCGATGCATCCAGGGTAACGCCCAGGTACTTGACCTTCCTGGCCCAGGGTATGGGTTGTCTAAAGAGAGTAATCGGGGGTGTGAGATTCCTCCTCCTAATCCGGGAGGAAATCCGTGTGGAGCTTCCCCTCTGAAATAGCACCGCAGTACTTTTCGCTGGGTTGATGTCTATGCGCCATTTTCGGAACTACTGTCCTAGGGCTAGGGCTGCGCTCTGAAGCTTCTTCGCGATTAGGGACTTATTTCTACTAGAATAGTAAACAGTCGTGTCGTCGGCGAATAAAGCTAAATGGGTCGGCGGCGACCGGGGAATATCGTTGACGAATAAGCTAAATAGGAGGGGTGAGAGGACAGAGCCTTGCGGGACTCCAGCTGTGAGAGGTCGTGGGGAGGAGCGGGTTCCCTCGACTCGATATCGAAAAGAGCGGTTCGACAAGAAGTCCCGTATGATGAGCACGAGACTATCCGGCACGCCCATGTTGAATAGTTTGAAAATCAAACCATTGTGCCAGACTTTGTCGAACGCTTTTGCGACGTCGAAGAAGAGAGCTCCCGTGTATAACGGTTTTGGTCGATTAAGCCCCACAAGAATGTGCTCCGTGAGGCGGTGCACCTGTTGAACGCATGAGTGATTTGTACGGAATCCGAATTGTTCATCGATGAGAATGCCCTTGGATGAGACGAAATCTCTGAGGCGCTTGTAGAGCAGACGCTCATACAGTTTGCCTAGAGACATGAGGAGGCTAATCGGGCGGTAGCTCGTCGGATGATTTTTTGGTTTACCGGGTTTATGTATGCCGATAACGTCCGCTTCTTTCCACACCGCGGGAAAGATACAGTTCGCCATAGCGGCATTGAAAATAGATGCCAACATCACGATGAGTTGGACGGGTAGAAGTTTAATAACGCGGTTAGATATACCGTCGGAACCGGGAGCCTTGCGAGGACGTAGGTCTTTGATCAAGTCTTTAACTTCCATCGGGGTGACGGGTGGTAACGCATCCGAGGGTGGCAAGGAGGCTCTGCGTTCTACCTCACTGTCTACTAATTCTACATGAACAGGGTCCACGGATTGAGTGCTGGGCGTGCACTGGGTTTGCAATGTATCGGCCAGCAGCTCTGCTTTTTCGTCATCATCAAAGGCCGCGAGTCGGCCTGAGGGGTCTACGAGGGGGGGCATAGTTACTACCGTATCCGATTTGAGAGTACGAGCTAAGCGGTAGTAAGACCTTTGGGAGGGCGCGAGTCCTTCTAAGAAATCAGACCATCTGGCATCTCGGACTTCGGCGATGCGAGACTTTACGTCGCGTTGTAGGGCACGCATTCGAATACGATTTTCCGCGGTAGGATACCTGTCGTAGGCGCGTATCGAGGCGTTCTTAGCTCTAAGGAGTTCCCTAATATCGTCGGACAATTTGAAGCGGTGAAGGAAGTCCTCCGCTACAACTTGTTTCGATGACCTATCTAATGTCGAGGTGATGTGTGATGTTAAGATGTCTATGGCTTCAGCGGTATCCTGAGGAGACGGGGTAGAGTCCGGGTTAAACGGGAGCGATGGTGGATCAGATTCAGCCATGCTGATGCCCAGCGTGTGCCAATCCACCACAGTCCTCGTGACGGGAACGGAATCGGGAGCGCGACCGAGCTTCATGACGACGGGACGGTGGTCTGAATCTAACTCTGAAACTACTTCGATCGAGTGTAAGCGCAGAGTTACGTTTTTTAATAACGCTATGTCGAGTATATCCGGGCGATGCGCGATATTTAGCGGGTAGTGAGTCGGAGTTAACGGAGCGACGATATCGAAGGCGAGATCATCGACTAACGCGTCAAGCCGCCTGCCATTCGGGGTTGTGGTGTGTGAGTTCCACCTGATGTGTTTACAATTTAGGTCGCCCGCCAGAATGACAGAGCTCCCCATACCGAGCAGCGCCTCAATATCACTGCTTAGAACGATCTTATCCGGTGGAAGATAAACGGACGCGATAACGATCGGCGCGTGTCCCGTCAGTGAGATTCGGCACACTGATGCTTCGATATTAGCGAGCGCGGGAGGATCGAGCGGGACGCAATGCAGGGCTCTTCTATAGTAAATAACGGTACCACCACCACGGGCAGAGAGCCTGTCGTTCCTGACCATGTTATAGTTCGCGATTTTAGGGTCACGGCGCGCGGGCTTAAGTAGGGTCTCCTGCACTAAGAAAATGTCAATTTGATGGTCACGCAAAAAATCACAAACCTGATCACGTTGATTTGCGAGACCTTAAGCGTTAAAAAATCCTATTGTTACGGATAAGGGTTTTATTCTACTAATGTACGCCATTGATTACCGGCGGAGTGAGGGGAGGACGTACGTATTTAACGACGCGTATACGTCAGCGTATTCTTGCACAACGGCGATGAAATGTTGTGCAGTGGAGGCGGCGCGAATGGCGTCACCCAAAGCGTTAACACGCTCAAAGTTGATCGACTGAAAAAAGTCGATCGCTAGAGCGAGATTTTCGGACGCGGTCGGAGGGCAGGTCGCGGGGGAGGGACGTATCGCGGGGGTGGGACGAGTCGCGGGGGAGAGAGTTGTAGCCGTGTTCATGTACGGCAACGGTTTAGCCCAAGCCGAGACGCTGGGCACCGACGCCGGCACGAAAGCAGGCTTAGCCTTCGGCACAGAGGGTACCGTGGCTTTGATGTCTGGGCCGGAAGCTCGGAGGCGGTTTTGACGGGCGACGCGGCGATTTATTTTTGGAGCTCGGGGGCATCCACGGTAGTTCGCGGGGTGACCTTGTGTTCGGCACAGGACACAGCTAGGCGGTTCCGTCGCGGTTTTTTGGTCGCGAGCGCAGAGGGCCGTGGCGTGATCGCCCAAACATTTAACACATCGGGGGCGCGCGTGACAGTTACGGGAAGAGTGCCCGTACAGTTGGCAGTTATGGCACTGACTAGGAGTGCTTTTTTTATGGGGGACTTCGACGGCAATACCGGAGAGCCTACAGACGGTCCGAATGTTAAAAATTTGCTTACCCTCGGGGGTAGGCTGGAGGGCGACTAAAACCATATTGTATGGCTGCCTACCGCGGCCGGTGTGCATGCGGTGCACGGAATTTACTGGTAGGCCTTGTTCTATCAGATCTGCCTTGACGAGATCGGCATCTAGCTCCTTCGGGATTCCACGTATGACAACGCGGAGTTCGCGCTCCTCCTGGAGCGTATAAGTGTGGAAACTTATACGCTCCTTTCGGAAGTAACTTGAGAGGGCCCTATGGTCGTCGGGTGTCGTTACTTTTATTTGAATCCCGTTGGCGAGATTACGGGCGCTGGCAAAATTAATATTTTTGGCCTTAAGGGCCAGGGAAACTCGGTCCCAAGCTGCCTTCTCTTGAAGGATAACCGGGGGAGGGGTCTGAGTTTTAGATTGCGCCACCGGTCGCGGCGACGGAGTGGCACGGGCTGGAGGCGCAACGGGAGTCTGAGGGCGGGGGCGCGACGTGTTCGCGGCTTTGCTAATTTTAGCGGCCGCGAGAGCTCGAGACTCCGCGGCACGCTTCTTACCCTTTTGTACCAGGGTGAATCCATCCGTCGATGAGGCGGGGGCGAGGTCGACCTCCATCTCCGAGTCAGAGTCGGAGGACGAGGTGGCGGGCGCAGGTGACCTACAAGCAGGAGTTTTGGAGGGCGCGACGGAGGCCGCGGATGATCGCGCTGCTGGAACGGTGGCCACGGCGGACGACGCAGTAGTTTTACTCGCCAGTATAGGCGACGCGGGAACGGCAGGCACGACGGAGGCTGCGGTGCTCGATGTAGACGCTTTGCACGCAGGTACAGGCGACGCAGGAGCAGCGAGCACGGCGGAGTCTTCGAGAGAGCTCGCAGTGTGATTGGCCTTGAAAGCCAGAAACTCTGAGGCGAGCTGTGGGTGACGAAGTCGGAGGAATTCCACGAATACAGCGTCCATGATCGCTGAGTACCCAGGTGGGGCGGCCCCGGGTCTTGAAAACACTCGAGGCCCCAACTTCTCGGACCTGAGCGGTTCTATTGAACACAGGTGGCAATGCGGCGCGATTACTACAGGACAAAGAAAAAGCACAACAAAACAGAAATTACAAAAAGAAGCAAAACAAATAAATACTTGCAGGAAAACACTTTGTCGGCAAATGTTCCACGAACACAAAAATAACTAAAACAAAACAAATAAAAGCTTCCAGGAAACACACTTGGTCGGCAGATGTATCACGAACACAGGCCGCGCGAACAATGGCCGGGCTAATAAAAGCCGGGCGAACAAAGACCGGGCGATCGAGTGGACGATGAGCACGTCCGCACGTGACGGGTGCCTCTATCGGAATGAGGTTCATTTCTATAAAGTTTCAAGGCATTGTAAGGTGCAATTACACTTTTTTCACAAATGTCATTCCACCAGGGATGTCTGCTCTAAAATTTATTTGGTTTAGTGAGTTTAGGAATTGTCATATCTTTTAAACCATTTTAAAGTATCTAATCGGAAACAAAAATCATTAAGGTAAAAGCTCCTAATACGGCGGTAGTCAAAATCGCTTCCTATTACGGTGGTATTTCTATTTTCGACATTTATTCTTGTTTTATTCAGTTTAAGCTCACCGAAACGGAATCTATTTATTCTAAATCTATTACTTCATAACATAACTGACATTTTCAAGTGTAGCATATAAACAACACTACAAGATCTATCAGTTTGTAGCACGGCATCAACGTGAGAGGAGTTTCCATACAAACGCGGAACAAAAAAATAAGTACACTAATATTTAGAAACTAAGTTTTTTGTATTAATAAGTCGTTCAACTTTGTCAATGTGTTATTTATAGCATTTTCCTACTATTATACTTACTTTTTAAATAGCTTGTTTCATATATGTAACTCATTTTTTACTCAAAAAATCAGAAACAAAATACCGCCGTAATACGGTACGAATTTTATAGATTAATCCTAATACGGTGGTATAACTCCGAAATAGGAAATATACTGGGCAATTTAATTGTGTATAACTTTCAATTTATTAAGTTATTGAATTAGTTCCAAGTTTAGTTGGAATAATTATTAATCTTGTAAATTAGAAACCATATTCTGCGGTATGTATTATTCATTAAAAATCTAGTTAAATATGAAAACTGTCGAGTGCAAAATGTTGGTTTCTTAGAAGGGGTAAAAATAGGAAGGTGTATTTTAATTAATCACAAATCATTTATTTTGTATAACTGTTGACTTGAGTTTTACACATCTGGGCCAAAAAACTGTTATCGTTTGATTAAGTATTTACATTCTTTGTTTATCGAAATTTTGATGGGTCAGAATTAGGATTAAAAAAATACGAGTAGTTTTCCTATTACGGTGGTAGTTATTTCCAGGTAACTCTGTGTTAGGTTCTATGATCTCCTATTACGGTCATATTCATAGAACATAAAATTACAAGTTTTAGGATTCCATAGAAATAATAGAAAGGTTATTTATACTTATTTTACACAAAAAGATAATACAATAAAAACAGATTTAAAGAATGTCTAAATACTATGTACAAAGGCGAGCTTAACTCTTCATGAGTTTTCTTCCAGCAAACCCTTTTCAGAGAGAAATACGATGTATAAGAGGGGAATAGTGTACAAGTGAAAGGTTATTAAAATATATTAAATACAGTGGATTTCATTAATAACGACCTCGGTTATAGCAACGTCGAACTTACGTCCCTTGAATTTAAAGCATACTTTCGTAAGAAATTCATTCGGTAAGAGCGACTTTGGATACTATAGCGTCAATTTCGGGTATAGCGATTTGTTTTTATGAACCATTTATGACAGATTCCCAGAAATCCCGTACAGATATTTCTATTGAGTCGGTAAAGGCACAAAGACTCATTCATAAAACTATTAAACTTTCTTATCTTTTGTTTACATTCACAGATGACCATCTGTGAAACATTCACAGATGGTCAAGCAAATGCTTTGTTTGTTTGTTCCTAAGCAGTCCTCAATAAATTTACCATTAAGTAATTCTATTTTGTTCATCTTAAATATGTATAGCTCTATTTAGACAGCAGTGGCAGCGGCCGCCGCATCAGCCACCGAACATTTTTATCCTTTCCAGCGATACTGATCTATAAAACAATGTAGATAAAGTTTAAAATTCTTTCAAAGCTGAAAGTGCTCTTCGCACCTTTTTTTCTCCTACCAATGCTGATAGCCTTGGCAGGCTATTTCAGCTTCCCCTTGACGTGTAGATGATCTCATGGGGCTCAAACCGGGAGTGTTGCTAACACTGACCCTACGAAGAGCAGTGCTTCGAAGAATCTACCACTGGATCGGAAACGCGACCAACTAAGAAGATCCGGTGAGAAATTCAGTGGGCTGCGTCTATAGGTTGATTTCTTCTTCGAGTTCTTCATCGCAAGCGACGGGTTCGGCGAGGACGGTAACCGGTGCTTGAGGTACCTAAAACACCGTTAATGGATCGGGAAGATCCGTAATGACGCGCTTAGGGCGACGTCGACTGCTCACCATTCGGTCCACAAGATCGGGTAGGCCTTCGCATCGCTGTCGGCCGTTGCCACCGATGTCTGAATTGAGCCGAAAACTTCACTTACCTTAAGTTTACCATTAAGTTTAAGTCTAAAAAACCTTAGTTACTCCTTATATCATCAGCTATCTATTAGTGAAAGTCTCGTCAAAATCGGTCCAGTCGTTCCAGAGATTAGCCGGAACAAACAGACAGACAGACAAAAATTGTAAAAAATGTTATTTTGGTGTATGTACCGTATATATATTTATATGCATGTGGTAAAAAGCGGTTATTTCAATATTACAAACAGACACTCCAATTTTATTTATGTGTATACATTCGAAATTCCCGAGAATTTTCATGTTAAAATACAATCCAAATCACTTTTAAACGCGGTAAAAATGTACTTGACGGCGTTAACAATATTTCTAATAAACATCACGTGCAACAGGCGTGACTCACACAAGCCGGGTGCGCCGGCCGTGTCGTTTCACTCGTGCAACAGAAGTGACTCATAAGCCAGCTGCGCCGGCTAGTATAAAAAGGCGGTGCGTGCCTTGCGAGAAACCAACATTCTCGCTCACGACTCGGTCGTGCGCGGACGTGCTTTCCGATCCGTGGCCCGCTTGCGAGCTGCGTCTCTGAACTCACAGTTGTGCTCGACAGTGTAGTGACCGTGAATACATCGTGCGTACAATTCAGTAGTGCGGACGTGCCGATCCGTTGGTCGCTTGCGATCTGCGTATCGAGGTCCATTTTTGTGCGCTAAAGTTTTGTAACCGCGAACCCACCCTTACCAACTGCCTTTTTCAAGGCAAAACCAATCGCTACGTTCAGCTTCCTGTGGCACTCACAGGCTAGCGATTTCCTAACCCTTCCCAAAAACAACAGTCTTTTTCAAGACTAGACCCCCGCTCGCGATTCTGCCTGCTGTAGCACTATACAGCCCGAGCGGGTTCCTTTCCTTTTCCCCGCCGATTGCCGTTTTCACGGCATAGGCATTCCCCCCCCCCCTGCTCCTTGCTGTCCTGCAGCACAGGGGGGTTACAAATCCTATCCGGGGCCTCGCCTTTCGGCGAGTTCAACAAAAGTCCCGGGGCCGCCCCCCCCGGGCAAGAAGACCGAAGATGAGCGAAGATTTTGTGTGCGACAGTGATAGTGCTAGGGACATTGTCGGGTTCCTCCGGGATAGGTACCCGTCAATTAGGGCCGAGTATCTCAGCTATAGGGCCTCTCGTGGCAATCCCTCCCCCCCCGCGTCCGTCGCCGCGTATTTCAACCGTGCCTCGGAGGCACGCCGCGCGCCCCCCGCCGCCGCGTTAAGTTCGAGCGCACGTTCCGACGATGCGGCTCACATAGCGCCTAGCGCTACCCCCACCCCCGCGCCCGCGTCGACTACGTCATCGCGCGTTTCGTCCGTCGCGACCTCGATCGTTTCGAGTTCAGGCTCCGATACCGAATCGGAGATGGATTTCGAATCCGCGTCAAGCCCTCAGCCTGGAACTTCGGATGGGTTCCAAACCGTAACGCGCGGTAAAAAGCGTACTCGCGCCGTGGAGTCCCGGAGCTCCACGACGAAGCAGACTAAATCCGCGACCGCCTCCCGCCCGCAGGTAGTCGTGACACCGGAGTCGGACTCCGCTCGCCGTGTAACCCCACCGCCGCGTCCCAAACCCGCGCCCGCTCCTAAAGTAGCTGCCCCGCCCCCGCTGATTCTCCAGGAAAAAACTGCGTGGAACCGCGTTTCCCAGGCCCTTCAGGCAAATAAAATTAATTATACCCATGCGCGTAACGTCGCGCATGGGATTCAGATAAAGGTCGCAACGCCGGGCGACCATAGGGCCCTCTCTTCATACCTCCGAAAGGAGAACATAGGTTTTCACACCTATGCTCTTCAGGAGGACCGCGAGCTCCGCGTAGTAATACGCGGAGTCCCAAAAGAGCTAGATATCGAGTACATTAAGGAGGATCTGACCGCTCAGTCCCTCCCGCTAGTTAGTGTGCACCGGATGCACAGTGGGCGGGGCAAACAGCCCTACAACATGATTCTAGTAGCGCTAGAACCCACCCCGGAGGCCAAAAAGAAGATCGCATGTCTCACGACAATTTGCGGCCTATCCGGGATCTCAATTGAAGCCCCCCATAGACGTGGCACTCCCGGGCAGTGCTACAGATGCCAGCTTTACGGCCACTCGGCTCGTAATTGCCACGCGCGCCCCCGCTGCGTAAAGTGCCTCGGCGACCACGCCACACTAGATTGCTCGCGTGTTAGGGAAACCGCGACCGAACCTCCAAGCTGTGTCCTATGCCTTAAGCAAGGGCACCCCGCGAACTACCGTGGATGTCCTAGGGCTCCGCGAAAACGTCCGACCCACCCAGCCCCCCGAACCGTCGGCCCAAAGACTTCGGCGCCTTCAGTGCCGAAACCCGCCTTCGTGCCGGCTGCAGTTCCCACGGTGTCGGCGTGGAAAAAACCGCTGCCGTATACGAAGGCGGGAACGGAAACCGCACCCCCGCCCCCGCTCGTGACACGCCCCGCGCCCCAGCCCCTGCTCGCACCTCGCCCCGCGCCCGCGTTCCGTCCCCCGCAACCCTCTGCCGCCAACGACTTCGCGCTCGTGCGTGACTTCGTCACCGCGGTCAACTTCGACCGTCTGCGATCGTTCGCTGACGCTATCCGTAGGTCGGTAACCCCCGAACAGCGGCTCGCGGCCGCTTTCGATCACATGGACGTTTACGAGTCCGTGTCGCGTACGTTATAAAATCTTTACCGGTAACCAATGGCGCAAAAAGGTAGAGAAAAACCGTATTCCCTTACGTTAGCATTCTACAATGCTAACGGACTCGCGCGGCAACGCGATCAAATTTTCGAATTCCTCCGCGATAATCTTGTAGATATTCTATTAGTGCAGGAAACCTGTCTGAAGCCCTCGCGTCGCGACCCGAAAGTCGCGAATTACGTCATGGTTAGGAATGACAGACTCACCGCCTCCAAAGGCGGGACTGCCATTTACTATAGGCGGGCCCTGCACGTTGTCCCTCTCGATACTCCCTCGCTCTCACATATCGAGGCGTCAGTGTGCCGTATCTCGCTGACGGGACACCAGCCGATCGTCATCGCATCCGTTTATCTCCCCCCGGACAAGCCCCTTCTGAGCAGTGACATCGAGTCACTGTTCGGCATGGGAGACTCCGTCATCCTGGCAGGCGATTTAAATTGCCACCACACTAGGTGGAACTGCCATCGTACTAACGTTAACGGTAGGCGTCTCGACGCGTTTATAGACGACCTCACCTTTGAAATAGTCGGTCCCCCAACTCCAACATGTTATCCGTATAACATCGCGCTCCGTCCGAGCACTATAGACCTGGCATTGCTTAGGAACGTAACTCTGCGCTTGCGTTCCATCGAAGCAATGTCAGAGCTCGACTCAGACCACCGACCTGTCGTTATGCAGCTCGGTCGCCCCCACAACCCAGTCACTGTTACGAGGACCATGGTGGATTGGAATAAGCTGGGCACGTGCCTAGCCGACACCGCTCCGCCAATCCTCCCTTACGGCCCGGATTCGAATCTATCCCCCGAGGACACCGTCGAATCCATAAACATCATTACCGATCACATCTCTTCCGCGATCATTAGATCTTCAAAAGAAGTCGATGTGGAGGACAGCTTCCACCGCATCAGACTGTCCCCCGATCTTAGGAATCTCTTAAGAGTTAGGAACGCGGCAATCCGGGCCTACGATCGTCTTCCCACGCATTCAAACCGGATTCGGATGCGTCGTCTACAACGCGAAGTCCACTCCCGCCTAAGCGACGCGCGTAACGATAATTGGCATAGTTATCTAGAACAACTCGCGTCCTCCCACCAAGCATACTGGCGACTAGCTAGGACTCTCAAATCCGAAACTACCGCTACTATGCCTCCCCTCATACGCCCTTCAGGCCAACCACCGGCATTCGATGACGATGACAAGGCTGAGCTGCTGGCCGATGCACTGCAAGAGCAGTGCACCACCAGCACTCAACACGCGGACCCCGAACACACCGAGTTAGTCGACAGGGAGGTCGAGCGCAGAGCTTCCCTGCCGCCCTCGGACGCGTTACCCCCCATTACCACTGACGAAGTTAGAGACGCGATCCACAATCTCCAACCTAGGAAGGCACCCGGCTCCGAAGGCATCCACAACCGCGCGCTAAAATTTTTGCCAGTCCAACTGATAGCAATGTTGGCTACAATTTTAAATGCCGCTATGACGCACTGCATCTTTCCCGCGGTGTGGAAAGAAGCGGACGTTATCGGTATACATAAGCCGGGCAAACCGACAAACGAAACTTCTAGTTACCGTCCGATTAGTCTCCTCCCGACGATAGGAAAAATTTACGAACGGCTCCTTAGGAAACGCCTCTGGGATTTTGTTACCGCGAACAAAATTCTCATTGACGAACAGTTCGGATTCCGCTCTAAACACTCGTGCGTACAACAAGTGCACCGCCTCACGGAGCACATTCTGATAGGACTAAATAGGCGTAAACAAATCCCGACCGGCGCCCTCTTCTTCGACATCGCGAAGGCGTTCGACAAAGTCTGGCACAACGGTTTAATTTATAAACTGTACAACATGGGAGTGCCAGACAGACTCGTGCTCATCATACGAGACTTCTTGTCGAACCGTTCGTTTCGATATCGAGTAGAGGGAACTCGTTCTCGTCCCCGTCAACTGACCGCCGGAGTCCCGCAAGGCTCCGCGCTCTCCCCGTTATTATTTAGTTTGTATATCAATGATATACCCCGGTCTCCGGAGACCCATCTAGCGCTCTTCGCCGATGACACGGCTATCTACTACTCGTGTAGGAAGATGTCGCTGCTTCATCGGCGACTCCAGATCGCAGTAGCCACCATGGGACAGTGGTTCCGGAAGTGGCGAATAGACATCAACCCCACGAAAAGCGCAGCGGTGCTCTTCAAAAGGGGTCGCCCTCCGAACATCACTTCGAGCATCCCACTCCGTAGTAGGCGCGCAAACACCTCCGCCGTTAGCCCCGTCACTCTCTTTGGCCAGCCCATACCGTGGGCCTCGCAGGTCAAATACCTAGGCGTCACCCTCGACAGAGGGATGACATTCCGTCCCCATATAAAAACGGTACGCGACCGCGCCGCGTTTATTCTAGGACGACTCTATCCAATGCTTTGTAGTCGAAGCAAACTGTCCCTCCGCAATAAGGTAACCCTCTACAAAACTTGTATACGCCCCGTCATGACGTATGCAAGCGTAGTGTTCGCTCACGCAGCCCGCACCAACTTGAAATCCCTTCAGGTTATTCAATCACGATTCTGCAGGATAGCCGTCGGAGCGCCTTGGTTCCTTAGGAATGTGGATCTCCACGACGACCTGGAGCTCGACTCTTTCAGTAAGTATCTACAGTCGGCATCGCTGCGCCATTTTGAGAAGGCGGCACGACATGAGAACCCTCTCATCGTAGCCGCTGGAAATTACATACCCGACCCAGTAGACCGAATGGTAAACCGTCGACGTCGCCCAAAGCACGTCATTACGGATCCTCCTGATCCATTAACGGTGCTTTTAGGCACCACAAGCACCGGTCACCGTCCTCGTCGAACCCGTCGCTTGCGACGAAGGGCTCGACGAGCGAACTAACCCATAGACACAGCCCACTGAGTTTCTCGCCGGATCTTCTCAGTGGGTCGCGTTTCCGATCCGGTGGTAGATTCTGCGAAGCACTGCTCTTGCTAGGGTCAGTGTTAGCAACTCTCCGGTTGAGCCCCGCGAGCTCACCTACTAACGTTAGGGTGAAGCTGAAATAGCCTCTCAAGGCTATCAGCATAGGTAGGGAAAAAAAAATATGCGAGAAACATTCGTTGGACTGCGTTTGCCTGGTGCACTTACTATATCCTTGTTACGTTGTGTGATTCAGTGACTGTTGTACGTACTGGTTAAAGTTGGACAAGTGTTAAAGTGAATTGTTAAGTTATATTGTTGATTAAATCAGGAATCAAAAAGTGACATCGTTTTACTTGGTATTCAACAAGATAATATCTACCCTCAAGCTTACATACTCTTATTTCTGAGCCGACCTGTGTGAATGCACTGTTATACTTACTAGGTACATTTGTATTATAAATTTCATTAAAAGTGGTCAATTAATGCAAAACTTACAATTTAAGTTCTTCACATTTATATTATTTACTTAATAAATATTATATGTTCGGAACTTAATAAATATAATTTCTGACCCTCTGTATTAGGAACCGTCTACCGCAGTAATAGGCTCTGACCTCAACCATACCTCCGTATTAGGGAAAATCGACCCGGCTATTTAAAACATTTTTTTAAATAAGTAATTTCTAGAAAAGAAACATAGACTCAACAGTAATACGAAATTTAAATTCCATTTTTGACGATGAAAATTTTTTCCATCTTTAGAAATACTTACAAATGCTTATTTTTCTTTCTTACTTTCAAAATTTGCGAAATACCTCCGTAATAGGTGCTTTTTTTACCTTATAGGTTGAAACAGGATCATATAATTTTAATTCTAAATCATTAAATATTGTTTTGGAAATATGTAGTTTGATATTTTGTCCAATCTGCTTTTTTATATATAAACCTATCAATTGGGGGATTAATGTGATATTTATTTATATGTAATGAAATCTCTGTAATTGTTGGGTAGTGACTACGCATGGCATCATCATATACAAACCACTCGCATATTGATGCGAGGTTAGCCCTGATAAAGCTAACATCAGTTGCAGAGGGGCTTTGTCTCGGTTTATTAACAGTGGAAAACTACTGTAGAGACAGACGCGCCTAGCGGTGTAATTCTGTAGTTTTATTCTTGTAAAAATAATATTTTTATGATTCTTAATAAAACCATTTACGGTCGCTTGCGCGTGCGCCAGTGTGCAAGGAAAGGTGCGAGAACGTCATCGCGGGGTCGGGCTCGTGTACAGCGTTCCCGCACTCCCGCGCGGACCGCACCCCGCAAACGGGGCAGCGGCAGTCGGCCACTACTACTGAACGTAACGCCAAAACTGCACGCATGCCACGCTCAAGCGCCGCTTCGCTTTCATTAATCTGCTACTGTACTGCTAATGTACAAGAGTCCGCCTTCGTCACGCAAGTGCCGCCATCTTGTTGACACATTGGATCGCACACGCAGCGCTGTGAAGAGGGAACAAAATACTCAAAACATGGATAAAACAGACGAAATACACGTGGATGAATCAGCACGAGAAATTCATTCGGATATTCTGTGCCCGGAAAAGCACTCTCTCGTGAAGAAGCTTAACACCAAGGTTCCCTTTGAGAGGCAAAGTGGAACATCTGCTGCCAGGAGTTCCAGGTCGTTAGAGGCAAGGAAAAAGCAATTCGAATGTGAGGCGGCCAAAGCGAGCGCAGAAATACAGCAGAAACTAATTGAACAAAGCTGGCTGCCCTAGAAGCGGAATCTCAAAAGGTAGAAAATTCGAGAAGTTCGAAATATAATGATGGTGACTCTGTGGATAGATTAGAACAGTGGATTAAAGAATCCTATATAAAAGAAGCACCCTGCGCTGGCGCAGGCCTCCGTCAATCAGTTAGCGCTATGCACCACTCAAACACACAGTGTCAAGGTTTGATGGCCCGATGCTTGTCCTCAAGAGATTTACCGCAATTCTACGAGGATCCCTTAGAGTGGCTCAGCTTTAAGCAAGCATACATCGAGTCGTCGGTTTTATACCATTACACTGCAGCGGAGAGTATGTGGAGACTACGCAAGGCCCTTCCTGGAGAAGCAAGCGAAACCGTCGCTTCACTTCTCATTGGGAACACGTCACCTGAAACCTTAATAGAATCATTGGAAATGCGCTACGGCCGGCCCGAAATAATTATTACCAAGATAACACAGCAGCTGAAGAAATTTCCTCCGCTTCCATCAAGTTATCAAGACATAGTTTCTTTTTCGATAAAAATAAAAAAAAACTATGTAGCAGCTGCACAAACGGTAGGACAACCAGATTATTTACGAAGCCCGGAAATGCTGTCAATTGTTTTAAGCAAGTAAATTTGATCTCACTTTCTGATTCAACCGGTAAATGCAACAGTACTTTCCTAAAACATATGTTTTTCAGATAACCAGTCGATATGCATCGATTTTCAATAACTTGATCATAGAAATGCACGGTCGATCTTATCTCACCTATTTGCAACTTCTACTTCGTTTATAATTCTCGGGTCGCACGAAATCACTAGATCTATTGTATAAACCAAATTATGCTGATACAAAGATGCATTGTTGCTAAACTTTATTAGTTCGCGGTCATAGAGACAAGGAAATCAATTGATAAACATGTTATTAAACTATTTTACTGCGTGCAGGGTAGTAGATACTTACATACGTTGTCATTCTTACAATAAGCATTAAAAAAAACGTATTTTCGTTTTGTGCTGATTTTCTTTCATTGTTACCTCTTTTTGTCAATTCATAAAGTCATTCAGTGTAGTCAAATTCTTGCAATAGCTTTAATGTTGCGTTTGCTAATTTGATGTGCAATTTAGGGAACTTCAAACCAATATTCTTCTAGACTACGTCTACAAGTCATAAATGTGTCTCTCATATTTTTTATTGAAGACTGAACAACTAAGAAAGTACGCTTGTCGTTAATTCAGCAATCATGAATAACATGAATTTACGAGGCTTACTGATGTTTGGAATTTTATCCATCATCAGAATTTAGACAGTTTCACATTTTTTCTAATACGCAATTTTGTTTATTATCGGCTTCGACGTTGTTTCATTTTTGGCTGTGGAAAACTGTTTCCTAGTTTGACTCACTTAAATTCGATCTCACTTTCTGATGGCACCGAACTTTTCTAATACATACGTTTTTGAGATAACCAGTCGATATGCATCGATTTCCAATAACTTGATCATAGAAATGCACGGTCGATCTTATCTCACCTATTTGCAACTTCTACTTCGTTTATAATTCTCGGATCGCACGAAATCACTGGATCGATTGTATAAACCAAATGATGCTGATACAAAGATGCATTGTTGCTAAACTTTATTAGTTCGTGGTCATAGAGACAAGGAAATCAATTGATAAACATGTTATTAAACTATTTTACTGCGTGCAGGGTAGTAGATACTTACATACATTATCATTCTTACAATAAGCATTAAAAAAAACGTAATTGCGTTTTGTGCTGATTTTCTTTCATTGTTACCTCTTTTTGTCAATTCATAAAGTCATTCATTGTAGTCAAATTCTTGCAATAACTTGAATGTTGCGTTTGCTAATTTGATGTGCAATTTAGGGAACTTCAAACCAATATTCTTCTAGACTACGTCTACAAGTTATAAATGTGTCTCTCATATTTTTTATTGAAGACTGAACAACTAAGAAAGTACGCTTGTCGTTAATTCAGCAATCATGAATAACATGAATTTACGAGGCTTACTGATGTTTGGAATTTTATCCATCATCAGAATTTAGACAGTTTCACATTTTTTCTAATGCGCAATTTTGTTTATTATCGGCTTCGACGTTGTTTCATTTTTGGCTGTGGAAAACTGTTTCCTAGTCTGACTCACTTAAATTCGATCTCACTTTCTGATGCCACCGAACTTTTCTAATACATACGTTTTTGAGACAACCAGTCGATATGTCGGCGCGCGGCTTAGATCACAAAGCGCATCCGCACTCTTTGTCAGCGAGCGCCGCCGGCACACCTGCAACGGTCGACGGCAGGCGGCTTGGATCACAGAGGGCGTCGGCACCCTTTGATGGCTCGGGTCACCGGCATATTTGCAACGATCAACGGCAGGCGGCTTGAATCACAGAGCGCACCGGTACCCTTTGACGGCTCCGGTCGCCGGTACACTTGCAACGTTCGTGGCGGTCGGCTTGGAACACACACCGCAGCGGCACCCTTTGATGGTGCGGGTCGCCGGCACACTTCAACGTTCGCGGCGGGCGGCTTGGATCACATACCGCAGCGGCACCCTTTGATGGCGCGAGTTACCGGCACACTGGCTGACTATAAAAAGAGCTGCTGTACAATCCTTAGCTCAGTAATTGCCACGCGCCCCCCGCTGCGTGAAATGCCTCGGCGATCACGCAACCACAGAATGTTCGCGTGTTAGGGAAACCGCGACGGAACCCCCAAGCTGTGTCCTATGCCTTAAGCAAGGGCACCCGGCAAACTACCGCGGATGTCCTAGGGCTCCGCGTAAACGCCTGAACCACCCAGCCCCCCGAACCGTCGACCCAAAGACTTCGGCGCCTTCAGTGCCGAAACCAGCCTTCGTACCGGCTGCGGTTCCCACCGTCTCCGCGTGGAAAAAACCGCTGCCGTATACGAAGGAGGGAACACAAAACGTACCCCAGCTCCCGCCTGCGACACGTCACGCGCCTCAGCCCCTGCTCGCACCTCGCCCCGCGCCCGCGTACCGCCCCCCGCAACCCTCAGTCGTCAACGACTTCGCGCTCGTGCGCGACTTCGTCAGCGCGGTAAACTTTGACCGTCTGCGATCGTTCGCAGATGCTATCCGTAGGTCGGTAACCCCCGAACAGCGGCTCGCGGCCGCTTTCGATCACATGGACGTCTACGAGTCCGTGTCTCGCACGTTATAAAAATTCTTTACCGGTAATCAATGGCGCAAAAAGGTAGAGAAAAACCGTATTCCCTTACGTTAGCATTCTACAATGCTAACGGACTCGCGCGGCAACGCGATAAAATTTTCGAATTCCTCCGCGATAATCTTGTAGATATTTTGTTAGTGCAGGAGACCTGTCTGAAGCCCTCGCGTCGTGACCCGAAAGTCGCGAATTACGTCATGGTTAGGAATGACAGACTCACCGCCTCCAAAGGCGTTTACTATAGGCGGGCTCTGCACGTTGTTCCTCTCGATACTCCCTCGCTCTTACATATCGAGGCGTCAGTGTGCCGTATCTCGCTGACGGGACACCAGCCGATCGTCATCGCATCCGTTTATCTCCCCCCGGACAAGCCCCTCCTGAGCAGTGACATCGAGTCACTGTTTGGCATGGGAGACTCCGTCATCCTGGCAGGCGATTTAAATTGCCACCACACTAGGTGGAACTGCCATCGTACGAACGTTAACGGTAGGCGTCTCGACGCGTTTATAGACGACCTCACTTTTGAAGTAGTCGGTCCCCCAACTCCAACATGTTATCCGTATAACATCGCGCTCCGTCCGAGCACTATAGACCTGGCATTGCTTAGGAACGTAACTCTGCGCTTACGTTCCATCGAAGCACTGTCAGAGCTCGACTCAGACCACCGACCTGTCCTTATGCAGCTCGGTCGCCCTCACAACCCAGCCACTGTTACGAGGACCATGGTGGATTGGAATAAGCTGGGCACGTGCCTAGCCGAAGCCGCTCCGCCAATCCTCCCTTACGGCCCGGATTCGAATCTATCCCCCGAGGACACCGTCGAATCCATAAACATCATTACCGATCACATCTCTTCCGCGATCATTAGATCTTCAAAAGAAGTCGATGTGGAGGACAGCTTCCACCGCATCAGACTGTCCTCCGAACTTAGGAATCTCTTAAGAGTTAGGAACGCGGCAATCCGGGCCTACGATCGTCTTCCCACGCATTCAAACCGGATTCGGATACGTCGTCTACAACGCGAAGTCCACTCCCGCCTAAGTGACGCGCGTAACGATAATTGGCATAGTTATTTAGAACAACTCGCGCCCTCCCACCAAGCATACTGGCGACTAGCTAGGACTCTCAAATCCGAAACTACCGCTACTATGCCTCCCCTCGTACGCCCTTCAGGCCAACCACCGGCATTCGATGACGATGACAAGGCTGAGCTGCTGGCCGATGCACTGCAAGAGCAGTGCACCACCAGCACTCAACACGCGGACCCCGAACACACCGAGTTAGTCGACAGGGAGGTCGAGCGCAGAGCTTCCCTGCCGCCCTCGGACGCGTTACCCCCCATTACCACTGACGAAGTTAGAGACGCGATCCACAACCTCCAACCTAGGAAGGCACCCGGCTCCGACGGCATCCGCAACCGCGCGCTAAAACTCTTGCCAGTCCAACTGATAGCAATGTTGGCTACAATTTTAAATGCCGCTATGACGCACTGCATCTTTCCCGCGGTGTGGAAAGAAGCGGACGTTATCGGTATACATAAGCCGGGCAAACCGACAAACGAAACTTCTAGTTACCGTCCGATTAGTCTCCTCCCGACGATAGGAAAAATTTACGAACGGCTCCTTAGGAAACGACCGTCCCGACCCGGCAGGCTGGTTCTGGTCCAGCGGGGTATTCCGGGACACCAGCGGCACCGTCTGGGCGGCCCGACGGGCTGCCGTACCGAGACGGCCGACGTTTCAGAGCCTTCGATTCGCCTCGAAGGCTCCGTCGGCTGGGCGTCCTTGGGGTGAGCCGCGCCGTCTGGTTGTAGTGTTGACCGCGGTAGCCCCCCTACCTCATCCGGGTTCTGACCTCGGAGGGGATCGGACGTCGGGTGTAAGAGTGCAGGGGAGTCGTTTAGTGGGTGGGTCCTAAAATCCTTGGGCCCGCGGTCTGCTCACAACACCATGCAGACCGTTGAGTCTCACATACCCCGCGCGCCCCTTTTGCGCGGGGACCTCGTAGGAGGTTCGGCCCTCTACCCGAAAAAAAAAAAAAAAAAAAAAAAAGGGCCCGGGACACCCCGAGGGACCTGGGCGGGCCCCCCGGCGCGCACTCTGCGTGGCCGGGGGCTCCGTCTGTGGGGGAGTTTTGCTGGACTTCCACCGGGCGCGTCCGTAGGTGGCGGATAACGGGATCCTCTGGGAACAGTCCCACTCCCAGGGGTATCGTCCGGTCTTTTTCGTTGCAAGGATTTCTAGGTGTTAGGTAGGTAGGCTAGGTGTAGGAGTAGGGTAGCCTAGTTAGGCTTTGCAACGAAAGAGATCGGATGACGCGGACCAAAACCAGCAGGGGGAGTTGCGGGCTCTCCACGCCCTTCACTCGCTGAAGGGTGTTCCTCCTGGAGACGCTCGGGCTCCCTCTCTTGTCCCCTTTCTTCCCCCTTTTTTGTTTTTCTTCGGGTCACGTCCGACCTGTTTCGGACGTAACCCATGGGAGATGGTGGGCCACTTTTGGCCTGCCCTTCGATGGAGAAGTGAGCCGGCGTTGCTTACGCATCTTCCGGCCGCTGGTCGCCATGTCGGCTTCGGCTACAGGGGCACGCCCTCCAGAGGGGGGTACCGGTATACCGGCGTGGCTTCGTCGTTGTTGCTCTTTTGAGCGTCGGGCGGTGGTCTGCCGTGTTGCTCGTTGCACTCGGCGGGCCGCCGGCCAACCCGTAATCCTCACCGCGTGGGGGACGGGGGCCGCTGCCGCGAGGCACGGGGCCGCGAGGACGTAAACCTCTTTAAAAAAAGCCCCAATCCTAAGCTCTGGTGCCCGGCGATGGGATGAATGGCTGGAGGGAGTCCAGTCCCGAGGGTACCAACCAGACCACAGGGGACCGACCCCTGGTTAATCAAAAAGGAATAATGAAAATGGCACTTGTTAAAGATTTATTACCCCAGGAGGGTACCTCCCGCTCTGCGGGGGGAGAATCCCTCCGTGCGGTCGAGCGATCGGCCGCACGCTGCCCCACCGTTTCTGGGGGGGGCAAACAATGCCAAGATGTAGGGGGCGACAGCACGGGTCGCGTAAGGGACAGAGTCCCCACCGTGCGCCTCGAGCGCTGTGAGAGCTTGATCTCGCTGTACTCGGCGCGGAGCTCCGCAAGGGGCGACGCATCTAGTGGGCGGGAGACGCCAGCTCTGTTTGCTGATTGTGTTCGGCAGCGGACTCGGCGGAAGCGGAAGTCGGCTCGTCAGCCGGCGTCCTCCGCTCCGTCCGACTCCTCGGAGGGTGAGCCTGCCAGCGCCAAATACATGGCGTTGGCGGAAGGGCCGGCGGCTGCTGCGGCGCCGCCCGCCACTGATTGTGAAGATAGTCTTCCTCGCGGACTGGCTGCTGCCTCCTCGGCGCATTCCAGGGCCGCCTGCCGTGAGGCAAGAGGAAAAATTAAAATAGGAGAGGTCGAGCGCCTGGAGCGCTCCCTAACGGAGGTGGGTCCCTATGACCACCTCCGAGCATTCGAAATAGTGAAGGACATGGTCGCCACCATAGCTACAAAATCGGCCAAGGGATTAAAGGGCGACTACGTGCGTGCCATGAAGTCGGCAGCCGCCACCTTGGCAGAGCGCATGGAAAAGATAGTAAGCCGCACAACAAATGAAGAGACAATGGACCAACGCAAGGAGCTGGATCTGATGCACGCCCGCCTCGAGCAAGTGTCAGAAGAGAATGGCCATCTTCGGGCGGAGAACGGTCAGCTCCGCGTCGACATGGCCGAGCTGCGAACAATGGTTGCCGATCTCATTGAGCGGCAACGCAGCTCGGCCCCTGTCCCTCCTCCGCCCGAAGCGGAAGGCCTCACTGAGGTCGAGGAGCTGAGGCGGCAGCTCCTTATACAGGAGGCAAGGAGCTCGACCGTTGAGCGCGCAAGACCGCCCCTCGCTCACGAGGCGAAAGATGGTGCCCCTGTGCCGGCACCTCGAAAGACCAAAGGAGCGGCTACTATTAAAACGTACGCGGGACAGAAGAAAGCTGCGGCACCCGAGACACGGTCGGCCACTTCTGCCGCTGTTCCGGCTGGGACTCCTACAACCGGAGCGTCTACGTCTGCAGCTACGGGGGCAACAAGATCCGCCCCCCCAAAGAAATCGGCGTCTACTCCTGCCCCGTCCCAGCCTGCGAAGATGGGGCCTGGCAGGAGCAGAAAAAAAAAGGAAGGGGAGGACCAATGCCGCCAAACCGGCCCCGACCCCCCAGCCCCGCCCACTGCCCCCCGCCCCGGCCAACATGAATGAGGCCTGGACGACGGTGGTGCGGCGAGGGCCCAAAAAGGTAGCGGCGCCTGCCGCGCCGCGCCCCAAGCCCGCCCCTGCGGCCACCGCTCCCCGCCAAGAGGGTCGAGCGGAGCCGAGGGGCCGACCTGGACGAAGGAGGCCGCGCGCCCCGCGGTCGGCTGCAGTAGTCGTGGAGCTGCTGCCGGCCGCTAAAGAACGGGGCATCACCTACCACGAGGTGATGACCCAGGCGCGCGGCGGCGTGAATGTGGACGCCCTCGGCGTGGAGGGGGGCATCAAGGTCCGGCAGACGGCCAACGGGGCTCGTCTTATAGAGTGCCCCGGCCCCAACACAAACGCCGCGGCCGAAAAATTGGCAGCCCGGCTGAGGGAGATCCTGCCGGACCCCGAGGTGGTGCGCATCGCGCGGCCCGTGAAGATGGGAGAAGTAAAAATCACGGGCCTCGACGAGTGCGCCACAAAGGAGGAGGTCGCCTCGGCCATCGCGTCGCAGGGCAACTGCGCCCTCGCCGACGTCAAAGTCGGGGAGCTCCGGGCAACCTACTCTGGTACCCGGACGGCGTGGGCGCGTTGCCCCATCGCAACGGCGAACCTCCTGGCCACCCCTCCACAGGGTCGGCCTTCCGACAGCCCAGGAAGGCTGCGCGTGGGCTGGGTAGTGGCCCACGTGCAGCTGCAGGATGCCAGGCCGTGGCGCTGTCTTCGGTGCTTCGGCACCGGCCACGGTCTCGCCAAGTGCCCCTCGACCGTGGACCGCAGCGGCTTGTGTTTCCGCTGCGGCCAACCGGGGCACAAGGCAGCCTCCTGCACCACAGCCGCGCCGCACTGCGTCTTGTGCGACGCGGCCAAAAGGAAGGCCGACCACCGGGCCGGGGGCCCGGCGTGTAAATCCGCCCCCTCTTCTACAAAAACGAGGAGGGGTGGAAAGAAAAAGAAGCCGGCTGCAAAAAGGGCAGCCGGTGAGTCAGCTCCCGCCGCGGCACCAGAGCAGCCGCAAGGCGGGACAGACGAGGGAGCGATGGACGTAGCCCCGTAATGGGTTGCGTCCATCGCTTCCTCCAATGTAATTTGAACCACTCCGCCAGGGCACAGGATCTCCTCGTCCACACCATGGCGGAGTGGTCAATCGACGTCGCTGTCGCCGCGGAGCCTTACTTCGTCCCCACCGACCAGGACTGCTGGATCGGGGACGTCGACGGCTCCGTGGCCATCGTACTAAGACAGTCCGCGGCGTTACCCCCCTTGGATATGGTGGCCAGGGGACCCGGGTACGTCGCGGCTAGGATCGACGGGACCGTCGTGATCGGGGCGTACTTTTCTCCGAACAGGAGCCTCGCCGAGTTCGAGCGGTTTCTGGGCGGGCTCGAGGTGCTCTTGCACCGCTTCGGGTCCCGCCCTGTCATCGTCGCGGGGGACCTCAATGCCAAGTGTACGGCTTGGGGCTCCCCCCGCACGGATTCGCGAGGCGAGGCTCTTTCGGAGTGGGCGATCGCGACCGGCCTCTGTCTTCTAAACAGAGGTACGGTCGCGACTTGCGTGCGGTGGAACGGGGAATCTCACGTGGACGTTACGTTCGCGTCCCCGTCCGCCGTGCGCCGCACCCGCGGCTGGCGCGTACTCGAGGGGGCGGAGACGCTCTCGGACCACAGATACGTCCGATTCGAGCTCTCCGCCTCCTCCTTGTCGTCGTCAGCCGCGGGCGCCCGCGGCGAGGAGGAGCTCCCGCAAGGTGCGCCCCGTTCGTTCCCCAGGTGGGCCTTGAAACGGATGAACAAGGAGTTGCTGATGGAGGCGGCCGCTGTTGCTGCGTGGGCGCCAAAACCCGCGCGGCTCGCGGATGTGGATGCGGAGGTCGACTGGTTCCGGGGCACCATGGCAAACATTTGTGATGCCGCCATGCCCCGGGTCGGCCCCCGAGCACCACGTGGGGGTGCGTTCTGGTGGTCGCCCGAGATCGCAAGACTCCGCGAGGAGTGCGTGAGGGCGCGCCGCCGGAGCGCACGCCACCGCCGCCGCCGTCGTCGCGACGCTGCGTTCGCGGAGACGGCGGCCCAGCTGCACGCTGACTGTCGTCAAAAGCAGACGGCGCTGCAGCTGGCCATCGGCGAGGCCAAGAAGCAGAGCATGAAGACTCTCCTGGAGTCGCTCGACGAAGATCCCTGGGGGCGCCCATACAAGATGGTTCGCAGGAAACTGCAACCGTGGGCGCTCCCGGTGACCGAGCGGCTCCAGCCTCGGCAGCTGCGGGAAATTGTTGCGGCACTCTTCCCGCCGGCAGCGGGGGGGGACTTTGAGCCCCCCCAGATGGACGCCACGTGGGGCACGCCGCCGCGTCGCCCCAGCGTTCCCGCTGCCGAGGAGCCCCCTCCCCCTATCACGGGGGCGGAGATCCATGCGGCCGTGTCCAAAATGAGAGCGAAGGACGCGGCCCCCGGCCCTGACGGCGTTCACGGCCGGGTCTGGAGCTTGGCCTTCGAGGCCCTAGGGGACCGGCTCGGGGGGCTTTTCGAAGCGTGCCTCGAGTCGGGACGGTTCCCGTCGAAATGGAAGACGGGCAGACTGGTCCTTCTGCGGAAGGACGGGCGCCCCGCGGACTCACCCGCGGGCTATCGCCCCATCGTGTTGCTGGACGAAGCGGGCAAGATGCTCGAGAGGATCGTCGCGGCCCGCATCGTCCGGCACCTGACCGAGACGGGTCCCGATCTTTCGGCGGAGCAGTACGGCTTCAGAGAGGGCCGCTCGACTATCGACGCAATTCTGCGCGTGCGGGCCCTCTCCGATGAAGCCGTATCCCGGGGCGGGGTGGCGATGGCGTTATCCTTAGATGTAAGGAACGCCTTCAACACCCTGCCCTGGTCGGTGATCGCGGGGGCGCTGGAGTATCACGGCGTCCCCGCATACCTCCGCCGACTGATCGGCTCCTACCTCGAGGGCAGGTCGATCCAGTGCATCGGACACGGTGGGGCGATGTACCGCTTCCCCGTCGAGCGCGGTGTTCCGCAGGGGTCTGTCCTGGGCCCCCTGCTGTGGAACATCGGCTACGACTGGGTCCTGCGGGGCGTCATTCGGGGACCCCTCCCCGGGCTCAGCGTAATTTGTTACGCTGACGACACGTTGGTCGTAGCTCCGGGGAGGGACTACCGGGAGTCTGCCCGTCTGGCGTGCGCAGGCGTGGCACACGTCGTCACCAGGATCCGACGGTTGGGGCTCGAGGTGGCGCTCGACAAAACCCAGGCCCTGCTCTTTCACGGGCCGGGACGAGCGCCGCCTCTGGGTGCCCACCTCGTGATCGGAGGCGTCCGCGTCGGGGTCGGGGTGACCGGTCTTCGGTACCTCGGCCTCGAACTGGACGGTCGGTGGAGCTTCCGCGCTCACTTCGAAAAATTGGGCCCTCGGCTGATGGCGACGGCCGGCTCTCTGAGCCGGCTTCTTCCAAACGTCGGGGGTCCCGATCAGGTGGCGCGCCGCCTCTACATGGGGGTGGTGCGGTCGATGGCACTATACGGCGCTCCCGTATGGTGCCACGCCCTGACCCGCGAGAACGTCGCGGCGCTGCGACGTCCGCAGCGCGCGATCGCGGTCAGGGCGATCCGAGGATACCGCACCGTCTCCTTCGAGGCGGCGTGCTTGCTCGGCGGGGCGCCACCCTGGGACCTGGAGGCGGAGGCGCTCGCTGCCGATTACCGGTGGCGTAGCGACCTCCGCTCTAGGGGGGAAGGGCGCCCCGGCGAAGGAGTAGTTCGAGCGCGGAGGCTCCAATCTCGGCGGTCCGTGCTGGAGGCGTGGTCTCGCCGCTTGGCGGACCCGTCGGCCGGCCTCCGAACCGTCGAGGCGGTCCGCCCGGTTCTCGCGGACTGGGTGGGCCGCGACCGCGGATGCCTCACCTTCCGGCTGACTCAGATGTTAACCGGCCATGGGTGTTTTGGCCGGTACCTCTTTAAAATAGCCGGAAGGGAACCGACGGCGCAGTGCCACCACTGCGCGGACCGCGACGAGGAAGACACAGCGGAACACACGCTGGCGCGTTGCTCTGGATTCGACGAGCAACGCGCCGCCCTCGTCGCGGTCATAGGAGAGGACCTCTCGCTGCCGCGCGTCGTGGCTACGATGCTCGGCAGCGACGCATCCTGGAAGGCGATGCTCGACTTCTGCGAGTCCACCATCTCGCAGAAGGAGGCGGCGGAGCGAGAGAGGGAGAGCTCTTCCCTTTCCGCACCGATCCGTCGCCGTCGAGCCGGGGGCCGGAGGCGGGAATACGCCCGTACGTCCCGGCCCCTGTAGGTGGCGGCCTCCCCCCGGTGAAGGTCAAGGGGTGACCTGAGGGGGTGAGGCCGCGCGGCGCGCTACCAGCACTCTAGCGCGCTGCCGTGGAGTGAATAGAGCGACCGGTCGACGGTGTATCGCGTCCCGACCCGGCAGGCTGGTTCTGGTCCAGCGGGGTATTCCGGGACACCAGCGGCACCGTCTGGGCGGCCCGACGGGCTGCCGTACCGAGACGGCCGACGTTCCAGAGCCTTCGATTCGCCTCGAAGGCTCCGTCGGCTGGGCGTCCTTGGGGTGAGCCGCGCCGTCTGGTTGTAGTGTTGACCGTGGTAGCCCCCCTACCTCATCCGGGTTCTGACCTCGGAGGGGATCGGACGTCGGGTGTAAGAGTGCAGGGGAGTCGTTTAGTGGGTGGGCTCTAAAATCCTTGGGCCCGCGGTCTGCTCACAACACCATGCAGATCGTTGAGTCTCACATACCCCGCGCGCCCCTTTTGCGCGGGGACCTCGTAGGAGGTTCGGCCCTCTACCCGAAAAAAAAAAAAAAAAAAAAAAAGGGCCCGGGACACCCCGAGGGACCTGGGCGGGCCCCCCGGCGCGCACTCTGCGTGGCCGGGGGCTCCGTCTGTGGGGGAGTTTTGCTGGACTTCCACCGGGCGCGTCCGTAGGTGGCGGATAACGGGATCCTCTGGGAACAGTCCCACTCCCAGGGGTATCGTCCGGTCTTTTTCGTTGCAAGGATTTCTAGGTGTTAGGTAGGTAGGCTAGGTGTAGGAGTAGGGTAGCCTAGTTAGGCTTTGCAACGAAAGAGATCGGATGACGCGGACCAAAACCAGCAGGGGGAGTTGCGGGCTCTCCACGCCCTTCACTCGCTGAAGGGTGTTCCTCCTGGAGACGCTCGGGCTCCCTCTCTTGTCCCCTTTCTTCCCCCTTTTTTGTTTTTCTTCGGGTCACGTCCGACCTGTTTCGGACGTAACCCATGGGAGATGGTGGGCCACTTTTGGCCTGCCCTTCGATGGAGAAGTGAGCCGGCGTTGCTTACGCATCTTCCGGCCGCTGGTCGCCATGTCCCCGGCTTCGGCTACAGGGGCACGCCCTCCAGAGGGGGGTACCGGTATACCGGCGTGGCTTCGTCGTTGTTGCTCTTTTGAGCGTCGGGCGGTGGTCTGCCGTGTTGCTCGTTGCACTCGGCGGGCCGCCGGCCAACCCGTAATCCTCACCGCGTGGGGGACGGGGGCCGCTGCCGCGAGGCACGGGACCGCGAGGACGTAAACCTCTTTAAAAAATGCCCCAATCCTAAGCTCTGGTGCCCGGCGATGGGATGAATGGCTGGAGGGAGTCCAGTCCCGAGGGTACCAACCAGACCCCAGGGGACCGACCCCTGGTTAATCAAAAAGGAATAATGAAAATGGCACTTGTTAAAGATTTATTACCCCAGGAGGGTACCTCCCGCTCTGCGGGGGGAGAATCCCTCCGTGCGGTCGAGCGATCGGCCGCACGCTGCCCCACCGTTTCTGGGGGGGGCAAACAATGCCAAGATGTAGGGGGCGACAGCACGGGTCGCGTAAGGGACAGAGTCCCCACCGTGCGCCTCGAGCGCTGTGAGAGCTTGATCTCGCTGTACTCGGCGCGGAGCTCCGCAAGGGGCGACGCATCTAGTGGGCGGGAGACGCCAGCTCTGTTTGCTGATTGTGTTCGGCAGCGGACTCGGCGGAAGCGGAAGTCGGCTCGTCAGCCGGCGTCCTCCGCTCCGTCCGACTCCTCGGAGGGTGAGCCTGCCAGCGCCAAATACATGGCGTTGGCGGAAGGGCCGGCGGCTGCTGCGGCGCCGCCCGCCACTGATTGTGACGATAGTCTTCCTCGCGGACTGGCTGCTGCCTCCTCGGCGCATTCCAGGGCCGCCTGCCGTGAGACGAAAAATAGAGAGAAAATGGGAGAGGTCGAGCGCCTTGAGCGCTCCCTAACGGAGGTGGGTCCTTCTGACCCCCTCCGAGCATGTAATATCGTTAAAGATATGGTGGCCACTATAGCCACAAAATCGGCTAAAGGGCTGAAGGGTGATTATGTGCGGGCCCTAAAATCCGGAGCGGCCACCTTAGAAGAAAGGATAAAGGATGTCGTGGACCGCACCACAACGACGGAGACGGCGGGCTTGCGACAGGAAGTGGCCCTGCTGCATGCCCGCCTTGAAGAGGTATCGATCGAGAATGGCCAACTTCGGACGGAGAATGGGCAGCTGCGAGTGGACATGGCTGAGTTGCGGACCATGGTGGCCGACCTCATGGAGCGGCAACGCAGCTCGGCCCCTGCCCCTCCTCCGCCTGAAGCGGAAGAAAACCAGGAAGCTGAGGAGCAGAGACGGCAGCTCCTAATACTCGAGGCAAGGAGTTCAACCGTCGAGCGCGCAAGACCGCCCCTTGCTCACGAGGCGAAAAACGGGGCCCCTATACCGGCACCCCGCAGGATTGTGGCCGCAAAAACTTATAGCGGCCCCAAGAAGTCAGCCACACCGGCGAAGATTCCCGCTGCGACTGCAGCTGCGAGGGCTTCGAAACCAGCCCCCGCAAAGAAACTGACGTCCGCTCCTGCCCCGTCCCAGCCTGCGAAGGCGGGGCCCGGCAGGAGCCGAAATAAGAAGAAAGGGGGGGTCAACGCCGCCAAACCGGCCCCGACCCCCCAGCCCCGCCCACTGCCCCCTGCCCCGGCCAATATGGAAGAGGCCTGGACGACGGTAGTGCGGCGCGGGCCCAAAAAGGTGGCGGCGCCTCCTGCGCCGCGCCCCAAGCCCGCCCCTGCGGCCGCCGCTCCCCGCCAAGAGGGTCGAGCGGAGCCGAGGGGCCGAACTGGACGAAGGAGGCCGCGCGCCCCGCGGTCGGCTGCAGTGGTAGTGGAGCTGCTGCCGGCCGGCAAAGAAAAGGGCATCACCTACCACGAGGTGATGACCCAGGCGCGCGGCGGCGTGAATGTGGACGCCCTCGGCGTGGAGGGGGGCATCAAGGTCCGGCAGACGGCCAACGGGGCCCGTCTCATAGAGTGCCCCGGCCAGAACACCAACGCCGCGGCCGAAAAATTGGCGGCCCGGCTGAGGGAGATTCTGCCGGACCCCGAGGTGGTGCGCATCGCGCGGCCCGTGAAGATGGGAGAAGTCAAAATCACGGGCCTCGACGAGTGCGCAACTAAGGAGGAGGTCGCCGCGGCCATCGCGTCGCAGGGCAACTGCGCCCTCGCCGACGTCAAAGTCGGAGAGCTCCGGGTGACATATTCCGGAACCCGGACGGCGTGGGCGCGTTGCCCGATTGCAACGGCGACCCTCCTGGCCACCCCTCCACAGGGGCGGCCTTCCGACAGCCCAGGAAGGCTGCGCGTGGGCTGGGTAGTGGCCCACGTGCAGCTGCAGGATGCCAGGCCGTGGCGCTGTCTTCGGTGCTTCGGCACCGGCCACGGCCTCGCCAAGTGCCCCTCGACCGTGGACCGCAGCGGCTTGTGTTTCCGCTGCGGCCAACCGGGGCACAAGGCAGCCTCCTGCACCACAGCCGCGCCGCACTGCGTCTTGTGCGACGCGGCCAAAAGGAAGGCCGACCACCGGGCCGGGGGCCCGGCGTGTAAATCCGCCCCCTCCTCTACAAAAACGAGGAGGGGCGGAAAGAAAAAGAAGCCGGCTGCAAAAAGGGCAGCCGGTGAGTCAGCTCCCGCCGCGGCACCAGAGCAGCCGCAAGGCGGGACAGACGAGGGAGCGATGGACGTAGCCCCGTAATGGGTTGCGTCCATCGCTTCCTACAAAGTAATTTGAACCACTCCGCCAGGGCACAGGATCTCCTCGTCCACACCATGGCGGAGTGGTCAATCGACGTCGCTGTCGCCGCGGAGCCGTACTTCGTCCCCACCGACCAGGACTGCTGGATGGGGGACGTCGACGGCTCCGTGGCCATTGTGTTGAGACAGTCCGCGGCGTTACCCCCCTTGGAAATGGTGGCCAGGGGCCCGGGTACGTCGCGGCTAGGATCGACGGGACCGTCGTGATCGGGGCGTACTTTTCTCCGAACAGGAGCCTCGCCGAGTTCGAGCGGTTTCTGGGCGGGCTCGAGGTGCTCTTGCACCGCTTCGGGTCCCGCCCTGTCATCGTCGCGGGGGACCTCAATGCCAAGTGTACGGCTTGGGGCTCCCCCCGCACGGATTCGCGAGGCGAGGCTCTTTCGGAGTGGGCGATCGCGACCGGCCTCTGTCTCCTAAACAGAGGCACGGTCGCGACTTGCGTGCGGTGGAACGGGGAATCTCACGTGGACGTGACGTTCGCGTCCCCGTCCGCCGTGCGCCGCACCCGCGGCTGGCGCGTACTCGAGGGGGCGGAGACGCTCTCGGACCACCGATACGTCCGATTTGAGCTCTCCGCCTCCTCCTTGTCGTCGTCGTCAGCCGCGGGCGCCCGCGGTGAGGAGGACCTCCCGCAAGGTGCGCCCCGTTCGTTCCCCAGGTGGGCCTTGAAACGAATGAACAAGGAGTTGCTGATGGAGGCGGCCGCTGTTGCTGCGTGGGCGCCAAAACCCGCGCGGCTCGCGGACGTGGATGCGGAGGTCGACTGGTTCCGGGGCACCATGGCAAACATCTGTGATGCCGCCATGCCCCGGGTCGGCCCCCGAGCACCACGTGGGGGTGCGTTCTGGTGGTCGCCCGAGATCGGAAGACTCTGCGAGGAGTGCGTGAGGGCGCGCCGCCGGAGCGCACGCCACCGCCGCCGCCGTCGTCGCGACGCTACGTTCGCGGAGACGGCGGCCCGGCTGCACGCTGACTGTCGTCAAAAGCAGACGGCGCTGCAGCTGGCCATCGGCGAGGCCAAGAAGCAAGAGAGAGGGTTACGCTGACGACACGTTGGTCGTAGCTCCGGGGAGGGACTACCGGGAGTCTGCCCGTCTGGCGTGCGCAGGCGTGGCACACGTCGTCACCAGGATCCGACGGTTGGGGCTCGAGGTGGCGCTCGACAAAACCCAGGCCCTGCTTTTTCACGGGCCGGGACGAGCGCCGCCTCTGGGTGCCCACCTCGTGATCGGAGGCGTCCGCGTCGGGGTCGGGGTGACCGGTCTTCGGTACCTCGGCCTCGAACTGGACGGTCGGTGGAACTTCCGCGCTCACTTTGAGAAGTTGGGCCCTCGGCTGATGGCAACGGCCGGCTCTTTGAGCCGGCTCCTTCCAAACGTCGGGGGTCCCGATCAGGTGGCGCGCCGCCTCTACATGGGGGTGGTGCGGTCGATGGCACTATACGGCGCGCCCGTATGGTGCCACGCCCTGACCCGCCAGAACGTCACCGCGCTGCGACGTCCGCAGCGCGCGATCGCGGTCAGGGCGATCCGAGGATACCGCACCGTCTCCTTCGAGGCGGCGTGCTTGCTCGCCGGGGCGCCACCCTGGGACCTGGAGGCGGAGGCGCTCGCTGCCGATTACAGGTGGCGTAGCGACCTCCGCTCTAGGGGGGAAGGGCGCCCCGGCGAAGGAGTAGTTCGAGCGCGGAGGCTCCAATCTCGGCGGTCCGTGCTGGAGGCGTGGTCTCGCCGCTTGGCGGACCCGTCGGCCGGCATCCGTACCGTCGAGGCGGTCCGCCCGGTTCTCGCGGACTGGGTGGGCCGCGACCGCGGATGCCTCACCTTCCGGCTAACGCAGATGCTTACCGGCCATGGTTGTTTCGGCCGGTACTTGCACAAGATAGCCGGAAGGGAACCGACGGCGCAGTGCCACCACTGCGCGGACCGCGACGAGGAAGATACAGCGGAACACACGCTGGCGCGTTGCTCTGGATTCGACGAGCAACGCGCCGCCCTCGTCGCGGTCATAGGTGAGGACCTCTCGCTGCCGCGCGTCGTGGCTACGATGCTCGGCAGCGACGCGTCCTGGAAGGCGATGCTCGACTTCTGCGAGTCCACCATCTCGCAGAAGGAGGCGGCGGAGCGAGAGAGGGAGAGCTCTTCCCTTTCCGCACCGATCCGTCGCCGTCGAGCCGGGGGCCGGAGGCGGGAATACGCCCGTACGTCCCGGCCCCTGTAGGTGGCGGCCTCCCCCCGGTGAAGGTCAAGGGGCGACCTGAGGGGGTGAGGCCGCGCGGCGCGCTACCAGCACTCTAGCGCGCTGCCGTGGAGTGAATAGAGCGACCGGTCGACGGTGTATCGCGTCCCGACCCGGCAGGCTGGTTCTGGTCCAGTGGGGTATTCCGGGACACCAGCGGCACCGTCTGGGCGGCCCGACGGGCTGCCGTACCGAGACGGCCGACGTTTCAGAGCCTTCGATTCGCCTCGAAGGCTCCGTCGGCTGGGCGTCCTTGGGGTGAGCCGCGCCGTCTGGTTGTAGTGTTGACCGCGGTAGCCCCCCTACCTCATCCGGGTTCTGACCTCGGAGGGGATCGGACGTCGGATGTAAGAGTGCAGGGGAGTCGTTTAGTGGGTGGGTCCTAAAATCCTTGGGCCCGCGGTCTGCTCACAACACCATGCAGACCGTTGAGTCTCACATACCCCGCGCGCCCCTTTTGCGCGGGGACCTCGTAGGAGGTTCGGCCCTCTACCCGAAAAAAAAAAAAAAAAAAAAAGGGCCCGGGACACCTACCGGGAGTCTGCCCGTCTGGCGTGCGCAGGCGTGGCACACGTCGTCACCAGGATCCGACGGTTGGGGCTCGAGGTGGCGCTCGACAAAACCCAGGCCCTGCTCTTTCACGGGCCGGGACGAGCGCCGCCTCTGGGTGCCCACCTCGTGATCGGAGGCGTCCGCGTCGGGGTCGGGGTGACCGGTCTTCGGTACCTCGGCCTTGAACTGGACGGTCGGTGGAACTTCCGCGCTCACTTTGCGAAGTTGGGCCCTCGACTGATGGCGACGGCCGGCTCTTTGAGCCGGCTGCTTCCAAACGTCGGGGGTCCCGATCAGGTGGCGCGCCGCCTCTACATGGGGGTGGTGCGGTCGATGGCACTATACGGTGCGCCCGTATGGTGCCACGCCCTGACCCGCCAGAACGTCGCCGCGCTGCGACGTCCGCAGCGCGCGATCGCGGTCAGGGCGATCCGAGGATACCGCACCGTCTCCTTCGAGGCGGCGTGCTTGCTCGCCGGGGCGCCACCCTGGGACCTGGAGGCGGAGGCGCTCGCTGCCGATTACCGGTGGCGTAGCGACCTCCGCTCTAGGGGGGAAGGGCGCCCCAGCGAAGGTGTAGTTCGAGCGCGGAGGCTCCACTCTCGGCGGTCCGTGCTGGAGGCGTGGTCTCGCCGCTTGGCGGACCCGTCGGCCGGCCTCCGAACCGTCGAGGCGGTCCGCCCGGTTCTCGCGGACTGGGTGGGCCGCGACCGCGGATGCCTCACCTTCCGGCTAACGCAGATGCTTACCGGCCATGGTTGTTTCGGCCGGTACTTGCACAAGATAGCCGGAAGGGAACCGACGGCGCAGTGCCACCACTGCGCGGACCGCGACGAGGAAGATACAGCGGAACACACGCTGGCGCGTTGCTCTGGATTCGACGAGCAACGCGCCGCCCTCGTCGCGGTCATTGGAGAGGACCTCTCGCTGCCGCGCGTCGTGGCTACGATGCTCGGCAGCGACGCGTCCTGGAAGGCGATGCTCGACTTCTGCGAGTCCACCATATCGCAGAAGGAGGCGGCGGAGCGAGAGAGGGAGAGCTCTTCCCTTTCCGCACCGATCCGTCGCCGTCGAGCCGGGGGCCGGAGGCGGGAATACGCCCGTACGTCCCGGCCCCTGTAGGTGGCGGCCTCCCCCCGGTGAAGGTCAAGGGGCGACCTGAGGGGGTGAGGCCGCGCGGCGCGCTACCAGCACTCTAGCGCGCTGCCGTGGAGTGAATAGAGCGACCGGTCGACGGTGTATCGCGTCCCGACCCGGCAGGCTGGTTCTGGTCCAGCGGGGTATTCCGGGACACCAGCGGCACCGTCTGGGCGGCCCGACGGGCTGCCGTACCGAGACGGCCGACGTTTCAGAGCCTTCGATTCGCCTCGAAGGCTCCGTCGGCTGGGCGTCCTTGGGGTGAGCCGCGCCGTCTGGTTGTAGTGTTGACCGCGGTAGAGTGCAGGGGAGTCGTTTAGTGGGTGGGTCCTAAAATCCTTGGGCCCGCGGTCTGCTCACAACACCATGCAGATCGTTGAGTCTCACATACCCCGCGCGCCCCTTTGCGCGGGGACCTCGTAGGAGGTTCGGCCCTCTACCCGAAAAAAAAAAAAAAAAAAAAAAAGGGCCCGGGACACCAGTGCGCCAGGATACCAAAACTGCTTGTGCTGTGCGGTCTTGTCGAATCCTTTCGCGAGTGTGTTTGATCCAGAAGTGTTGTGTCGGTGTGGTGACACTCCGAGCAAACGAAATTCGGGACCCGGGAACAGGTAAGTTGTTCGACACCATATTTCTTAACGTCTGTTAATGCGGGTGGGTGTCGTTCATACCTGTGTAAGCTGCGTACTCACTTTATTCTAATGAATAAAACCGAGTTACGTTAGCGCCACCGAGTCTGGCCATCCGTGTCCGCTCCCAGTCCTCCCCTACCCTTAGGGGTTAGGCGGGGCTGCTACTAAACCCGGTTAAACTGACTCCTTGTAGCCGTGGCCCAGTTTATCGTGACCCCCGTAAGTAAATAGTAGTTAAGTTTTTTATTCATTCTCATTTTGTATATATATTATTAAATTCATAGATTCATAGTTAATTGGTAAATTTCCCTAGTTTAAGATAAAATTAATTCAATAATTACAATAGTTCCGTAAGCCAATCAGAGGCGTTGTTCTTTTACACAGATTTTTCTTCACTCAACTACCCACATTTAGACTTGTTTTTTCATATTGATCCAAATTCTATTAAATTTAATTTACTACATAGCATCAAGGAAATTTACCAATCCCACCCAACGGTAAGTGGGCCGTTCGTTGAATGCCGTTGCTTTCCTAAATTCATCTTTTATTAACCATGTACAGACTGTTGTTTTATTATATAATTAACCAACGTTTGTACCTCCTTCGCTACACTTCTATTATATATCATTTTGATTAGTTTATTTAACTTATACATTAACTTCTTTAGTAGATAGCATTAGTTATTAAGTTAGATTGACAGATCCTGCGGGCGCGACAGTGGTACAGCTTATCTGCGACCAGGTTAGTAAACTGTGGTGTTGCTCGGCGGAGGCTTTCGTGGACCGTGTGTTCGGTAGTGGCTCTGCCTGCCAGTCGACTCCGGGGTTCATAATGCGACGAATTTGTTTCGTCAACCTTGAGATCCTGGGTCCTCTGACTGGCGGAGCTGTGCTGGCGCGTGGTCTTCGGCCGCCGGCCGTCGAATGATACATTAGTTAAGATAGTTCATAGTTGAAATTAAGTACAGTTAATTACTAATTAGTTAAATTAAATTGTTTTCATTATTCATTATTACTATTCATCTTTTACTTTCTTTATTTTTAGTTACATAGTCCAGTATTAATTTGATTCAATTCAATTTGATCGATATCATAGTAGTAGATCTTAGTGTATAGTTCATTTAATTAAATAGTTAACAACATTAGTTGAGCCGCTGTCGCGTTGCGCGGAGTGTGACTCCCTTAGTTCTTTAATTTCTAGTTCATTAAATTAATTTAGTATTCACTTATTATAAAATAAATTATTCAATAATAACATTAGTTACAGCTCCACCTAGTATTTGATTCATAAACTACCAACAATTTCAGTTCATTAATTAATAAAGTATAGAGTTTTTGGGTATATACGACAAAGGGAAGATCTTCCACCGAGCGGGTGATATTGCTCGGTAGACCGACGGTCCGAATGTTGTTGTTCGGAACTTGTATATATGCGCTTTATCTTGAAAATGTCGTAAGCGAGATTCAGGCATCTGTCAATTATCTTGCGTTGTATGATGGCTACCCGCCACATCACTCCCCTCCGAGACTGGAGGTCGTGTCATTTTTAGTTAGCGTTGTCCGTGCTGAGATTAGCTTGCAAGGGCCAGTGCTGCTCGAAGCCTGCGGTGAGTCGAGGCTGAGCTTGAATGCTGCGTGCGTGTCGCCAGTGCTGCTCGAAGTTTGCAGTGAGTCGAAACTGAGCTGAATGCTGCGTGATTGTCGCCAGTGCTGCTCGAAGTCTGCGGTGAGTCGAGACTGAGCTTGAATGTTGCGTGCGTGTCGTGCGTAGTCCATGTGATGCAGAGCTGCCACGCCGGAGATGTGTGACCCCAAGCGTTGATGATCCGGTCGTGGGCTGCGATGAACTGTAGCGGCGTGATGAGGCAGTGAAGTTGCGTGCCGTAGGACCAGGAAGCGCGGTGAGTCGGCTGCGATGGTCCTGTTGAGGCTGCGATGCTGGCTTGCTGTGGGACGACTGTCAATGACGTGCTTTTATCTGCGAGAATGCGGGGATTGTGGTAGCCGACGTTCTTGATGCGCTGAAGATGAATCAGAAGGTTGCGTGTTCACATCTCGTCGCAGGTCACCAGTTTGGGAATATACGACGAAAGGAAGATCTTCCACCGAGCGGGTGATATTGCTCGGTAGACCGACGGTCCGAATGTTGTTGTTCGGAACTTGTATATATGCGCTTTATCTTGAAAATGTCGTAAGCGAGATTCAGGCATCTGTCAATTATCTTGCGTTGTATGATGGCTACCCGCCACAAGTTCATTAACAGGTTTACAATAAATTCAATAGATAGCGGTAGCATCGACCGGCCACTTGCTTAATTTGCTTAATTGTTGTTTAATAGTTTGATAAAAAAAAAAAAAAAAAAGTTTTAGTTACATTGTTATACTTCAAGTTGCCTTCCCTTATCGGTATTAGTTTCTTGTTACTTCTGAATCCGTACTACTTCGGAAGACCGATGAACTCGGTAAGATAGGAGTCGGTAAAAACATGTCTGGGGGGACATCACCCCCCATAGTCAGCACGCCCGGCCCGTCCAAAGGACGTTCTGTGGTCTCACGCATGTTTGCCCACCGCCCTTCGACCCCTAACCCCGGTCTTATGGACCCTGATCTGGCCAATCGGCCTGGACCTTCCAGAGAGGCTCAGGGGTCCCCGAAGACCGGTCCGGGGGAAAGTACCTTTCCTACTCCGGCCGCTCGTTCGGGGGCCACTCAGTCTCGAAAGAAGGCCAGGTCCGAGTCGGACCAGGGCTCATCCGGAGGTGACAAACGCGCCAGGATAGGACCGTCGTCTAGGTCTAGGGAGGATGACAACAGCGAGGAGTCTTCCTCTACTTCTCCTTCCTATACCACGACTCCCTCCTCTTCTTGTTCTTCCTCTCGCAGTGGCAGTCCTGAACCCACTCCCACTTCTAAACCCACTCCTATGCCAAGGGCTCTTGCCAGTACGGCGGAAGTACGACGGTGCAAGAGAACCCCTCCTCGTTCTCCTTCTCCTCCTATATCTCCCATCCCTTCTGTTCGGCCTCGAGGTGCCCCTGCCCTAAGCAGCACGGCAGGCAACCTCGAATCCACGAGGTATATGGACTTAGAGGCCACGCAGTTGCGTACTGTTATAAGACGGCCCTGTACCCTTTACTGCTGACACATCCCTATTTCCCTGCTCAGTCAGTGTTTCTAGTGGCCAGCAGTAAACTACAATTCCCATTAGCCTCAGTCCATTTTCGATCTCCGTCGTGACAACACGTTTGTTGGTTTAAAAGTTTTTTTTAAAAAGGCAATATCCAGAACCCGTATAACAATTTGGTGGCAGCTAAAAGGGATTTTAAATATCCCAGGACGTCTCCCAAGTGACTTGTGAACCAAAGTGACATAAAAGTGGAAAAGTGTTTCTTCCCGCGACTGGACTGGACTCACCATCACCAACGGAACAACACCTTCGTAATGTTTTATCAATTATCCATTATATATCTGTAAGTGTCTCAAAATATTTTCGCGAAGTGAATCTGAACACTATCAACGCCAAAAATCACAATCAGCAATCAGCCGCTCGCTCAAGTCTCGCGTTATCGGCCGCATTCCATTGAAATAATAACCGAGCCGAGTATTTTGTTATGACTACCAAAGAGGAATCCAGACGCCTTAAACCGGACGCTGATAACATGGATTTAAACATTCTATTCAAATTTATTAAACCTTTCGATGGATCACGAGAAAGGCTAGTGCCGTTCATCAACAACTGTCAGAGTGCCTATGACCTAGCAACCGACGCAAGAAGACCCGCCTTATTAAAATATATACTAAGCCAATTAGAGGGCAAAGCGGAAAGTGCTTGCTCAATTAAAGAATTCGAAACGTGGGAGCAGCTTTCCGAGTTTTTGACCACTCAGTTTGGTGAAAAGAAGCACTATTCTGCTTTGCTCTCCGATCTACAGAGTTGTTATCAAAACAACGACTCGGTCAATCAGTTCGCATTACGAATTGAATCTTGCCTATCCAAACTATTAACTGAAATTAACATTTCACTAAAAAAGAAAAGCGAACTCGTTGGTCGCGTCGCTGCTATGCAGGATTTAGCCTTACATCATTTTGTCATGGGCTTAAAGCCCCAAATTTCCACAATCGTTAGATGTCGTGACCCAAGTGACCTAAACGAAGCTATCAACTTTGCCCTTTCCGAAGAGAAAATTTTAGAGGCCTCGCAAAGGAAGCATAACTTTATTCCGGGGCCCTCTAATAAAAACACGTATTCACGTCCCAATTACCGACCAAACCAACCTAGAGATTACCATCAGTTTAGACCGACAACGTTTAACCACAACATAAATCGCCAGTCAACCAATAACACCAACCCAAGCAGTAACAGTTCGTATTTCTGCAGATACTGCAAGGCCAACGGCCATACTCTTGAAAACTGTCAGAAGCGTGAATTCAACAACAAAAGATTTCAAATAAACCAAAATCCGCGCACTTTCCAACCTCGACTAAACAATGTCCCTACTAATCGTATTAATTTCACAGAACATCTCACGAATACCCATGACGTAATCCACGATGTTAACGATGAAGGAATAGACACAGTCGATACTTTAAACTAGATCCTGGCTCGCGTAGGTGCTGTCCGGGTCAATATACGAAAAGCAGCACATTTAATCAGCCCCAAACTGACAGACTTAACCTCATATCCAAGTCTAACCGACAGGGTAACCAGCCCCAAACTGACAGACTTAACCTTATATCCAAGTCTAACCGACAGGGTAACCAGCCCCAAACTGACAGACTTAACCTTATATCCAAGTCTAACCGACAGGGTAACCAGCCCCAAACTGACAGACTTAACCTTATATCCAAGTCTAACCGACAGGGTAACCAGCCCCAAACTGACAGACTTAATCTTATATCCAAGTCTAACCGACAGGGTAACCAGCCCCAAACTGACAGACTTAACCTTATATCCAAGTCTAACCGACAGGGTAACCAGCCCCAAACTGACAGACTTAATCTTATATCCAAGTCTAACCGACAGGGTAACCAGCCCCAAACTGACGGACTCAATTCAGACAAATCTAGCACTCTGAAACCAACATCTGAGAAAGGAAACCTTAGGCCATCAACTACTGCCTGGTAGGGCCGCCGTACCGCGGAGACTGACGTCGTTGGTCGTCGACTATCGCCTCGACGACCCGTCGGTCGGGCGTCCTCGGGGTGGCGCCGCGTGTCTGGTTGTAGTGTTGACCGCGGGAACCCCCCTACTCTGAACGGGTTCTGACCCCGGACGGAGATCGGACGTCGGGTGTAAGAGTGCAGGGGAGTCGTTTAGTGGGTGGGCCCTAAAATCCTTGGGCCCGCGATCTGCTCTCAACACCTGCAGATCGTTGAGTCTCACATACCCCGCGCGCCCCCTAGGCGCGGGGACCTCGTAGGAGGTTCGGCCCCCGGCCCGAAAAAAAAAAAAAAAAAAAAAAAAAGGCCATCAACTACTGTGCCAACGCCGGCACTCTCCAACTGTAAGGAAATTTACGAAATTAACATCGATACCTCAAAGAAGTTATTACCTCATGTGCTGGTGGAATCACCAGTGTCCGACATTCCACTCACACTCTTAGTGGACTCAGGATCTGCCATTTGTCTACTAAAACAATCATGTGTTCTCAAACAACCACCTATAACTCCCGAACCAATAAACATAAAAGGCATCGATCCCGGCGAAGAAGCCACCCCTACATTAGGTTACTTTAATCTAAAATTTAAAATCAATGACAACAAATTAATAAACCATAAATTTCAGTTAATAAAAAATATAAACCTACCCTATGATGGTATCATAGGAAACGATTTCCTAACAGCTAACAGTTGCAATATTGACTATAGTCGCGATGTCCTAAAAAAAAATCGTAATGAAATCAAAATACACTTCTTCGATCAATATTATATCATTCCCCCACGTACGGAAACAGTGATTGAATGTTCCGTCGTAAATCCAGAATTAAAAGAAGGTGTTATAATAGATCAGCACCTTTCCAAAACACTCCTTACGGCAAACTGCCTTGTAAAGGTAAAAGAAAACAAAAGAGTAAACATTCCAGTCGTTAATATTTCTAACAAACCTACTAAAATCAGACGTAACCTTAAATTAAAACTAGATGAAATAGACACCTACCCAATTCAGACTCTCCTGAACGTCGAGAATGTAACTAGACGTACAAAAAAGGTACTAGATTCTTTAAGAACATCTCATTTAAATCAAGAGGAAATTGATGCCCTTCTTAATCTATGTTCAGATTACTCTGATATATTTCATCTTCCTGACGAGCCATTATCCTTTTCTCCAAGCATCCAACACGAAATTAAAACCACTAATGACATTCCAATCCACACTAAATCATATCGGTTCCCGGAATGCCATAAACAAGAAGTAGAAACCCAAATCAATAAAATGTTGGACCAAGATATTATCACTCCATCTTCCTCTCCTTGGTCCTCCCCCATCTGGGTGGTTCCTAAAAAAGCTGATGCTTCCGGCCAAAAGAAATGGCGGATAGTAATCGACTATCGGAAACTCAACGACATAACTGTCGGTGAAGTGTACCCTATCCCTCAAATGACTGAGATACTCGACCAATTAGGAAAGAGTCAATACTTCAGCACCCTCGACCTTTCATCTGGATTCCATCAACTTCTAATAAAACCGGAAGATGCACCCAAAACAGCCTTCTCTGTCCCGCAGGGACATTTCCAGTTCAACCGGATGCCCTTCGGCTTAAAAAATGCCCCGTCCACATTCCAAAGACTGATGAATACATGCCTCACAGGCCTCCAAGGGTCTCGTTGCTTCTCGTATCTCGATGATATTGTCCTATATGCGTTTGACCTTAAAACGGCCATCCAGAATCTCAGAGTCGTATTCGAAAGACTAAGAAGATTTAATTTAAAACTGCAGCCCGAAAAATGTGAGTTCCTTCGGAAAGAGGTAACTTACTTAGGCCATATAATCACAAGAGACGGCGTTAAGCCTAATCCTGACAAAGTCAAGGCCGTAACCCAATATCCTGTCCCAAAATCACAGAAAGATATCAAATCTTTCTTAGGCCTTGTATCATATTACAGGCGCTTCATTCCCGACTTCTCTAAGCTTGCTAAGTCTCTTACTTCGCTTTTAAAAAAGGACACCCCATTCAATTGGACTAATGAACAGCAACTTAATTTCGAAAATCTAAAAAATAAACTAGTAGAAGCACCCATCCTTATCTATCCTGACTTCAATTCGCCTTTCCTGTTGACCTGTGACGCCTCTAACTATGCGATATCGGCCATCCTATCACAAGGACCTATAGGGCGAGACCGCCCAGTCTCATACGCATCACGCACCTTAAATAAAGCCGAATGTAATTACAGCGTGACTGAAAAAGAATGTCTAGCAATAGTGTTCGGCACCAAAACATTCCGACCTTACCTTTATGGTCGTCGCTTTACGATCATAACAGACCACAAACCTTTACAGTGGCTATTCAATTGTAAAGATCCTGGATCTCGTCTTATTCGTTGGAGACTAAAACTTGAAGAATATGACTATGACATCAAATACAAAAAAGGGAAAACTAATTGTAACGCCGACGCCTTATCACGTTTCCCTGTAAACCCAGTAGAAAGTCTATCGCCCAAACCCACTGAAGAATCAAACCTACCAGTCGACCCTGATGCAACAAAGGACAATCACTTGAAACCATCTGAAGACCAAAACGTTACTAATCCAAATTCTACCCAAGTCGAACCTACACCAGAAAGCGAACTCATCGACCTCGGTCCTCTTAGCGACATAAGTCCTTACGATGACTGTCCATTAGATTTCAGCCCACTCGGTACCCCTCTAGAACCCAACGATAATAACGAGGTCATTGATCCTCTAGCTATCCTAGATTCATCAAATGATGACTATCCTAAATTTTTAAAAGCTATGTCCAATAAATCCAATACCCTTACCTTCAACACGAACATAAAAGAACATAACCAAAGTATAATGAAAAGCTCTTGTAAAATCATAATAATACCCACATCTATTGACCTTGACGAATCAAACCCATATATCGAAGAAATTTTAAGTAATAACGAAAATTCAGACAACATCATTAACGACGAAAAGGAGCTTTATACATTCAAAAAATTCTCAAGCTCCGGGAAAACCTTCTACCTTCTCTTCACAAAAGTTCACCACTTCGATGAGTCCTCATATAAGGACATATTCAACACATTAAAGAAAGCTAGAGACGAAATTATGCTCACCGAAACGACAACAGAAATAGCTATAACAGATTTCAAAAATGTTTTCGAAAAATTATCTTTTACCAAAATATACAATATGATAAATTATCTTTTCCATGACACTAATATCGCAGTCAACATTTATCACGATTCCATAATTTACCCCACACTGAGCGAAATACCTAAAATCCTGAAAGAGAATCACAACATACCTATCGCTGGACATCTAGGTTCACCTCGCATGTATAATAGAATTAAGGAGAAGTATTTCTGGAAAGGAATCAGATCCGATATAGACAATTACGTCAAACACTGCTCTCTATGCCAATCCAACAAAGCCCTACGTAAAATAAACCGAGCGCCAATGCAAATAACCACTTCCTCAACAAAACCCTTTGATCGAATTAGCATTGATATCGTTGGCCCTCTACCAGAAGCCGGTACTATCCAATTGCGGTTTATACTCACGATTCAAGATGACTTAACGAAATATTCTTGTGCCTACCCTATATCCAATGCTACGGCAGAAGATACTTGTGAATGTTTAGTCCACTTTATTTCAATATTCGGAATCCCTAAAATGATCGTAACCGACCAAGGCACAAATTTCACAGCTGACCTCTTTAAAAAGACCTGTGAATTCCTTAAAATAAAACAAATATGGGCTTCACCATATCATCCACAAACCCAAGGTGCACTTGAACGCAGCCACTCCACTCTTAAAGAATATTTAAAGTCATTTATCAACGAAAACCAAAACAACTGGCATAAATACGTTTTTACAGCAATGTTAGCTTACAATACCAATGTCCATACTACAACCCAGTTCACTCCCTACGAACTCCTGTTTGGCCACAAACCTTTCATACCAGACTCCATTTATGAACTCCACGCTGACACGACTTATCCCGAATACCTGAAAATGTTAAACCATAAACTTAGACTATCAAGAGAGAAAGCACTCCAGAATATTCAGGCATCCAAGGAAAGATCAAAGGAATACTATGATCGACACACTCGAATTGTAAAATATAAAGTTGGAGATTATGTTTACCTAAAAAATCACCTACGACTAAGGAAAGCTCTGTCACCCGTATGGAAAGGACCCTATAAGATAGTCAAAATCCATGGTAACAACACCTTATCCCTATTAATAAACCGACGACATGTTAAACATCACTTTGATGAGGTCAAGATTGCACATGAAGCGGGAAATAGATGATCGTAAAAAGAAAACTAAACCTAATAACAATTACCTACCTTTATTGTTCTTCTTGCAGACTCACGATCTGTAATCCTATCCTGGGAGATGAAAAGGAAGAGTACACTCATACTATCACCTCGAGCCCTGGCGTCTATTTCGACCCGTATGGAGTTGCGAAAATTATGAATGACCACATTCACATCGTCATTCCATTTGACATATCCTTTGCCCCAATCCACATAGATAACATTAAAAACGTCTTTAGTACTATACGCTATCTCTGTCAACAAAGTGAATCTATCAATCACTTTGAATGTCATAACTTGATCCAACCACTTGACTCCCTATTCAAAGATATTATCCGAGACTTTGAATCCATTTCACATCTGACACCTTCTAATTTAAAACGCTCTGCTTGGTTTGCTGGTATTGGAACTGTTTTCAAACACATCTTCGGAACCCTAAATGAAGATGATGCACATAAATATAATAGAGCTATTGCTAAAATACAACAAGCCAATAAGGATATCAATTTCAATCTGAAACAAAGTATTTACATTTCTAAATCAGCTATTTCAAACTTTAACGCTACTATAAATGAACTTAATAAGAACCAATTCTTACTTGATGAAGCTATCGAAAAATTATCTCTTTCGGTTAAAAACATCTCTGTGGTCACTAATTCTGTTAGCTTTAGAACAAACTTAGACGAAATTATAAATGTGTTGCAAGGCAATCTGTTAACACTTTCATTCAAAATCGAAGACCTTGTAAACAGTGTCCTGTTTTCAAAAACAAATACTCTTCATCCTTCTATTGTTACTCCTAAGCAATTATATGTAGACCTAGTTAGTAATGTTAAGAATTTACCTAGATTTAATGACTTCCCTGTAGAATTGAACTTAGATAATATTAATATCCTAATGAATCTTGCAGAAATAGTATCATATGTCGTCGACAACAATCTTGTATTTGTAGTCAAAATCCCTCTCGTGAATATAGAGACTTACAATTTATATAAAGTCATACCTATACCTGTACCGCACAATCCTAAATCTCCAAATTCATTTGCACTTGTAACTGCAACGAAACCATTCATTGGAATTAGTGAAAATAAGAAACTATACTTTATCCTTGATAGAATAAGTTCCTGTAAGATAATCATTGGACATAATTATATTTGTAACCTTGTAGACACATTCAGTGTTGTCAATCATCCAATTTGTGAAACGGAAATCATCACTAAAGCTTTAGAAACTTTACCTGAAACTTGTATTACGAAATTCATATACGGAACAGTTGATATCTGGCATGAGCTAAATAATAACAAATGGATCTATGTAGAATCAAGCAATGAAAAGTTGACTATTGAATGTGACCGTAAAACAACAGATACTATAATATCCGGAACTGGAATACTTACCTTGAATCCAGGTTGCACAGCATTCTGTAAAGAAAATAAATTAGAAGCAAAAAATACTTACAAAATTGATGTTAATCCTGTTGTTTCAAATTTTAATATAATTAAGGACATTTGTTGTAATGTAATGAAGTTCTCCAAAATGAGCATCGATGTATCAATACCCCAGTTGCGCTATGTTAACCTTGACAATTTGAATGTAATTCACGATTTACCTATTAAGCCAACCGATGAAAGTCCCGATGATTTCCTGGATGATCTTTCTGATTATGTTAGTTTTAGTTTTAGCATAGTTTCATTTTTTATAATTTTAAGTTCTATTGCTATTTTCTATTTTGTAAAAACCAACAAATGTGTCTTTCGTAAAAGACTTTCAATAACAAAAGAACCAGATAGTATTTCTACAAGCTCACCAGCTCCTCACCCTCAGCCTCGTCTCCGTATGGAATAAACTCCCACTTACCATCAACTTACCTTTTCTTTCGCAAACTTACTTAAACCCGTAAGTTTACTCTTATGCGGGGGGTTGTTATAAGACGGCCCTGTACCCTTTACTGCTGACACATCCCTATTTCCCTGCTCAGTCAGTGTTTCTAGTGGCCAGCAGTAAACTACAATTCCCATTAGCCTCAGTCCATTTTCGATCTCCGTCGTGACAACACGTTTGTTGGTTTAAAAGTTTTTTTAAAAAAGGCAATATCCAGAACCCGTATAACAGTACGCATACGCAGTCTCCTTCAATCCCAGCTGCTCCAGCTACCGTTCCAAGAACTTCGTACACGGCCAAAGCCGCAGTTCGTCCTCCAACCCGTTCCATCCCTCCAAGAGCTACTGTCCCAACTACATCAGCCACTCCTACCCCGGGCACTAGGGGCCGCGCCGTAGAGCTCAAACGCCACCCACCTATATTGGTGGAGGTGCTCCCTAATTGGCCTAGCCACATGGCCGCCATTAGGGAGCGACTAGGCCGAGCTCCTTCGGTGAGGCCCCATGGGTCCGGTTTTCGATTCCTGCCTACGTCCGTGGAGGAATACAGGGCGGTCCAGTCGTACCTGTCGGGGGCTTCTGCCGCGGACAGTACCATTAAGTGGTACTGTTATGCAATGTCGGAGGACATCCCCACTAAGGTAGCGATTCGGGGCCTCCCTGCCGACACGGACTCGGCAGCAGTCATCAACGCCCTCAAAGAACTGGGATTCCCGGCGCGCTATGCCCGGTGTATAGAGGCCAAGAGGGGTAGGCCGAGCTGCATTTTTCATGTAGCTCTAGACCACCTCTCGAAGGTCGACCTCGCCCGCTTGTATGCAGTCAGTGAACTGCTATACTTGCCGGGGGTGACGGTTGAAGGTTGGCGTCCCGGCAAGGGTCCTGCGCAGTGTCACCGCTGCCAGGCCTTTGGTCACGCCTCCTACAATTGTCATCGAGCGGTCCGCTGCGTGCGATGTGCAGGTGAGCACGTTGTGGCGGACTGCCCGAGGCCGAGGGAGGGCCCCTTCACCTGTGCAAACTGTGGTAAGGATCATGCCGCCGTCGACAGACGGTGTGTAACCTACCGCAGGAGGCTGAGGATGATGGGGGTAACCGCTCCCCCTCCATTACCACCGGTGCCGCGGCCAAGGGCGAACCCAGTTCCTATTCCCACCGCTGCCCCTTTACCGATCCCCAAAGGGAAGGGTAAGGGGAAGGGAAAATCTTCCCTTCCTCCTTCCCAACCCACACTCCTTCCTACGAATGTGGAGGCCCACGCCGCAGCGGCAACGCTGATGGCGGAGGCTAACCCACCACGTCCTTCCACATCTTTCGCTCCAGTCCCAAGAGCTCCAGCTGTTGCGTCCTCAAAACAAGTACGCTCTACCGGAGGGAAAGCCGCAAGAAACGCAAAAAAAAATAAAAACAAAAAAATAAAAAAAAGGCAGAAGAAACTTGCGGCAAGGGCCCAAGAACAAGCATTGCAAAATCAGGCCACAGGCAGTACTTCAACTGCCCAACCCAAGCCACAAAAAGAGGCGCCTCAACAAATGGAGGTGGAGTATGTGGAGCCGGAAGAGGCAGTAGCCTCCACCTCCTCTACATCCAGGCCAATAAAAATAACGTCGATCGAGAAGCCCCAAGACCCAACGACCTCGGGCCCAAATTTGCAAACCCTCCCACCCCGCCCGCAGCGTGAGCGGCGCAGTGGTCGGCAGGCCTCCCAGCCTGCCGGCTTTGCTGCATGGCTGCTCAAGCTATGGGAGAAATTATCTGAGGTGATCTCCGGAGTGATCCGTGAGATCGCCTCAGGAGCCAGCCCTTTCGGGGTGCTCCTGTCGGGGTTCTACCAGATGATTGCGCAGCTCAATGGCTAGCCAGGAGTTGCGCATCATCTACTGGAACCCCGACGGGATTAAATCCCGTAAGAACGACCTCTTGATTCTCGCCCGGGAGTACAACCCTGAGGTTGTGCTCCTGGGCGAGACCAAGCTACGTCCTCAGGATGTGTTCAGGATTCCAAACTACTTCATGTACCGACGTGACGAGCTTACCCCTGCCGGGCGGCCGTTCAGGGGCACTGCGGCCCTCGTCAGGCGGGACGTGGTGCATGATGGGTTGGATTTGCTGTCCTTCACATCGACAAGGTCAGTCGGTGTGAGGGTACACACCTCGGGGGGAGATATGCGGATTTATGCCGCGTATAGACCCCCGGGGCCTGAGTTCCACCCTGAGGATATAAGACGGGCCCTGAATTACGACAGCCGCCCAGCTCTGCTGGTCGGGGACCTCAACGCGAAGCACGTCGCGTGGGGCTCCCGACTTAACACAGCAGTGGGCAGGCGGCTGTTAGAAGATGCCGATAGGGGCGACTACTCCGTGGTCGGCCCCGACGAACCCACGCACGTCCCGTCCGCCGCGCGATATCAGCCCGATGTACTGGACGTGTGTGTTCATAAGGGGCTACGGTGCCCCGTAACGATCGAGGCACTGTACGACCTGGGTACCCCCCATCTCCCTATCCTGGTGACACTGGGTATGGGGCTCACCCGGGTTGCGACCCCGCCCCTACGACCGAAGGTCGACTGGGAGCTCGTTAAGAGACGACTGGTCGACCTTCCCGTAATTCAGGACCCCAACACCCCTGAGGGGGTCGACGACGCGGCGGTCCGCCTTGTCGACTCCATCAGGGGAGCGATCGACCAGGCGACGACTCTTGTGCCCAGCGGCGGGCCCAGAGGTATACTCCCGGCCCATCTGAAAGCGATTATTCGCCGGAAGAGGGGCCTGAGGAGGCTCTGGGCGACAACTCGTTGTCCCAGTATCAAGCGCGAGCTTAATGAGTTGGAAGCGAAGTTGGCGGCGAAGATTAGCTCCTTTCGGGGCTATGCGTGGGAGGAACGGATTGAGGAGGCCCGTGAGGACCCCTCTTCCGTGTCCCTCCACCGACTTTGCCGCCAGCTCTCAAATCGGCCTGCCCCCACTTGTCCACTTGTGGACGAGAGGGGCAACCGATGCTTCTCGGCTCAGGCCCGCGCCGATGTCCTGGCCGCAATGCTGGAGCGGCAGTTCGCTCCAAATGACTCTGTATCCTCAGAGGCCGCATTCCACCAATCGGTGGAAGAGAGCGTAGCGAACCTACTCTCCTCCCCAGTGCCACCGTTGGGAGATGATGATTTCATCACTCCCAGCGAATTGCGCCTCTCCATCAAGCGGATGAAGAGGCGCAAGCCGCCGGGTGAGGACGGTATTCCCTCCCTCGCATTCTTCCACTTCCCTGAAACGGTCGTGTCATACATGACACGGCTGTTCAATTCCGTTCTGTCCACAGGACACTTCCCGGGAATTTGGAAATTGGGCAAGGTCATTGCCTTGCCCAAGCCCGGCAAGGATAGGAGAAATCCCTCCAGTTACCGTCCGATCACCTTGCTGTCGCATGTGGGCAAGTTGTTCGAGCGGCTGCTGCTGAGAAGGGTGTCGCCACACATCCTTCTCAGACCCGAGCAATTCGGGTTTCGCAGCGGTCACTCGACAACGCTGCAATTGGTCCGCGTTATGCATCACTTGGCGGATCGGTCCAACGCGCGCCAGTACACGGCCGCAGTCTTTCTCGATATCGAGAAGGCCTTCGACCGTGTCTGGCATGCGGGACTGGTTCACAAGTTGTTGCATAACACGGACCTCCAGCACGCCTATGTGCGGCTGTTGTGGTCGTACCTGGAGGGAAGATCCTTCCTTGTCGCGGTCGAGGGCGCCAAGTCGTCGGTGCGCCCAGTCACGGCCGGAGTTCCTCAGGGGAGTGTCCTGGCACCACTCCTCTACGCTCTCTATACCAACGACATTCCCACGCTTGAGGGCAACCTCCAAGCGTGGGAAGCCGACGTGAAGTTGGCGCTGTTTGCCGACGACAGCGCCTACTTCGCGTCATCCAACTTCCCCTCTGCGGCCATTTCGAGGATGCAGAGGCTATTGGACTTACTGCCCCAGTGGCTGGACCGATGGAGGGTCGCGGTCAACGTGGGGAAGACTGCGGCTATCCTCTTCGGTCCGGTCCGCACAAGAGTCGTCCCGGGACAGCTCAGTCTCCGTGGCGCTAATGTCGAGTTTAGATCCAGCGTCCGGTACTTGGGGGTCGATATCGACCGGAGTTTGAGGATGACCGCCCACGCCAAATCGGCGTTGGCGGCCGAGATTCCTCCTCCGGCCGGTGTTAGTCTCCGGGTTGCCGGTCAGGACTAAGCTCGGCATTTATAAGACGTATGTCCGTTCCCGTATCACGTACGCAGCTGCGGCCTGGTATCACCTCATCCCGCAGGTCATGCGGGTGAAGTTACAGGCCTATACGAGCGGGCTGACGGTGGACCCCACGAGCATCTCCACAATTTAGCTCCCTTGCACGCCAGACCACCTGATGGCCTGGCGCTACCAAGGGAGCTACTTGAACCCCCTTCTATGGTAAGATAGTCGGCTTAACCGGAGTGATATGGGAGTGCTCATAATGAGTGCCCCCATGGGACTGAGCTGTCCACACTCGTCATTTCCCCCCACATTGTTGGGGTGCTCCCTTATGGGGACCCATTTCCCACCCCTTGGGTGGACCACTCCCCCTTATGGGGAGTGACTATACGTCGGTCCCTCCCCGCGACGGCCTTCCCCTCTTGGGGAGTTCTTAGCGGGTGAGCGCCAAAGTAGTGCCGCGGCCCCCCCTCTGATTTGTAGAGGCGGGGCCGCGGCATGGGGCCGGTGGCGGGCCCCTCGTCAGCTGTCTGTTGCCCTGGCTCTTGTATATAGTAGTATAGTTAGTTGTAGTTAGTTTAGTTAGAATTAGTTAGATTGTAAGAAAAAAAAAAAAAAAAAAAAAAAAAAAAAAAAAAAAAAAAAAAAAAAAAAAAAAACGAAGCCAAGGACAGCAGCATTGTAGTTTGCGTGGTGGCTGATGGTAAGATGTCTTGTGAGTCTGTACAGGTAGCCGGAGGTGAGACTTCCGCGGTCGCGACCCACCCAGTCCGCGAGAACCGGGCAGATCGCCTCGACGGTACGGAGGATGGCCGACGGGTCCGCCAAACGACGAGACCACGCCTCCGGCTCCTTCCGAGATTGGAGCCCCCGCGCTCCGGCTGAACTTGCGCTAGGGCGCGCCGCCTCGCCTACGACTAGACTGTGAGGTATCCTTGAATGACTCTGACTGCGATCGCGCGCTGCCGGCGTCGCAGCGCGGCGACGTTCTCGTGGGTAAGGACGTGGCACCAGACGGGTGCTCCGTATAGTGCCATCGACCGCACGGGTACCATCACCCTGCCTATTTCTGCCGTGAAGCAGTGGCGTATTTCGGTTTTAATGGTGGGGCAGCGGTTGTAACTATACTGAGACCTTAGAACTTCTATCTCAAGGTGTGTGGTGCGTTTGCGCTGTGGATGTAAGTAGTTGAAGTATTGGATGGTGACCGTTACACATTGAAAGCTTTAAATTCAAAACGTACTTACAAATACCTACACGATAGGCTAAAAAAAATGCCAGCAGGTCATATACCAGTCGAGGTTGATGTAAATGATGATGATGAAGAGCAAGCTTAAATTGTGGTGAAAACTCGAGTAAGGATAGTCTATCGGCCGTATTGTGTTCGACTGTACCAGTAGCTATTACGTAGTCGTAGCCCGGTAGAAATCGGTGTCTCTTGAGGCAACTCAAGTAGTCCGTGGGTGCGCGGTGCGCGTTTGGCTCTGGCGGAGGTCGGGGTCTGTAAAGACCATCGTGTGTAGTCAGCGGGTGATGCACACGGGCGATCCACGCTGTGGATGCGCATCATGAGGGCAATTGCAATTGCTGGTCGGCTGGAGAGCCGTGACGTTAGATATTTTTACTCGGAAGTTTTCTTTGATCTGAGTTCCTGTAAGCTATGCCTGATTTGTACAGAGTAAATTTGAAGTTTGATGAACGACTGTAGTACGTGCTCTGGCTGCTGAATAGCGAACTTTGTATACCCTATTGTTTGATTTGGTTAAAATGGTATTAAAACAGTTTAAAGCTTTGATGACTTTAAATTTCCCGATAAGTCGTAAAGTGTAGTCAGGAGTGATCGAGCGGAACAAGTGTTCTCGTGGATGTTTTTGATTGTAGGTTAACCATCACACGAGGACGTATACAGTCAGGAAGGCCGTGTCGCAATCAACACGTGGCTGCTGCAGCCAGTACGAGATATGGAACGCAAGTGCCGTCTGTCGGCGCTCGATGGGTCAACTATTCGCCGGCCGAGCGGAGCGACGTGCCGGTAGCTGCGTAACATCGGGCAATTTTGGTAAATGAAAAAAATCTGGTGAGTCGTTTTATTTTTATTTGGAAGGTGCCGAATGTTCTCTTGTCGAGAAATCTATTATTAGTAGCTTCATAATTCAGCAATTTTATGCGATGGTTCTCATAAAAGGTTTTTGACCCAAAACTGTACGGAACATATCCTTTGCGATGGTTTAATGCTTACCTATTGTATGTCATGGTAGTTGTTTTAATCGGTTCAGTAAGATTGAGCATTCAGCGAAATAGAACATGTAGCGGGTTATTATTCAGGTATCAACCCACTAACAGTCGATACGTTCAGGAATCGAACCCGAACGGCGTCCGGCCACAAGCAAAACGATGTCGGTAAATTAAATGAAACAATACGAGAAATAGTTATATATTACGACAACACGATACACTACAAATTATTAACAAATTAACGAGACACAAAACAAACGACTAACAAATATGTGAATTTACAATAATGAGAGAAAAACGCGCAATCAGTACGAGGCTTTGTGGCGGACTGCCGGCGCAGCAGCCCGGCGTCACCTGCGATAACGCGGCCGCGCGTTGGCTCCTGATTGGCGCGCGCACGCATCACCTGATTTTTGCGCGCAGGTCCGCACTCAGGTAGCCGTGGCAGGATGACGCCACAGTACTCCCCCGCCGAGACCGATAGCTACGGTCGATAGTAGTCCGGGAAGGTGACTGTACGGCCGCTTCTTGTCTTTTGTACTGGACGCTGATGTTCTTCGCTCGTCTCGCTGGCCTTCTGTTTGTCTTCTTTCTTGCCATCGTCTCGCGTGATATAAGCAGGTTTTAGGCGATCTATGGTGACAGTTAATTGTTTGCCATTTACCTCTATGTCGAAAGATTTCGATCCTCTTCTTCTTAAGAAGAGGATCTTTGTAGGGGCCAATGTATGGTGGTTCGAGCGACTTTCGGAGGGGTCCTTGCCTCAAGAACACATGGGATGTCGTGTTTAGGTCCTTAGGCACGTAGAAGGTTCGGTTTTCGCTGTGCCATGTAGTCGATCGAGGGGCAAGTTTGTTCATATGTCCGCGTAGTCGATAAGCCAGGTCGTTGTCGTCTCCTGGGGGTGCTGCGGATGTGTTGAAGAACTGTCCAGGTAAGCGGAGAGGCTCACCGTAGACCAGTTCTGCTGCGGATGCCTGGATGTCATCTTTCCAGTGTGATATCGAGTAGAGGGAACCCGCTCCTCCCCGCGACCACTCACGGCTGGAGTCCCGCAAGGCTCCGTTCTCTCTCCGCTTCTATTTAGTTTATTTATTAACGATATTCTTGGTCGCCGCCGACCCAGCTAGCCTTATTTGCTGACGACACAATCGTTTACTACTCAAGTAGAAAAAAGTCCCTAATCGCGAGTAAGCTCCAGAGCGCAGCGTTAACCCTCGGACAGTGGTTCAGAAAATGGCGCATAGACATCAACCCAGCGAAAAGCACAGCAGTGTTATTTCAAAGGGGAAACTCACCGCTTATTTCCTCCCACATTAGGAGGAGAAATATCACCCCCCCGATCACCCTCTTCGGCCAACCTATACCCTGGGCCAGGAAGGTCAAGTACCTGGGTGTCACCCTGGATGCATCCATGACATTTCGCCCGCATATAAAAACAGTCCGCGACCGTGCCGCATTTATTCTCGGGAGACTCTATCCCATGATCTGTAAGCGAGTAAAATGTCCCTTCGGAACAAGGTGACACTTTACAAAACTTGCATAAGGCCCGTCATGACTTACGCGAGTGTGGTGTTCGCTCACGCGGCCCGCACACACATAGACACCCTCCAATCCCTACAATCCCGCTTTTGCAGGTTAGCCGTTGGAACTCCGTGGTTCGTGAGGAACGTTGACCTACACGACGACCTGGGCCTCGAATCAGTCCAGAAATACATGAAGTCAGCGTCGGAACGGTACTTCGATAAGGCTATGCGTCATGATAATCGCTTTATCGTTGCCGCCGCTGACTACTCCCCGAATCATTGTGATGTCATTGAGATGAGTTTTATAAACGTGGACTTGGCGCAATTTTTTATAGTGAAACTGTTTTTGTTCGCATTTCATATCTTTTTGTTAAGTATTATTTTTTGTAATTATTTAGGTAAAGCTACTTATAAATAGAAAATCTGCGTTAGCTCACCGCCGGTTGGCAGCGTTCTGTTACACACTACTCTACAAAGCAGCTTTGCCCTAATCAGCTCGTTTACGAGCTCACTGTGTTTTTCCATTAGAGTCATCATTTTTAGCTTTCATGTAAAATCAAATCGTATTGAAAATCAGTTAGAATCTGGAAGCCGTCGCGAGCATACATAAGTTTGAGAAGTCAACAATAGTGTTGTAAAATTGTGAAAGTCTAATAAAAGACAGTTTAGTCGTGAAAAGTTTTTTGTGTTTTTTTTAAAAAGAAGTTTGAGAAAGGCCGTGTAACAAATTGGTGTCAGAAGTGGGATACCAGAGAAGAAATCTGAGACAGACCGTCAAAGATTCTGGTATCTCGAATCCGAGCCATCAAACTTCAAGAACGACCGACAGTAAGCCTTGCCCTAAGGACAAGCCTGCGTCTAAACACAAACTTCAAGAACGACCGACAGTAAGCCTTGCCCTAAGGACAAGCCTGCGTCTAAACACAACTCAAGAGGACGACGGTAAGCCTCCGCTGTTAAGCGTGAGCCCGCTCCAGCCGCGACGTGACGCACAGAGACGACAGTCCAGCTGCTTCTCCAATTCTAACTCACCCACCATCAATCAGCATCCAGAACATAACTACCAGCATCCTGCTCCTGACGAGGCAATGCGGTACGACGTGCTTCTGTGAGTGCTCTACACTTCAAATTCTCCGAAAATTTTCAAAGTTCCTTAATCTTAATTTTAATTTTCTAAATTTACATTTAATTCTAACCTGTATTTCAAGTGCTATTTTTGTATTCCAATTTTATCCAGCACATCATAATTCAAACCTAAATGTCAGTCAAATCGGAATCTTCAAAGAAAGGCGAAATGACGGACAAAATTACCTTATCCTTTTTAACCAAATTCATCAAAACTTATAATGGGGACAGAGAATCACTCCCCGCGTTTTTAACTAATTGTGACAATGCAATGTCCTTAGCTAGTTCGGATCAACAACCCGTCTTATGTAAATTTATTATCTCACAATTAGAAGGAAAAGCCCAAGTCGCATGTAGTCTAAAAACGTTTACTAAGTGGACGGAACTAAAAAACTTTTTAAGGTCAACCTTTGGAGAGAAAAAACACTCCATTCATTTACTTTCTGATTTGCAACATTGTAAACAATTATTAAATGAGGATGTTACTAAATTTTCCTTAAGAATTGAACAAATATTAACGCGTATTCATTCTAACATTCATTATAGTTGTAAGGACGAAAGGGAGCTTCTAGGCAGAACCGCAGCCATGGAGGATCTTGCCCTTAACACATTTTTATTGGGATTAAATCCATCACTATCTAATATAGTTCGTTGTAAAAATCCAACAACCCTCAGTGACGCCATACAATATGCCATTGATGAGGAAAAAATATTCAATCTGTACAAAATTAACACAAAATCCCAAAAACAATGTTCGGTCTGTAACAAAGCGGGCCATACTTCCTCAGAATGTTTTAAAAATAAAAAACCTTTTTCAAAAAACGTTTTCCAAATTCATCATCAAAATAATTTTAATAAAAATCAAAAACCTAATTCTAATAACTCTTATATTAAAACGTGTAATTATTGTAAAAGAACCGGTCACACGCTTACGGAATGTCGCAAGCGTCAATTTAACGAGAATCGCCGCGAAAACGCAAATTCCGCGCAAAACGATAACTCGTATATTAGGTCTCGTGTTGCACCTGCGCAACCGTGTGAACAAGAAAATTTAAACTAAATCGGATTTCGTTGCCGTGTCCTTCGAAATCCAATCAAAATCATAAAGACACGACTTATACTAAATTTTCTAAATTCACGACTCAACCAAAAGAATTGAGTTCTTCTAAATTCACGACTCAACCAAAAGAATTGAGTTCTTCTAAATTCACGACTCAACCAAGAGAATTGAGTTCTTCTAAATTCATGACTCAAATAAAAGAATTGAGTTCTCCTAACTTCACGACTCAGCCAAATAAACTGAGTTCTACCAAGTTTATACCTCGACGAAAAGAGTTGAGTTCTACTAAATTCACGACTCAGTCAAAAGAATTGACGAGTTCTACTAATGATAAAAAACTAAATGATAAAATAACAAACAAAAAATTTTACTCAAATTCAAAAATCAATCAATACAATTCTAATTTTATTCATTCTAAATTCATGACTCAATCAAGACAATCGAATGATAACAAAAATCAGGGCCGTACTCAGAGTCCGGATTCAAAAAATAATTTACCTAACTCTAACTTAGTTACAAATCCTAAATCTAAACTTATGTACGAAATTAACGATTACAGTAAAAAGGTGTCTTTACCTCATATTTACTTAAATTCTAAACATGCCTCTGAAAAACTATGTTTCCTTATTGACACAGGATCCACCATAAGTATTATAAAAGGATCAAGTTTATTAGAAGTCCCGAATCTCTCGAACGAAATCGTGAAATTAAAAGGGATTAATAGTTCAGAAAATCCTGTTGAAACATTAGGTACTTTCGAAATGGAATTTAATTTATATAACGAAACTTTTAAATACAAATTTCACCTTACAAATGACGATATTAATTTAAATAATTACGATGGAATTCTTGGTAGCGATTTTTGCAATTATTTTAAATCGAACATCAATTATTTTTCTAAATCCTTATCTGTAATGAATCATTCTATTCCTATCATTTATACTCAACCAACTTATATCATTCCGGCTCGTTCCGAAGCCGTCATTGAATGCACAGTGTCAAATCACGTGCCCGAGCTTTATCGTAATAACGAAGCTCTTGTTCTAGATCATACTTTATGTGAAGGTGTTTATGTCGCTAATTGCATAGTTACGATCAAACAAAATAATAAAATAAATATTTTTATTTTAAATACTACAGAGAGCGATATCGAAGTGAAAGATTATCACGTAACGTTAACGCCTCTCGAACGCGAATGTTTTGATTACGGATCTTGTTTTAATATTAATTCTAATGTAACTTCTAAATCTGATCGTATTAACAAAGTTCTAAGTCTTATCCGATGTTCTCATTTAAATGATGAAGAACGTAAAGTTCTTTTAGAGTGTTGTTCACAATATACAGATATTTTTCACATCGAAGGTGAACCTTTAACTTTCACAAGTGCTATTGAGCACACCATAAATACAGGCAACGCACCTCCTATCCACGTTAAGTCGTATCGTTTTCCTGAATGTCACAAAGAGGAGGTTGATTCTCAAATTCGTAAGATGTTAGAACAAGACATCATCCGACCTTCTATTTCACCCTGGAGCGCTCCGGTTTGGGTTGTGCCCAAGAAAATGGACGCTTCCGGTAAACGAAAATGGAGAATCGTTATAGATTACCGACGCCTTAATGACGTTACCGTTTCAGAGACTTATCCGCTACCTCTTATTACAGACATTCTAGACCAGTTGGGTCATTCCAAATATTTTAGTACGCTGGATCTTACAAGCGGATTTCACCAATTACGAACCAGCGCTCAGGACGCCCCAAAAACAGGTTTTACAATTAGCACTAATTCGAGCATGTCTGGACATTACGAATTCACCAGAATGCCTTTTGGGTTGAAAAATGCCCCTGCTACTTTTCAACGTCTTATGAACACTGTTCTATCAGGTCTACAAGGTCTCCATTGTTATATTTATTTGGACGATTGTATCGTGTACAGCCAAAATCTTAACTCGCACATTACCAAATTAAAATTGGTATTCGATAAATTTCGACAATTCAACCTCAAACTCCAACCAGACAAGTGTGAATTTTTAAGACACGAAGTCACTTATCTTGGCCATATTATCACCGACAAAGGTGTTTCTCCGAATCCCGAAAAAGTCAAGGCCGTTTCACAATTCCCAATTCCGAAAAATCCTAAAGAGATAAAATCATTTTTAGGCCTCATAGGTTATTATCGCCGTTTTATCGAAAACTTCTCTAAGTTAACTAAACCACTTACTTCCCTCTTGAGGAAGGATGCTGACTTCCTTTGGAACAAGGAACAGCAACACGCATTCGAATTCTTAAAAGAAAAACTAGTTACTGCCCCTCTACTTCAATATCCAAATTTTTCAGAACCTTTTAATGTTACTACAGATGCAAGTAATTACGCCATAGGGGCAATTTTATCCCAAGGTCAAATAGGCAAGGATAAACCGATAGCGTATGCATCACGCACTTTAAACAAAGCCGAAGGCAACTATTCCACCACTGAGAAAGAGCTTTTAGCCATCTTATTTGCTGTTAAAACTTTTAGGCCATACTTATACGGCAACAAATTTAAAATCGTTACAGATCACAGACCTCTTGTGTGGTTATTTAATGTAAAAGACCCCGGTAGTAGGCTTATTCGCTGGCGTCTTAAACTCGAAGAGTATGACTATGAAATAGTTTACAAGCAAGGTCGTCTTAACTCTAACGCCGATGCTTTATCTCGTTGCCCTATCAACGCTATAAATATAAATAATTTGAACAATCTTAGTTATGAAAAATATTTTAAACTTCAATTTATAAACAAACTTCCAACATCAGACACTGTTATCGAAGAATGTACTGAAAGTCTACATTTATCTAAGTTTAATACAATCGCTTGCCCAGTTTCATTAGATTTTGATTGTTCTATACCTCACTGCGAGGATATCTTAAACCAACTCGAAAATACTGAAGAGTTACTAAATTCCGAACGCGAAGTTCTTACAATTAAAAGTATTAAAAATAAAAATAAAACTTTCTACTTCTTATACACTAAAGTTCATCATTACGAAGAGACTCATTTTAGAGATATTTATAATTTATTAATTAAACTAAGAAATATGTTAATAGAGTGTGAAAATATCACAGACTTAGCATTACCAGATTTTTCAGACCCATTCTCTAAATTAAATTACACGAAAGTCTATAATATAATTTCCTACGTTTTCTATAATACTAATATCAAAATACATATTTATAAAAATAAATTAATTTATCCGACTCCAATAGAAGTCCCTAAAATTTTAAAGGAAAACCACGATTCACCTATCGCTGGTCATCCAGGATCACAACGCTTGTATAAGCGCATTAAAGCTATGTACTATTGGAAAGGTATGCGTTCTGATATTGAACAATATGTAAAAAGCTGCAAACTTTGTCAAATTAACAAACCTCTACGTAAATCAAATAAAGCTCCGATGGAGATCACGTCTACATCTACTAAGCCGTTTGAGCGGTTAGCCTTAGATGTCGTAGGCCCTTTGCCCGACTCAGGTTTTCAAAATTTCAAGTTTATTCTAACTTTACAAGATGATTTAACCAAATTCACGAGTGCTTACCCTATGGTTACTTCTACTAGTGAGGAGATAGCTCGTAATATCGTACATTTCATGTCTTTGTTCGGTTTTCCAAAAACCATTTTAACTGACCTAGGTACTTGCTTTACGTCAGAATTATTTAAACAACTAACTGAAATCTTAAAAGTAAAAGCTTTATTTGCAACTCCGTATCATCCTCAAACAAACGGAGCTCTAGAACGCTCACACGCTACTTTAAAAGAATATTTAAAGTCTTTCGTTAATGAAAATCAAAACGATTGGCATTGCTATTTATTTACTGCAATATTAGCCTATAATACTACTCCCCATTGCACTACTAATTATACTCCACACGAGTTATTATTCGGTTACAAACCGTCCATTCCAAGTTCTTTATATGAAAGCAACAGTAACACAACCTATAATGAATATATTCGCGCATTACAATATAGAATGCGTTTTAGTCGCGAAAAAGCGATACAAAATATTATTAACAGTAAAGAAAGGTCTAAGCAATACTATGATACGAATTCTCGCGAAATTTTGTATAAAGCTGGTGATATGGTATATTTAAAACACCATCATAAATTGAGAAAAGCTCTATCGCCCATATGGAAAGGCCCTTACAAAATTACTAAAGTTCACAATAAACATAACGTGACCCTACAAGTAGGTCGTAAACAAATTAAATATCATACCAACGAAATTAAACCTGCTACAATCTAACTTCTACGTCTAAATTTATTCTATGTGTTTATATTCATATAATAAAGTCTACTATAAATAATTTTAATACGACTATCTTCAAACTTAATCAAAACGAGATCAAATTGAATTCTCAAATAAATAAAATGAACGAAATATTTTCTCAAATTACAAAAACTGATAATCTATTATTGTATAATTCTAAGTTAAATAATTTACTTAATATTATCGAAAGTTCTCTACTAACCATTTCAAATTTTCTAGACACTACATTAAGTTCTATATTATTTTCGAAGGTTAACATCCTACACCCTAGCGTAATTAGTCCCTTAGATCTTTATAATGAATTATTTAAGCATAGTAATCAAATAAATAAAAGGCTAGACTTTCCAGTCACCCTAAATATTCAAAATATTCATTCATTGATCGATGTTTCTAAGCTTAGTTCTTATTTCTATAATAATAAAGTCATATTCGTATTACGAATTCCTTTAATAATTCCAGACAAGTTCGTTGTTTATAAAAACATACCTTTACCTACACCTCACGATGAGTCACATCGCACTTTCGCTTTAATTAAACCGTCTAACTCGTACATCGCTTTAAGTGACGATAGACTGCATTATGCTATGCTGGATAATTTTGATAATTGTAAAATGATAAACAATAACTATTCTATATGTGAATCAATAACTATATACTCAAGTGTAAGTAATCCTAATTGTGAATCTAAATTATTAACAGAGGTTATTCTTTCATTGCCCTCTGAATGTATTTCTAAAATTTTATATGGTCAAATTGATATTTGGCAAAAACTACTAAATAACAAATGGATATACGTTCAATCAAATAAAAGTAAACTTACTATCAAATGTAATGACGTCATCCATGATTATTCTATCGAAGGAACAGGAATTCTTAAGTTAACAAACAATTGTATCGGTTACTCTAAGACCATTCAACTTATACCAACGAATTCTTACTCTTTTATTATTAAATCTCCTTTAAATATAAACTTTGATATTACATCCGATGATTGTTGTAAGAGAGACATACTTAATGAAAGTTTACCACATTTGTCGCCAATCTCTATTAGCAAAATAAATCTAGATTCCTTGAAATATGCTACGCACCAAATGGACAATTTAGAAAATGAATTAAATAATATTGAGAAACAATCTCATTTTATTAAATATGGCTCATACTATTCTACATTTACTTATATCCTTATCGTGTGTTTGTTTCTATTTTTAATGTATAAGATTTACAGATATTTTAAAAACAAAACGTCCAATTCTGTATGTTGTATTCAAATATTTAACGGATGTTATAACACAAAATCAACCAATAAAAAATGTAAAGTTTCAAATTCTATCGAGATGACTGAGATATCATCCAATGATGAAGATAAAATGTCTATACAATCCTTGCCAATTAGGCAGAAGCAGAATTATAAATCTACTATTTATAATAAGGATCAATCCTCTTCAAACAGAAATTTAAATTTCTGATTTAATTATTTAATATAAATAATAATAATAATATATTAAACATGAATAATATTTTATATAATCTTGTAATTCTAATTTTGCTAATTCTAATTTTGAATGTTTTATACAAGTTTAAACATACATTGTAATGTTAATTTTAATACTAATTCCTAACTTTAATTTTATAAATATTATTAAGAACGAATTTTCAATATTTTCTGTTTTATTTTCTATTTTCAATTTAATGATTTAATGATTTTGTAATGACTCCTCAAATTTTATATTATTTTCGTTTAACTACGCTTCATCTTATTGAGGATGAAGCTTCGTCAAAAGGGGGAGCTGTTACACACTACTCTACAAAGCAGCTTTGCCCTAATCAGCTCGTTTACGAGCTCACTGTGTTTTTCCATTAGAGTCATCATTTTTAGCTTTCATGTAAAATCAAATCGTATTGAAAATCAGTTAGAATCTGGAAGCCGTCGCGAGCATACATAAGTTTGAGAAGTCAACAATAGTGTTGTAAAATTGTGAAAGTCTAATAAAAGACAGTTTAGTCGTGAAAAGTTTTTTGTGTTTTTTTTAAAAAGAAGTTTGAGAAAGGCCGTGTAACAGTTCCCAGAAGGCTGGCAGCATTTCCACGCTGGATAGCAATGCTAATTCTTTGTGCAAAATACGTACCGGCCTTCTGGTCTCCCGATGCCTCAATAAGTTTTTTTTAAGGTCCTTAAAAAAGCTTTTAGCAGATGGGCCCCAGGGGCCCAAAGTTTCCACCCCAAACGGAACAAAAATGAAATTTTTAGAGAGATTTTCATATTTCCGCCGTTTGAGGCCTTCAGCCATTGAAGCAGTGCTGCCAGCGTTAGAATTGGTCCCAGGAAGATGTGTCGGTGCCATGGTATCTACACAAGTCGCATCCCAAACGAGCGACCGACCCATCTTCCAGGGAATAATCGACATACCGTCTAGTCTCTTACCATCGCCTCGCACCAAACCATTCGGTTCTAGAATGGCTGGCACGCCGGCGCTGACAAGGGCCCGACGGATGATGTCACTTATGCTGGCGTGGTGGGATATTCTGCCAGCGTTTTTCACGCATGAGAGCCCGTGGTAACCAAAGCGGTCGACAATGTTGCCATACTGGCAGTGATGCTGAACACAGCAAGGTGCCCCCAGGCGAAGACAGATTGCTAAACGAAAGCTACTGTCGGACATTAGAGTGCCGGTGTGAAGTGATGGATGGGCCTGCAACCATAGCCCCGATTCCCATTCTGCAACTGCGAGGAGGCAAGCACGCTCTGTTGAATCTCTACATGAGTCAAGTAGATTTTTACGTACTAATTCACAGAGCGGCTCATCCCACAATCGCTGGGAAGTCGGGACCGTGGGCAGATCAGTATTAGGGCAGGCTAGTAACCACTCATTTCTTGCTTCAGTCATATAAGTGATTTTTGGATCCAATAAAGGCGAAGACAAAATTTTAGAAACGAGTTCGTTAGTACTGTGGACTGAACCAAAAAATGCTGGTAATGCTACACATGAAATTTTGCGGATGCCTAGGCCCCCAAGCTTTATCGGGAGAGAAGCTAGGGACCATACTCAGTCGTCCATGTCTACGTTCAAAACCGCGACGAGTGTATCTCTCACTATGTTGTCCAAATCCTGTAAAAGAGTTTTCTCTGTCCAGATTGGACAACACCGGAGGTAGTAGGTAAATTTAGGAACGAAAAGGCAGTATCTAATGATGTTTAAGCTATATGGGTATTAATTTTGAGTAGACGGCCTGAGCATGCACTAAAATTTAGGATTTTCTCTTTAACGAAGTCTTGCATGGACTCCTCAAAGTTTTTTTTTTTTTTTTGTGATTGATAGATTACTGGTGGCCCGGAGGCCTTTCCAGTTTCACCAGGACATGTGGGCGAGCAAAGGCTCAGCCAGGAGGGGTTGGATTTGCTAACAACTGTCCGAGCGCCTCCGAAGGAGACCTAACAACTCAAGAGCAATTGCTTCGCGAATGAATCTACTACCGGATCGGAATCGCGACCCACTGAGAAGATCCGGCGAGAAACTCAGCGGGCTGATGCATGGGTTAGGTTGCACGTCGACCTCTTTGTCGATTTCGACGAGTACGGTTACCGGGGTTCCTAAGCCTACTCCTAGTGTTAGCGCTGAAGATGTCTAATGCAAAGGTTATTATTGGATCTGATGGATCCGTAAGGACGTGTCTAGGGCGTCGACGGTGACTGGCTCCTGCATGATCAGGATTCGGGGAGTAGTCAGCGGCGGCAACGATAAAGCGATTATCATGACGCATAGCCTTATCGAAGTATCGTTCCGACGCTGACTTCATGTATTTCTGGACTGATTCGAGGCCCAGGTCGTCGTGTAGGTCAACGTTCATCACGAACCACGGAGCTCCAACGGCTAACCTGCAAAAGCGGGATTGTAGGGATTGGAGGGTGTCTATGTGTGTGCGGGCCGCGTGAGCGAACACCACACTCGCGTAAGTCATGACGGGCCTTATGCAAGTTTTGTAAAGTGTCACCTTGTTCCGAAGGGACATTTTACTCCGCTTACAGATCATGGGATAGAGTCTCCCGAGAATAAATGCGGCACGGTCGCGGACTGTTTTTATATGCGGGCGAAATGTCATGGATGCATCCAGGGTGACACCCAGGTACTTGACCTTCCTGGCCCAGGGTATAGGTTGGCCGAACAGGGTGATGGGGGGGTGATATTTCTCCTCCTAATGTGGGAGGAAATAAGCGGTGAGTTTCCCCTTTGAAATAACACTGCTTTGCTTCTCGCTGGGTTGATGTCTATGCGCCATTTTCTGAACCACTGTCCGAGGGTTAACGCTGCGCTCTGGAGCTTACTCGCGATTAGGGACTTTTTTCTACTTGAGTAGTAAACGATTGTGTCATCTGCAAATAAGGCTAGCTGGGTCGGCGGCGACCGGGGAATATCGTTAATAAATAAACTAAATAGAAGCGGAGAGAGAACGGAGCCTTGCGGGACTCCAGCCGTGAGTGGTCGCGGGGAGGAGCGGGTTCCCTCTACTCGATATCGAAAAGAGCGGTTAGACAGGAAGTCCCGTATGATGAGCACGAGACTGTCCGGTACGCCCATGTTGAAAAGTTTGAAAATCAAACCGTTGTGCCAGACTTTGTCGAACGCTTTTGCGACATCGAAGAAGAGGGCTCCCGTGTAGATCGGCTTTGGTCGATTAAGTCCTACGAGAATGTGCTCCGTGAGGCGGTGCACCTGTTGTACGCATGAGTGATTTGCACGGAACCCGAATTGTTCATCGATGAGAATGCCCTTGGATGAGACGAAGTCTCTGAGGCGTTTGTAGAGCAGACGCTCATACAGTTTGCCTAGAGACATGAGGAGGCTAATCGGGCGGTAGCTCGTCGGATGATTTTTTGGTTTACCGGGTTTATGTATGCCGATAACGTCCGCTTCTTTCCACACCGCGGGAAAGATACAGTTCGCCATAGCGGCATTGAAAATAGATGCCAACATCACGATGAGTTGGACGGGTAAAAGTTTAATAACGCGGTTAGATATACCGTCGGAACCGGGAGCCTTGCGAGGACGTAGGTCTTTGATCAAGTCTTTAACTTCCATCGGGGTGACGGGTGGTAACGCATCCGAGGGTGGCAAGGAGGCTCTGCGTTCTACCTCACTGTCTACTAATTCTACATGAACAGGGTCCACGGATTGAGTGCTGGGCGTGCACTGGGTTTGCAATGTATCGGCCAGCAGCTCTGCTTTTTCATCATCATCGAACGCCGCGAGTCGGCCTGAGGGGCCTACGAGGGGGGGCATAGTTCCTACCGTATCCGATTTGAGAGTACGAGCTAAGCGGTAGTAAGACCTTTGGGAGGGCGCGAGTCTTTCTAAGAAATCAGACCATCTGGCATCTCGGACTTCGGCGATGCGAGACTTTACGTCGCGTTGTAGGGCACGCATTCGAATACGATTATCCACGGTAGGATACCTATCGTAGGCGCGGATCGAGGCATTCTTAGCTCTAAGGAGTTCCCTAATATCGTCGGGCAATTTGAAGCGGTGAAGGAAGTCCTCCGCTACAACTTGCTTCGATGACCTATCTAATGTCGAGGTGATGTGTGACGTTAAGATGTCTATGGCTTCAGCGGTATCCTGAGGAGACGGGGTAGAGTCCGGGCTAAACGGGAGCGATGGTGGATCAGATTCAGCTAAGCTGATGCCCAGCGTGTGCCAATCCACCACAGTCCTCGTGACGGGAACGGAATCGGGAGCGCGACCGAGCTTCATAACGACGGGACGATGGTCTGAATCTAACTCTGAAACTACTTCGATCGAGTGTAAGCACAGAGTTACGTTTTTTAATAACGCTATGTCGAGTATATCCGGACGAAGCGCGATATTTAGCGGGAAGTGAGTCGGGGTTAGCGGAGCGACGATATCGAAGGCGAGATCATCGACTAACGCGTCAAGCCGCCTGCCATTCGGGGTTGTGGTGTGTGAGTTCCACCTGACGTGTTTACAATTTAGGTCGCCCGCTAGAATGACAGAGCTTCCCATGCCGAGCAGCGCCTCGATATCACTGCTTAGAACAATCTTATCCGGTGGAAGATAAACGGACGCGATAACGATCGGCGCGTGTCCAGTCAGTGAGATTCGGCATACTGATGCTTCGATGTTAGAAAGCGCGGGGGGGTCGAGTGGGACGCAGTGCAGGGCTCGTCTATAGTAAATGACGGTACCACCACCACGAGCAGTGAGCCTGTCGTTCCTAACCATGTTATAATTCGCGATTTTAGGGTCACGGCGCGCGGGCTTAAGCAGGGTCTCCTGCACCAAAAAGATGTCAATTTGATGGTCACGCAAAAAATCACAAACCTGATCACGTTGATTTGCGAGACCGTAAGCGTTAAAAAATCCTATCGTTACGCATAGGGGCTTTATTCTACTTATGTACGCCATTGATTACCGGCGGAGCGAGGGGAGGACGTACGAATTTAACGACGCGTATACGTCAGCGTATTCTTGCACAACGGCGATGAAGTGTTGTGCAGTGGAGGCGGCGCGAATGGCGTCACCCAAAGCATTAACACGCTCAAAGTTGATCGACTGAAAAAAGTCGATCGCTAGAGCGAGATTGTCGGACGCGGTCGGAGTGCTGGTCGCGGGGGAGGAACGAATCCCGGGGAGGGACGTATCGCGGGGGCGGGACGAATCGCGGGGGAGGGAGCTACAGCCGTGTTCGTGTACAGCAACGGTTTAGCCCAGGCCGAGCCGCTGGGCACCGGCGCCAGCACGAAGGCAGGCTTAGCCTTCGGCACAGAGGGTGCCGTGGCTTTGATGTCAGGGCCGGAAGCTCGGAGGCAGTTTTGGCGCGCGACGCGGCGATTTATTTTAGGGGCTCGGGGGCATCCACGGTAATTCGCGGGGTGACCCTGTGTTCGGCACAGGACGCAGCTAGGTGGTTCCGTGGCGGTTTTTTGATCGTGAGTGCAAAGAGTCGTGGCGTGATCGTCCAAACACTTGACGCATCGAGGGCGCGCGTGACAATTACGGGAAGAATGCCCGTACAACTGACAATTGTGGCACTGGCTCGGAGTGCCTTTTTTATGAGGGGTTTCCACGGTGATTCCGGAAAGCCTACAGACCGTTCCGACGTTAAAGATTTGCTTACCCTCGGGGGTAGACTGGAGGGCGACGAGAACCATATTGTATGGCTCCCTCCCGCGTCCTGTGTGCATGCGATGCACGGAGTTTACGGGTAGGCCTTGTTCGAGTAGGTCGGCCTTTACGAGCTCGGCATCTAACTCCTTGGGGATGCCACGTATGACTGCACGGAGCTCACGCTCCTCCTGGAGCGTATACGTATGATAACTTATACGCTCCTTTCGGAGGTAGCTTGAGAAGGCCCTATGGTCGTCGGGTGTTGCTACTTTTATCTGTATCCCGTTCGCGAGGTTACGGGCACTGACAAAATTTATGTTCTTGGCTTAAGGGCCAGGGAGACACGGTCCCAAGCAGCCTTCTCTTGAAGAATCAACGGAGGAGGGGCCTGATTTCTCGTTTGTGCCACCGGGCGTGGCACGGGGAAAGGGAGCGACGGGGGTCGGAGGGCGGGGGCGCGACGCGTTCGCGGCTTTGCTTATTTTAGCGGCCGCGGAAGCTCGGGACTCCGCGGCGCGCTTTTTACCCTTTTGCACGAGAGTGAATCCATCTGTTAATGATGCGGGAACGAGGTCAACCTCCATATCCGAGTCAGAGTCGGAGGACGAGGAGGGAGGCGCGGGAGCGGCGGACGCGACGGAGGCCGCAGACGATCGCTGAGGTAGAACGGAAGCTGCCGCGGTAGACGCGGGAGTTTTTCGCGACAGTATGAGGGACACGGGTGTGCTGGGCGCGACGGAGGCTGCGGTGTACGGCGCGGGAGTTTTGCGCGCGCTTGCAGGGGACGCGGGAACGGCAGACGTGGCGGAAACGGCGGGCGCGGCGGGCACGGCAGAACAGATCACGGCGCGTTTAGCTTTGTAAGCTAAAAATTCTGATTCGAGGGCCGGGTATTTCTCGCTTAAGAATTCCGCGAGCAGTGTGTTGGTTGAAGAAACTCCATTTCTTCCGACTGCCCAGGGGGGGCTGCCCCGGGACTTAAACACGCGCTCGCCTTGCGGCGAGGCCCCTGCGTCGGTAACACTAAATTGGCCGAAGCGATTCTAGGAATTTTAGAAATTTTAGTGAATAGAATAAATAGAATAGAATTAGAGTGAATAGAACCACTGCACAGTTCCCGGGCGGCAATGTCTTGCAATTAGGCGCAGGTACAAATTCCGAGAAACACTTGGGCCACAGATGTGCCACGAACAATGATCTGTTATCACCGGTAGTCACTTCCGACAAAACACTTGGACGCCAGATGTGCCACGAACCGAGGTCGGGCAATCGAACTGTTATACGGGTTCTGGATATTCTCTTTTTAAAAAAAAAACTTTTAAACCAACAAACGTGTTGTCACGACGGAGATCGAAAATGGACTGAGGCTAATGGGAATTTTAGTTTACTGCTGGCCACTAGGAACACTGACTGAGCAGGGAAATAGGGATGTGTCAGCAGTAAAGGGTACAGGGCCGTCTTATAACAACCCCCCGCATAAGAGTAAACTTACGGGTTTAAGTAAGTTTGCGAAAGAAAAGGTAAGTTGATGGTAAGTGGGAGTTTATTCCATACGGAGACGAGGCTGAGGGTGAGGAGCTGGTGAGGTTGTAGAAATACTATCTGGTTCTTTTGTTATTGAAAGTCTTTTACGAAAGACACATTTGTTGGTTTTTACAAAATAGAAAACAGCAATAGAACTTAAAATTATAAAAAATGAAACTATGCTAAAACTAAAACTAACATAATCAGAAAGGTCATCCAGGAAATCATCGGAACTTTCATCGGTTGGCTTAATAGGTAAGTCGTGAATTACATTCAAATTGTCAAGGTTAACATAGCGCAACTGGGGTATTGATACATCGATGCTCATTTTGGAGAACTTCATTACATTACAACAAATGTCCTTAATTATATTAAAATTTGAAACAACAGGATTAACATCAATTTTGTAAGTATTTTTTGCTTCTAATTTATTTTCTTTACAGAATGCTGTGCAACCTGGATTCAAGGTAAGTATTCCAGTTCCGGATATTATAATATCTGTTATTTTACGGTCACATTCAATAGTCAACTTTTCATTGTTTGATTCTACATAGATCCATTTGTTATTATTTAGCTCATGCCAGATATCAACTGTTCCGTATATGAATTTCGTAGTACATGTTTCAGGTAAAGTTTCTAAAGCTTTAGTGATGATTTCCGTTTCACAAATTGGATGATTGACAACACTGAAGGTGTCTACAAGATTACAAATATAATGATGTCCAATCTTACAGGAACTTATTCTATCAAGGGTAAAGTATAGTTTCTTATTTTCACTAATTCCAATGAATGGTTTCGTTGCAGTTACAAGTGCAAATGAATTTGGAGATTTAGGATTGTGCGGTACAGGTATAGGTATGACTTTATATAAATTGTAAGTCTCTATATTCACGAGAGGGATTTTGACTACAAATACAAGATTGTTGTCGACGACATATGATACTATTTCTGCAAGATTCATTAGGATATTAATATTATCCAAGTTCAATTCTACAGGGAAGTCATTAAATCTAGGTAAGTTCTTAACATTACTAACTAGGTCTACATATAATTGCTTAGGAGTAACAATAGAAGGATGAAGAGTATTTGTTTTTGAAAACAGGACACTGTTCACAAGGTCTTCGATTTTGAATGAAAGTGTTAACAGATTGCCTTGTAACACATTTATAATTTCGTCTAAGTTTGTTCTAAAGCTAATAGAATTAGTGACCACAGAGATGTTTTTAACCGAAAGAGATAATTTTTCGATAGCTTCATCAAGTAAGAATTGGTTCTTATTAAGTTCATTTATTAAAAGCGTTAAAGTTTGAAATAGCTGATTTAGAAATGTAAATACTTTGTTTCAGATTGAAATTGATATCCTTATTGGCTTGTTGTAATTTAGCAATAGCTCTATTATATTTATGTGCATCATCTTCATTTAGGGTTCCGAAGATGTGTTTGAAAACAGTTCCAATACCAGCAAACCAAGCAGAACGTTTTAAATTAGAAGGTGTCAGATGTGAAATGGATTCAAAGTCTCGGATAATATCTTTGAATAGGGAGTCAAGTGGTTGGATCAAGTTATGACATTCAAAGTGATTGATAGATTCACTTTGTTGACAGAGGTAGCGTATAGTACTAAAGACGTTTTTAATGTTATCTATGTGGATTGGGGCAAAGGATATGTCAAATGGAATGACGATGTGAATGTGGTCATTCATAATTTTTGCAACTCCATACGGGTCGAAATAGACGCCAGGGCTCGAGGTGATAATATGAGTGTACTCTTCATTTTCATTTCCCAGGATAGGATTACAGATCGTGAGTCTGCAAGAAGAACAATAAAGGTAGGTAATTGTTATTAGGTTTAGTTTTCTTTTACGATCATCTATTTCCTGCTTCATGTGCAATCTTGACCTCATCAAAGTGATGTTTAACATGTCGACGGTTTATTAATAGGGATAAGGTGTTGTTACCATGGATTTTGACTATCTTATAAGGTCCTTTCCATACGGGTGATAGAGCTTTCCTTAGTCGTAGGTGATTTTTTAGGTAAACATAATCTCCAACTTTATATTTTACAATTCGAGTGTGTCGATCATAATATTCTTTTGATCTTTCTTTGGATGCCTGAATATTCTGGAGTGCTTTCTCTCTTGATAGTCTAAGTTTATGGTTTAACATTTTCAGGTATTCGGGATAACTCGTGTCGGAGTGGAGTTCATAAATGGAGTCTGGTATGAAAGGTTTGTGGCCAAACAGGAGTTCGTAGGGAGTGAACTGGGTTGTAGTATGGACATTGGTATTGTAGGCTAACATTGCTGTAAAAACGTATTTATGCCAGTTGTTTTGGTTTTCGTTGATAAATGACTTTAAATATTCTTTAAGAGTGGAGTGGCTGCGTTCAAGTGCACCTTGGGTTTGTGGATGATATGGTGAAGCCCATATTTGTTTTATTTTAAGGAATTCACAGGTCTTTTTAAAGAGGTCAGCTGTGAAATTTGTGCCCTGGTCAGTCACGATCATTTTAGGGATTCCGAATATTGAAATAAAGTGGACTAAACATTCACAAGTATCTTCTGCCGTAGCATTGGATATAGGGTAGGCACAAGAATATTTCGTTAAGTCATCTTGAATCGTGAGTATAAACCGCAATTGGATAGTACCGGCTTCTGGTAGAGGGCCAACGATATCAATGCTAATTCGGTCAAAGGGTTTTGTTGAGGAAGTGGTTATTTGCATTGGTGCTCGGTTTATTTTACGTAGGGCTTTGTTGGATTGGCATAGAGAACAGTGTTTGACGTAATTGTCTATATCGGATCTGATTCCTTTCCAGAAATACTTCTCCTTAATTCTATTATACATGCGAGATGAACCTAGATGTCCAGCGATAGGTATGTTGTGATTCTCTTTCAGGATCTTAGGTATTTCGCTCAGTGTGGGGTAAATTATGGAATCGTGATAAATGTTGATTGCGATATTAGTGTCATGGAAAAGATAGTTTATCATATTGTATATTTTGGTAAAAGATAACTTTTCGAAAACATTTTTGAAATCTGTTATAGCTATTTCTGTTGTCGTTTCGGTGAGCATAATTTCGTCTCTAGCTTACTTTAATGTGTTGAATATGTCCTTATATGAGGACTCATCGAAGTGGTGAACTTTTGTGAAGAGAAGGTAGAAGGTTTTCCCGGAGCTTGAGAATTTTTTGAATGTATAAAGCTCCTTTTCGTCGTTAATGATGTTGTCTGAATTTTCGTTATTACTTAAAATTTCTTCGATATATGGGTTTGATTCGTCAAGGTCAATAGATGTGGGTATTATTATGATTTTACAAGAGCTTTTCATTATACTTTGGTTATGTTCTTTTATGTTCGTGTTGAAGGTAAGGGTATTGGATTTATTGGACATAGCTTTTAAAAATTTAGGATAGTCATCATTTGATGAATCTAGGATAGCTAGAGGATCAATGACCTCGTTATTATCGTTGGGTTCTAGAGGGGTACCGAGTGGGCTGAAATCTAATGGACAGTCATCGTAAGGACTTATGTCGCTAAGAGGACCGAGGTCGATGAGTTCGCTTTCTGGTGTAGGTTCGACTTGGGTAGAATTTGGATTAGTAACGTTTTGGTCTTCAGATGGTTTCAAGTGATTGTCCTTTGTTGCATCAGGGTCGACTGGTAGGTTTGATTCTTCAGTGGGTTTGGGCGATAGACTTTCTACTGGGTTTACAGGGAAACGTGATAAGGCGTCGGCGTTACAATTAGTTTTCCCTTTTTTGTATTTGATGTCATAGTCATATTCTTCAAGTTTTAGTCTCCAACGAATAAGACGAGATCCAGGATCTTTACAATTGAATAGCCACTGTAAAGGTTTGTGGTCTGTTATGATCGTAAAGCGACGACCATAAAGGTAAGGTCGGAATGTTTTGGTGCCGAACACTATTGCTAGACATTCTTTTTCAGTCACGCTGTAATTACATTCGGCTTTATTTAAGGTGCGTGATGCGTATGAGACTGGGCGGTCTCGCCCTATAGGTCCTTGTGATAGGATGGCCGATATCGCATAGTTAGAGGCGTCACAGGTCAACAGGAAAGGCGAATTGAAGTCAGGATAGATAAGGATGGGTGTTTCTACTAATTTATTTTTTAGATTTTCGAAATTAAGTTGCTGTTCATTAGTCCAATTGAATGGGGTATCCTTTTTTAAAAGTGAAGTAAGAGACTTGGCAAGTTTAGAGAAGTCTGGAATGAAGCGCCTGTAATATGATACAAGGCCTAAGAAAGATTTGATATCTTTCTGTGATTTTGGGACAGGATATTGAGTTACGGCCTTGACTTTGTCAGGATTAGGCTTAACGCCGTCTCTTGTAATTATATGACCTAAGTAAGTTACCTCTTTCCGAAGGAACTCACATTTTTCAGGCTGGAGTTTTAGATTAAATCTTCTTAGTCTTTCGAATACGACCCTGAGGTTCTGGATGGCCGTTTTAAGGTCAAACGCAAATAGGACAATATCATCGAGATACGAGAAGCAACGAGACCCTTGGAGGCCTGTGAGGCATGTATTCATCAGTCTTTGGAATGTGGACGGGGCATTTTTTAAGCCGAAGGGCATCCGGTTGAACTGGAAATGTCCCTGCGGGACAGAGAAGGCTGTTTTGGGTGCATCTTCCGGTTTTATTAGAAGTTGATGGAATCCAGAAGAAAGGTCGAGGGTGCTGAAGTATTGACTCTTTCCTAATTGGTCGAGTATCTCAGTCATTTGAGGGATAGGGTACACTTCACCCCCGAGGGACCTGGGCGGGCCCCCCGGCGCGCACTTTGCGTGGCCGGGGGCTCCGTCTGTGGGGGAGTTTTGCTGGAATTCCACCGGGCGCGTCCGTAGGTGGCGGATAACGGGATCCTCTGGGAACAGTCCCACTCCCAGGGGTATCGTCCGATCTTTTTCGTTGCAAGGATTCTTAGGTGTTAGGGAGGTAGGTTAGGTGTAGGAGTAGGGTAGCCTAGTTAGGCCTTGCAACGAAAGAGATCGGACGACGCGGACCAAAACCAGCAGGGGGAGTTGCGGGCTCTCCACCCCCTTCACTCGCTGAAGGGTGTTCCTCCTGGAGACGCTCGGGCTCCCTCTCTCTTCCCCCTTCTTCCCCCTTTTTGTTTTTCGGGTGACGTCCGACCCGTTTCGGACGTAACCCATGGGTGGTGGTGGGCCACTTTTGGCCTGCCCTTCGATGGAGAAGTGAGCCGGCGTTGCTTACGCATCTTCCGGCCGCTGGTCGCCATGTCCCCGGCTTCGGCTACAGGGGCACGCCCTCCAGAGGGGGGTACCGGTATACCGGCGTGGCTTCGTCGTTGTTGCTCCTTTGAGCGTCGGGCGGTGGTTTGCCGTGTTGCTCGTTGCACTCGGCGGGCCGCCGGCCAACCCGTAATCCTCACCGCGTGGGGGACGGGGGCCGCTGCCGCGAGGCACGGGGCCGCGAGGATGTAAACCTCTTTAAAAAATGCCCCAATCCTAAGCTCTGGTGCCCGGCGATGGGATGAATGGCTGGAGGGAGTCCAGTCCCGAGGGTAGCAACCAGACCCCAGGGGACCGACCCCTGGTTAATACAAAAGGAAAAAATGAAACAATGACATCTGTGAGAAAAGTAATACCCCAGGAGGGTACCTCCCGCTCCGCGGGGGGAGAATCCCTCCGTGCGGTCGAGCGATCGGCCGCACGCTGCCCCACCGTTTCTGGGGGGGGCACACACTGTCACGCAGAAGGGGGCGACAGCACGGGTCGCGTAAGGGACAGGGTCCCCACCGTGCGCCTCGAGCGCTGCGAGAGCCTTATCTCGCTCTACTCGGCGCGGAGTTCCGCGAGGGGCGACGCGTCCAGTGGGCGGGAGACACCGGCGCTGTTCACCGACACTCGACAGCGGACTCGGCGGAAGCGGAAGTCGGCCCGACAGCCGGCATCCTCTGCTCCGTCTGACTCGTCCGAGGGTGAGCCTGCCAGCGCCAAATATATGGCGTTGGCGGAAGGGCCGGCGACTGCTGCGGCGTCGCCCGCCACCGACTTCGAAAAAAGTTCCTCTTGCGGATTGGACGCTGCCTCCTCGGCGCAGTCCAGGGCCGCCTTTTTTTTTTTTTTTTTTTTTTCGGGTAGAGGGCCGAACCTCCTACGAGGTCCCCGCGCAAAAGGGGCGCGCGGGGTATGTGAGACTCAACGATCTGCATGGTGTTGTGAGCAGACCGCGGGCCCAAGGATTTTAGGACCCACCCACTAAACGACTCCCCTGCACTCTTACACCCGACGTCCGATCCCCTCCGAGGTCAGAACCCGGATGAGGTAGGGGGGCTACCGCGGTCAACACTACAACCAGACGGCGCGGCTCACCCCAAGGACGCCCAGCCGACGGAGCCTTCGAGGCGAATCGAAGGCTCTGAAACGTCGGCCGTCTCGGTACGGCAGCCCGTCGGGCCGCCCAGACGGTGCCGCTGGTGTCCCGGAATACCCCGCTGGACCAGAACCAGCCTGCCGGGTCGGGACGCGATACACCGTCGACCGGTCGCTCTATTCACTCCACGGCAGCGCGCTAGAGTGCTGGTAGCGCGCCGCGCGGCCTCACCCCCTCAGGTCGCCCCTTGACCTTCACCGGGGGGAGGCCGCCACCTACAGGGGCCGGGACGTACGGGCATATTCCCGCCTCCGGCCCCCGGCTCGACGGCGACGGATCGGTGCGGAAAGGGAAGAGCTCTCCCTCTCTCGCTCCGCCGCCTCCTTCTGCGAGATGGTGGACTCGCAGAAGTCGAGCATCGCCTTCCAGGACGCGTCGCTGCCGAGCATCGTAGCCACGACGCGCGGCAGCGAGAGGTCCTCTCCAATGACCGCGACGAGGGCGGCGCGTTGCTCGTCGAATCCAGAGCAACGCGCCAGCGTGTGTTCCGCTGTATCTTCCTCGTCGCGGTCCGCGCAGTGGTGGCACTGCGCCGTCGGTTCCCTTCCGGCTATCTTGTGCAAGTACCGGCCGAAACAACCATGGCCGGTAAGCATCTGCGTTAGCCGGAAGGTGAGGCATCCGCGGTCGCGGCCCACCCAGTCCGCGAGAACCGGGCGGACCGCCTCGACGGTTCGGAGGCCGGCCGACGGGTCCGCCAAGCGGCGAGACCACGCCTCCAGCACGGACCGCCGAGATTGGAGCCTCCGCGCTCGAACTACTCCTTCGCCGGGGCGCCCTTCCCCCCTAGAGCGAAGGTCGCTACGCCACCGGTAATCGGCAGCGAGCGCCTCCGCCTCCAGCTCCCAGGGTGGGGTCCCGGCGAGCAAGCACGCCGCCTCGAATGAGACGGTGCGGTATCCTCGGATCGCCCTGACCGCAATCGCGCGCTGCGGACGTCGCAGCGCCGCTACGTTCTTGCGGGTCAGGGCGTGGCACCATACGGGAGCCCCGTATAGTGCCATCGACCGCACCACCCCCATGTAGAGGCGGCGCGCCACCTGATCGGGACCCCCGACGTTTGGAAGCAGCCGGCTCAAAGAGCCGGCCGTCGCCATCAGTCGAGGGCCCAACTTCTCAAAGTGAGCGCGGAAGTTCCACCGACCGTCCAGTTCGAGGCCGAGGTACCGAAGACCGGTCACCCCGACCCCGACGCGGACGCCTCCGATCACGAGGTGGGCACCCAGAGGCGGCGCTCGTCCCGGCCCGTGAAATAACAGGGCCTGGGTTTTGTCGAGCGCCACCTCGAGCCCCAACCGTCGGATCCTAGTGACGACGTGTGCCACGCCTGCGCACGCCAGACGGGCAGACTCCCGGTAGTCCCTCCCCGGAGCCACGACCAACGTGTCGTCGGCGTAACAAATTACGCTCAGCCCGGGGAGGGGACCCCGAATGACGCCCCGCAGGACCCAGTCGTAGCCGATGTTCCACAGCAGGGGGCCCAGGACAGACCCCTGCGGAACACCGCGCTCGACCGGAAAGCGGTACATCGCCCCACCGTGTCCGATGCACTGGATCGACCTGCCCTCGAGGTAGGAGCCGATCAGTCGACGGAGGTATGCGGGGACGCCGTGATACTCCAGCGCCCCCGCGATCACCGACCAGGGCAGGGTGTTGAAGGCGTTCCTTACATCTAAGGATAACGCCATCGCCACCCCGCCCCGGGATACGGCTTCGTCGGAGAGGGCACGCACGCGCAAAATCGCGTCGATCGTCGAGCGGCCCTCTCTGAAGCCGTATTGCTCCGCCGAAAGATCGGGACCCGTCTCGGTCAGGTGCCGGACGATGCGGGCCGCGACAATCCTCTCGAGCATCTTGCCCGCTTCGTCCAGCAACACGATGGGGCGATATCCCGCAGGTGAGTCCGTGGGGCGCCCGTCCTTCCGCAGAAGGACCAGTCTGCCCGTCTTCCATTTCGACGGGAACCGTCCCGACTCGAGGCACGCTTCGAAAAGCCCCCCGAGCCGGTCCCCTAGGGCCTCGAAGGCCAAGCTCCAGACCCGGCCGTGAACGCCGTCAGGGCCGGGGGCCGCGTCCTTCGCTCTCATTCTGGACACGGCCGCATGGATCTCCGCCCCCGTGATAGGGGGCGGGGGCTCCTCGGCAGCGGGAACGCTGGGGCGACGCGGAGGCGTGCCCCACGTGGCGTCCATCTGGGGGGGCTCAAAGTCCCCCCCCGCTGCCGGCGGGAAAAGCGCTGAAACTATTTCCCGCAGCTGCCGAGGCTGGAGCCGCTCGGTCACCGGGAGCGCCCACGGCTGCAGTTTCCTGCGAACCATCTTGTATGGGCGCCCCCAGGGATCTTCATCGAGCGACTCCAGGAGAGTCTTCATGCTCTGCTTCTTGGCCTCGCCGATGGCCAGCTGCAGCGCCGTCTGCTTTTGACGACAGTCAGCGTGCAGCTGGGCCGCCGTCTCCGCGAACGCAGCGTCGCGACGACGGCGGCGGCGGTGGCGTGCGCTCCGGCGGCGCGCCCTCACGCACTCCTCTCGGAGTCTTGCGATCTCGGGCGACCACCAGAACGCACCCCCACGTGGTGCTCGGGGGCCGACCCGGGGCATGGCGGCATCGCAAATGTTTGCCATGGTGCCCCGGAACCAGTCGACCTCCGCATCCACGTCCGCGAGCCGCGCGGGTTTTGGCAGTCCAGGGCCGCCTGCCGTGAGGCCCGGGAAAATTTTGAGATTGGAGTAGTTCAGCGCCTAGAGCGCTCCCTAACGGAGGTGGGTCCCTCTGACCCCCTCCGAGCATTCGAGGTGGTCGGAAAATTAGTTGCCGCAGTCGCCACAAAATCCGGCGGGGGACTTAAGGGTGATTACCCGCTGTTAAGACTTACAGCGGTAAGAAAAGAATTACACCCGCGCGAACTCCTGCTGCGACTGCACCAATACCCGCAGCTGCGGGGGCACCAACACCAACAGCCCCCCCGAAGAAATCGGCATCCGCTCCTGCGGCGCCCCAGCCTGCGAAGGCAGGGCCCGGCAGGAGCCGAACTAAGAAGAAGGGGGGCGTTAACGCCGCCAAACCGGCACCGTCCCCCCAGCCCCGCCCACTGCCCCCAGCCCCGGCCAACATGAACGAGGCCTGGACGACGGTGGTGCGGCGCGGGCCCAAAAACGTGGCGGCGCCTCTTGCGCCGCGCCCCAAGCCCGCCCCTGCGGCCGCCGCTCCCCGTCAAGAGGGTCGAGCGGAGCCGAGGGGCCGAAACGGACGAAAGAGGCCGCGCGCCCCGCGGTCGGCTGCAGTGGTAGTGGAGCTGCTGCCGGCCGGCAAAGAAAAGGGCATCACCTACCACGAGGTGATGACCCAGGCGCGCGGCGGCGTGAATGTGGACGCCCTCGGCGTGGAGGGGGGCATCAAAGTCCGGCAGACGGCCAACGGGGCCCGTCTCATAGAGTGCCCCGGCCCGAACACCAACGCCGCGGCCGAAAAATTGGCGGCCCGGCTGAGGGAGATCCTGCCGGACCCCGAGGTGGTGCGCATCGCGCGGCCCGTGAAGATGGGTGAAGTCAAAATTACGGGCCTCGACGAGTGCGCCACGAAGGAGGAGGTTGCCGCGGCCATCGCGTCGCGGGGGCGCTGGAGTATCACGGCGTCCCCGCATACCTCCGTCGACTGATCGGCTCCTACCTCGAGGGCAGGTCGATCCAGTGCATCGGACACGGTGGGGCGATGTACCGCTTTCCGGTCGAGCGCGGTGTTCCGCAGGGGTCTGTCCTGGGCCCCCTGCTGTGGAACATCGGCTACGACTGGGTCCTGCGGGGCGTCATTCGGGGTCCCCTCCCCGGGCTGAGCGTAATTTGTTACGCCGACGACACGTTGGTCGTGGCTCCGGGGAGGGACTACCGGGAGTCTGCCCGTCTGGCGTGCGCAGGCGTGGCACACGTCGTCACTAGGATCCGACGGTTGGGGCTCGAGGTGGCGCTCGACAAAACCCAGGCCCTGTTATTTCACGGGCCGGGACGAGCGCCGCCTCTGGGTGCCCACCTCGTGATCGGAGGCGTCCGCGTCGGGGTCGGGGTGACCGGTCTTCGGTACCTCGGCCTCGAACTGGACGGTCGGTGGAACTTCCGCGCTCACTTTGAGAAGTTGGGCCCTCGACTGATGGCGACGGCCGGCTCTTTGAGCCGGCTGCTTCCAAACGTCGGGGGTCCCGATCAGGTGGCGCGTCGCCTCTACATGGGGGTGGTGCGGTCGATGGCACTATACGGGGCTCCCGTATGGTGCCAGGGTGCGGTCAGGGCGATCCGAGGATACCGCACCGTCTCATTCGAGGCGGCGTGCTTGCTCGCCGGGACCCCACCCTGGGACCTGGAGGCGGAGGCGCTCGCTGCCGATTACCGGTGGCGTAGCGACCTTCGCTCTAGGGGGGAAGGGCGCCCCGGCGAAGGAGTAGTTCGAGCGCGGAGGCTCCAATCTCGGCGGTCCGTGCTGGAGGCGTGGTCTCGCCGCTTGGCGGACCCGTCGGCCGGCCTCCGAACCGTCGAGGCGGTCCGCCCGGTTCTCGCGGACTGGGTGGGCCGCGACCGCGGATGCCTCACCTTCCGGCTAACGCAGATGCTTACCGGCCATGGTTGTTTCGGCCGGTACTTGCACAAGATAGCCGGAAGGGAACCGACGGCGCAGTGCCACCACTGCGCGGACCGCGACGAGGAAGATACAGCGGAACACACGCTGGCGCGTTGCTCTGGATTTGACGAGCAACGCGCCGCCCTCGTCGCGGTCATTGGAGAGGACCTCTCGCTGCCGCGCGTCGTGGCTACGATGCTCGGCAGCGACGCGTCCTGGAAGGCGATGCTCGACTTCTGCGAGTCCACCATCTCGCAGAAGGAGGCGGCGGAGCGAGAGAGGGAGAGCTCTTCCCTTTCCGCACCGATCCGTCGCCGTCGAGCCGGGGGCCGGAGGCGGGAATACGCCCGTACGTCCCGGCCCCTGTAGGTGGCGGCCTCCCCCCGGTGAAGGTCAAGGGGCGACCTGAGGGGGTGAGGCCGCGCGGCGCGCTACCAGCACTCTAGCGCGCTGCCGTGGAGTGAATAGAGCGACCGGTCGACGGTGTATCGCGTCCCGACCCGGCAGGCTGGTTCTGGTCCAGCGGGGTATTCCGGGACACCAGCGGCACCGTCTGGGCGGCCCGACGGGCTGCCGTACCGAGACGGCCGACGTTTCAGAGCCTTCGATTCGCCTCGAAGGCTCCGTCGGCTGGGCGTCCTTGGGGTGAGCCGCGCCGTCTGGTTGTAGTGTTGACCGCGGTAGCCCCCCTACCTCATCCGGGTTCTGACCTCGGAGGGGATCGGACGTCGGGTGTAAGAGTGCAGGGGAGTCGTTTAGTGGGTGGGTCCTAAAATCCTTGGGCCCGCGGTCTGCTCACAACACCATGCAGATCGTTGAGTCTCACATACCCCGCGCGCCCCTTTTGTGCGGGGACCTCGTAGGAGCGGCGTGGGCGCGTTGCCCGGTAGCAACGGCGAACCTCCTGGCCACCCCTCCACAGGGTCGGCCGGCTGATAGTCCAGGGAGACTGCGCGTGGGCTGGGTGATGGCCCACGTGCAACTGCAGGAGAGCAGGCCGTGGCGTTGTCTTCGGTGCTTCGGCACCGGCCACGGCCTCGCCAAGTGCCCCTCGACCGTGGACCGCAGCGACCTGTGTTTCCGCTGCGGCCAACCGGGGCACAAGGCAGCCTCCTGCACCACAGCCGCGCCGCACTGCGTCTTGTGCGACGCGGCTAAAAGGAAGGCCGACCACCGGGCCGGGGGCCCGGCGTGTAAGTCCGCCCCCTCCTCTACCAAAACGAGGAGGGGCGGCAAGAAAAATAAAAAGAAGAAGGAGAGGCCGGCTGCAACAAGGGCAGCCGGCGAGTCAGATCCCGCCGCGGCTGTTGTCGAGCCGCAGGGCGGGACAGACGAGGGAGCGATGGACGTAGCCCCGTAATGGGTTGCGTCCATCGCTTCCTGCAAAGTAATTTGAACCACTCCGCCAGGGCACAGGATCTCCTCGTCCACACCATGGCGGAGTGGTCAATCGACGTCGCTGTCGCCGCGGAGCCGTATTTCGTCCCCACCGACCAGGACTGCTGGATCGGGGACGTCGACGGCTCCGTGGCCATTATATTACGACAGTCCGCGGCGTTACCCCCCTTGGATATGGTGGCCAGGGGACCCGGGTACGTCGCGGCTAGGATCGACGGGACCGTCGTGATCGGGGCGTACTTTTCTCCGAACAGGAGCCTCGCCGAGCTCGAGCGGTTTCTGGGCGGGCTCGAGGCGCTTTTACACCGCCTCGGGTCCCGCCCTGTCATCGTCGCGGGGGACCTCAATGCCAAGTGTACGGCTTGGGGTTCCCCCCGCACGGATTCGCGAGGCGGGGCCCTTTCGGAGTGGGCGATCGCGACCGGCCTCTGTCTCCTAAACAGAGGCACGGTCGCGACTTGCGTGCGGTGGAACGGGGAATCTCACGTGGACGTGACGTTCGCGTCCCCGTCCGCCGTGCGCCGCACCCGCGGCTGGCGCGTACTCGAGGGGGCGGAGACGCTCTCGGACCACAGATACGTCCGATTCGAGCTCTCCGCCTCCTCCTTGTCGTCGTCGTCAGCCGTGGGCGCCCGCGGCGAGGAGGAGCTCCCGCAAGGTGCGCCCCGTTCGTTCCCCAGGTGGGCCTTGAAACGGATGAACAAGGAGTTGCTGATGGAGGCGGCCGCTGTTGCCGCGTGGGCGCCAAAACCCGCGCGGCTCGCGGACGTGGATGCGGAGGTCGACTGGTTCCGGGGCACCATGGCAAACATTTGTGATGCCGCCATGCCCCGGGTCGGCCCCCGAGCACCACGTGGGGGTGCGTTCTGGTGGTCGCCCGAGATCGGAAGACTCCGCGAGGAGTGCGTGAGGGCGCGCCGCCGGAGCGCACGCCACCGCCGCCGCCGTCGTCGCGACGCTGCGTTCGCGGAGACGGCGGCCCAGCTGCACGCTGACTGTCGTCAAAAGCAGACGGCGCTGCAGCTGGCCATCGGCGAGGCCAAGAAGCAGAGCATGAAGACTCTCCTGGAGTCGCTCGACGAAGATCCCTGGGGGCGCCCATACAAGATGGTTCGCAGAAAACTGCAGCCGTGGGCGCTCCCGGTGACCGAGCGGCTCCAGCCTCGGCAGCTGCGGGAAATTGTTGCGGCACTCTTCCCGCCGGCAGCGGGGGGGGACTTTGAGCCCCCCCAGATGGACGCCACGTGGGGCACGCCTCCGCGTCGCCCCAGCGTTTCCGCTGCCGAGGAGCCCCCTCCCCCTATCACGGGGGCGGAGATCCATGCGGCCGTGTCCAGAATGAGAGCGAAGGACGCGGCCCCCGGCCCTGACGGCGTTCACGGCCGGGTCTGGAGCTTGGCCTTCGAGGCCCTAGGGGACCGGCTCGGGGGGCTTTTCGAAGCGTGCCTCGAGTCGGGACGGTTCCCGTCGAAATGGAAGACGGGCAGACTGGTCCTTCTGCGGAAGGACGGGCGCCCCGCGGACTCACCCGCGGGCTATCGCCCCATCGTGTTGCTGGACGAAGCGGGCAAGATGCTCGAGAGGATCGTCGCGGCCCGCATCGTCCGGCACCTGACCGAGACGGGTCCCGATCTTTCGGCGGAACAATACGGCTTCAGAGAGGGCCGCTCGACGATAGACGCAATTCTGCGCGTGCGTGCCCTCTCCGACGAAGCCGTATCCCGGGGCGGGGTGGCGATGGCGTTATCCTTAGATGTAAGGAACGCCTTCAACACCCTGCCCTGGTCGGTGATCGCGGGGGCGCTGGAGTATCACGGCGTCCCCGCATACCTCCGCCGACTGATCGGCTCCTACCTCGAGGGCAGGTCGATCCAGTGCATCGGAAACGGTGGGGCGATGTACCGCTTCCCCGCCGAGCGCGGTGTTCCGCAGGGGTCTGTCCTGGACCCCCTGCTGTGGAACATCGGCTACGACTGGGTCCTGCGGGGCGTCGTACGGGGTCCCCTCCCCGGGCTGAGCGTAATTTGTTACGCCGACGACACGTTGGTCGTGGCTCCGGGGAGGGACTACCGGGAGTCTGCCCGTCTGGCGTGCGCAGGCGCGGCACACGTCGTCACAAGGATCCGACGGCTGGGACTCGAGGTGGCGCTCGACAAAACCCAGGCCCTGTTGTTTCACGGGCCGGGACGAGCGCCGCCTCTGGGTGCCCACCTCGTGATCGAAGGCGTCCGCGTCGGGGTCGGGGTGACCGGTCTTCGGTACCTCGGCCTTGAACTGGATGGTCGGTGGAACTTCCGCGCTCACTTTGCGAAGTTGGGCCCTCGACTGATGGCGACGGCCGGCTCTTTGAGCCGGCTGCTTCCAAACGTCGGGGGTCCCGATCAGGTGGCGCGCCGCCTCTACATGGGGGTGGTGCGGTCGATGGCACTATACGGGGCTCCCGTATGGTGCCACGCCCTGACCCGCAAGTACGTCGCGGCGCTGCGACGTCCGCAGCGCGCGATCGCGGTCAGGGCGATCCGAGGATACCGCACCGTCTCCTTCGAGGCGGCGTGCTTGCTCGCCGGGGCGCCACCCTGGGACCTGGAGGCGGAGGCGCTCGCTGCCGATTACCGGTGGCGTAGCGACCTTCGCTCTAGGGGGGAAGGGCGCCCCGGCGAAGGAGTAGTTCGAGCGCGGAGGCTCCAATCTCGGCGGTCCGTGCTGGAGGCGTGGTCTCGCCGCTTGGCGGACCCGTCGGCCGGCCTCCGTACCGTCGAGGCGGTCCGCCCGGTTCTCGCGGACTGGGTGGGCCGCGACCGCGGATGCCTCACCTTCCGGCTGACGCAGATGTTGACCGGCCATGGGTGTTTTGGCCGGTACCTCTTTAAGATAGCCGGAAGGGAACCGACGGCGCAGTGCCACCACTGCGCGGACCGCGACGAGGAAGACACAGCGGAACATACATTGGCGCGTTGCTCTGGATTCGACGAGCAACGCGCCGCCCTCGTCGCGGTCATAGGAGAGGACCTCTCGCTGCCGCGCGTCGTGGCTACGATGCTCGGCAGCGACGCGTCCTGGAAGGCGATGCTCGACTTCTGCGAGTCCACCATCTCGCAGAAGGAGGCGGCGGAGCGAGAGAGGGAGAGCTCTTCCCTTTCCGCACCGATCCGTCGCCGTCGAGCCGGGAGCCGGAGGCGGGAATACGCCCGTACGTCCCGGCCCCTGTAGGTGGCGGCCTCCCCCCGGTGAAGGTCAAGGGGCGACCTGAGGGGGTGAGGCCGCGCGGCGCGCTACCAGCACTCTAGCGCGCTGCTGTGGAGTGAATAGAGCGACCGGTCGACGGTGTATCGCGTCCCGACCCGGCAGGCTGGTCTTCTGGTCCAGCGGGGTATTCCGGGACACCAGCGGCACCGTCTGGGCGGCCCGACGGGCTGCCGTACCGAGACGGCCGACGTTTCAGAGCCTTCGATTCGCCTCGAAGGCTCCGTCGGCTGGGCGTCCTTGGGGTGAGCCGCGCCGTCTGGTTGTAGTGTTGACCGCGGTAGCCCCCCTACCTCATCCGGGTTCTGACCTCGGAGGGGATCGGACGTCGGGTGTAAGAGTGCAGGGGAGTCGTTTAGTGGGTGGGTCCTAAAATCCTTGGGCCCGCGGTCTGCTCACAACACCATGCAGATCGTTGAGTCTCACATACCCCGCGCGCCCCTTTTGCGCGGGGACCTCGTAGGAGGTTCGGCCCTCTACCCGAAAAAATAAAAAATAAAAAAAGGGTACACTTCACCGACAGTTATGTCGTTGAGTTTCCGATAGTCGATTACTATCCGCTATTTCTTTTGGCCGGAAGCATCAGCTTTTTACCACCCAGATGGGGGAGGACCAAGGAGAGGAAGATGGAGTGATAATATCTTGGTCCAACATTTTATTGATTTGGGTTTCTACTTCTTGTTTATGGCATTCCGGGAACCGATATGATTTAGTGTGGATTGGAATGTCATTAGTGGTTTTAATTTCGTGTTGGATGCTTGGAGAAAAGGATAAAGGCTCGTCAGGAAGATGGAATATATCAGAGTAATCTGAACATAGATTAAGAAGGGCATCAATTTCCTCTTGATTTAAATGAGATGTTCTTAAAGAGTCTAGTACCTTTTTTGTACGTTTAGTTACATTCTCGACGTTCAGGAGAGTCTGAATTGGGTAGGTGTCTATTTCATCTAGTTTTAATTTAAGGGTACGTCTGATTTTAGTAGGTTTGTTAGAAATATTAACGACTGGAATGTTTACTCTTTTGTTTTCTTTTACCTTTACAAGGCAGTTTGCCGTAAGGAGTGTTTTGGAAAGGTGCTGATCTATTATAACACCTTCTTTTAATTCTGGATTTACGACAGAACATTCAATCACTGTTTCCGTACGTGGGGGAATGATATAATATTGATCGAAGAAGTGTATTTTGATTTCATTTCGATTTATTTTTAGAACATCACGACTATAGTCAATATTGCAACTGTTAGCTGTTAGGAAATCGTTTCCTATGATACCATCATAGGGTAGGTTTATATTTTTTATTAAGTGAAATTTATGGTTTATTAATTTGTTATCATTGATTTTAAATTTAGATTAAAGTAACCTAATGTAGGGGTGGCTTCTTCGCCGGGATCGGTGCCTTTTATATTTATTGGTTCGGGAGTTATAGGTGGTTATTTGAGAACACATGATTGTTTTAGTAGACAAATGGCAGATCCTGAGTCTACCAAGAGTGTGAGTGGAATGTCGGACACTGGTGATTCCACCAGCACATGAGGTAATAACTTCTTTGAGGTATCGATGTTAATTTCGTAAATTTCCTTACAGTTGGAAAGTACCGGCGTTGGCACAGTAGTTGATGGCCTAAGGTTTCCTTTCTCAGATGTTGGTTTCAGAGTACTGGATTTGTCTGAATTGAGTCTGTCAGTTTGGGGCTGGTTACCCTGTCGGTTAGACTTGGATATAAGGTTAAGTCTGTCAGTTTGGGGCTGGTTACCCTGTCGGTTAGACTTGGATATAAGGTTGTGGCGTGTATATATTTTGTGTAGCTTTAAGTTTATTTTTTGTATAGTGTTATTATTATAGTGTATAGTGTATTTAGTCTAAAATATATTTTATGTTAAATTAAATAATATTATTTCCGGACAAGCAGTTAAATTTTATATATATATAGTGGTGGCTACGCATCCTCGGCGCCCGCGGCCCGATGGAGCGGCTCCGCTGCCGGCCGTGCAGTTCGATCAGTTGGCTCGCCACTACGGACACGCGCGACGTATATGTCTCTAAATAACGCTGCTTCCGATTAGCTATAATTTCCTTGTAACTTCAGCTTTGTTGCTTTCTCGTGGTACATATACTCCTTCTTGTGGTGTTGACTATTATTGTGTTTAAAAATAACAAATAAACTGTATAAACCTGTGGGAACTATTATTCAGTTTTAACACCCTACGCTAACTAAAACCACATTGGTGACCCCGTCAGAACACGGAAATGAGTGTATCCAAAAAACAAGTTGTGTCTGCGGAACAAAATCGTGGTGATGTTCCAGAAACTTATCGTGTGGGCGTGCGGATACCCCCATTTTACGCCGAGAAACCCTCACTTTGGTTCTCCCAGATGGAAGCACAGTTTGCTTTAGCAAACATCAAGACGGACGAGACAAAGTTTTACTACGTCACAGGCAACCTGGATCCACAGTTTGCAAGCGAGGTCGAAGATATAATTTGCTACCCACCCACGGAAGAAAAATATGAAAAATTGAAAACTGAACTCATAAAGAGGCTGTCAGCATCGCGTGAGAAAAAGGTGAAGCAGCTTCTTATGCATGAAGAGCTTGGGGACAGAAAACCATCGCAGTTCTACCGCCACCTTCTTAATTTGGCTGGACCTGGGGTTCCGGAGGAGTTTCTGCGCACAATTTGGACAAGTCGCCTGCCCAACAGTACGCAAGCCATCATCGCGTCACAGACCAAGGCCGATATGGATGAACTTACGGAACTAGCCGACAGAGTTCACGACGTAGTCGGCTCGCAAATTGCATCGACATCCGTCGTCACAGCATCATCGGGGACTTCTAGTGACGGTATGGCAGATTGCCGCGCTGACCAGGCAGGTGGAAAAGCTAACAGGAAGAATGGAACGAATGTCTCGACTCAGGCGACGCTTCGACAGCCGTACGCGTAATCGTTCGTGCTCCACAAGATCACATTCCAATTACCGACGGTACCCTCTATGTTGGTACCACCACAAATTCGGGGAGGAAGCTAAAAAATGCATCAGACCATGTGACCATCACACCCACAAAGGAGGAGGTCGCCGCAGCCATCGCGTCGCAGGGCAACTGCGCCCTCGCCGATGTCAAGGTCGGGGAGTTCCGGGTCACCTACTCTGGAACCCGGACTGCGTGGGCGCGTTGCCCCATTGCAACGGCGATCCTCCTGGCCACCCCTCCACAGGGTCGGCCTTCGGACAGCCCGGGGAGATTGCGCGTGGGCTGGGTTGTGGCCCACGTGCAACTGCAGGAGAGCAGGCCGTGGCGCTGTCTTCGGTGCTTCGGCACCGGCCACGGCCTCGCCAAGAGCCCCTCGACAGTGGACCGCAGCAACCTGTGCTTCCGCTGCGGCCAACTGGGGCACAAGGCAGCCTCCTGCACCGCAGCCGCGCCGCACTGCGTCTTGTGCGACGCGGCTAAAAGGAAGGCCGACCACCGGGCCGGGGGCCCGGCGTGCAAGTCCGCCCCCTCCTCTACAAAAACGAGGAGGGGCGGAAAGAAAAAGAAGCCGGCTGCAACAAGGGCAGCCGGCGAGTCAGTTCCCGCCGCGGCTGTTGTCGAGCCGCAGGGCGGGACAGACGAGGGAGCGATGGACGTAGCCCCGTAATGGGTTGCGTCCATCGCTTCCTCCAAAGTAATTTGAACCACTCCGCCAGGGCACAGGATCTCCTCGTCCACACCATGGCGGAGTGGTCAATTGATGTTGCTGTCGCCGCGGAGCCGTACTTCGTCCCCACCGACCAGGACTGCTGGATGGGGGACGTCGACGGCTCCGTGGCCATTGTGTTGAGACAGTCCGCGGCGTTACCCCCCTTGGATATGGTGGCCAGGGGACCCGGGTACGTCGCGGCTAGGATCGACGGGACCGTCGTGATCGGGGCGTACTTTTCTCCGAACAGGAGCCTCGCCGAATTCGAACGGTTTCTGGGCGGGCTCGAGGCGCTTTTACACCGCCTCGGGTCCCGCCCTGTCATCGTCGCGGGGGACTTCAATGCCAAGTGCACGGCTTGGGGTTCCCCCCGCACGGATGCGCGAGGCGAGGCCCTTTCGGAGTGGGCGATCGCGACCGGCCTCTGTCTCCTAAACAGAGGCACGGTCGCGACTTGCGTGCGGTGGAACGGGGAATCCCACGTGGACGTGACGTTCGCGTCCCCGTCCGCCGTGCGCCGCACCCGCGGCTGGCGCGTACTCGAGGGGGCGGAGACGCTCTCGGACCACCGATACGTCCGATTTGAGCTCTCCGCCTCCTCCTTGTCGTCGTCGTCAGCCGCGGGCGCCCGCGGTGAGGAGGAGCTCCCGCAAGGTGCGCCCCGTTCATTCCCCAGGTGGGCCTTGAAACGAATGCACAAGGAGTTGCTGATGGAGGCGGCCGCTGTTGCTGCGTGGGCGCCAAAACCCGCGCGGCTCGCGGACGTGGATGCGGAGGTCGACTGGTTCCGGGGCACCATGGCAAACATCTGTGATGCCGCCATGCCCCGGGTCGGCCCCCGAGCACCACGTGGGGGTGCGTTCTGGTGGTCGCCCGAGATCGCAAGACTCCGCGAGGAGTGCGTGAGGGCGCGCCGCCGGAGCGCACGCCACCGCCGCCGCCGTCGTCGCGACGCTACGTTCGCGGAGACGGCGGCCCGGCTGCACGCTGACTGTCGTCAAAAGCAGACGGCGCTGCAGCTGGCCATCGGCGAGGCCAAGAAGCAGAGCATGAAGACTCTCCTGGAGTCGCTCGACGAAGATCCCTGGGGGCGCCCATACAAGATGGTTCGCAGGAAACTGCAGCCGTGGGCGCTCCCGGTGACCGAGCGGCTCCAGCCTCGGCAGCTGCGGGAAATAGTTTCCGCGCTTTTCCCGCCGGCAGCGGGGGGGGGGACTTTGAGCCCCCCCAGATGGACGCCACGTGGGGCACGCCTCCGCGTCGCCCCAGCGTTCCCGCTGCCGAGGAGCCCCCTCCCCCTATCACGGGGGTGGAGATCCATGCGGCCGTGTCCAGAATGAGAGCGAAGGACGCGGCCCCCGGCCCTGACGGCGTTCACGGCCGGGTCTGGAGCTTGGCCTTCGAGGCCCTAGGGGACCGGCTCGGGGGGCTTTTCGAAGCGCGCCTCGAGTCGGGACGGTTCCCGTCGAAATGGAAGACGGGCAGACTGGTCCTTCTGCGGAAGGACGGGCGCCCCGCGGACTCACCCGCGGGCTATCGCCCCATCGTGTTGCTGGACGAAGCGGGCAAGATGCTCGAGAGGATCGTCGCGGCCCGCATCGTCCGGCACCTGACCGAGACGGGTCCCGATCTTTCGGCGGAGCAGTACGGCTTCAGAGAGGGCCGCTCGACTATCGACGCAATTCTGAGCGTGCGGGCCCTCTCCGATGAAGCCGTATCCCGGGGCGGGGTGGCGATGGCGTTATCCTTAGATGTAAGGAACGCCTTCAACACCCTGCCCTGGTCGGTGATCGCGGGGGCGCTGGAGTATCACGGCGTCCCCGCATACCTCCGCCGACTGATCGGCTCCTACCTCGAGGGCAGGTCGATCCAGTGCATCGGACACGGTGGGGCGATGTACCGCTTCCCCGTCGAGCGCGGTGTTCCGCAGGGGTCCGTCCTGGGCCCCCTGCTGTGGAACATCGGCTACGACTGGGTCCTGCGGGGCGTCATTCGGGGACCCCTCCCCGGGCTCAGCGTAATTTGTTACGCCGACGACACGTTGGTCATGGCTCCGGGGAGAGCCGGGTGGCGCTTGTCAAAACCCAGGCCCTGTTATTTCACGGGCCGGGACGAACGCCGCCTCTGGGTGCCCACCTGGTGATCGGAGGCGTCCGCGTCGGGGTCGGGGTGACCGGTCTTCGGTACCTCGGCCTCGAACTGGACGGTCGGTGGAACTTCCTCGCTCACTTTGAGAAGTTGGGCCCTCGACTGATGGCGACGGCCGGCTCTTTGAGCCGGCTGCTTCCAAACGTCGGGGGTCCCGATCAGGTGGCGCGCCGCCTCTACATGGGGGTGGTGCGGTCGATGGCACTATACGGGGCTCCCGTATGGTGCCACGCCCTGACCCGCAAGAACGTCGCGGCGCTACGACGTCCGCAGCGCGCGATCGCGGTCAGGGCGATCCGAGGATACCGCACCGTCTCATTCGAGGCGGCGTGCTTGCTCGCCGGGACGCCACCCTGGGACCTGGAGGCGGAGGCGCTCGCTGCCGATTACCGGTGGCGTAGCGACCTTCGCTCTAGGGGGGAAGGGCGCCCCGGCGAAGGAGTAGTTCGAGCGCGGAGGCTCCAATCTCGGCGGTCCGTGCTGGAGGCGTGGTCTCGCCGCTTGGCGGACCCGTCGGCCGGCCTCCGTACCGTCGAGGCGGTCCGCCCGGTTCTCGCGGACTGCGTGGGCCGCGACCGCGGATGCCTCACCTTCCGGCTGACGCAGATGCTTACCGGCCACGGATGTTTCGGCCGGTACTTGCACAAGATAGCCGGAAGGGAACCGACGGCGCAGTGCCACCACTGCGCGGACCGCGACGAGGATGACACAGCGGAACACACGCTGGCGCGTTGCTCTGGATTCGACGAGCAACGCGCCGCCCTCGTCGCGGTCATAGGAGAGGACCTCTCGCTGCCGCGCGCCGTGGCTACGATGCTCGGCAGCGACGCGTCCTGGAAGGCGATGCTCGACTTCTGCGAGTCCACCATCTCGCAGAAGGAGGCGGCGGAGCGAGAGAGGGAGAGCTCTTCCCTTTCCGCACCGATCCGTCGCCGTCGAGCCGGGGGCCGGAGGCGGGAATACGCCCGTACGTCCCGGCCCCTGTAGGTGGCGGCCTCCCCCCGGTGAAGGTCAAGGGGCGACCTGAGGGGGTGAGGCTGCGCGGCGCGCTACCAGCACTCTAGCGCGCTGCCGTGGAGTGAATAGAGCGACCGGTCGACGGTGTATCGCGTCCCGACCCGGCAGGCTGGTTCTGGTCCAGCGGGGTATTCCGGGACACCAGCGGCACCGTCTGGGCGGCCCGACGGGCTGCCGTACCGAGACGGCCGACGTTTCAGAGCGTTCGATTCGCCTCGAAGGCTCCGTCGGCTGGGCGTCCTTGGGGTGAGCCGCGCCGTCTGGTTGTAGTGTTGACCGCGGTAGCCCCCCTACCTCATCCGGGTTCTGACCTCGGAGGGGATCGGACGTCGGGTGTAAGAGTGCAGGGGAGTCGTTTAGTGGGTGGGTCCTAAAATCCTTGGGCCCGCGGTCTGCTCACAACACCATGCAGATCGTTGAGTCTCACATACCCCGCGCGCCCCTTTTGCGCGGGGACCTCGTAGGAGGTTCGGCCCTCTACCCGAAAAAAAAAAAAAAAAAAATGTGACCATCACACAGCGGGAAATGCAAGGGGCAATCAATAATGGCGACCGATGATTGCCCGAGCGCTGGTCGCTTGTTCGTCACCGATCGAACATCAAAGACGCAGTTTCTGGTCGATACAGGTAGCGACCTCTGCGTTTTTCCTCGGTCGGCATTGCCCGAACGCCGGCAAAAGACCAGCTACCAATTATGTGCAGCAAACGGAACGCCCATTTGTACATATGGTTACAAAAATTTAATTTTAAACTTAGGACTACGCCGTGACTTCACCTGGCAATTTATAGTCGCTGACGTCACAAAGGCAATAATAGGTGTAGATTTCTTGTCGTTTTACAATTTAATTGTTGATTGCAGGAACCACCGTCTTATGGACAATAATACAACACTCGCGGCCCCGGCTTCTCCTGCCTGCCCGTTTGATGTTGTTTCTTCGGTAAAGGTACTCATTGGTGACAGCACATACCATCACATACTAAGAGAGTATCCTGACATCACCCGTCCTTCAGGTATTCATCGCACACCAACACATAATACGTTACATTACATAAATACTACACCTGGGCCACCAGTTTCATGTACACCGCGTAGGCTGGCCCCCAACAAACTAAAAATTGCAAAAGAGGATTTTGATGCGATGCTGCGTAATGGCACAGCCAGACCCTCAAAATCACCATGGTCATCTCCGTTGCACTTGGCCCCCAAGAAGGACAATGGATGGCGACCTTGTGGGGACTATCGGATGTTGAACGCCAGAACAGTGCCAGACAAATACCCAATCAGACACATTCACGATTTTTCACACAGTCTATCAGGGTGCTCTGTGTTTTCCACTATTGACCTTGAAAAAGCCTACAATCAAATTCCCGTGAACCCTGAGGACATTCCAAAAACGGCCATTACAACAAGCTTTGGGCTATATGAATTTCCATATATGACCTTTGGACTCCGTAACGCTGGACAGACTTTTCAGCGTTTCGTTGACGAAATACTGCGTGGTCTGGATTTCTGTTACGCTTATTTGGACGATTTTTTAATTTTTTCGAAAGACCAAAACGAACATGAGGACCAATTACGTCAAATTTTCACCCGTCTTCAAGAATACGGCATGGTCATCAACACTGCTAAATGTGTCTTCGGTGTAAGCGAGGTATCTTTCTTAGGTTATAGTATATCAGCCAAAGGTACCAGACCGTTACCAGATAAAGTGGAGGCCATCAAGAGATACCCTGTTCCTAAGACCGTTCGGGAGCTCCGACGATTTTTAGGGATGATAAACTTTTATAGGCGGTTCATACCTAATGCTGTGCAGAGCCAGGCTCCTTTAAATGCCTTATTAACAGGATCTGCAAAAGGTTCTCACCCTGTACACTTCACGTCAGAGGAGACAACAGCATTCAACAATTGCAAAGAAAGCCTTTGCAAAGCTGCAATGCTGGCGCACCCAGACTGTGAGGCTAAGCTTGCAATTATGACCGACGCCTCCGACTCAGCTGTAGGTGCCGTGTTGCAGCAGTGCAGAGATGGAAAGCCATGGCAACCACTTGCATTTTACTCCCGTAAATTAAGTCCGTCACAGCAGAAATACTCGCCCTACGATAGGGAATTGCTTGCCATCTACGAAGCAATAAAACACTTCAGGCATATGGTCGAAGCACGGAATTTCATCATCTACACAGATCATAAGCCCATCTGTTTCGCATTCCATTCGCGAAAGGAAAACTGCTCACCAAGACAGTTCAGACATTTAGATTTCATCTCACAATTTACGACTGACATAAGACACATCGCAGGTAAGGACAATGTTGCCGCTGACAGTCTCTCACGGATCGAGGAAATCGTCCAACCGGTGGACTTGAACAAATTATCCGAGGCCCAGAAAGGCGATCGTGAGCTTGGACACTTATTGGACAGTGATACGTCATTACTCTTAACAAAAGTTAAACTGCCGGGATCGAATGTTGAGCTGTACTGTGACGAGAGTACCAAAATCATTCGACCGTATGTCACTAAAGAGTACCGACGTCAGGTATTCGAGAGCTTACACTCCTTAAGTCATCCTGGCGCTAACGCAACGACCAAATTAGTTACCGAGAGGTACGTTTGGCCAGGCATGAAAAAAGACTGTAAAGAATGGAGCCGCGCTTGCATCGCGTGTCAACGTGCCAAGGTTTCCCGTCACGTAGCTTCACCAATTGGAACCTTCAGGCTACCAAAGGCTAGGTTCATGTATATCCACATCGACCTTATAGGGCCTCTGCCGTTCTCACAAGGTTGCCGATATTGCCTCACTGCCATCGATAGGTCCACACGTTGGCCTGAGGTGATACCGATACCAGACATCACGGCCGAAACTGTTGCCAAGGCCCTAGTGAGTGGATGGTTTTCACGATTCGGTTGCCCATTGGACATCGTGACAGATCGTGGCCGCCAATTCGAGTCTGCACTCTTCAAAAAGTTATCAGAAATTATCGGATTTAATCACAGACGTACTACAGCTTATCATCCAGCCTGTAACGGACTCATTGAACGATTCCACAGGCAGCTGAAAGCCGCCATCGTCTGTCACGCCAAAGACAATTGGATCGAATCTCTGCCCTTGGTGCTTTTGGGTATCCGGAATGCATACAAGGAGGACCTCAAGACAACATCTGCTGAACTTCTGTACGGCGAAACTCTCAGACTGCCAGGAGAGTTATTTCAGGCAAAAGTTGATGACACAGAAGACATGAGCGAGTATGTGGTGCGTTTAAGAAACCTTGCCAAGAGACTTCAACCGTTACCAGCCTCCCGTCATGGTAGCAAACCAACGTTCGTTTTTAAAGACCTTTCTTCAACCAGCCACGTATTTCTAAGAGATGAAACATCGGGTTCCTTAAAAGCGGCTTACACCGGACAACATGAGGTAGTGCAACGAGGAGACAAGGTGTTCAACCTCCTTGTCAATGGCAAAAGAGTTACAGTTTCTATAGACCGACTTAAGCCAGCCTACACACTACACGACTCAACTACACATACTAATACAGCAACAACGCATACTAACACGCACATACCAATACCCACCACCAATTCACCTACTGAGAGAAGCAACATCAGAACGACGAGGTCTGGTCGTAAAGTACGATTCCCAAACTATTATCGCCCGTAGGACGGTCTCTGGAGGGGAGTGATGTGGCGTGTATATTTTGTGTAGCTTTAAGTTTATTTTATTGTATAGTGTTATTATTATAGTGTATAGTGTATTTAGTCTAAAATATATTTTATGTTAAATTAAATAATATTATTTCCGGACAAGCAGTTAAATTTTATATATATATAGTGGTGGCTACGCATCCTCGGCACCCGCGGCCCGATGGAGCGGCTCCGCTGCCGGCCGTGCAGTTCGATCAGTTGGCTCGCCACTACGGACACGCGCGACGTATATGTCTCTAAATAACGCTGCTTCCGATTAGCTATAATTTCCTTGTAACTTCAGCTTTGTTGCTTTCTCGTGGTACATATACTCCTTCTTGTGGTGTTGACTATTATTGTGTTTAAAAATAACAAATAAACTGTATAAACCTGTGGGAACTATTATTCAGTTTTAACACCCTTTTTTTTTTTTTTTTTTTTCGGGCCGGGGGCCGAACCTCCTACGAGGTCCCCGCGCCTAGGGGGCGCGCGGGGTATGTGAGACTCAACGATCTGCAGGTGTTGAGAGCAGATCGCGGGCCCAAGGATTTTAGGGCCTACCCACTAAACGACTCCCCTGCACTCTTACACCCGACGTCCGATCTCCGTCCGGGGTCAGAACCCGTTCAGAGTAGGGGGGTTCCCGCGGTCAACACTACAACCAGACACGCGGCGCCACCCCGAGGACGCCCGACCGACGGGTCGTCGAGGCGATAGTCGACGACCAACGACGTCAGTCTCCGCGGTACGGCGGCCCTACCAGGCCGCCCGGGCGGTGCCGCTGGTGTTCCGGGATACCCCGCTGGGCCAGAACCAGCCTGCCGGGTCGGAACGCGATACACCGCCGACCGGGTTGCTCTTCAACAGTATGTTCGGCGACGACAGCGACGACGAAAATGCGGACCGCATCGCAGTCCGCAGCCGCCGACGCGCCGTCCCGTCCTCCTGGTGCCAGCGCGCTAGAGTGACGGTAGCGTGCGGCGCAGCCTCAACCCCCTTAGGTCGCCCCGTGACCATCACCGGGAGGAGACTGCCTCCTCATAGGGGCTGGAGCTGGACAAACGCCCTCCTCCGACCCCCGGCCCGACGGCGGCGGCACGGCGCCGAGAGGGAAGAAGAGCTCTCCCTCTCCCGTTCCGCCGCCTCCTTCTGGGAGATGGTGGACTCGCAGAAGTCGAGCATCGCCTGCCAGGACTCGTCGCTGCCGAGCATCGTAGCCACGACGGTCGGAAGCGACAAGTCCGGTCCTATTTTTGCAACGAGGACGCGGCGCTGCTCCGCGAAAGTGGGGCAGTACGCGAGCGTGTGCTCCGCCGTGTCCTCGTTGCAGCCACTGCAGTGGTGGCACTTCGGCGTCGGCTCCCTCCGGGCGACGAGGTGCAGGTAGCGACCGAAACAGCCGTGTCCCGTGAGCACCTGCGTCGCTCGGAAGGTGAGACGTCCTCGGTCGCGATTCACCCAGTCCGAGAGGACCGGGCGGATCGCCTCGACGGTCCGTCGCCCATAGGCGGGGTCCGCCAGGCGGCGAGACCACGCCTCGAGCACGGCACGCCGAGATTGAAGCTTCCGCGCTCGAACTTCCACCGCGCCAGGACGCGGCTCCCCCCTGGAGCGGAGATCGCATCGCCACGCGTAATCCGCAGCGAGCGCCTCCGCTTCCAGGTCCCAGGGAGGCGTCCCAGCTAGCACGCACGCCGCCTCGAACGAGACGGTGCGGTATCCACGAACCGCCTTGACCGCAATCGCGCGCTGCGGACGTCGCAACGCCGCAACGTCGTCGCGGGTCAGGGCGTGGCACCACACGGGAGCCCCGTACAGTGCCATCGACCGCACCACCCCCGTGTAGAGGCGGCGCACCACCACGTCAGGCCCCCCGACGTTCGGCAACAGCCGACTCAGCGAGCCGGCGGCCGCCATCAATCGGGGACCTAATCTCTCAAAGTGAGTGCGGAAGCTCCAACGACCGTCCAGTACGAGACCGAGGTACCGTAATCCGGTCGCCTCGATCTCGACGCGAACGCCTCCGATCACAAGGTGGGCCCCCTGAGGCGGCGCTCTCCGGGCCCCGTGAAACAACAGGGCCTGACAGTTTTAACACCCTACGCTAACTAAAACCACAAGGTTAAGTCTGTCAGTTTGGGGCTGGTTACCCTGTCGGCTAGACTTGGATATAAGGTTAAGTCTCTCAGTTTGGGGCTGATTAAATGTGCTGCTTTTTGTATATTGACCCGGACAGCACCTACGCGAGCCAGGATCTAGTTTAAAGTATCGACTGTGTCTATTCCTTCATCGTTATCATCGTGGATTACGTCATGGGTATTCGTGAGATGTTCGGTGAAATTAATACGATTAGTAGGGACATTGTTTAGTCGAGGTTGGAAAGTGCGCGGATTTTGGTTTATTTGAAATCTTTTGTTGTTGAATTCACGCTTCTGACAGTTTTCAAGAGTATGGCCGTTGGCCTTGCAGTATCTGCAGAAATACGAACTGTTACTGCTTGGGTGGTTGGTGTTATTGGTTGACGGGCGATTTATGTTGTGGTTAAACGTTACCGGTCTAAACTGATGGTAATCTCTAGGTTGGTTTGGTCGGTAATTGGGACGTGAATACGTGTTTTTATTAGAGGGCCCCGGAATAAAGTTATGTTTCCTTTGCGAGGCCTCTAAAATTTTCTCTTCGGAAAGGGCAAAGTTGATAGCTTCGTTTAGGTCACTTGGGTCACGACATCTCACGATTGTTGAAATTTGGGGCTTTAAGCCCATGACAAAATGATGTAAGGCTAAATCTTGCATAGCAGCGACGCGACCAACGAGTTCGCTTTTCTTTTTTAGTGAAATGTTAATTTCAGTTAATAGTCTGGATAGGCAAGATTCGATTCGTAATGCGAACTGATTGACCGAGTCGTTGTTTTGATAACAACTCTGTAGATCGGAGAGCAAAGCAGAATAGTGCTTCTTTTCACCAAACTGAGTGGTCAAAAACTCGGAAAGCTGCTCCCACGTTTCGAATTCTTTAATTGAGCAAGCACTTTCCGCTTTGCCCTCTAATTGGCTTAGTATATATTTTAATAAGGCGAGTCTTCTTGCGTCGGTTGCTAGGTCATAGGCACTCTGACAGTTGTTGATGAACGGCACTAGCCTTTCTCGTGATCCATCGAAAGGTTTAATAAATTTGAATAGAATATTTAAATCCATGTTATCAGCGTCCGGTTTAAGGCGTCTGGGTTCCTCTTTGGTAGTCATAACAAAATACTCGGCTCGGTTATTGTTTCAATGGAATGCGGCCGATAACGCGAGACTTGAGCGAGCGGCTGATTGCTGATTATGATTTTTGGCGTTGATATTGTTCAGATTCACTTCATGAAAATATTTTGAGACACTTACAGATATATAATGGATAATTGATAAAACATTACGAAGGTGTTGTTCCGTTGGTGATGGTGAGTCCAGTCCAGTCGCGGGAAGAAACACTTTTCCACTTCTGTGTCACTTTGGTTCACTAGTCACTTGGGAGACGTCCTGGGATATTTAAAATCCCTTTTAGCTGCCACCAAATTGTTATACGGGTTCTGGATATTCCCTTTTTTTTTTAAAAAACTTTTAAACCAACAAACGTGTTGTCGCGACGGAGATCGAAAATGGACTGAGGCTAATGGGAATTGTAGTTTACTGCTGGCCACTAGAAACACTGACTGAGCAGGGAAATAGGGATGTGTCAGCAGTAAAGGGTACAGGGCCGTCTTATAACAGTACGCGTTATAATAAATCCGAACAAAAACAGTTTCACTGTAAAAAATTGCGCCAAGTCCACGTTCATAAAACTCATCTCAAATAACATTTGCACTTTACAAAAAAAATAAGACTCATTTCAATAACTTTCATTCTCTACAAAAAGATGTGAAATACAAAAAAATACCAAGAAACCGTCATAATGTTGAAAAAATTTAAAAAAAAATTGTCGAAAATTTAAAAATTAAAAAAAATAATTTTTTATCGTATTTGGCGCGCGTCATTAAGTACCCCAAAAATTTTCAGGATAAATGAACATCCTTTCAATGTTTAGAAATTTATAAGTAGGTCAACCTATGAAATGCATAAATGTAATTAATGAATTATTATTTCATAATAAGTTTTACAAAAGTTAGGTAAAATCGACATCTCATACGTATGTTATTTGAATTTTTATAATTTCCCGCTCATCATTTATGATTTGAACTAAACATCTCTCGTGTTCGCTTATACAAATACAAACTACTTAAGAGTCGATTCGTATGTATGGGCGCAAACGCCACTATTAGCAATAATTAACATAATAATATCAAAATAAGGTCGGCCACTACACGTGAAGCGTTTAAGACGAAGGTTCGAGAACTGTTTCTCAGAGAGTTAGCAGAGTCATCTAATTGATAATATTTGTTTATATATGTTTTTATATGTATATATTTATATATATCTATATATTTATGTATATGTATTTATTTCAGTACTATGTATTATGTATGTTATATATACACATAATATATGTTTAAGTAATATCCCCTTCACACTACACCTACCAAGCTTCATCTCTGCACTCCCCTAAGGTAGACTAGTCGTCGTGGCCTAACGGATAAGACGTCCGGTGCATTCGTGTTGAAGCGATGCACCGGTGTTCGAATCCCGCAGGCGGGTACCAATTTTTCAAATGAAATACGTACTCTACAAATGTTCACGATTGACTTCCACGGTGAAGGAATAACATCGTGTAATAAAAATGAAACCCGCAAAATTATAATTTGCGTAATTACTGGTGGCAGGACCTCTTGTGAGTCCGCGCGGGTGGGTACCACCACCCCGCCTATTTCTGCCGTGAAGCAGTAATGCGTTTCGGTTTGAAGGGTGGGGCAGCCGTCGTTACTATACTTGAGACCTTAGAACTTGTATCTCAAGGTGGGTGGCGCATTTACGTTGTGGATGTCTATGGGCTCCAGTAACCACTTAACATCAGGTGGGCTGTGAGCTCGTCCACCCATCTAAGCAATAAAAAAAAAAAAAAAAGACCGTTAGAGAATGCCTATGGCATTAAGTCCGCCTTTATACTTTCTATTATAAGAAGTTATAAATAAATAAATAAATATATAGTCTAGTTTATTCTATGTTAATATTTATTTATTATTGGTAAGATGAAACTGTTATTCTACCATATTTAATAATTAGCAGACACTGTTTTGATGTGAAAATGTTCAGAATATGTTTATGTTTATATTATTGTTTAAAAACACAAATCACTGTATAAATATGTTGGCTTGAGGGTAGATATTATCTTGTTGAACACCAAGTAAAACGATGTCACTTTTTGATTCCTGATTTAATCAACAATATGTTATCTTAACAATTCACTTTAACACTTGTCCAACTTTAACCAGTACGTACAACAGTCACTGAATCACACAACGTAACAAGGATATAGTAAGTGCACCAGGCAAACGCAGTCCAACGAATGTTCATTTCAAGGCACGTTCCGCCTTTTTATACTAGCTGGCGCAGCTGGCTTATGAGTCACTTCTGTTGCAGCTGTTTACGAGTGGAACGACACGGCCGGCGCACCTGGCTTGTGTGAGTCACTCCTATTGCACGTGCTATATAACATAATATCGTTAACGCCGTCACGGCCATACTGACGTGCGCTCGTCCTCGTGCGCGCATTCTTATGGTATGTCTGTGAACAACAAACGTGTTCGTTCATCCTGACATTAACGGATGTAACTTAAAACGTGGTCTATGATATTAACAATCTAGTACGGTTCGGTTCGCATAATTCTTCAGAAAATCCTATACTAGCTATAAATAACCTTCAGACTGCTTACATACCTGGGCCAGTTCATTTAAAACTCTTCAGGTATGTAAGTATGTCCCTTTTAACTTAGACCGGAATTGTTATCCCTTCAGTTTTTCGAACTGGACCGGATAATGCTAGACCGAATCGCAATCCCTGTAGCTAACTGTTGTGGCTAATCTGGATGAAAATCCCTATAGCCAAGCCATTGGACCGGACAGACCCTTCAATGACTTCACACTTTCATTTTTTTTTTTTTTTTTTTTCTCTTTTTTTTTTTTTGCTAGTCCGGATTAACATCTCTCTAGCCACATACAATTCTCTTTTTTTTTTTTTTTTAACTGCGTGTACGGTAGCGTTTGTTAAAACATTTCTTAAACCAGAACATTTATACAGAATTTCTTCAGAAATAGTGCGAGACCGACCATCGTTTTCTACATTTCCAACACCTGCACCTGAGGTGCCTGAGTTTACAGACATTGTATCACTATCCACAGACTATGTTTGCTGTATCGCTATTTGCGGACAAAAATGTCGCTTCTATTGTCAGTGATAGAGTCGTCATCATTAAGATCAGTTTCATGAACAAGATTAATTAACCCATCTGTGTACGCCGTCACGTCATCGTCACTATAATTTTCAGAAATTTCTAGTAGGCCTGACGGGCCTCGAGGTATTTCACGTAAGTTTTCATGGGGAAATTTGTACACTCTATTAGAACTATTTACATGTCTCAATTTATACCTATCGTTTTCCATAACTGCAGTAATGTTGAAGGGACCTTTACATTTTCGGTCAACTTACGAAAACAAAATCCCCAGCGGAAAAAAGTTTGACTTTAGCTTTGCCTCGACTAAACCAAGGGATTATCACTCTGTTGAAACTTTAGATATTTCAAGTGAACTACCCTGAACGGTAAACATCTATTCTATTGGAGTAAACCCTGTTACTTGACAACGTGTACTATTAAGGGCGAGTTGAATATCCCCTAACTGCTCTTGCCATGATTGGTCCGAGTTACTTTCAGATCAAAGAGTGACTTGTTCATGAAACCTCTTACCATTGAATAAATTACTATGGCTTTGTTTTATAAGACTACATTCTGACCCTCAATGGAACATAAAGGGGAAGCCAAAACCACTTATCTGTAACACACTGAAGCTCTGGAACACACGTTGACGTCTCTGGTTGCACCTGCCACGGCACCTGGAGCAGTGTCGTTTTTCTTCTTGTAGCGCATGGAACACCCAGAAGCTACATGACTCGAATCACCGCACACGTAACAGCTGACTTGCAGGCGAGAGCCGGGCGCCCACGGATGAGGAGGTTGTTCAGGTTTTGCTCACAGTCTCCTACGAGGCGGCGCGCCCTAGCGCAAGTGCAGCCGGAGCGCGGGGGTTCCAATATCGGCAGTCCGTGCTGGAGGCGTGGTCTCGTCGTTTGGCGGACCCGTCGGCCGGCCTCCGTACCGTCGAGGCGATCTGCCCGGTTCTCGCGGACTGGGTGGGCCGCGACCGCGGAAGTCTCACCTTCGTTACCTCTCTTACACGATGTTACTCCCACACTGAGGAAGCCAACCGCGAACACATGTCAAGCACGCACAAGCACGCACTTCACCGGAAAAACCTGCATCCGCCAGCGGAACCCGAACACCGCCGCATCGCCAGACACGAACGCACCGGACGTCTTATCTTACAGGTCACGACGACTTCAGATGTGTCAATTTTTCTTCCCCGCGGCAACTTGCTTGCTTTCTTGTTTGCTTGCTTGCTGGAGCCCGAAGTCATCGAACGTGTAGTGTTATTGGTATTGAATCGAGTAGATTCTAAAATTTCAGCGACAATTCAGTCTCATGTCCTGGTTTACTGTACTAGTGCCATGTAACTCTAGCAGTAGTCATTGGCTTAAAAACGATTCGTGTCGGAACTACCCACTCGTCATGACAGATCCATTATTGCGATCGAAGTTTCACTTGAGATTTGCACTTGCCTTAATTTCTTGCAATAGCTTGTTACGTGTTGTATTTCCGTTAGTAAATGCCATGTGGTGAAGTCGACAGTCAAACTGGGCAACATGAGCCAGAACGTAAGATGTGACGATTTCTTCGTGGCTCAGATCTTCCATTGAGGTAACAGAGACGTTATTACACGACTTACGTATGCTGCATTCACGCTCTTGTGGCGTACCACTACTAGTATTCTGATCTGCATCATGTTTTTTTTGCTGTACTTCGAACATGTTCAAACACGTCACGCCAGTGAGAGTAGAGTCCTGATCCCACTTCTGATGTAAGCTTGAGGGTAGATATTATCTTGTTGAACACCAAGTAAAACGATGTCACTTTTTGATTCCTGATTTAATCAACAATATGTTATCTTAACAATTCACTTTAACACTTGTCCAACTTTAACCAGTACGTACAACAGTCACTGAATCACACAACGTAACAAGGATATAGTAAGTGCACCAGGCAAACGCAGTCCAACGAATGTTCATTTCAAGGCACGTTCCGCCTTTTTATACTAGCTGGCGCAGCTGGCTTATGAGTCACTTCTGTTGCAGCTGTTGTTTACGAGTGGAACGACACAGCCGGCGCACCTGGCTTGTGTGAGTCACTCCTATTGCACGTGCTATATAACATAATATCGTTAACGCCGTCAAATAATTAAATATGAATAAAGCATAAATATTGATAATAATTTATATTATTATTAACTGTAATAATTAAGTATTGTAATTGTTATGCAATGATGTTGTTGGCGCCATCTATTATTAGGCTGGATAATAACAATGTTAGTTAATATTACTTAAAAATTTGAATATAGCCAAAAGATTCGTTTATCGTACCATCAAACGATACAATGAAGACTCTAGTGTATTTTTTTTTTTTTTTTTTTTTATGATTGAAAGTTTACTGGTGGCCCGAAGGCCTTACCAGTTTCACCAGGACAGGTGGGCGAGCAAGGCTCAGCCAAGAGGGATGAGATTTGCTAACAACTGCCCGAGCGCCTCCGAAGGAGACCTAACAACTCAAGAGCAATTGTTTCGCGAATGAATCTACTACCGGATCGGAATCGCGACCCGCTGAGAAGATCCGGCGAGAAACTCAGCGGGCTGATGCATGGGTTAGGTTGCACGTCGACCTCTTTGTCGAGTTCGACGAGTACGGTTACCGAGGTCCCTAAGCCTGCCCCTAGTATTAGAGCTGAAGGCATCTAATGCAAAGGTTATTGGATCTGATGGATCCGTAAGGACGTGTCTAGGGTGGCGACGGTGACTGGCTCCTGCATGATCAGGATTCGGGGAGTAGTCAGCGGCGGCAACGATAAGGCGATTATCATGACGCATAGCCTTATCGAAGTATCGTTCCGACGCTGACTTCATGTATTTCCGAATTGATTCGAGGCCCAGGTCGTCGTGTAGGTCAACGTTCTTCACGAACCACGGAGCCCCGACAGCTAACCTGCAAAAGCGGGATTGTAGGGATTGGAGGGTGTCTATGTGTGTGCGGGCCGCGTGAGCGAACACCACACTCGCGTAAGTCATGACGGGCCTTATACAAGTTTTGTAAAGTGTCACCTTGTTCCGAAGGGACATTTTACTCCGCTTACAGATCATGGGGTAGAGTCTACCGAGAATAAACGCGGCACGGTCACGGACTGATTTTATATGCGGGCGGAATGTCATCGATGCATCCAGGGTAACGCCCAGGTACTTGACCTTCCTGGCCCAGGGTATGGGTGGTCTAAAGAGAGTAATCGGGGGTGTGAGATTCCTCCTCCTAATCCGGGAGGAAATCCGTGTGGAGCTTCCCCTCTGAAATAGCACCGCAGTACTTTTCGCTGGGTTGATGTCTATGCGCCATTTTCGGAACCACTGTCCTAGGGCTAGGGCTGCGCTCTGAAGCTTCTTCGCGATTAGGGACTTATTTCTACTAGAATAGTAAACAGTCGTGTCGTCGGCGAATAAAGCTAAATGGGTCGGCGGCGACCGGGGAATATCGTTGACGAATAAGCTAAATAGGAGGGGTGAGAGGACAGAGCCTTGCGGGACTCCAGCTGTGAGAGGTCGTGGGGAGGAGCGGGTTCCCTCGACTCGATATCGAAAAGAGCGGTTCGACAAGAAGTCCCGTATGATGAGCACGAGACTATCCGGCACGCCCATGTTGAATAGTTTGAAAATCAAACCATTGTGCCAGACTTTGTCGAACGCTTTTGCGACGTCGAAGAAGAGAGCTCCCGTGTATAACGGTTTTGGTCGATTAAGCCCCACAAGAATGTGTTCCGTGAGGCGGTGCACCTGTTGAACGCATGAGTGATTTGTACGGAATCCGAATTGTTCATCGATGAGAATGCCCTTGGATGAGACGAAATCTCTGAGGCGCTTGTAGAGCAGACGCTCATACAGCTTGCCTAGAGACATGAGGAGGCTAATCGGGCGGTAGCTCGTCGGATGATTTTTTGGTTTACCGGGTTTATGTATGCCGATAACGTCCGCTTCTTTCCACACCGCGGGAAAGATACAGTTCGCCATAGCGGCATTGAAAATAGATGCCAACATCACGATGAGTTGGACGGGTAGAAGTTTAATAACGCGGTTAGATATACCGTCGGAACCGGGAGCCTTGCGAGGACGTAGGTCTTTGATCAAGTCTTTAACTTCCATCGGGGTGACGGGTGGTAACGCATCCGAGGGTGGCAAGGAGGCTCTGCGTTCTACCTCACTGTCTACTAATTCTACATGAACAGGGTCCACGGATTGAGTGCTGGGCGTGCACTGGGTTTGCAATGTATCGGCCAGCAGCTCTGCTTTTTCGTCATCATCAAAGGCCGCGAGTCGGCCTGAGGGGCCTACGAGGGGGGGCATAGTTACTACCGTATCCGATTTGAGAGTACGAGCTAAGCGGTAGTAAGACCTTTGGGAGGGCGCGAGTCCTTCTAAGAAATCAGACCATCTGGCATCTCGGACTTCGGCGATGCGAGACTTTACGTCGCGTTGTAGGGCACGCATTCGAATACGATTTTCCGCGGTAGGATACCTGTCGTAGGCGCGTATAGAGGCGTTCTTAGCTCTAAGGAGTTCCCTAATATCGTCGGACAATTTGAAGCGGTGAAGGAAGTCCTCCGCTACAACTTGTTTCGATGTCGAGGTGATGTGTGACGTTAAGATGTCTATGGCTTCAGCGGTATCCTGAGGAGACGGGGTAGAGTCCGGGTTAAACGGGAGCGATGGTGGATCAGATTCAGCCAGGCTGATGCCCAGCGTGTGCCAATCCACCACAGTCCTCGTGACGGGAACGGAATCGGGAGCGCGACCGAGCTTCATAACGACGGGACGGTGGTCTGAATCTAACTCTGAAACTACTTCGATCGAGTGTAAGCGCAGAGTTACGTTTTTTAATAACGCTATGTCGAGTATATCCGGGCGATGCGCGATATTTAGCGGGTAGTGAGTCGGGGTTAGCGGAGCGACGATATCGAAGGCGAGATCATCGACTAACGCGTCAAGCCGCCTGCCATTCGGGGTTGTGGTGTGTGAGTTCCACCTGATTTGTTTACAATTTAGGTCGCCCGCCAGAATGACAGAGCTCCCCATACCGAGCAGCGCCTCGATATCACTGCTTAGAACGATCTTATCCGGTGGAAGATAAACGGACGCGATAACGATCGGCGCGTGTCCCGTCAGTGAGATTCGGCACACTGATGCTTCGATATTAGCGAGCGCGGGAGGATCGAGCGGGACGCAATGCAGGGCTCTTCTATAGTAAATGACGGTACCACCACCACGGGCAGAGAGCCTGTCGTTCCTGACCATGTTATAGTTCGCGATTTTAGGATCACGGCGCGCGGGCTTAAGTAGGGTCTCCTGCACTAAAAAGATATCAATTTGATGGTCACGTAAAAAGTCAGAAACCTGATCACGTTGATTTGCGAGACCGTAAGCGTTAAAAAATCCTATCGTCACGGATAGGGGCTTTATTCTACTTATATACGCCATTGATTACCGGCGGAGTGAGGGGAGGACGTACGTATTTAATGACGCGTATACGTCGGCGTATTCCTGCACAACGGCGATAAAGTGTTGTGCAGTGGAGGCAGCGCGAATGGCGTCGCCCAAAGCGTTAACGCGCTCAAAGTTGATCGACTGAAAGAAGTCGATCGCTAAAGCGAGATTTTCGGACGCGGTCGGAGGGCAAGTCGCGGGAGAGGGACGAGTCGCGGGGACGGGACGAATCGCGGAGGAGGGAGTTGTAGCCGTGTTCGTGTACGGCAGCGGTTTCGCCCAGGCCGAGACACTGGGCACCGCCGCCGGAACGAACGCTGGCTTAGCCTGCGACGCAGAGGGTGCCGAGGCTTTGATGTCTGGGCCGGAAGCTCGGAGGCGGTTTTGGCGGGCGACACGGCGATTTATTTTCGGGGCTCGGGGGCATCCGCGGTAATTTGCGGGGTGACCCTGTGTTCGACACAGGACGCAGCTAGGCGGTTCCGTCGCGGTTTTTTGATCGCGAGTGCATAGGGCCGTGGCGTGATCGCCTAAACATTTGACGCATCGGGGGCGCGCGTGACAGTTACGGGAAGAGTGCCCATACAATTGACAGTTATGACACTGGCTAGGAGTGCCTTTTTTATGGGGGGCTTCGACAGCGATACCAGAGAGCCTACAGACGGTCTGTGTGTTAAAGATTTTCTTACCCTCGGGGGTAGGCTGGAGAGCGACTAGAATCATATTATATGGCTCCCTAACGCGACCGGTGTGCATACGGTGCACAGAATTCACTGGTAGGCCTTGTTCTAACAGGTCGACTTTTACGAGCTCTACATCTAACTCTTTAGGGATTCCGCGTATTACAACGCGGAGTTCGCGCTCTTCCTGAAGCGTATAAGTGTGGAAGCTTATACGCTCCTTACGGAGGTAAGAGGTGAGGGCCCTATGACCATCAGATGAATGCACCTTTATTTGGATGCCGTTCGCGAGGTTACGGGCATTCGTGAAATTGATATTTTTGGCCTTAAGGGCCAGGGAAACTCGATCCCAAGCTGCCTTCTCTTGAAGGATTACCGGAGGAGGGGACTGGGTTTTATTTTGTGCCACCGGACGCGGCGACGGACTGGCACGGGCTGGAGGCGCAACGGGAGTCTGGGGGCGGGGGCGCGACGCGTTCGCGGCTTTGCTAATTTTAGCGGCCGCGGGAGCTCGAGACTCCGCGGCACGCTTCTTACCCTTTTGTACCAGGGTAAATCCATCCGTCGATGAGGCGGGGGCGAGGTCGACCTCCATCTCCGAGTCAGAGTCGGAGGACGAGGAGGCGGGCGCAGGTGACCTACGAGCAGGTGTTTTGGAGGGCGCGACGGAGGCCGCGGATGATCGCACAGCTGAAACGGTGGCCACGGCGGACGACGCAGCAGTTTTACTCGCCAGTATAGGCGACGCGGGAACGGCAGGCACGACGGAGGCTGCGGTGCTCGATGTAGAAGCTTTGCACGCAGGTACAGGCGACGCAGGAGCAGCGAGCACGGCGGAGTCTTCGAGAGAGCTCGCAGTGTGATTGGCCTTGAAAGCCAGAAACTCTGAGGCGAGCTGTGGATGACGAAGTCGGAGGAATTCCGCGAATACAGCGTCCATGATCGCTGAGTGCCCAGGTGGGGCGGCCCTGGGTCTTGAAAACACTCGCCTTGCGGCGAGGCCCCAACTTATCGGACCTGAGCGGTTCTATTGAACACAGGTGGCGATGCGGCGCGATTACTACAGGACAAAGAAAAAACACAACAAAACGGAAATAACAAAAAGAAACAAAACAATTAAACACTTCCAGGAAAGCAGTTTGTCGGCAGATGTACCACGAACATAGAAATAACGAAAGGAAACAAAACAAATAAAAACTTCCAGGAAAAACACTTGGTCGGCAGATGTACCACGAACACAGGCCGCGCGAACAATGGCCGGGCTAACAAAAGCCGGGCGAACAAAGGCCAGGCGATCGAGTGGTCGATGGGCACGTCCGCACGTGACGGGTGCCTCTATCGGAATGACTCTAGTGTAGATGACAGGTCAAGAAGTGGTCGCCCTCGGTCTGTTAGGACTCCAGCAGTGATAAAAGCTGTGAAGGCGCGAATTCAAAGAAATCCCAAACGTAAGCAGAAACTGTTGGCCCTTCAGATGGGGTTAAGCAGAACCACGGTAAAAAGGTGTTAAATGAAGACTTAGGGCTTCGGGCATTTCGAAGAAAAACAGGACATCGTTTGAATGCTCGTTTAATGGACCTGAGACTGAAGAGATGCCGCGCTTTGTTGAAGCGGTACGCGGGAAAAAAATATCGGGAAACTCTTTTTTCGGATGAAAAAATTTTTACCGTAGAAGAGAGCTACAACAAACAAAATGATAAGGTGTACGGACACAGTAGTGAAGAAGCGAGCAACCGTATTCCGCGTGTCCAACGAGGTCATTTTCCATCCTCGCTCATGGTATGGTTGGGAGTTTCTTATTGGGGCTTAACATGAGGTACATTTTTGTGAGAAAGGTGTAAAAACGAATGCAGTTGTGTATCAAAATACAGTCCTAACGAACCTTGTGGAACCTGTTTCTCATAACATGTTCAATAACAGACACTGGGTATTCCAACAAGATTCGGCGCCAGCTCATAGAGCGAAGAGCACACAAGACTGGCTGGCGGCGCGTGAAATCGACTTCATATAAATTTCTAAACATTGAAAGGATGTTCATTTATCCTGAAAAAAATTAGGTACTCAATGACGTGCGCCAAGTACGATAATTTTAATTTTTTATTTTTTTATTTTCAAAAAATTTTTTAATTTTTTCGACATTATGACGGTTTCTTGGTATTTTTTTGTATTTCACATCTTTTTGTAGAGAATGAAAGTTATTGAAGTCTTATTTTTTTTGTAAAGTGCAAATGTCATTGAGATGAGTTTTATAAACGTGGACTTGGCGCAATTTTTTATAGTGAAACTGTTTTTGTTCGGATAATCTATACTAATATTATAAAGAGGAAAGATTTGTTTGTTTCGAATAGGCTCCGAAACTACTACTAAACTACTAGACCGATTTGAAAAAATATTTTTCCATTAGAAGCCGACATTGTCCCTGATGAACATAGGCTACTTTTTTTTTTTTTGTTTGTTTCATGTGTGTTTTAATGTTTCCGAAGCGAAGCGAGGGCGGGTCGCTAGTAATAATATTATAAAGAGGAAAGATTTGTTTGTTTGTTTGTTTTGAATAGGCTTTGAAACTACTGAACCGATTTGAAAAATTCTTTCACTGTTTAGGAACTCCAGTATTTCCGAGTTACATAGGCTATCTTATTTTCTGAAAAAAGTTAGGGATCTTTACTAAAACTCCAATAATGTAACCCAAGATGTAAAAAAATCACCTAAAATATTCTTTACATCGCATGCCCTGCGAAAACTATTGATGAAAGAATAGAGTAATCTATACTTCTATACTAATATGATAAAGAGGAAAGATTTGTTTGTTTGTTTGTTTTGAATAGGCTTTGAAACTACTGAACCGATTTGAAAAATTCTTTCGCTGTTTAGGAGCTCCAGTATTTCCGAGTGAAATAGGCTATAATATTTTTTGAAAAAAGTTAGGAATCCTTACTAAAACTCCAATAATGTAACCCAAGGTGTAAAAAAATCACCTAAAATATTCTGTACATCGCATGCCCTGCGAAAACTATTGATGAAAGAATAAAGTAATCTATACTTGTATACTTATACTAATATTATAAAGAGGAAAGATTTGTTTGTTTGTTTTGAATAGGTTTTGAAACTACTGAACCGATTTGAAAAATTCTTTCACTGTTTAGGAGCTCCAGTATTTCCGAGTGATATAGGCTATATTATTTTTTGGAAAAAGTTAGGGATCTTTACTAAAACTCCAATAATGTAACCCAAGGTGTAAAAAAATCACCTAAAATATTCTTTACATCGCGTGCCCTTCGAAAACTATTGATGAAAGAATAAAGTAATCTATACTTCTATACTAATATTATAAAGGGGAAAGATTTCTTTGTTTGTTTGTTTTGAATAGGCTTCCAAACTACTGAACCGATTTGAAAAATTCTTTCACTGTTTAGGAGCTCCAGTATTTCCGAGTGACATAGGCTATCTTATTTTCTGAAAAAAGTTAGGGATCCTTACTAAAACTCCAATAATGTAACGCAAGGTATAAAAAAATCACCTAAAATATTCTTTACATCGCATGCCCTGCGAAAACTATTGATGAAAGAATAGAGTAATCTATACTTCTATACTAATATGATAAAGAGGAAAGATTTGTTTGTTTGTTTGTTTGTTTTGAATAGGCTTTGAAACTACTGAACCGATTTGAAAAATTCTTTCGCTGTTTAGGAGCTCCAGTATTTCCGAGTGAAATAGGCTATAATATATTTTGAAAAAAGTTAGGAATCCTTACTAAAACTCCAATAATGTAACCCAAGGTGTAAAAAAAATCACCTAAAATATTCTGTACATCGCATGCCCTGCAAAAACTATTGATGAAAGAATAGAGTAATCTATACTTCTATACTAATATGATAAAGAGGAAAGATTTGTTTGTTTGTTTGTTTGTTTGTTTTGAATAGGCTTTGAAACTACTGAACCGATTTGAATAATTCTTTCGCTGTTTAGGAGCTCCAGTATTTCCGAGTGAAATAGGCTATATTATTTTCTGAAAAAAGTTAGGGATCTTTACTAAAACTCCAATAATGTAACCCAAGGTGTAAAAAAATCACCTAAAATATTCTGTACATCGCATGCCCTGCGAAAACTATTGTTGAAAGAATAAAGTAATCTATACTAATATTATAAAGAGGAAAGATTTGTTTGCTTGTTTTTTTTTTTTTTTTTTTTTTTTTTTATGATTGAAGGATTACTGGTGGCCCGGAGGCCTTTCCAGTTTCACCAGGACAGGTGGGCGAGCAAAGGCTCAGCCAAGAGGGGCGGGATTAGCTAACAACTGCCCGAGCGCCTCCGAAGGAGACCTAACAACTCAAGAGCAATTGCTTCGCGAATGAATCAACTACCGGATCGGAATCGCGACCCGCTGAGAAGATCCGGCGAGAAACTCAGCGAGCTGATTCATGGGTTAGGTTGCACGGCGAACTCTTTGTCGAGTTCGACGAGTACGGTTACCGAGGTCCCTAAGCCTGCTCCTAGAGCTGAAGGCGTCTAGTGCAAAGGTTATTGGATCTGATGGATCCGTAAGGACGTGTCTAGGGCGTCGACGGTGACTGGCTCCTGCATGATCAGGATTCGGGGAGTAGTCAGCGGCGGCAACGATAAGGCGATTATCATGACGCATAGCCTTATCGAAGTACCGTTCCGACGCTGACTTCATGTATTTCTGGATAGATTCGAGGCCCAGTTCGTCGTGTAGGTCAACGTTCCTCACGAACCACGGAGCTCCGACGGCTAACCTGCAAAAGCGGGATTGTAGAGATTGAAGGGTGTCTATGTGTGTGCGGGCCGCGTGAGCGAACACCACACTCGCGTAAGTCATGACGGGCCTTATGCAAGTTTTGTAAAGTGTCACCTTGTTCCTAAGGGACATTTTACTCCGCTTACAGATCATGGGGTAGAGTCTACCGAGAATAAACGCGGCACGGTCACGGACTGATTTTATATGCGGGCGGAATGTCATCGATGCATCCAGGGTAACGCCCAGGTACTTGACCTTCCTGGCCCAGGGTATGGATTGACTAAAGAGAGTAATCGGGGGTGTGAGATTCCTCCTCCTAATACGGGAGGAAATCCGTGTGGAGCTTCCCCTCTGAAATAGCACCGCAGTACTTTTCGCTGGGTTGATGTCTATGCGCCATTTTCGGAACCACTGTCCTAGGGCTAGGGCTGCGCTCTGAAGCTTCTTCGCGATTAGGGACTTGTTTCTACTGGAATAGTAAACAGTCGTGTCGTCGGCGAATAAAGCTAAATGGGTCGGCGGCGACCGGGGAATATCGTTAACGAATAAGCTAAATAGGAGGGGTGAAAGGACAGAGCCTTGCGGGACTCCAGCTGTGAGAGGTCGTGGGGAGGAGCGGGTTCCCTCGACTCGATATCGAAAAGAGCGGTTCGACAAGAAGTCCCGTATGATGAGCACGAGACTATCCGGCACATCCATGTTGAATAGTTTGAAAATCAAACCGTTGTGCCAGACTTTGTCGAACGCTTTTGCGACGTCGAAGAAGAGAGCTCCCGTGTATAACGGTTTTGGTCGATTAAGCCCCACAAGAATGTGCTCCGTGAGGCGGTGCACCTGTTGAACGCATGAGTGATTTGTACGGAATCCGAATTGTTCATCGATGAGAATGCCCTTGGATGAGACGAAGTCTCTGAGGCGTTTGTAGAGCAGACGCTCATACAGTTTGCCTAGAGACATGAGGAGGCTAATCGGGCGATAGCTCGTCGGATGATTTTTTGGTTTACCGGGTTTATGTATGCCGATAACGTCCGCTTCTTTCCACACCGCGGGAAAGATACAGTTCGCCATAGCGGCATTGAAAATAGATGCCAACATCACGATGAGTTGGACGGGTAGAAGCTTAATAACGCGGTTGGAGATACCGTCGGAACCGGGAGCCTTGCGAGGACGTAGGTCTTTGATCAAGTCTTTAACTTCCATCGGGGTGACGGGTGGTAACGCATCCGAGGGTGGCAAGGAGACTCTGCGTTTTACCTCACTGTCTACTAATTCTACATGAACAGGGTCCACGGATTGAGTGCTGGGCGTGCACTGGGTTTGCAATGTATCGGCCAGCAACTCTGCTTTTTCGTCATCATCAAACGCCGCGAGTAGGCCTGAGGGGCCTACGAGGGGGGGCATAGTTACTACCGTATCCGATTTGAGAGTACGAGCTAAGCGGTAGTAAGACCTTTGGGAGGGCGCGAGTCCTTCTAAGAAATCAGACCATCTGGCATCTCGGACTTCGGCGATGCGAGACTTTACGTCGCGTTGTAGGGCACGCATTCGAATACGATTTTCCGCGGTAGGATACCTGTCGTAGGCGCGTATCGAGGCGTTCTTAGCTCTAAGGAGTTCCCTAATATCATCGGACAATTTGAAGCGGTGAAGGAAGTCCTCCGCTACAACTTGTTTCGATGATCTATCTAATGTTGAGGTGATGTGTGACGTTAAGATGTCTATGGCTTCAGCGGTATTCTGAGGAGACGGGGTAGAGTCCGGGTTAAACGGGAGCGATGGTGGATCAGATTCAGCCAGGCTGATGCCCAGCGTGTGCCAATCCACCACAGTCCTCGTGACGGGAACGGAGTCGGGAGCGCGACCGAGCTTCATAACGACGGGACGGTGGTCTGAATCTAACTCTGAAACTACTTCGATCGAGTGTAAGCGCAGAGTTACGTTTTTTAATAACGCTATGTCGAGTATATCCGGGCGATGCGCGATATTTAGCGGGTAGTGAGTCGGTGTTAGCGGAGCGACGATATCGAAGGCGAGATCATCGACTAACGCGTCAAGCCGCCTGCCATTCGGGGTTGTGGTGTGTGAGTTCCACCTGATGTGTTTACAATTTAGGTCGCCCGCCAGAATGACAGAGCTCCCCATGCCGAGCAGCGCCTCGATATCACTGCTTAGAACGATCTTATCCGGTGGAAGATAAACGGACGCGATAACGATCGGCGCGTGTCCCGTCAGTGAGATTCGGCACACTGATGCTTCGATATTAGCGAGCGCGGGAGGATCGAGCGGGACGCAATGCAGGGCTCTTCTATAGTAAATGACGGTACCACCACCACGGGCAGAGAGCCTGTCGTTCCTGACCATGTTATAGTTCGCGATTTTAGGGTCACGGCGCGCGGGCTTAAGTAGGGTCTCCTGCACTAAAAAGATATCAATTTGATGGTCACGCAAAAAGTCAGAAACCTGATCACGTTGATTTGCGAGACCGTAAGCGTTAAAAAATCCTATCGTTACGGATAGGGGCTTTATTCTACTTATGTACGCCATTGATTACCGGCGGAGTGAGGGGAGGACGTACGTATTTAATGACGCGTATACGTCGGCGTATTCTTGCACAACGGCGATAAAGTGTTGTGCAGTGGAGGCAGCGCGAATGGCGTCGCCCAAAGCGTTAACGCGCTCAAAGTTGATCGACTGAAAGAAGTCGATCGCTAAAGCGAGATTGTCGGAAGCGGTCGGAGGGCAAGTCGCGGGAGAGGGACGAGTTGCGGGGGCGGGACGAATCGCGGAGGAGGGAGTTGTAACCGTGTTCGTGTACGGCAGCGGTTTCGCCCAAGCCGAGACACTGGGCACCGGCGCCGGAACGAACGCTGGCTTAGCCTGCGACACAGAGGGTGCCGAGGCTTTGATGTCTGGGCCGGAAGCTCGGAGGCGGTTTTGGCGGGCGACGCGGCGATTTATTTTCGGGGCTCGGGGACATCCGCGGTAATTTGCGGGGTGACCCTGTGTACGACACAGGACGCAGCTAGGCGGTTCCGTCGCGGTTTTTTGATCGCGAGTGCAGAGGGCCGTGGCGTGATCTCCTAAACACTTGACGCATCGGGGGCGCGCGTAACAGTTACGGGAAGAATGCCCGTATAATTGGCAGGTTGTTTGTTTCGAATAGGCTTCCAAACTACTGAACTCTATACTAATATTATAAAGAGGAAAGATTTGTTTGTTTGTTTGTTTTGAATAGGCTTTGAAACTACTGAACCGTTTTGAAAAATTCTTTCACTGTTTAGGAGCTCCAGTATTTCCGAGTGACACAGGCTATAATATTTTTTGAAAAAAGTTAGGCATCCTTACTAAAACTCCAATAATGTAACCCAAGGTGTAAAAAAATCACCTAAAATATTCTTTACATCGCGTGCCCTGCGAAAACTATTGATGAAAGAATATAGTAATCTATACTTTTTTTTTTTTTATGATTGAAGGATTACTGGTGGCCCGGAGGCCTTTCCAGTTTCACCAGGACAGGTGGGCGAGCAAAGGCTCAGCCAGGAGGGGTGGGATTTGCTAACAGCTACCCGAGCGCCTCCGAAGGAGACCTAACAGCTCAAGAGTAGCTGCTTCGCGAATGAATCTACTACTACGGGAGGAAATCCGTGTGGAGCTTCCCCTCTGAAATAGCCCCGCAGTACTTTTCGCTGGGTTGATGTCTATGCGCCATTTTCGGAACCACTGTCCTAGGGCTAGGGCTGCGTGGAGTCGTTTAGTGGGTGGGTCCTAAAATCCTTGGGCCCGCGGTCTGCTCACAACACCATGCAGATCGTTGAGTCTCACATACCCCTCTTGCGCGGGGACCTCGTAGGAGGTTCGGCCCTCTACCCGAAAAAAAAAAAAAAAAAAAGGGCTAGGGCTGCGCTCTGAAGCTTCTTCGCGATTAAGGACTTGTTTCTACTGGAATAGTAAACAGTCGTGTCGTCGGCGAATAAAGCTAAATGGGTCGGCGGCGACCGGGGAATATCGTTAACGAATAAGCTAAATAGAAGGGGTGAGAGGACAGAGCCTTGCGGGACTCCAGCTGTGAGAGGTCGTGGGGAGGAGCGGGTTCCCTCGACTCGATATCGAAAAGAGCGGTTCGACGAGAAGTCCCGTATGATGAGCACGAGACTATCCGGCACGCCCATGTTGAATAGTTTGAAAATCAAACCGTTGTGCCAGACTTTGTCGAACGCTTTTGCGACGTCGAAGAAGAGAGCTCCCGTGTATAACGGTTTTGGTCGATTAAGCCCCACAAGAATGTGCTCCGTGAGGCGGTGCACCTGTTGAACGCATGAGTGATTTGTACGGAATCCGAATTGTTCATCGATGAGAATGCCCTTGGATGAGACGAAGTCTCTGAGGCGTTTGTAGGGCAGACGCTCATACAGTTTGCCTAGAGACATGAGGAGGCTAATCGGGCGGTAGCTCGTCGGATGATTTTTTTTGGTTTACCGGGTTTATGTATGCCGATAGCGTCCGCTTCTTTCCACACCGCGGGAAAGATACAGTTCGCCATAGCGGCATTGAAAATAGATGCCAACATCACGATGAGTTGGACGGGTAGAAGTTTAATAACGCGATTGGATATACCGTCGGAACCGGGAGCCTTGCGAGGACGTGGGTCTATGAAGAAGTCCCGTATGATGAGCACGAGACTATCCGGCACGCCCATGTTGAATAGTTTGAAAATCAAACCGTTGTGCCAGACTTTGTCGAACGCTATTGCGACGTCGAAGAAGAGAGCTCCCGTGTAGATCGGCTTTGGTCGATTAAGCCCCACAAGAATGTGCTCCGTGAGGCGGTGCACCTGTTGAACGCATGAGTGATTTGTACGGAATCCGAATTGTTCATCGATGAGAATGCCCTTTGATGAGACGAAGTCTCAGAGGCGTTTGTAGAGCAGACGCTCATACAGTTTGCCTAGAGACACGAGGAGGCTAATCGGGCGGTAGCTCGTCGGATGATTTTTTGGTTTACCGGGTTTATGTATGCCGATAACGTCCGCTTATTTCCACACCGCGGGAAAGATACAGTTCGCCATAGCGGCATTGAAAATAGATGCCAACATCACGATGAGTTGGACGGGTAGAAGCTTAATAACGCGGTTGGAGATACCGTCGGAACCGGGAGCCTTGCGAGGACGTAGGTCTTTGATCAAGTCTTTAACTTCCATCGGGGTGACGGGTGGTAACGCATCCGAGGGTGGCAAGGAGGCTCTGCGTTCTACCTCACTGTCTACTAATTCTACATGAACAGGGTCCACGGATTGAGTGCTGGGCGTGCACTGGGTTTGCAATGTATCGGCCAGCAGCTCTGCTTTTTCATCATCATCGAACGCCGCGAGTCGGCCTGAGGGGCCTACTAGGGGGGGGGGCATAGTTACTACCGTATCCGATTTGAGAGTACGAGCTAAGCGGTAGTAAGACCTTTGGGAGGGCGCGAGTCCTTCTAAGAAATCAGGCCATCTGGCATCTCGGACTTCGGCGATGCGAGACTTTACGTCGCGTTGTAGGGCACGCATTCGAATACGATTTTCCGCGGTAGGATACCTGTCGTAGGCGCGTATCGAGGCGTTCTTAGCTCTAAGGAGTTCCCTAATATCATCGGACAATTTGAAGCGGTGAAGGAAGTCCTCCGCTACAACTTGTTTCGATGATCTATCTAATGTTGAGGTGATGTGTAACGTTAAGATGTCTATGGCTTCAGCGATATTCTGAGGAGACGGGGTAGAGTCCGGGCTAAACGGGAGCGATGGTGGATCAGATTCAGCCAGGCTGATGCCCAGCGTGTGCCAATCCACCACAGTCCTCGTGACGGGAACGGAATCGGGAGCGCGACCGAGCTTCATAACGACGGGACAGTGGTCTGAATCTAACTCTGAAACTACTTCGATCGAGTGTAAGCGCAGAGTTACGTTTTTTAATAACGCTATGTCGAGTATATCCGGGCGATGCGCGATATTTAGCGGGTAGTAAGTCGGGATTAGCGGAGCGACGATATCGAAGGCGAGATCATCGACTAACGCGTCAAGCCGCCTGCCATTCGGCGTTGTGGTGTGTGAGTTCCACCTGATGTGTTTACAATTTAGGTCGCTCGCCAGAATGACAGAGCTCCCCATGCCGAGCAGCGCCTCGATATTACTGCTTAGAACAATCTTATCCGGTGGAAGATAAACGGACGCGATAATGATCGGCGCGTGTCCAGTCAGTGAGATTCGGCATACTGCTTCGATGTTAGAAAGCGCGGGGGGGTCGAGTGGGACGCAGTGCAGGGCTCGTCTATAGTAAATGACGGTACCACCACCACGAGCAGTGAGCCTGTCGTTCCTAACCACGTTATAGTTCGCGATTTTAGGGTCGTGGCGCGCGGGCTTAAGCAGGGTCTCCTGCACCAAAAAGATGTCAATTTGATGGTCACGCAAAAAATCACAAACCTGATCACGTTGATTTGCGAGACCGTAAGCGTTAAAAAATCCTATCGTTACGGATAGGGGCTTTATTCTACTTATGTACGCCATTGATTACCGGCGGAGTGAGGGGAGGACGTACGTATTTAACGACGCGTATACGTCAGCGTATTCTTGCACAACGGCGATGAAGTTTGTGTTCTTAATTATTGCAGATTTTAAAATTGAAATCTGAAAGCTTTGAAACATCAATCCGCATAAATGTAATTTAAAAACTACAGTAAGAGGCTTAAATGAAAAGCTAAACTTAACTCAGCCTTAATTAGAATTTTCTTTCTTTATTCTTTATTTTGTACACACTGTTAATAAAATACAGTAATTGGGATAAGATATAAAAAATGGCGAGCTTAACTCAACAATTGAGTTATCTACCAGCTAACCGTTCTCAAAGAAGGAAAGCTTTACATTAGTGGGTAGATGAGTACAATCTAATTAGCAATAAAAATTACAAAAATAAACACTAATACATAATATCAAACTATATACATACACAATTACACACATAAATAACATAAACATTTACATACACGTACATATATAATGACATACATAAAATAAATACATATAAGTAATACTAAATTGATAGATAGTGCTCCTTTAATGCCTTCCTGAATACTTCAAGTGAGGGACTTGCACGGATTGAGTGTGGAACTGAGTTCCACAGACGCACAGAGTGCACAGTAAACGAACCACCGTAGCGGCTGGAAGAGTGAGGGGGAAAATTAAGGAGAAGGGATCTACTTGTACGACAGGGTACACCACGGGGCATCTGGTACCCGAAGCGCTCACGGAGGTACTGGGGAACAGCTGGGTTATTGAGGATGTTGAACAGCATACATAAAACATGTACATCACGGCGAAGTCGGATAGGCAACCAAATTAAGTTGTGATCTGTACTGCGAGACATGATCATATTTGCGTAAACCAAAAATAAAGCGTATGCATAAATTTTGTAACCTTTCCAGTTTGTTCCATAGCCCCTCCGCGGCGTCGAGGAAGCAGACATCCGCATAGTCAAGGAGAGGAAGCATAAGGGATTGGGCCAGGGTGACTTTAGCTTCAAAGGGCAAGAAACGCTGAAGACGCTTGAGAGACTGAAACGTGCAATGCACTTTCCTGCTAACTAAATTTATCTGACTGGACCAAGAGAGATGACAATCAAGAACGATACCTAGGTTTTTTGCTGTTTTAGAATAAGCGATTGGAATTCCATCTAGCGTCACAGGGGGCAAATTAATGTGGTCAATCGTGTTGTACCTATAGGAACTACCAATTACTATGACCTGTGATTTTGATGGATTCACAAGAAGTCCAAAAGATTTAGCCCAAGCACTAATTCTACCAAGATCTCCATTGATTTCAGCAATAGCTAGAGCAACATCATCAGCTTTAAAATGTCTATAAATCTGCAAATCGTCAGCGTAGAGATGGTAGTGAGAAGTCAGTACCTGAGTGATTTCATTTATGAAAATAGAGAAAAGGAGAGGAGATAGTACGCCACCTTGAGGTACACCCACAGTTAAATCACAACATTTCGATGTAGCATCATCAGAGCGGACACATTGCGAGCGTCCCCGAAGATAAGAGTCAAACCAGGTTAGAGCAAGTGGAGATACATTAAGAGATCCAAGGATACTTAGAAGGATGTCAAAGTCTACTGAGTTAAAAGCACTGCTGAAGTCCAATAAGGTCAACACGGTTAGCTGCCCTACATCAAACGCGTGGCGAATGTCGTCGGTGACCTTGAGCAATGCAGTTACCGTGCTGTGGCCTTGGCGGAAACCAGACTGAAAAGAGTTGAGGAGATTGTTTTTATTAAGATAGACAGTGAGCTGTCTTTGGACTAAACCCTCCAAGACTTTAGAGAGAATGGGAAGTATTGAGATTGGACGAAACTGAGAAAAAGAGGAAGGATTAGGGACCTTAGGAAGTGGGAGAACATGAGCCTTTCTCCAGCTACTTGGGAATGAGCCTTTTGAGAGAGAGAAGTTAAGAATATATGTAATGATAGGGACAAGCTCATCCACAAGCAGAAGGATCATCTGAAGGTGAATCCCATCCTCACCCACAGCCCTAGTGGAAATAGAAAGGATGGATCTCTTAACGTCACACTCTGTAACCGGAATGAAAGTAAAAGGAGTGCACATGGGTAAAGGCCTTTTGGCAAGTTGTAATAGTGTAGATGACTTTGTACTGTCATTAAGAATAATGGGAGCTTGAGAGAAATGCTTATTTAAAGCGTCGAGGTTAATAGTAAAGGAAGTTTCGTTTAACTGTTTGCCAATGCCTAGTGAATTAAGGAATTTCCCGATTTGGCATGTGTTCAGACCCTTTAGGGAGCTATGAATATGGCGTCTTTTGGCATCTCTACACATCCGATTGCAACGATTACGAAGTTTCTTGTAAGTTGTAAGATTGTCTTCCGTTGGGAGCTTTCTGTATCTGCGTTTAGCCTTATCTCTCCTGGCCATCATCTGCCTAATTGAGTCGGATAACCAAGATGAGGGTAACTGTTTAACTCTGACACGTCTGATGGGAGCATGATTATCATAAAGAAGCGAGATATTTTTATTGAAAGAAAAAACCATGTCGTCGATCGTGTCAGAGCCGAAGACAGTCGACCAGTCAACATTCCTCGCGTCAGCCTGCAATCGCTCCACGCCTATACCCTTGAAGCTACGAAGGAAAAGGTATTTGGGTTTAGGAGGACGAATCTTGTAGGAGAGATAAATTAAATCATGATAGGAAAAAGGATTCAGAAACAATAATTAAGTCCAGAAGGGAGTGGTCTTGATATTGAGGTGCACAGTGTGTAGCTGCAAGAGGGAGGATATTTAAATTGAGAGAAGTAACTACCGCACGAAGTTTCTCAGCACGGCTGTCAGATTTCAGAAGGCAGGTGTTAAAATCACCAAGAATTATTGTATGATCATAAAGGGGGGAAAGAGATTCAAGTTTAGATTCGAAAGAGGAGAAATAGTCAACATGAGAAGAGGGGCTATAAAGAACGCCTAGAAGAAGCTTAGTATGGTGAAAGGAGATTTCAATAAATAGGTTTTCTGCGGACTGCGTATATTCACCTGGGGACGCATCAATAACTTTAGAAGGAATATCAGAACGAAGATAAATCGCTACGCCACCTCCTCCTTTCCCTGTTCTGTCGCTGCGTAGTAAGCGATACCCAGGTAGAGAGTACTGAGTAGAGGGAAGAGCAGGTTTAAGAAAGGATTCAGAGATGAGTACTGCATGGACGACACTGGAATCGAAAGAGGATAAGAGATCGGGATAGTGGGCTGGGACACTCTGTGCGTTTATGTGAACGATGTTGAGGAACTTAGGAAACGGCGAAAATTTTGCTTGAATCAAGTCTCGCAAATGAGTTGAGTCATCATCCTCACTAAATGCACTACCATAGCTTATGTCAGACGAGCTTGAGGAAGAGCATGAAAAGAAGGCATCATTAATATCTAAATTTGACATACTAAGATAATATAATATAAATATATACTAAACAAAAATACAGTAAAATAGTAAAAAACACTAAAAAACAAATAAAGCTAACGTAAAACTAAAATCTAAAGATTTACAACTGTAACTTATTTCACAAACGCTCCTTTCGAGATTGGCAAAGCACTTTAATCTAAGTCAGAAAATGTACATATTAAAAACAAAACGCAAATCCTATTGTCGTTGTCACAAAATAATAAGTAAATGTATAATCTATATTGACAATATAAAACTTAAGAGTTGGCTGTATGGCATAGTTCCATTGCCTTTCTCTTCGAGAAAACCCTACTGCTGCTACTACTAAGTGCATAATCTATGATTATCACTTATCTATCTGTCAGTTCTATTACAATCAAATTTAGGTTGGTAATTTTGAAAGTTGATCGAAATTATGTTCAAAAACGCATTACAACTACCTCGAATAGATAACTAAGTTTTTAGTGTATCATCTATGAATAAGTTCAAGATACAGCCATACTACTTTCGACGAGTCGTCCTCTTGCCGATTTCTCGCTCTGCCGCTGATTTTGGTGCCGTCTTGGGTTCGTCATGAGATTTCCCAGATGACTGAGGAGCTCCTTGCGCTTTTTGAGCCGAGGGAAACTTGGTTTTCAGACGCTGAAGTTCAAACATCTGTTCAATCTTACTGCGTTTATTATCCGGGAGAAGAACGATTATTTTCCCATCTGTTGTCCAGCAGCGCTTAACGCCGAAATGAGAGCGGGCCTCCAAAAAGACATCATGACGTGATTTGGTCAGAAATTCTGATATGATGACCCTAGACCCCTTCAGGAGTGTCTTGTTCTTCCACACTTCATTGCATCGCCTCAAACTCAGGAACCTGACTAATATAGGCCTAGGCTTATTGGTGTTGGAGCCTAATCGACAGCAAGCAGTTAAGTCCTCTTCTGTGCAATCAGCCACCTTCATTTGGTTGGTTAATATACCCACAATTGCTGTTGCTGGGTCTGTGGCATCTGACTCCGGGATTCCATGAAACAAAAGGACCTTACGACGCGACGCCATCTCATGCCTGTCCAACCCCAAGAGAACAAGCTCTATCTGTGACCTCAGCATGTTGAGTGTTTGTAGTGTGAGATTCCGGAATGCGATGAAATCTTGTGACAACTTGCCTAGGTCCGTGTGTGGTGACTGGTGACTGCTCAGCATTGCTTCAAACTCGGTCATCTTCTGCACAACGCTTGATTCCACCTCTTGTAACTTAGTGTACAGATCCATGATGCGGCGCTATTGATGATGTGGCAGTAGTGATGATGTGAAGTGATATTAATAGAGAGAACTTGTTATGAGCTGTTGTGAAGCAAGTTTTGGAACCCAAATTATAACATTTAGATATGAATAGGTAAAAATATATATTTTTTAACAATTAAAACACAGAGCTCAACAAACTAGTGTATACACTTCAACTACCCACAGTAGAAAAACTTTTCTTCGGAATTCAGTAGTAAAGTTCAAGTTATTTTGATGAAATCAAAACTGAAATATTCATAACATCTTAAACAATCACCTACGAATACGGTGGTAGAGTTAACATTGTTATTTTTATTTTGACATTCAACAAGTGTGTCATACTGACATCTAAGTTGAAATAAATGATTTTGAATTTGAATAAATATTATTTATTATATTATTTTTATTCGAATAAATATTATTTATTTGTAGACAATCACAACGGTTCTATAGTTTTGGGAAGGGATTTTTTGTAACGCCATCTCGTGAAGTATTTCGTTATTACATTACAAAACAAAATTGTCCCTCCAACAGTAACAACAGTACTTGCTTCGGCAGTACATATACTAAAATACTAACAGTAACAACATTAACATTATATAATGTATAAACCGTTCAATAAGAACTGCAAACTATCCCCTTGAAGCTACAGTTTATGTAGGAATAATGACTTTTTGGCGGGAACGCGAGGTATGAAGTTGTGTGATTTGTTTTATTTTGTCTATTTAGTGTTTCTTCGGGTTTAAATGTGTAATAATTGTGGTTTATTAACTGTTTAATATCTGTGAAAGTGCACAAATGTGGGAAAATGAAACAAAGCCGCTGTACGTAACTTCTCGGTATCCTCCCACCTGTCGATGCCCATATCGTGGTTGGAGGCGTCCGTAGGGGTCGGGGTGCAGTTGAAGTACCTCGGCCTCATCCTGGACAGTCGTTGGACCTTCCGTGCTCGCTTTCAGAACCTGGTCCCTCGTTTGTTGGGGGTGGCCGGCGCGTTAAGCCGGCTTCTGCCCAACGTCGGGGGGCCTGACCAGGTGACGCGCCGTCTCTATACGGGGGTGGTGCGATCAATGGCCCTATACGGGGTGCCTGTGTGGGGCCAGTCCCTGGCCGCGGGGGTGGCGAAGTTGCTACAACGGCCGCAACGCACCATCGGCGGTCAGGGTCATCCGTGGTTATCGCACCATCTCCTTTGAGGCGGCGTGTGTACTGGCTGGGACGCCGCCTTGGGTTCTGGAAGCGGAGGCGCTCGCCGCTGACTATCAGTGGCGGGCTGACCTTCGTGCCCGGGGCGTGGCGCGTCCCAGCCCCAGTGTGGTCAGAGCGCAGAGGGCCCAATCTCGGCGGTCCGTGCTGGAGTCATGGTCCAGGTGGCTGGCTGATCCTTCGGCCGGTCGTAGGACCGTCGAGGCGATTCGCCCGGTCCTTGTGGATTGGGTGAATCGTGACAGAGGACGCCTCACTTTCCGGCTCACGCAGGTGCTCACTGAGCATGGTTGCTTCGGTGAGCTCCTGCACCGGATCGGAGCCGAGCCGACGGCAGAGTGCCACCATTGTGGTTGCGACTTGGACACTGCGGAGCACACGGCCCCGCATGGAAGGGGTGGCGCAAAAATAGGAAACGACTTGTCGTTGCCGATTGTTGTGGCATCGATGCTCGGCGACGACGAGTCATGGAAGGCGATGTTCGACTTCTGCGTGTGCACCATCTCACAGAAGGAGGCAGCGGGGCGCGTGAGAGACGCGCAAGCCCGCCGCCGTCGAGCGGGGGCCAGGGAGGTGGATCTCGCCCAAGTCCTGGCCCTCTAAGTGTTTCGGGTCCCCCTCACATGTCGGTCTGGGGACCGGCGAGGGGGGCCTAAGAAGACGACGTGCAAGCTGCTCTGCACGCGTTTTACGCAAGAGCATCCGGGTGATGGAAGACCGGCTATCCTCGACCCACGCTGGTTCTGGTCCAGCGGGGTATTCACTCTAACCGGCGCCATCTAGGCGGGCTTCGGATAGCCTGCCGACCGAGAGGGCTGGTGGTCGTAGCGCCGACGACCGCCGGTCCGGCGTCCCGAGGGGGAGGGTGATGGGAGAGATGTGCTCCGCACTAAACGCTTCACTTTCCCCCCTCTGCCTCTTCATGAGTTCTGTCTCATGCGAGGTTTGGACGTTGGTTGTTGAGCGACAGGAGGTTTTAGTCAGTTCGACTTTGACATGCCCCGCCCTCCATCCCCAGTGGAGGGCGGAAGTCCGGAGATGTCCTCCTGACCAAAAAAAAAAATCCTCCAAAAAGTCCACTGAGATCTTAATAAATGACCACCATTTTACTGAGATTATATTTCATCCCATATCATCTCATTTCATTTCACCCCAGTTGATTAATATCTCAAATTAATCATCTTCATTTCATTTCACTCCATAATATCATTTTTCATAAAAATATGAATATAAATTAAAATAAGATATGACTTAAAGGTCTCAGTTACCAGGTCATAAAATCCATTACAAATGTAGGAATAATTCCAGCGCACCCTGGCGGCCGTAGATTACCATGTATTCTCGAATATTTATAGTCTGTGGCATGTCACCTTTTACATCGAAAAAAGTCAGGATCGAAATTTTTGAGCGAGCTATAGTTTGTGGTGATAAAATTAATAATTTCAAGTAGATTAATTGTTGTAATTGATATAACTAGTCAATATCAGTAAAATAAAGTTGTGAGTGATTGATATAATGTACAATTTAGGAACCAGAAGTACCGTAAAATTAAATAAAATTTCGCAACCTCAAAAAACCGTTCTGCTTACAGTAAACACAGTGGGTAGTCTGGCGCTCCGTTTACAACGGGATTTTTTAACGGAGCTTGGCGCCAGATTCTACCGAATCTGTGGATTAAGTTTTTAGTTTGAGTGAGTTCAGAGGAGAAATAATTGTTGAAATGAGAGTATTAGAGGTCAGTGATCAACCTGGTATCAATAAATCATAACAATATAAGCTGTATTATATGTAGGATTTAATTATTACTAACATTTCTAATTATTGTAAAACATTTCTGAACGAGTGAAAGGATTCTGAACGCATGCTGTGTGAAAGGGACGGATGTAGCTCTAGCTCTTTCTCTCGCATGACGCCGCCATTAGGAGTAAGACGTGTTTAATGTGCTTTCTAAGAAATTAAATAAAAGTTATAGTTAAACCCAAGAAATAGTGATTTCATTTAGACCCACACCTACAATTTCTCGTCCGGGATACTCAGGAACATCAGGGTCTAAAATGATTTAACGTATCTACACATATTTTACGAAGCTGTCGCGTGGTGTGAACAACGCCGTGGCCGCCATACTTAACCTGCGCCGACGCCACGCCGCCGGTTACATTTTTCAAAGACGAAAGACGCATTTATACGACGATATACGACGATTCTGCACGATGGCGGAGAGCAAAAACGACGATAGCAAGAATTTAATTTACACGATGGACGCTGTGTCAAAGTTCACGGGTGATGACATCACGTACTCTTCTGCGAAGTGGACACAAGATCTCGACGATAATGCCGATATATTTGGGTGGAGCCAGCAGCAGAAACTCATTATAGCGCGACGATGTTTAGCTGGAACAGCAGAATTATGGCTAAAAGCCGAAAAAACTTTCAGAAGTTACGAAGAACTAAAAGTGGCTTTGATGAAGGAATTCCCTGAGGTGATAAACAGTAAACAAATGCATGAGACAATGAGCAGACGGAAAAAAAACCCAACGAGTCGTTTTATCAATATATGCTCGTAATGAAAGAACTCGGAAAAAGAGCAAAGTTTTCGGATTACGTCGCGATTCAGTATATAATCGACGGAATATGACTATGAATCTAACAAGTTGTTATTTTACGGGGTAACGTCGTATTCTGTGCTCAAGGAGAAATTAGTATTGTATGAAAGTTTCAAAGAGAAGTCCAAAAAAAGTGTTGATACCATGAGACGAGGTCAGCGAGACGCGGCGTTAATGCCTAGGATGAAGACGGAACCTGTGCCAACGCAGGTTCATCGATGTTACAATTGTGGTGAAAGAGGGCACCTATCTAGTTCCTGCCGCAGAGGTATCAAATGCTTCAAGTGCAACGGGTTCGGGCATAAGGGTACGGAGTGCCGCGCATCACAAGGTATGGAAGCTATAAAAGCATCAAATAATTATTATGGAGGAGGTGATAAACAAGATCGGCGATCTATGTTTGTTCGACAGCAGGAGGACGACGAGAAGAACGAGAACGAACTATACGAACGTGAGCAATGCGATTTAAATGAACAAGTGAGTGAAATGCCAAATTTTAGTTGACAACAACTAAATCATATTGTTTCGTCAAATTTATTGAATGTAAACAAACGTGATTCTATAAACATGAGTGTAAAATCAGTAAAAGTTGGTAACTATGTGACTAATTGTTTAATTGACACAGGTAGCGACTTAAATTTAATAACTTTTGATTTGTTTACAAAACTAAAATGCGAGTACATACCAGAAAAAATGTTGCTTACTGGGTTAGGAAGTTCTAAAGTATTTTCGATTGGTAAGTTCGACACAGATTTAACTATTGACAGTCACAGATATAGTATTAATTTGTATATTGTACCTACAGGTGGGATACCGTATGATGTAATACTGGGTCAACAATTTTTAGTAAATACTATCACAGTTATTGACAAGGGTTTGGTTGAGGTCAGGCCTCCTTGTTATGACATTTCGTATCAAAATGCTATCTGTCTATTTTCCAGTAGCAATGACCAGTGTACAGCGGTGAGGGAAATTATTGACAGTTACACACCTTTGAAGACTAAAGATGCACCTATCAGGCTGAAGATTGTGTTGAACGATGATGTACCAGTTTCACAAAGACCAAGACGACTAGCCATCACTGAAGAACAGTTAGTTAAGCAGCATGTTGATGCATTGAGCAGAAACATACTTTTTGTTGATGTCGAGTTACATGCAAGAGTGAAGAAGGCTCAAGCAGATGACGAAAGTTTGAAGGTTATCAGAAAAATCTTAGAAGAAAATGAGTATGAAGATTATTTCCTTGAGAATGGAGTTATTTACAAGGGTATAGAAAAGAAGTTGGTGTTACCTAAGATACTGGATATGGAAGTTATTAAGAAAGCACATTGTACAGGACACTTTAGTAAAAAGAAGATAAGGGATATTATAGAGAAAGATTACTTTATTAGTAGTAGTCGTCGTGGCCTAACGGATGAGACGTCCGGTGTATTCGTGTTGAAGCGATGCACCGGTGTTCGAATCCCGCAGGCGGGTACCAATTTTTCTAATGAAATACGTACTCAACAAATGTTGACGATTGACTTCCACGGTGAAGGAATAACATCGTGTAATAAAAATGAAACCCGCAAAATTATAATTTGCGTAATTACTGGTGGTAGGACCTCTTGTGAGTCCGCGCGGGTGGGTACCACCGCCCTGCCTATTTCTGCCGTGAAGCAATAATGCGTTTCGGTTTGAAGGGTGGGGCAGCCGTTGTAACTATACTTGAGACCTTAGAACTTGTATCTCAAGGTGGGTGGCGCATTTACGTTGTGGATGTCTATGGGCTCCAGTAACCACTTAACACCAGGTGGGCTGTGAGCTCGTCCACCCATCTAAGCAATAAAAAAAAAAAAAAAAAATATTACTAAATTGGATAGAAAAATTGAAAAAGTAATTTCTACATGTGTACCATGTCTATTAGCAAGCAGGAAGTCTGGAAAGAAGGAAGGTTTGTTAAATCCAATAGAAAAAGGAGAATTACCACTGGATACTCTTCACTGTGATCACCTAGGACCCTTAGATGCAACTAAGAAAATGTATAACTACATACTTACTATAATTGATGGATTTACAAAGTTTGTGTGAATTTATCCAGTCAAGACTGTAACAGCAAAAGAAACTGTAGAAAAATTGAGATTACATCAAAAGGATTTTGGCAACCCACGGAGGATTATCACTGACCGAAGTACAGCATTCACAGGCAGTGAGTTCCGAGAATATTGTGAAGAAGAAGACATCGAACATGTTACAATCACTACTGGAATACCTCGTGGAAATGACCAAGTAGAACGCAAATTCAAATTCAAATTCAAAATCATTTATTTCAACTTAGATGTCAGTATGACACACTTGTTGAATGTCAAAATACAAATAACAATGTTAACTCTACCACCGGTTCCAAAAAAGCCACAGTCCTGAGAAGAACCGGCGAAACAAACTCAGCGGGCTTTTTTTTTTTGTTTTTTCTCAAATATTTTCTTTTTTTTAAATAAATAGAAATATTCACAATAAAAGAAAAAACAAGTCTAAAAAAATAATAATCATGAAAAATGAAAAGGCCAGGAGCGAGCGCCTCATTCCCACGTAGTGCCATCTAGTAAATAATCCTTAACTTTATAATATGCCTTGTTGCACAAACGTTCCTTAACAGTTTTCTTAAATCTATGAACAGGTAGTAGTTGAACGTTTAGTGGGATCTTGTTGAAAAGCTGTACACCCAGCCCCCTAAAAGAGTTGCTTATTTTCTTAATTCGAGCCGCCGGCAACGCAAGCCTATGTTTGTTCCTAGTGTTCACATTGTGCAAATCGCAGACTCTGGGGAATTCTTCAATGTTTTTACGCACGTACAATAAATTTTCAAAAATGTATTGGGACGCTAAAGTTAGAATTTTGATTTCCTTAAACTTGTCCCTCAAGGATTCCCTCGGGTGCATATTATAAATAGCACGAATAGCCCTCTTCTGCAGGATGAAAATCGTTTCGACATCGGCAGCATTGCCCCATAGCAAAATGCCATAGGACATAACACTATGAAAATAACTAAAATAAACCAGGCGTGCCGTATCTTCATTAATATACATTCGTATTTTTTTTACCGCAAACGCTGCAGAACTAAGCCTACTCGCTAACTTGCATATGTGAGGACCCCACTGCAGCTTAGAATCAACTGTTATACCAAGAAAAACTGTCGAATCCACAAGCTCCAGTGTCTCTCCACTTACAGTAATATTAGTGTCAACTTGTCTAACATTAGGTGTGGTAAATTTTATACATTTTGTTCTTTTGTTATTTAATAACAGATTATTAACACTAAACCAATGTACCACGCGCGAGATAGCATCATTCACATCGTCATAATCTTCCAAATGTCGTTTAATTTTAAACAATAATGATGTATCATCAGCGAATAATACGACCTCGTGACGGGTTTCAATAAACTTAGGTAAATCATTGATATATACAAGAAATAGGAAGGGACCCAATATGGAACCCTGAGGAACACCCATATTAAGTAAGGCACCGGAAGATCTCGTTCCTTTAACGTCAACCTTTTGGATTCTTCCGGATAAATAAAATTTAATAAGTTCTAATGAAACGCCCCTAATACCATAATGGTGTAATTTCCTCAACAATGTATTATGCTCAACACAATCAAACGCTTTAGATAAGTCGCAGAAAACCCCAAGGGCATTATGCGACTCTTCCCAAGCCAGAAAAATATTTTTAATGAGATCTACACCTGCATCAATAGTTGACCGACCTCTAGTGAATACATATTGTTTGTTATGAAGCAGGTTATTGGAATTGAAGTGGTTCAAAAGTTGTTCCAGAATATTTTTTTCAAAAATTTTACTCATTGTAGGTAGTACTGAAATGGGCCTAAAGTTAGAGGGGTCAAAAGTACTACCAGATTTAAATAAAGGTATTTTGGTGAATGCTGAACGACGAAAGGAAAGATCTTCCACCGAGCGGGTGATATTTGCTCGGTAGACCGACGGTCCGAATGTTGTTGTTCGGAACTTGTATATATGCGCTTTATCTTGAAAATGTCGTAAGCGAGATTCAGGCATCTGTCAATTATCTTGCGTTGTATGATGGCTACCCGCCACATCACTCCCCTCCGAGACTGAAGGTCGTGTCATATTTAGTTATCGTTGTCCGTGCTGAGATAAGCTTGCAAGTGCCAGTGCTGCTCGAAGTTTGCGGTGAGTCGACACTGAGCTTGAATGCTGCGTGATTGTCGCCAGTGCTGCTCGAAGTCTGCGGTGAGTCGAGACTGAGCTTGAATGCTGCGCGATGAGGCAGTGTAGGTGCGTGCCGTAGGGCCAGGAAGCGCGGTGAGTCGGCTGCGATGGTCCTGTTGAGGCTGCGATGCTGGCTTGCTGTGGGACGACTGTCGATGACTTGTTTTTATCTGCGAGAATGCGGGATTGTCGTAGCCGAAGTTCTTGTTGCGCTGATGATGAATCAGAAGGTTGCGTGTTCACATCTCGTCGCAGGTCACCAGTTTGGGAAATGCTGAACGACGAAAGGAAAGATCTTCCACCGAGTGGGTGATATTTGCTCGGTAGACCGACGGTCCGAATGTTGTTGTTCGGAACTTGTATATATGCGCTTTATCTTGAAAATGTCGTAAGCGAGATTCAGGCATCTGTCAATTATCTTGCGTTGTATGATGGCTACCCGCCACAGGTATTATTTTACTATATTTCATTAGATCAGGAAACACACCACCATCAATACAGTCATTAAATATTGTAGCAAGGGAAGGTGCAATTATATCAATAATGGATTTTATAACATTAATTGAAATTCCCCATAAATCACCAGTTTTCTTAATATTAATGAGCTTGAAATTATCAATTATGTCCTTTATATCAATATTTGTGAACTTAAAGTTAACACTGCATTTATCAACATGATTTTGCAGTAATGATTCGGCGACGGTAGGAGATGAAATTAAAGATTTTGTGGTAGAAGCTGGGATATCAGCAAAGTAGTGCTCAAAGACACTGGCCACTTCTTGATGAGAAGTTATTATTCGATTATTGATTTTTAAAGTTAATTCAGCATTGCTGTTTCTGACATTCCCAGTCTCCCTATTAATAATATTCCAAGTCATTTTAATTTTGTCAGGTGCATTTTTTATAAGATTGCCTAAGTGCAATGACTTGGCCAATGTACAAACTTTTTTAAACAGCTTGGAATATTTAGAGACATACTCATGAAATGACTTATTATGATTATATGATTTTTCATGATAGAGATCGTATAATCTCTGCCTACTTTTGTGAATTCTAACAGTCGCCCATTCATTGAATGATCTTTTATTATGTAAGATCAGAGTTTTAGAAGTAAAGATGGCACTAAATTCAGAATTAATAACATTAAATAAATCCATGTAATGAACATTAGGATCTTCACTATAACAAACATTCGGAATTTTTGCCAAAACTTTACCTCTAAGCTTCTCCAAACGTCTAATATTAATAGGAACAAACGGTAGCTTTCTTGTACTATTAACATCTGAAACAGATTTAATTTTAAAAGATAAGAATTGTCCACTGTGGTCTGAACTTAAATGATTAATAATGCATTTATGTAAAGGTTTTACATTTGTGAACATATTATCTATACAGGTTGCCGATGTGCTAGTTATTCTAGTGGGCTCTGAAAATAGATTGCTAAGGTTATATGATTTTAACAATGTTCTGAGTCTAATAGTGGCATTTGTATTTTCTAATAAATTTATATTAAAATCACCACAAATAAAAACATGTTTATTAGAAACAGAAAGCTTTAATAAAACACGTTCCATTATATTTTCAAAAAAATCATATAACGAATTCGGGGGCCTGTACACACTTACAACAATGAATCGCTCAAGCTCTACACATGCCATTTCAATAATCCGTTCCACAGAGAGGCTCACAATGTCTCTACGTTCCTTACATTTATAATCTTTATTAACAATGATCAGTGAGCCACCTCGTATAGCATTCTCTCTGCAGAAGGAACTTACAACCTGGTGATTTTTAAAATTACAATTTAATTCATATTTTTTAAGCCAATGTTCAGTTACACATAGAACATTGACTTTATTATAATCTAGGAACAAATCAATTTCAAGTTCTTTACCCATCAAACCTTGTAAGTTCTGATGCACCAGGTTGATCACAGTTGTTTTCAAAGAAATATTATTTGTTGATGGGCTGTGTCCAAATAAATCATATTTACTGCAAGAGGTAAACTCTGTTGTCTTAGTAATTAATTTAAAGTACTTGGAACGGATTCCAAATTAATAGATGTCATTTTTTTTTTCTGTTCAAAAGAAGCAGTAGGTTGATTAGCCAAATTCATGGCTAGATAAATGTGTAAAAAATAATGTAGCGAGTTTGCTACTTGTCTAAAATTGTAGCTACCTAAATAGAATTTGTTAGGTTTTGTCATAATAATACATTTATTTTTTATCATGCAATTAATGTCAATAGTATAAAATATATTTTCTGATTTGCATGGTGTCATGACATAATAATTATTAACATTAGAAATGTTGAACAGTATTATTATTTCTGCTTTGACAAAGATGTGTATTGAAGAACCTGGTCACTGGTACAAATATATGACGGCGTTAACGATATTTATGTTATATAGCACGTGCAATAGGAGTGACTCACACAAGCCAGGTGCGCCGGCTGTGTCGTTCCACTCGTAAACAACAGCTGCAACAGAAGTGACTCATAAGCCAGCTGCGCCGGCTAGTATAAAAAGGCGGAACGTGCCTTGAAATGAACATTCGTTCGACTGCGTTTGCCCGGTGCATTTACTACGTTGTTACGTTGTGTGATTCAGTGACTGTTGTACGTACTGGTTAAAGATTGGATAAGTGAAAGTGAATTAAGTTATCATATTGTTGATTAAATCAGGAATCAAAAAGTGACCTCCTTTTACTTGGTGTTTAACAAAATAATGTCTACCCTCAAGCTTACATATACAAGCAAACTACAACAAGTGATAAACAGCACATACCAGCGGGCAATCTGTACTACACCATTTGAACTATTAACAGGAGTGAAACTTAAACTGAAAGAAGATTTATCAATTTTAGAATATTTAGAAGAAGAAAATAGATTGCAATTTATGAATAGGAGAGAAGAAGCACGAAGAGAAGCCAAAGCTCAAATTTTAAGAATGCAAGAGGAGAATAGAAAGACTTATAATAAACGACGTAAAGTAGAAGAAATGTACAAGGTTGGAGATCTTGTAGCTATTCAAAGGACACAATTTGGGAACGCCTTAAAATTGAAACCTAAATTTTATGGACCATATCGCATCACTAGGGAAATGGGGAAAGGTCGATATGAGGTCGAAAAAATAGACAGAAGCAAAGATGGGCCAGTACGAACTACATCAGCATTAGATTTCATGAAGAGGTGGCCTTGACTCAATCTAACTCTAGTCTGAGTGTTTAGGTGCATTGTAACACTACCCTGTTTGTTTATTTTAGGTTGATCTAGTATTTACATTGCTCATTTTGTTATTGAATAAGTAACTGTGAATAATTATCATGCATTGCTGTTCTCTGTGTCATTGTAACTTGTTTGCCTCTAAACTGATAGTTTAAACCTACTGTTTTTGTTGTGTTATGTACTAAGTAAGAGTAATTGCGGTAGGCAGCGGCTTGGCTCTGCCCCTGGCATTGCTGAAGTCCATGGGCGACGGTAACCACTCACCATCAGGTGGGCCGTATGCTCGTCTGCCTACAAGGGCAATAAAAAAAAAAAAAAAAAAAAATTACTATTTGTTTTTATTAGCTGTGTGCAGATATAGCATGATTGTTTGTAATAGGTAGTATAGGGTTTAACTAAAAATATTTTTGTAGCGTTATTATTGTGTAAAATGTTTAAAAAAAAAAAATAGCATAGTAGTATTAGGTACATTAAGGTAAAGTTAGAGAATTTATTTTTGTTATTTTTATTTTTAATTCATAAGAACTATTTTATTATTTCAGTACTTTCAGTCTGAGGCCAGACTGATGTGCAGGAAGGCCGAGTTGTATGATTTAATTATTACTAACATTTCTAATCATTGTAAAACATTTCTGAATGAGTGAAAGGATTCTGAACGCATGCTGTGTGAAAGGGACGGATGTAGCTCTAGCTCTTTCTCTCGCACGACGCCGCCATTAGGAGTAAGACGTGTTTAATGTGCTCTCTAAGAAAAAATAAATAAAAGTTATTGTTAAACCCAAGAAATAGTGATTTCATTTAGACCCACACCTACATATATTTAAATTCAAATAAATCTTAGAAGACAAATTTTTAGTATTGACACTTAAACTACATTCACGAAAGAAAAATGATATAATTTAATAATATTAACATTATTATATATTTGCAAAATTTGGCGGCACACACAAGTGTCGCGGCATAGTGGTTGAGAATCACTGGTCTAAAATATGATAAGCTAAAATCTAATTACATTTGCATCGTCTGCGGAATGAATCATAGGATTTATGACTGTTCCGTATTTAAAGAGAAGAACATTGATGGGCGTTTAGCTGATGTTAAATTATACAAATTATGTAAAAATTGCTTAAGGCAAGGCCACCCCGAGCGCGAATGTCGTGTAGGTCCGTGTCGAATTTGTCAGAAAAAACATAATTCCCTGTTGCATAACCCGGAGCAGCCAGTGGTCAACCACGCCTCCACAGAATGTTACAATCAGGACGAAATAACTGTGCACCTGTAATCAAAGGTGCACTGAAGTACTACTATGCACCGCCCTAATCGAGGTGGTGAATCCGAGAACAAAGGAAACACAAGTAGTACGTGCATTGCTAGACTGTGGCAGTCAGTCATCGTTTATAACTAAACGTTTACAACAAAAACTATCACTCGATTCACGTCCCATAGACTCACTCAAGGTCATTGGGATTGGCAATAATTGTTCAGATAGGGTTGTCGAAAAATGTGACGTTCAATTAAAGTCACGAAATACAGACTTCAATGTATTGTTGTTTTGTTATGTCTTAAATGAGATAACTAGTAATTTACCGAGATCATCGAGCAATTTTAATAAATTAATAATACCTGACGACATCCAGTTGGCCGATCCAACCTTTTATAAGCCGGCGTCTGTTGACATGTTGATCAGCGCTGATATTTTTTGGGATGTTTTAGGCAACGAGCAAAAATGTCTTGGTCCTAGAGTTCCTAAATTACGCAGTTCTAAATTAGGATGGTTGGTGTCCGGACCGCTAATGGACTCACTTACTGTTGCCAGTGCTGCTAACTGTAACCACGCCACGATGACGTCAGACGAAATACATAGCTCGCTAGAAAGGTTTTGGAAACTGGAAAAGGTTTCATTCGCCAAAACTGAATCCGAGAATGATGAATTTTGTGAAATGCACTTTTTAGAAAATACTAAAAGACTGGAAGATGGCCACTTTTGTGTTAAATTGCCCATATCGTCTTCCCCAGATTGCTTAGGCGATACTTACGTACTAGCCAAAAGACGATTGTTCAGGCGGAATCCTACATTAAGTTCAGAATACTAAAGTTTCATAAATGAGTACTCTACACTCGGACATCTGTCTCCATCTACCATAACAAGGCCTGTCCCTTCCTACTTTCTCTGTCACCATGCTGTTCTAAAACAAGACAGCGAATCCACCAAGCTTCGCGTCGTGTTTAATGGCTCGGAGAAATCGTCATCAGGATATTCTCTAAATGATATCTCGATGGTGGGGCCTAACGTTCAAGACTCATTGTTTAGTATATTAATTCAAGCGCGTCATTTCAAATATATATTAACTGGCGACATCGAGAAAATGTATAGACAAGTTCAGGTAGATGAAACCGACCGAGATTTGCAGCTTATTGTATGGCGGGACGATGAGTCTGAGCACATAAAAACGTTACGGATGAACATTTTGACGTACGGTACCGCGAGCGCAAGTTATCTGAGCACGTGCTGCTTAGTTCAATTAGGGGAGGTTTCACTTATAAAAACTATAATAAAACATGATTTTTACGTCGACGACCTTATCACCGGAGCCGATGACAAACAGCTGTTAAGGTACATTCAGAGCGAAGTTACTCGTGCATTGAGAACCGGTTGTTTTAATCTACGAAAATTCAAGAGTAACTCGAAAAACTTATTCGTGGACTCAGACGCAAATATTCAACAAAACTTAGTGATAAGTGAATCGTCGAGCACTCTAGGCTTAGGATGGAGTCCGACAAATGATACATTTCATTTTCCTGTAAAAATACAACTTAACCAAATGTTGTAACAAAGCGTTCAATTATGTCTAATGCATTCAAGATTGTTGACCCCTTGGGTTTATTAAGTCCTTTCATCATACAACCTAAAATGTTGCTGCAAAAACTGTGGAAACATAAGCTGGATTGGGACCAGTCTGTTCCACTAGATATAAGTAATGAGTAATGAGTGGGAAAGATTTTACAAAGGCATGCTGTCTTTAAAAAATTTAGAAATCCCTAGACGAGTTTTGTGCGACTCGCCTACAAAAATAGAACTGCATGTATTCAGTGATGCATCTCCAAATGCATACGAAGCATGTATATACATGCGATCAATCGACGAACACGGTCAAGTCACTTGTAGATTACTAACTTCGAAGTCCAAGGTAGCACCGTTAAAGCCTACGACTGTACCTCGCTTAGAGCTGTGCGCTGCTTTGCTCGCTGCCAAACTAAGTAGGTCAACATTGCAGTCACTTAGGTAAAATATGCGCCTGCGCGCGTCGTGCACTGGTGTGATTCTAGTATAGTACTTGCGTGGATAAACAATAATCCAAATAAATTAAAGGTGTTTGTTGCTAATCGCGTTGCCGAAATAATACAACTCAGATAAACCATCATGGCGATATGTACCGACCGCAGTCAACCCTGCTGATCTAATTTCGCGGGGGGTGGATGCCCTTCAGTTAGTAAACATGCCATTATGGTGGAGTGGACCTAACTTCATAACCTACCTAACTAAAGGACCTAACTAAAGACGAGTCAGAATGGCCTCTGTTAAACGAAAAAATTTATTATTTACCTGAGACAAAATCTAACACTGTTATCATAGACATAGAAAAAAATCAATCAACAATCTGGCAATGATAAGTGGACTGTAGTGCAGAACAAAAGAAAGTATAAGAACAAATTCATAACATCTAGAGGTATAGCGCGCATTGATGAAAATAGTAAGCTTAAGCCAGCTGATTCTAAGATACCCCTGTTTATCACCAATGTCCACAAAGATGTTTCAGTGGAGGATGTGGCAGAGTATATATTCACCAAAACTAAAGAAGAAGTTGTTCCTATTAAGATTAAAATGGCGAGGGAACGTAACTACAACGCCTTTAAAATATATGTGAGCAAAATTAACATGCATACGTTTCTTGATGACAGTACGTGGCCTGTCGGTATATCATTCAGGCGCTTCGTACATATGACAGGGAAGAATGAGAGCCATCAACAAAGTGTGGCTGTGAGGCATCAAACGACAAATATCGTTAATGGATAGACGGGGAAATGTAAGATTCGTTTCGTTTAACTGCAAGTCTCTGAAAAGGTCGTTAGACGGAGTAAGAGATCTATGTGGCAAAGCTGATATCATTGCGCTTCAGGAGACGTGGTTACTGCCTCATGAGTTGTCGGAGTTGGAGGCAGTTAGTACGGATTTCGGGAGTACGGGAACATCAGCGGTAGATGTCTCAGCTGGCCTTTTGAAGGGCAGGCCATATGGAGGGGTAGCCATACTTTGGAGAAAGGGTGTTTTTCGATCGGTCACTGTTATCGATTGTGGTGATGCTCGTTTATCAGCGGTAAAATTGCAAGTGAGTGGGGCGTCTATTATGGTTTTTAGTGTGTATATGCCAACTGATTGTGCTGAGAATCTGCCAGCGTTCACACAGTGCTTGAGCTCGATCAGTGCTATTGCAGAATAAAATAGCGATTGTTCGGCGGTTTACGTTCTGGGTGACTTCAATGCACATCCAAGTGAGCTCTTCTGTAATCACTTATTAGACTTTTGTAATGACCAGCACTGGATTTGCGTAGACCTTAATAGTATGAATACCGATGATACCTACACCTTCATTAGCGAGGCACATGGTTGCGTGAGATGGTTGGATCATTGTGTTGTCACAAATGCAGCGCTGTCGACAGTGATTAACGTGTTAGTCGAGTATGACGTGCAGTGGACTGATCATTTCCCACTGGTAATTGATTGTAACTTGGATTTAGTGTCGTATAAACAGTTACCAATCTCTGCACCGGTGTTCAGTGGGGTTATTTGGCGTGAACGTACGGCTGAGCAAATCCGGAAATATAACAAACTATGTTGTGCTCAACTGCGAGAAATTGATTTTCCGATGGAAATGAGTAGTTGCTGTGATGGAATGTGCTCCAATGCAGAGCACAAGTTATTAATAAAAAATATGTACTTAAGACTGGTCACTACGTTGTCGGATGCAGCAACAGCTACTTGTAAAAGGGTCAAGCCTCGAAGGGGGGGTGGTTATGTTGCGGGATGGAACAAGTATGTTGTAAGCTACCATAGGGAGGCCAGGTCGAGGTTTTTGGCCTGGGTAGAAGATGGAAAGCCTAAGAATGGTCAGACGTATGTTGACATGGTAGAAAGTAGGAAGTTGTTTAAGCAGAAGTTAAGATGGTGCCAGGATAGGCAGGAACAAATTAAAATGGATTCACTTGCATCCCATCATTCCGCTAATAATTTCCCACAGTTCTGGAAAGATACCGGAAAATTTAACCAGAAACCTGGCCTTCCTGTGAGTATTAATGGTATTTTTGACCATCACTTGATTGCAAATGCGTTTAGTAAACACTTCAAGGTGACACCGCAGCGTAATACTGGTGTGTTTCGGTCGCCCGTTGCTGGAACCATCATCCAGAAAAGGGATATCAGTTTTACATCGAAGGAGGTTAAAAGAGTTATTAACAGCATGCATAGAGGTAAATCCCCTGGATATGATGGTCTCTGCATCGAGCATCTTAGGCATGCTGGAGTCCACCTGCCACGCGTCCTATCCTTGTTTTATAATCTCTGCCTTTGCCATAGTTACTTACCAGAGGAACTTACTAAAACTATAGTGATTCCAATTATTAAGAACAGAACTGGGGACGTTTCTGATATGAATAACTATCGACCCATCTCTCTTGCGACCATATTAGCCAAGGTGTTGGACGGCTTGCTTGATAACATTCTTAACAAACATATTAAACTGCATGAAGCCCAGTTCGGTTTCAGAAATGGGCTTTCCACTGAAAGTGCGATATTATGTCTTAAGCAAGCTGTTCAGTACTATACGGACAGGAAAACACCGGTATACGCGTGCTTCCTAGACTTGTCTAAGGCGTTTGACACAGTCCTATATGATAAGCTTTGGGACAAACTGGGCAGGGCGGGTATACCAGTTGAGGTCATATCAGTGTTACAGGAATGGTACCACTGCCAGCGGAACCAGGTGAGATGGGCGGGAGCTTTGTCCGGGCCATATGGCATGGAGTGTGGCGTGAGGCAGGGGGAGCTGACCTCTCCTTTGTTATTTAACTTGTACATAAATGACCTTATCGGTGAGCTCAGCAGCACTCATACCGGTTGTCATATTGATAGTGTATGCGTCAATAATATTAGCTACGCGGACGATATGGTGCTGCTGGGACCATCGGTAGGTGCTATTCGTAAGATGCTGGCTATATGCGAGACCTACGCTGGGGAGCATGGACTGACCTACAGTAAAGCAAAAAGTAAAGTTCTGCTTTTCAAGGGTAAGTCAGGTGCACCTGTTCCAGTTTGTGTTCCTTCAATTAAATTATATGATGAGGAACTGCAGAGAGTGACCAGTTTTAAGTACCTGGGCCACATTGTAACGGATGATTTGTCCGATGACGCAGATTTGGAGCGGGAGCGCAGGGCATTGGCGGTCCGAGGAAACATGGTTGCCCGTAGATTCGCTCGGTGCTCCTCCCTAGTAAAAATTTCTTTGTTTAAGGCATTTTGCCAATCGTTTTACGCGAGCAGTCTATGGGTGAATCATACTCAGTGGGCTGCCAGGGTCCTGCGCGTTCAGTATAACAACATCTTCAGGGTGCTATTGCGGCTGCCTCCCTACTGCAGTGCGTCGCAAATGTTTGCTGATGCCCGGACGGATGGCTATCAAGCTATAATCCGAAAAAAGGTTGCCTCTTTTTTAAGACGAGTGAGAGAAAGTAGTTCTTTTTTTCTCCTCGAGACGTCGAACTGAACAGACGTGTAGTACCGATTATAATAATTTTTTTATAGTTTGAAATTTTTGTGTATTTTACTCAAATTTAATTGGACTAATTTGCGAAGATCGGTGCCTCTCGTTTCATCTTTGGTTAATCTACATTTGGAGCGGCGTCCATTTTGGATTGTGTCGGACGTCTCTTTCGATTTTGCTTGAAGTGTGAGAGTGCGGTCAGTTTGTGAGTGATAAATTGCTTTGCTTAAACGAGATATTTATTGTTTGAAAAACAAGTGGGCTTGAGGACGGATTCGAACCATCGTCCCTCGGTGGGCAACCTCCGGTCTTACCTGTTGCGCCAAGCGAGCGATGCGCTTGCGCTTTGAACTTTTCAATCTGTACCTGCTTTGTAGTGCATTCATATGAATACTCGCTTATGCGTCATACCTGTTTTTTTTTTACTACTACCGACTTTGTATAGATAAAGATAAAACATTGATTATGCAGTGCCACGGATGTCTTATGGTACTAATAGAGTCTAATTGTTTGAAATGCAACAATTGTTCTTCCGAGTATTGCTATAAATGCTTGAATATTACTGTGGAATCTGCCAAGAATCTGAATCCCGCGCAACTCGCTTCACTGCGTTGCCCATACTGCCTGAATGTAACTCGACGTAAGATCATAAATAAAGACAATACTCCCTGCCGGCCTTCCCTTGTGCAAGATTGTTCGCTGGATGAAACCATGAATGCTTCTTTTAGCATTGTTTCTAATGAGACACCCCAACAATCTGACAGTTTTATTCATAGCATTACGAGCTTAAAGACTGAACCCGTTACAATGGAAAGCATTAGTAAGCTTTTCGATTCCAAATTATCTTTAAATTCAGCTTTTGTCTCAAACCTGCGTTCAGCCCTAAAAAAGGATATTGAAGATATAGTAGCTGTCGAAGTAGACCATGCGTTGCAGCATTTTAAAAACGAATTAACGGCCACTACTGACTTCATTACTGCTGAGCAAAGGGACTTTAAATTGGCTATAGAAGACAAAGAAAAGCGTATTAAGTTTCTGGAAGCAGCACTTCTTAAAACTCAAACTGACGTTTCCAAGCTGCAGAGTCGCACAGCTACAATAGAAAAAATTTCAAGAGATTTAAATATTGAAATTCATGAAATACCTGAGAGTAGAAACGAAAATGTTTTGGATTTGTTTAAGAGACTGTGTGAATGTCTACAAGTTGTTATTTCCGATAATGACATTCGCGCCTGCCGCAGAGTAGCCAAGATGAATACTAGCTCGGTTCGGCCACGAAATATCTTGGTAACGCTGTCTTCGCCGCGACTTCGCGATCAACTACTCTCAGCTGCTACGCGGTTTAATAAATCTTCCCCCAATGAAAAATTGAGTACTACTCATCTGGGTATAAATGGTGAGCGCCGTAGGATTTATTTATGTGAACATCTATCGCCAGATGCGAAAGAATTGCACAGCTTGGCCAGAAAATTTTGTTTCGAGAATAAATATAAGTATGTTTGGGTTCGCTTTGGCCAAATTTATATTCGTAAGGATGAACAATCCCCGGCTTTCCATGTAAAGAATATAGACTCGTTAAATAAGTTATCTTAAGTTAAAATAATAAATACTAGACATATATTTCGTTTTCCCTTGTTATATAATAATTATGGTTAGTGTATATTATCAAAATGTTAATGGGATACGTAGTAAATTAACTCAGTTTTATATAAATGCACTAAACTCAAATTTTGATATTGTTTGCCTTACGGAAACGAATTTAAATAACAGTGTTTTTGATGGTGAAATAATAGATGATCGCTATAATGTTTATAGACGAGATCGTGCTGAAACTCACTCTAAAAAACAGGAAGGTGGTGGAGTGCTAATTGCTATTCATAAACGATTTAAAGTTATTCGTCAGACACGTTGGGATAGCCGTTTTGAAGATATTTGGATTACCGTTATGCACGAAAAAAATTGTGTTCCTAATATTAATATCTGTGTTTGTTACTTGCCTCCTGACATGAATTATAGTGATATAGATTATTTTTATTCACACTGCCAAAACATTATTTTAAACGAAGTTCCTGATGATTACTTTTTATTAGTTGGAGATTTTAATACTCCTAACATACAATGGCCATCATTAACTTCTTCATATTTCTATCGAACTACTTTAACACATATTCCAAATAAAAAGTCTGATAGTTTAATAGAACTCGTAACTACTTGTGGTCTTAAGCAAGCTAATATGATTTTAAACACAAATAAGCGTATTCTTGATCTCGTGCTTTCTAATTTGGAGACTGTTACTGTTAATGAAACAACCGAATTAAGTCTACTAGACAGATATCACCCCTCAATATTGATAAATATTCCTCAGTATAGCTTATCTAAATCTCTAAAACAAAATCCCCGCAAAAGTTTAAATTTCTTCAAGTGCGACTTAAATAAAGTTAAGTATGAATTAAATTTAACAGACTGGTCTGAAATTCTAAATCACGATGATGTTAATGTATGTTGTGAAATCTTTTACAGTACATTGTTTGGCATAATCAATAAATATACCCCGGTTACTAATGTTAAACACCATAGATATCCAATCTGGTATAACAAGTCTTTAATCAAGTGCAATGAAGAGAAAAATAAGTATCACAAATTATTTAAAAAATTTAAAAATCCACGCGATTATGACGTATTCTCACTTCTCAGGAAAAGATGTAAGAAATTGGCTGTTGATTGTTACAATAACTATGTATCTTCTATTGAAAACTCACTTAATAAAAATATTAAAATCTTTTGGAGTTACGTTAACAATAGAAGAGTCCATGGATCTAACACATCTCTTCCACAGGCCATGAAGTTCGGTGAAACGATTGCAACTAGCGGATTGAGAATAAGTGAGCTTTTCTCACAATATTTTAGCTCTGTTTATGAGAAAGACACAGCTGCCAACTTTTCTTATACTTTCGATGAGCACATGTACTTTAGGGATCGCATAAGTAATACATTATCTTCTATTGTACTTGATGAGGGCGAGGTTTTTCTCAAACTTAAGTTACTTAATATTAGTAAGGGTGCTGGACCTGATCGAATACCCCCCTACTTTATTAGGAGTTGTAGAAATGAGTTAGTTTCTCCTTTATGTAAACTTTTTAACAAATCCCTTGCTAGTGGTGTTTTCCCTAATCTATGGAAAACCGCATATATCATACCCATTCATAAAAGTGGTGATAAATCGAGATGTGAGAATTATAGACCAATAAGCATATTATCATGTTTTGCCAAAATTTTTGAATCTTTAGTTTACATGTATCTTTATAATCATTTTAAACCTCTAATCTCTGAAAAGCAGCACGGGTTCTTAAAAAACAAGTCTACTATAAGCAATTTATTAGTATATAAGGATTTTCTTTGTAAATCTTTTGCTGCTGGAGGCCAGACTGATTCTGTCTATACAGACTTTTCCAAGGCTTTCGATAAAGTCAATCATCGTATTCTACTTCATAAACTAGTCTCGTACGGCATACACGGTAACTTATTTCGTTGGATCTCTTCTTACCTCAACAAGAGAAGTCAGTTGGTGGCCTTGAAGGGCTTTCTCTCGTCACCTGTCACAGTAACATCGGGCGTACCGCAGGGCTCTAATCTCGGACCCTTGCTTTTTAATATATTTGTGAACGACTTAACTGAATATTTAGTTTGTAATCATTTATTATATGCGGATGACTTAAAAATATTTCACAATATTTCAAGTCCAGCTGACTGCTCCCTTTTGCAGCAAGACTTAGATACATTAGTTAAATGGTGTAATTCTAATCATATGTTTTTAAATAGTAGCAAATGTTTTGTTATTTCATTTACAAATAAACGAAATAGAATCATTAATAATTACTTTTTGAACAATAGTGTCTTAAATAGGTCCGTTGTCGCTAAAGATTTAGGTATTATCTTTGATGAGAAACTTTCATTCCGTTCACATTATCAATATATAACTTCTAAAGCTAATCAACTTTTAGGTTTCGTTCTCAGATCAAGCAAAGACTTCAAGAATCCTCATTCGGTATTATACTTATTTTTTTCACTTGTGAGAAGTCTCTTGGAATATGCTACACCAATATGGTCTCCGTTTTATAAAGTTCATATAGATGATATTGAAAGAGTGCAGAAAAAATGTCTTAGGATATTAGCTTACCGTTTGAAACCAGGTCGAAATAATCTTAATTATGAATATAGACTAACCCAATTCAAAATTGAATCTTTATCTCTTCGTCGTAAATACTTTGACTTAGTCTATTTGTACAAAATCATACATTATATAATAAATTCAAGTGATTTAATTTCGCAAATATCTTTTAATACCAGATATACTGCGCGTAGATCACATTGCACTAATCTTTTTGCACTTGAAGTTCACAAAAATAACATCTCATACTTTAATCCCATTGTTAGAATGGCACGACGTTATAATGAGTTGGCAAGTGACAACACTGATCTTGATATATTTGAGAGTAATTTTTATAAATATTGTAAATTAGTTAAACATATTCTCAAATAATTAATATTGTCCAGTTAATAATACATTAGATCTAATTTAATCAGATAGTAACTTACATATGTGTGTGGTGAGTGTGTGTGCGTGTGGCTGTGTGTGTGTGTGTGTGTGTGTGAGTGTGAGCGTATGTGAGTATGTATACATCGTATTTAGGCATCAGTTCAGTTGTAAAAAAATTTTCTGTATGCACCTGTTTTGAATTGCAATCCAGATTGTTATGTTAAACATTTAAACTTATAATTTCTTTGGTTGTAATTTGTTTTGTGCATCAATAAAAAGAATAAAAAAAGTAGTAATGGCATCCTCGGGATGATTGCTTCTCGCGCTGATTGTCCGATCCAACATAAATGGATGTGTATAATTACCGGACAAGACTGACATATCCTTATTATTATTTTACTCTTCATTATGAAATGTGTATGATTTTCTTTTTTATTTTATTTTTTCTCCAAATTAATTGACTGATTGACATAATGATAGCTAATATTGACATAGAGTGGTTACTACTGTATTGATATAATTATGTGTTTCTAATTCATTTCCTTTGTATATTTAATTAATTGAATTAGTATATTGTTCATTTTCTATTTGTATTGTTGAACTGTTTGTGTGCTGACTATTGTATTTGTAAGCTTGAGGGTAGACATTATCTTGTTGAACACCAAGTAAAACGATGTCACTTTTTGGTTCCTGATTTAATCAACAATATGTTATCTTAACAATTCACTTTAACACTTGTCCAACTTTAACCAGTACGTACAACAGTCACTGAATCACACAACGTAACAAGGATATAGTAAGTGCACCAGGCAAGCGCAGTCCAACGAATGTTCATTTCAAGGCACGTTCCGCCTTTTTATACTAGCCGGCGCAGCTGGCTTATGAGTCACTTCTGTTGCAGCTGTTGTTTACGAGTGGAACGACACGGCCGGCGCGCCTGGCTTGTGTGAGTCACTCCTATTGCACGTGCTATATAACATATCAAATCAAATCAAATCAAATCAAAAAAGTTTTATTCAACATAAATGAAAGTACATACTTGTTGAACGTCAAAAGAATTACCGCCAATTCACAAGAATTAGCCTCCGTCCTGAGAAGAATTGGCAAGAAACTCAGCGGGCATGTTTTTTTTTTTTTTTTTAAATATTAGATTTTTATTTTAAATATTTTTTTTTTTTAAATATTCATATTACAATAAGTAATTATAACATAACAATTTTACAATATTGAAATTCCCGGAGCGAGCAACTCATTCCCACTTTGTGCAATCTTCTAGATAATCATTGACTTTATAGTAAGCTTTATTGCACAGATGTTCTTTAATAGTTTTCTTAAACCTATGTATATGTAGGTTCTGAACATCTTGTGGGATTTTGTTGTACAGGCGCACAGACAAACACCCGAATGAATTTCGTATCTTATGTAACCTACTCATCGGCACAACAAGCTTGTGTTTGTTCCTAGTATTTCTATTATGTATGTCCGACATCTTAGGAAACTCCTCAATATGTTTACGAACATACATCAAATTTTCAAAGATGTACTGGGATGGCATAGTGAGAACTTTAATTTCTTTAAATTTTTCCCTCAGGGATTCCCTTGAGTGCATGTTATAAATAGCACGTATAGCTCTTTTCTGCAGAATAAATATCATTTCTACATCGGCCGCATTGCCCCATAGCAAAATGCCATAGGACATGACACTGTGGAAGTAACTAAAGTAAACTAAACGAGCCGTGTCCGCATTTGTTAACATTCTAATTTTTTTTACTGCGTATGCTGCAGAGCTAAGCTTACTCGCCAATTTATGAATATGAGGTCCCCACTGCAGTTTGGAGTCCACTGTTATACCAAGAAATACGGTTGACTCAACAAGCTCCAATGATTCCTCAGAAACAATTACATTACTATCTACTTGTCTCACATTTAAAGATGATTTAATACATTTTAAAGTAAATTTAATACATTTCGTTTTCTTACTATTCAATAATAGGTTATTGATACGGAACCAATGAACCACACACGAAATCGCATCATTCACTTCGTCATAGACTTGTAATTGTCGTTTAATTTTAAATAATAAAGATGTATCATCTGCGAATAATACGACCTCGTGTCGGGACTCAATAAAACTAGGCAAATCGTTTATATATATTAGAAATAAAAAAGGACCCAAAATGGAACCCTGAGGTACACCCATTTTCAACGTGGTGCCTGAAGATCTATTTCCTTTCACATCTACTGTTTGTATCCTTCCTGATAAATAGGAAGTAATAAGTTCCAATGCACCATCCCTAATACCATAGTGATGTAGTTTCCTCACCAATGTTTCATGTTCAACACAGTCAAATGCTTTGGATAAGTCACAGAAAATTCCAAGACAATCATGCGATTCCTCCCAAGATTGAAATATATTTTTGATTAGATAAGCACCTGCATCAGTTGTAGAGCGACCCCTTGTAAACCCGAATTGTTTATTATGAAGCAGGTTATTTGAATTGAAATGTTCTAAAAGTTGTGTCAAAATAATTTTTTCAAAGATTTTACTCAACGTAGGGAGTACTGAAATAGGTCTATAGTTAGAGGGGTCATCAGTACTACCAGATTTAAAAAGAGGAATCACTTTACTATGTTTCATTTAGTCAGGAAATACACCACACTTAATACAATCATTAAAAATACTAACAAGATGAGAAGCAATAATGTCTATTACAGACTTCAAAACCTTTACTGATATTCCCCACAAGTCAGCTGTATTTTTTACATTAAGGCTATTAAAACTTTTTATTATATTGTTTGAATTAATTTTCTTAAATTTAAAAATTTCATTGCATTTCTTGACATGGTTATGCAATAATATTTCAGCTGCTGTGGGGGATGAATTTAGAGATGTGGTAGTTGAAACTGGAATGTCAGAGAAAAACTTTTCAAAAGCATTAGCCACATCTTCATGACTAGTTACCAATTTATCGTCTATTTTTAACGAGAATTCTTGATGGCTATTTCTGACTTTTCCACTTTCTCTACCAATGATGTTCCAAGTCATCTTTATCTTGTCAGGGGCATTTTTGATTAAATCACTTAAATGTAAAGATTTTGCCGCTAAACAAACTTTTCTAAATAGTTTGGAATAGTTCCTGACATATTGATGAAATGTTTCATCATTATTATAAGCTTTTTCAGAGTACAGATCATACAATTTTTTTCTACTTTTGTACACTCCGGTGGTGGCCCACTCGCTGAACACCGTTTTGTTTTTTAATGTTACAGTTTTAGGAATAAATACATCAGTAAAGACCATATTAATTCTCTCAAACATATTCTGGTATGATAAATTTGGGTTTTTGTTATAAATAATTTCTGAATGTTCTTGCTTAATATTATTTCTAAACTTCTCAATTCGAAATATATATCGTTATATCTCATAAATATCGTTAACGCCGTCACGGCCATACTGACGTGCGCTCGTCCTCGTGCGCGAATTCTTATGGTATGTCTGTGAACAACAAACGTGTTCGTTCATCCTGACATTAACGGATGCAACTTAAAACGTGGTCTATGATATTAACAATCTAGTACGGTTCGGTTCGCATAATTCTTCAGAAAATCCTATACTGGCTATAAATAACCTTCAGACTGCTTACATACCTGGGCCAGTTCCTTCACACTTTCCCCTTCAATGACTTCACACTTTCTTTTTTTTTTTTCCTCTTTTTTTTTTTGCTAGTCCGGATTAACATCTCTCTAGCCACATACAATTCTCTTTTTTTTTTTTCTTTTTTTTTTTTTTAATCTGCGTGTACGGTAGCGTTTGTTAAAACATTTCTTAAACCAGAACATTTATACGGAATTTCTTCAGAAATAGTGCGAGACCGACCATCGTTTTCTACATTTCCAACACCTGCACCTGAGGTGCCTGAGCTTACAGACATTGTATCACTACCCACAGACTATGTTTGCTGTACCGCTATTTGCGGACAAAAATGTCGCTTCTATTGTCAGTGATAGAGTCGTCATCATTAAGATCAGTTTCATGAACAAGATTAATTAACCCATCTGTGTACGCCGTCACGTCATCGTCACTATAATTTTCAGAAATTTCTAGTAGGCCTGACGGGCCTCGAGGTATTTCACGTAAGTTTTCATGGGGAAATTTGTACACTCTATTAGAACTATTTACATGTCTCAATTTATACCTATCGTTTTCCAAAACAGCAGTAATGTTGAAGGGACCTTTACATTTTCGGTCAACTTACGAAAACAAAATCCCCAGCGGAAAAGAGTTTGACTTTAGCTTTGCCTCGACTAAACCAAGCTTCTGTTTGTGCCCTTTTTTTATGTTTTCGCCGGTCTTCGACCGTGCTAAATCAAGATCTAATCTAGAGGGATTATCACTCTGTTGAAACTTTAGATATTTCAAGTGAACTACCCTGAACGGCAAACGTCTATTCTATTGGAGTAAACCCTGTTACTCGACAACGTGCACTATTAAGGGCGAGTTGAATATCCCCTAAGTGCTCTTGCCATCATGATTGGTCTAAGTTACTTTCAGATCAAAGAGTGACTTGTTCATGAAACCGCTTACCATTGAATAAATTACTATGACTTTGTTTTATAAGACTACATTCTGACCCTGAATGGAACATAAAGGGGAAGCCAAAACCACTTATCTGTAACACACTGAAGCTCTGGAACACACGTTGACGTCTCTGGTTGGACCTGCCACAGCACCTGGAGCAGTGTCGTTTTTCTTCTTGTAGCGCATGGAACACCCAGAAGCTACATGGCTCGCATCACCGCACACGTAACAGCCGACTTGCAGGCGAGAGCCGGGCGCCCACGGATGAGGAGGTTGTTCAGGTTTTGCAGGCTGTATTTTTGTGAGGCAAGTAGTAGCTCGAGCCTTAAGCGAATGTGTGAGAGTCAAAATTAAATCGACACCATCCAATACTTCAACTACTTTAAACGGCCCTTTAAACTTCGTATCTAATTTCGTTTGATTATGCTCTTCGTATTAATGTGTGGACGAGCTCACAGCCCACCTTGTGTTAAGTCGTTACTGGAACCCATAGACATCCACAGCGCAAACGCACCACACACCTTGAGATAGAAGTTCTAAGGTCTCAGTATAGCTACAACCGCTGCCCCACCCTTCAAACCGAAATACACCACTGCTTCACGGCAGAAATAGGCAGGGTGATGGTACCCGTGCGGTCGATGGCACTATACGGAGCACCCGTCTGGTGCCACGTCCTTACCCACGAGAACGTCGCCGCGCTGCGACGCCGGCAGCGCGCGATCGCAGTTATTCAATGATACCTCACAGTCTCCTACGAGGCGGCGCGCCCTAGCGCAAGTGCAGCCGGAGCGCGGGGGCTCCAATATCGGCAGTCCGTGCTGGAGGCGTGGTCTCGTCGTTTGGCGGACCCGTCAGCCGGCCTCCGTACCGTCGAGGCGATCTGCCCGGTTCTCGCGGACTGGGTGGGCCGCGACCGCGGAAGTCTCACCTCCGGCTACCTGTGCAGACTCACAAGACATTTTACCACCATGCAAACTTCTTACCGCAACAAATCTTACCAGCCACCACGCAAACTACAATTTTACGGGTTCCACCTCTCTTACACGATGTTACTCCCACACTGAGGAAGCCAACCGCGAACACTTGTCAAGCACGCACAAGCACGCACTTCAAAGGAAAAACCTGCATCCGCCAGCGGAACCCGAACACCGCCGCATCGCCAGACACGAACGCACCGGACGTCTTATCTTACAGGTCACGACGATTTCAGATGTGTCAATTTTTCTTCCCCACGGAAACTTGCTTGCTTTCTTGTTTGCTTGCTTGCTGGAGCCCGAAGTCATCGAACGTGTAGTGTTATTGGTATTGAATCGAGTAGATTCTAAAATTTCAGCGACAATTCACAGTCTCATGTCCTGGTTTACTGTACTAGTGCCATGTAACTCTAGCAGTAGTCATTGGCTTAAAAACGGTTCGTGTCGGAACTACCCACTCGTCATGACAGATCCATTATTGCGATCGAAGTTTCACTTGAGATTTGCATTTGCCTTAATTTCTTGCAATAGCTTGTTACGTGTTGTATTTCCGTTAGTAAACGCCATGTGATGACGTCGACAGTCAAACTGGGCAACATGAGCCAGAACGTAAGATGTGACGATTTCTTCGCGGCTCAGATCTTCCATCGAGGTAACAGAGACGTTATTACACGACTTACGTATGCTGCATTCACGCTCTTGTGGCGTACCACTACTAGTATTCTGATCTGCATCATGTTTTTTTTGCTGTACTTCGAACATGTTCAAACACGTCACGCCAGTGAGAGTAGAGTCCTGATCTCACTTCTGATGTAAGCTTGAGGGTAGACATTATCTTGTTGAACACCAAGTAAAACGATGTCACTTTTTGGTTCCTGATTTAATCAACAATATGTTATCTTAACAATTCACTTTAACACTTGTCCAACTTTAACCAGTACGTACAACAGTCACTGAATCACACAACGTAACAAGGATATAGTAAGTGCACCAGGCAAGCGCAGTCCAACGAATGTTCATTTCATTTTTTTTTTTTTTTTTTTTTTCCTACCTAAGCTGATAGCCCTAGCGGCTATGTCAGCGTAACCCTAACTTTAGTAGGTGAGCTCACGGGGCTCAAACCTGACGATGTTGCTAACACGAACCCTAGCAAGAGTCGTGCTTCGCAGAATCTACCACCGGATCGGAAACGCGACCCACTGAGAAGATCCGGCGAGAAACTCAGTGGGCTGTGTCTGAGAGTTAATTTACTCGTCGAGCCCTTCGTCGCAAGCGACGGGTTCGACGAGAACGGTGACCGGTGCTTGAAGTACCTAAAAGCACCGTTAGTGGATCGGGAGGATCCGAGATGACGTGTTTTGGGCGACGTCGACTGCTTTCCATTCTGTCCGCAGGATCGGGAATGGTTCATTTCAAGGCACGTTCCGCCTTTTTATACTAGCCGGCGCAGCTGGCTTATGAGTCACTTCTGTTGCAGCTGTTGTTTACGAGTGGAACGACACGGCCGGCGCGCCTGGCTTGTGTGAGTCACTCCTATTGCACGTGCTATATAACATAAATATCGTTAACGCCGTCATATTATTATTATTTTATGGATTTTTTCTGAAATAAATGTTTTATTATTATTATTATTATAGACAAAGGCATAATTAATTTTGAAAATTTCTCTATTCACCGAACAGTTGCATACATAAAAAGATTTATACATAACTTAAAAAATAAAAATATTAAAATTACGGGTATCTTGACTGTTGATGAATTGAATGCGTCATTTCATTATCTTTTTACGGTGGCGCAGGGCGGATCCTTTGCCGTGGAACGCGATTGTTTACTTAAAAATAAACCAATACAAAATAAAAGTAAAATACTATCTCTGTCTCCGTTTCTTGACGATATAGGATTAATAAGAGTTGGTGGACGTATTAGCAATTCAGATTATGCTTACGACAAAAAACACCCTATTTTGTTGCATGCGTCACATCATGTAACGAAATTAATATTTGAAAAGGAACATTTACGTAGCATGCATGCAGGTGCACAATTACTACTGGCCTTCAAGGCCGATCACACCGCGAGCCCTCTCGTGGACTCCGCCGAGCTTGCTGCTCCTGCGTCGCCTGTACCTGCGTGCAAAGCTTCTGCATCGAGCACCGCAGCCTCTGTCGTGCCTGCCGTTCCCGCGTCGCCTATACTGGCGAGTAAAACTGCTGCGTCGTCGTCCGCCGTGGCCACCGTTCCAGCAGCGCGATCATCCGCGGCCTCCGTCGCGCCCTCCAAAACACCTGCTCGTAGGTCACCTGCGCCCGCCTCCTCGTCCTCCGACTCTGACTCGGATATGGAGGTCGACCTCGCCCCCGCCTTATCGACGGATGGATTCACCCTGGTACAAAAAGGTAAGAAGCGTGCCGCGGAGTCTCGAGCTCCCGCGTCCGCTAAAATTAGCAAAGCCGCGAACGCGTCGCGCCCCCGCCCTCAGACTCCCGTTGCGCCTCCAGCCCGTGCCACTCCGTCGCCGCGTCCGGTGGCACAAAATAAAACCCAGACCCCTCCCCCGGTTATCCTTCAGGAGAAGGCAGCTTGGGATCTAGTTTCCCTGGCCCTTAAGGCCAAAAATATCAATTTCATGAATGCCCGTAACCTCGCGAACGGCATTCAAATTAAGGTTCGAACACCCGACGACCATAGGGCCCTCTCTTCTTACCGCCGTAAGGAGCGTATAAGTTTCCACACGTATATGCTCCAGGAGGAGCGCGAACTCCGTGCCGTCATACGTGGCATCCCTAAAGAGTTGGATGCCGAGCTCGTTAAGGCCGACCTTCTCGAAAAAGGCCTACCGGTTAACTCCGTACACCGCATGCACAAAGGCCGCGGAAGGGAGCCATATAACATGGTTCTCGTCGCCCTCCAGCCTACCCCCGAGGGTGAGCAAATATTCAACATCCGAACGGTCTGTAGCCTTTCCGGAATCGCCGTCAAAACCCCACATAAGAAAGGCACACCTAGCCAGTGCCATAACTGCCAATTATACGGGCATTCTTCCCGTAACTGTCACGCGCGCCCCCGATGCGTCAAGTGTTTAGGCGATCACGCCACGGCCCTATGCACATGCGATAAAAAAACCGCGACGGAACCGCCTAGCTGCGTCCTGTGCCGAACACAGGGTCACCCCGCAAATTACCGCGGATGCCCCCGAGCCCCGAAAATAAATTGCCGCGTCGCCCGCCAAAACCGCCTCCGAGCTTCCGGCCCAGACATCAAAGCCTCGGCACCCTCTGTATCGCAGGCTAAGCCAGCGTTCGTTTCGGCGCCGGTGCCCAGTGTCTCGGCCTGGGCGAAACCGCTGCCGAACACGAACACGGCTACAACTCCCTCCTCCGCGATTCGTCCCGCCCCCGCGACTCGTCCCTCTCCCGCGACTTGCCTTCCGACCGCGTCCGACAATCTCGCTTTAACGATCGACTTCTTTCAGTCGATCAACTTTGAGCGCGTTAACGCTTTGGGCGACGCCATTCGCGCTGCCTCCACTGCGCAACACTTTATCGCCGTTGTGCAAGAATACGCCGACGTATACGCGTCATTAAATACGTACGTCCGCCCCTCACTCCGCCGGTAATCAATGGCGTATATAAGTAGAGTAAAGCCCCTATCCGTAACGATAGGATTTTTTAACGCTTACGGTCTCGCAAATCAACGTGATCAGGTTTCTGACTTTTTGCGTGACCATCAAATTGATATCTTTTTAGTGCAGGAGACCCTACTTAAGCCCGCGCGCCGTGACCTTAAAATCGCGAACTATAACATGGTCAGGAACGACAGGCTCTCTGCTCGTGGTGGTGGTACCGTCATTTGCTATAGAAGAGCCCTGCATTGCGTCCCACTCGATCCTCCCGCACTCGCTGATATCGAAGCATCAGTGTGCCGAATCTCACTGACGGGACACGCGCCGATCGTTATCGCGTCCGTTTATCTTCCACCGGATAAGATCGTTCTAAGCAGTGATATCGAGGCGCTGCTCGGCATGGGGAGCTCTGTCATTCTGGCGGGCGACCTAAATTGGAGACACATCAGGTGGAACTCACACACCACAACTCCGAATGGCAGGCGGCTTGACGCGTTAGTCGATGATCTCGCCTTCGTGGACGCGGCGACGGTGTGGCACGGACAGCGGGAGCGACGGGGGTTGGAGGGCGGGGACGCGACGCGTTCGCGGCTTTGCTTACTTTAGCGGCCGCGGGAGCTCGGGCCTCCGCAGCGCGCTTTTTACCTTTTTGGACTACTGTGAATCCATCAGTCGCGGCGGCGGGGGAAGGGTCAACCTCCATGTCCGACTCTGAATCGGATCAGGAGGGTGCGGGCGACCTGCAGGTAGGTGTTTTAGCGGGCGCAGTGGACGACGCAGGCACGACGGAGGCCGTGGACGAACGCACGGATGCAACGTAGGTCGCCGACGAACGCACGGTTGGGGCGGAAGCTGCAACGGTCGACGCAGAAGTTTTGGGCGCGAGTATCGGGGTCACGGGATCGGCGGGCGTGACGGAGGCCGCGATGGATGACGCAGGAGCGACGGGGGCGACGGAGACCGGAGTTCGCTGCGTGATGTCTTGAATTCTAAAAATTCTGCCGACAGCGTTGGGTACTGTTACACACTACTCTACAAAGCAGCTTTGCCCTAATCAGCTCGTTTACTAGCTCATTGTGTTTTTCCATTAGAGTCATCATTTTTAGCTTTCTTGTAAAATCAAATTGTATTGAAAACCAGTTAGAATCTGGAAGCCGTCGCGAGCATACATAAATTTGAGAAGTCAACAATAGTGTTGTAAAATTGTGAAATCTAATAAAGACAGTTTAGTCGTGAAAAGTTTTTGTGTTTTTTTTAAAAAGAAGTTTGAGAAGGGCCGTGTAACAGTACCTAAGGCGAAGAAATTCTGCAAACAGGTCGACCGTGGACGCCATTATAATGGACGAGTGCCCAGGGGGGGCTGCCCCGGGACTTTAAAAACACACTCGCCTTACGGCGAGGCCCCAAGAATTGTAATAATCGCAATTTATTACGGCACACAGCCGTCCGCTTGCAAACGGGCCACTAAGTTACCGAACGAATTCCTGGAATTTAAGGGTCCGCCCGCTCACAGATGGCGATGCGACGCAATTAGCACAGGTAGTCACTTCCGAGAAAAACACTTGGACGCCAGATGTGCCCCGAACCGAGGTCGGGCAATCGCCCACTTTTCGCCCACTAGTTGTCGTGCTGAGTGGACGTGTGTAGTTTGCTGCTCGTAGTTTATTAATGTAATTAAATTGTTTAGTTTTATTAAAGTTTAGAGTTTGTGTCTGTTGTGTGGGGCCTTGGTCTTCAAACTCGGGCCCTCTCGTTTCTGCTTGGGTCTACGGCCATTTAACTTCGCGGCCATTTTGAAAAGTATCGGATCTCTCGCTTTAGGATTGATGCTTTTGTTGGCTGACTGTGAATTTGGAACAAACTGTGAGTGTGTTGGACTTATTCTTCGTCCTAATTCTTACACAAAAAGTGCGCGGCGTGTAGTGTTCGAACTCTGGAGCCTGCGCGTGGCGATTGTGTGATCCGCTCGACGGACTGCGGTGCATTGACGTACAGTAACTAAAATTATGCATCTTACTGCTTATTTATTTGTGCTACTTGCTTGAACATTTTGCATCAATTGCTTATTGAGCTATATTTGGGAAACATTTAACAATGCATTACACTTGCACTTGGGTTGCACTACAAAATTATGCAAGGAAAAATTTAAGTGCAATAAATGTGCTTCAGAATACTGCTTTGATTGCCTGAATATTGCTCCCGCTTCAAGGAAACAATTAAGCGCTAAGCAAATTGCATCTTTAAGCTGTCCTTCTTGTCAAAACGTTACGAAACGTAAAACTAACTGCAATACATAGGCTGCACTAAAAGTATCGGGAATGGAATATTTCCACTGTTCCTGTCATATTAAAATCTTTTTAATTGAAAACTCCTTGGTTTTAAAAATCGAATACCATTTATTTATTTAAAAAAAGATTCTCGGTCTTGTCACGAGGTTTTGTCAAACTTGTTTAGTCGTTGAGAAAATGGAATTGACTCGAGAAAATTCAAGAGCGATGATTTATTATGACTTTCGAAGTGGTTTAACACAAAAACAGTGTGTTGACCGGATGATTTCTGTATTTGGTGATGAAGCCCCATCCAAAACCACAATTTATCGTTGGTTTGCTGAGTTTCAACATGGACGTATCAAGCTCAGTGATGATCCCCGTTAAGGTCGTCCAAAAACTGCAGTCACCCAAGAAAACGTTGATGCTGTGCGTAAGCTGATTGAGGAAGATCGACATGTGACATACCGCGAAATTCAGGCAACTTTAGACATTGGCATGAGTCAAATACAAATAATCTTGCATGAACAATTAGGTGTAAAAAAGTTGTTTTCCCGATGGATACCGCATTCGCTCTGTGAAGAGCAAAAAGCGGCTCGCGTTACTTGGTGCGTCAGAACTGTCGAAAGATTCCACGCAGGATCCTCAAATGCTGTATACAACATTGTATCAGGTGACGAATCCTGGATATACGCGTACGAACCCGAAACAAAAAAACAGTCACGAGTTTGGGTGTTCGAAAATGAGTTAAAGCCAACAAAAATTGTTCGTTCACGGAGTGTTGCAAAAACAATGGTGGCCACGTTTGTCTCCAAAACCGGCCATGTTACGACTATTCCTCTTGAGGGACAAAGAACGGTTAATGCAGAATGGTATGCTAGCATTTGTTTGCCACAGGTCGTTTCTGAACTCCGTAAAGAGAACTGCAACCGCCGCATCATCCTCCATCACGAAAATGCAAGTTCTCACACCGCGCACAGAACAAAAGAGTTTTCAGAGCAAGAAAACATAGAATTATTAGACCATCCACCATACAGCCCCGACCTAAGCCCTAATGATTTCTATACTTTCCCTAAAATAAAGAATAAATTGCGTGGACAGAGATTTTCATCACCTGAAGAAGCTGTGGACGCCTACAAAACGGCCATTTTGGAGACCCCAACTTCCGAATGGAATGGTTGCTTCAATGATTGGTTCCATCGTATGGAAAAATGTGTCAAATTTCGCGGAGAATACTTCGAAAAGCAATAAATACATTTTTAAATAGTAATGTTGTGTCACTTCGTTAATTCCCGAAATTTTCAGTGCCACCCTCGTACTCCGATCCACAAGCGTCCTGATTTGAATGACACTGTCAATGTTTCTTTCTCTTTTACTTCCTACGACTCGACTGCAGTGGATGCTTCCTCGGACATGGAATCGATCAGCGGACAAGTGACCTTGGAGAGCATAGGGCGGCTTCTCGATATGAAACTAGCGCCTGGCTCTTCGTTCATGACTCATTTGCGATCCTCGCTTAGGAAGGATATCACAGAAATGGTGTCTCAGGAGGTTGATCGTGCTGTTGAGGGCTTGAGAGTGGATTTCTCGCAAATGACGGATTTCATGTCTGCTGAGCAGAAAAGTATCCGATCCAAAATTTCTGATAAGGAAAAAGAAATCGAGTTACTCAGACTACAACTTAATAAAACCGGGAAATCTTCGGCTTCAGAATCGAGTTTCTATGGTGGAGAAAATTTCTCGAGACCTCAATATTGAGATTCACGAAGTTCCGGAGAATAATCATGAGAACCTTAATCACTTATTTAAAAAACTTTGTGAGTGTTTGAGTGTCAGCATATCTGATGCAGATATCAAATCTTGTCGTCGAGTTGCTAAAATGAATCCTGACTCGAGAAGGCCAAGAAATATATTAATCTCACTGTCATCCCAGCGTCTTCGTGATGAGGTTCTATCTGCGGTTACTAGGTATAACAAGTCTAATTCAAAAGATAAGCTTGGAACCGCTCACGTCGGCTTAACATGCGCGGTTTCAAGGATTTATGTATCTGAGCATCTCTCTCCTGAGGCTAAGGAACTTCATAGCATGGCTAGAAAACTGAGCAAAGAGGAAAATTATAAATTTGTTTGGGTTCGTTTTGGTCAAATTTATATTCGGAAGGACGAGAAATGTCCCGCAGTTCATATTAAAAATATTGAAATTATTAATAAACTGAGAAACGAGTAATTGCAAATAATTGTGCTATTGTATTTAATTTTTTTTTTCTTTCTTTAAAAACCTCTGTTATTTTGATTATTAAGAATTTAGTTAAGTAGTTATGTCTGTCGGAGGCAGGGCGCCAGGGATGGCTAAGCGGTAGTATCCGTCATCACTCGTATTTGGTTGAACTCAGTTTATAAAAAGTCAATAAAACCTTTTGAATAATAATTATTGCAACTCAACACACACAACTTTCACAATGACAGGATAAACCGACAGTTTCGTTGCACATACCGACAGACCGACCGACTGACTGACTGACTGACACAGACTCACTGACTGAGACGGACGGAATGACTGTCTGACACGGAATGCCACGACTCTGTCCACGTACCGCCATTTTATACTGTGGCGTTACGGAGTCTACCCTTCATTTTGTGATATTTATCAAAACAACATTTCATCATTTAAAATAATAATCAAAACCACCGTCTTAATATTGCTAAAAGTCGTTATCCACGACAACTAAAAGTCGTTATTCACGACACGGCGATTCTGACACGTCACACGTCCTCGTGTGATGGTTAACCTACAATCAAAAACATCCACGAGAACACTTGTTGCGCTCGATCACTCCTGACTACACTTTACGACTTATCGGAAAATTTAAAAGTCATCAAATAATTTTTATTCTAAACACAAATTCTATATCGACATTGAAAGATTACACAAACGAAAATAGGTGATTTACTACTGCTGCAAGTTCTCCCCGTACAATTTATGTACACAGTAACTAAGTCATCCCTGTGACCGTGAAATCGACACATACGCACGTACACTTAAGTCAACCCTGTGACTACAAGTGTTCAATGATAGTCATCCCTGTGACTACAAGTGTTCAATGATAGTCATCCCTGTGACTACAAGTGTTCAATGATAGTCATCTCTGTGACTACAAGTGTTCAATGATAGTCATCCCTGTGACTACAAGTGTTCAATGATAGTCATCCCTGTGACTCACATATCAACAGTCATCCCTGTGACTCACATATCAACAGTCATCCTTGTGACTCACATATCAACAGTCATCCCTGTGACTCACATATCAACAGTCATCCCTGTGACTCACATATCAACAGTCATCCCTGTGACTCTAATCAACAGTCATCCCTGTGACTCTAATCAACAGTCATCCCTGTGACCTTTTTATACGTTGGATAGAACAATTAAAAAAAAGATATGCTCCTAGCACTTCTTGTCAAGAACAATTCCATGAGCTCATTGCGAGCTTGGTTAGCAATAGCACAAGTCTGGGCTTCGAAATAAGGACACACTAGATTTAAGTGACTGAACCGATTAAAACAACTATCGGGTAGTACATGACATACAATAGGTAAGCAATAAACTATCGCATAGGATTTGTTCCGTACAGTTTTGAGTCAAAACAACAGAAACCTTTTATGAGAACCATCGTATAAAATTGCTGAATTATGAAGCTACTACTAATAGATTTCTTGACAAGAGAGCATTCGGCACCAGATTCCAAATAAAAATAAAACGACTCACCAGATTTTTCTCGTTTACCAAAATACCCGATGTTACGCAGCTACCGGCACGTCACTGCGTCGCTCCGCTGCTGCGTTGCTCGCGGCCGTCGATGACATCGCGCCATCAATTTGCCTCGGCGGCAACTCGAGGCAATGTTTTTGCTTAGATGGGTGGACTATGCACGAGCTCACAGCCCATGTAGTTACTGGACCCCACAGACATCCACAACGCAAACGCGTCATCCACCCCGAGATACAAGTTCCAAGGTCTCAGAATAGCTACAACCGCTGCCCCACCATTCAAACCGAAATACACACTGCTTCACGGCAGAAATAGGCAGGGTGATGGTACCCGTGCGGTCGATGGCACTATACGGAGCACCCGTCTGGTGCTACGTCCTTACCCACGAGAAAGTCGCCGCGCTGCGACGCCGGCAGCGCGCGATCGCAGTCAGAGTCATTCAAGGATACCTCACAGTCTCCTACGAGGTGGCGCGACCTAGCGCAAGTGTAGCCGGAGCGCGGGGGCCCCAATCTCGGCAGTCCGTGCTAGAGGCGTGGTCTCGTCGTTTGGCGGACCCGTCGGCCGGCCTCCGTACCGTCGAGGCGATCTGCCCGGTTCTCGCGGACTGGGTGGGCCGCGACCGCGGAAGTCTCACCTCCGGCTACCTGTGCAGACTCACAAGACATTTTACCACCACGCAAACATTTTACCACAGCAAATCTTACCAGCCACCACGCAAACTACAATTTGGCGGGTTCCACCTCTCCTACACGATGTTACTCCCACACTGCGGAAGCCAACCGCAAACACTTGTCAAGCACGCACAAGCACGCACTTTACCCGGAACAACCTGCATCCGCCAGCGGGACCCGAACACCGCCGCGTCGCCAGACACGAACGCACCGGACGTCTTATCTTACAGGTCACGAGGACTTCAAATGTGTCAATTTTCTTTTGCTTGTTTGCTTGCTTGCTGGAGCCCGAAGTCATCGAACGCGTAGTGTTATTGGTATTAAATTTTTATTTATTTATTTATTTATTTATGTACATGACGGCGTTAACGATATTTCTGTTTAGCACGTGCAATAGTAGTGACTCACACAAGCCAGGTGCGCCGGCCGTGTCGTTCGACTCATAAACACCAGGTGCAACAGAAGTGACTCATAAATAAGCCAGCTGCGCCGGCCAGTATAAAAAGGCGGTACGTGCCTCGCAATGGACATTCGTTGGACTGCGTTTGCCTGGTGCACTTACTATATCCGTGTTACGTTGTGTGATTCAGTGACTGTTGTACGTACTGGTTAAAGTTGGACAAGTGTTAAAGTGAATTGTTAAGATAACATATTGTTGATTAAATCAGGAATCAAAAAGTGACTTCGTTTTACTTGGTGTTCAGCAAGATAATGCCTACCCTCAAGCTTATATACACACAGAAAAGAGGACATAATACAGAGTAATAGGAAAACTATGTACAAAGGCACTGCTTATTTCTTTAAGAAATCTCTTCCAGCAGACCTGCGAGAGGATAATGAGAATAATAATAAAAAGTGATGAGTGTGTGTAGAACAAATAACACTGGGGTAGCAAGGGGGCGTGTAAATAGCCCTCCTGCGGCGGGAGCATATAAAGCGGGGTTGTAGAAAGGCGTGTAAATAGCCGTCCTAAGCGGTATGTGACAAATGTTTGTCACTTATAATTAGCGGAGCGGTAAAACTATATAGCGGTAAACAAAAGCTAGTAATCAAACTAAAGATATAAATTAAATACACATAAGCGAGCGGGCGGGCGAATGATTACACGGAAGCAGCAATAAAATGGCAATAAATTAAAAGAACTTGCACTCACCTGTAGACCTTGCCAGTGACTGTCGTGCGGGCTTCGGCGATGAAAGCACGCGGGCGGCGGGGTGGGTGACGAAGCTCACGTAGCTTTTCGTAAGCACAAGCACCACATAATATACAAGTTTTTTTTTTTTTTTTATTGCTTAGATTGGTGGACGAGCTCACAGCCCACCTGGTGTTAAGTGGTTACTGGAGCCCATAGACATCTACAACGTAAATGCGCCACCCACCTTGAGATAAAGTTGTAAGGTCTCAGTATAGTTACAACGGCTGCCCCACCCTTCAAACCGAAACGCATTACTGCTTCACGGCAGAAATAGGCAGGGCGGTGGTACCCACCCGCGCGGACTCACAACAGGTCCTACCACCAGTAATAGTGCCGCCATCTAGGCAGCTAGCGGTAAAGCGTGATCGATCGGGTAGAACCACGCTTTGGATAGTCGCGGTAATTAGTAACTAACAAACTCCAAAGGTGGCGCCATCCCAATAATTCATTACGCATCCTATCACTAAATCCGCGCGCAACCATCCTGCCCGCCTTGAAAGTTCGCAGGACTTTCAACAAATATATAAAGATACTAAGATAGGAAGCATAAAGCTTAAATAGCGGGAAGTTATTTGAAAAGAAACAAATTTTAATTAATAATAAGCCATCATGAATGTTTACGAGTAGAGTGGAAGCGGTTGATGACATGCGGTACTCTAATTTATTCTAGCGGTAGCGGATATAATTTTACAACTGGACGTTTAAGAAATCCAGATTTCGTTTTTACCAAAGCAACGCGTATAATGTTATCGACACCTGGATACACCTCTTGTATAACGCCAAGTGGCCAGCGGAGCGGTGGAATGTCATCTTGATGAATAAGAACTACTGTCCCAACCTTCACGGGGTTATCTGATGTACACCACTTCTGTCTATCTTGCAACGTATGCAGGTACTCTAATCTCCATTTCCTCCAATAGGAATTAACCAAACTATCTAACAACGCTTTGCGATTAGTTAGACTCATCTGATTTGCGGACAATTCAGACGCGGGTAAATACTGCAAAGGAGTGGACATCAAAAAATGTGCGGGTGTGAGAATTTCGGGGTTGAGATCTGCGGATAAAAGACATAAAGGTCTGGAATTCATAAGACATTCTACTTGATTCAACACCGTTAACATCTCTTCGTAAGTGAGAATTTGTGCGCCTATTACTCTATTTAAATGGGTTTTAACGGATTTAAAGTTTGATTCCCATAAACCTCCAAAATGTGGAGCCCGAGGCGGGATCATCTTCCAAATGATTCGGTATTTAGTTAATTCATCATTCCATGCGGATATAAAATTATTTGAAACTAGAAGTTTATACATTTCATCTAACTGAGCCTTTGCGCCAACAAAATTAGTGCCATTGTGAAATAGGATAGCAGGCCTAAGAAGGACCCTGCCACCAAAGCGAGTTATTAATAATTTGTGACGGTAAAAGACCTCGTGACACACAATCGCTAGGATTTTCCTTACCATTAATATGAAAAAAGCGGTCAGGTGATAAATTCTCCTGAATTTGAGCGATGCGGTTTCCTACAAATATTGACCATCTATGCGGGGAAGATTTAATCCAAGAAAGAGCAATTGTAGAATCTGAGAAAGCGTATATAGCGGTGATAGGATGTAAAGAATTATAAGCGTTATAAATAAGTTTAACTAATTTTAACAAAACAAGAGCGGCACAAAGCTCAAGGCGAGCTAATGTAGCTATCTTAACCGGAGAAACCTTTGATTTTGAGCACAATAATCTTAAAGTAATATCTCCTGTGGGATCTGTAATGTGTAAATAAACAACGCAACCGTAAGCGTTCAAGCTCGCATCACAAAATGCAACAATATTTACTTCACAGTCTTTGGAAACTCCAATATGGCGTGGTATTGCTATAGTTGAAAGCAATGGAAGCTCTTTCACAAGTGAAGAGTAGCGGTAAATAATTGTATCTGGAGGTGTATTATCCCAGTCTATTTTAGAATTCCAGAGTTCCTTAATAAGCAATTTAGCGAACAGTATAACTGGAGCAACTAAACCAAGCACGTCGAACAAGCGTGCGACTAAAGATAATATTGTTCTTTTAGTGCACTTTTCGTTAGTGTTTGAGCTCGTCATAAAAAATGAGTCATTAGCGGGAAGCCATGCAAGGCCTAAAACTTTCATGGTTAGCATCATCAGAGAAGCTTACAGAAGAGCGGTGCGTTTCTGGAAGGCTATTAAGAAAGGCAGTGGAGTTACTTGCCCATTTTGTTAAATTAAAACCTCCTGATTTAAAGAGTGAAATTAGTTGTTTCGATAGTTTGATAGCTGAAATATTTTCGTGTAGGGATGTGACGAGATCATCCATATATAATTGAGACTCAGCTACACTAGCGGCTTCTGGATAACGATAACATTCTTCTGATGCTAATTGACGTATAGTACGCATTGCTAAATAAGGTGATGATTTTAAACCAAAGGGCAGACAGTTAAAAGCGAAAATGCGAAGTTTATCATTTTTAAAGCGGTACAATATTTTTAAATATTTATGGTGGTCTGTGGTCACCCTAATGCGTAAGTACATTTGTTCCACATCAGCGCACAATGCCACAGGGAACAAACGAAAGCGGAGTAAAAGCAAAAATAAGTCTGCCTGTAAAGAACAATGGCAGCTTTCTATACAACATTTTACCTGATATCTATTTGAGGCGTCTTGAAACAAAAAAATACTAAAACGATAGGAATAACATAGCTTAAGCTTAATCAGAAATATTTTTGGTATTAGAAAGTCACAAAAAAAAGATATCAACGTGTTTACTTTATAATTTGAGGTTATCTATCAATAAGAGATGTCTCTGATTTTTGTAGGCACGGACTATAACAAATTGAAAAAATAAGTAAACGATATGTTTAAATAACATTTTTAGTTTCATTATCATAGATGAACCAAGGATACACCTCTAATAGTACTCGAGTAGGTACCCTTAGCAATTGCAGAGCTACCTAGGTACATATACATATTATTTAGTGTGTTCTTCCTTCTTTGTAAATGTGTAAAAATGTGTGTCAGAGATAGGTACTTTTAACCTTTTGAACGAATTAGTCACATATTTGCGACAAACGAAGGCTTGTAAAGCTAATTTACTATACCTAGTAGAATTATTTTGTCCATGCAGTTTGGGTCATAAAAAATCGGAGCGGTGAAGCGAGTATTTCTCTCTCTCTTCCACTCACGAGCCTTATGGACGGGCACAGTGATGCGCATTATGTCAATTGTCATACTGTTAAAATCATTTCATCTGCAGTCCTGCCATTACTATTACATATTTAGTTATTTAATTAAGTACTAATTGTAACAAAAGATAATTAATATTATTATTTTCATTTTAAATACTGAATATTATTAATTATCAAAAAATATTGCTTTTTTGTGCCAATAGTATAAATGCCATCCTTTACAAATGTATTAAACCGGAAGTACACAAAAATCGAATTAAAAGCTTATTAAATTAACATTTTTTCGTGGCTTTGCCACGTAAATCTAACATCGTATAAAAAACGAGCAAATAAAATGATGAAGTTTCATTTATGTCTTAATCTTAGACGCCTTTTAAAACATTCAGGTAAAAAATTGCCATTGTTCTTTGGACCAGTATGCAAGACGTCATTAAGTGACAGTCCACTAGATGTTTTAGCACTAGCATCAAGAACTACACGTAGTTTAGTGGTAGTCTTACTTGGGCGGATAACTGCATGGTGCGGTATAATATAATAACCGTTATCGGTTTCCTTAGCGGTGTCGTTAATTTCAGTTAAATAACCTTTACTAATGTAATCCTGTATAACGATATCGTAATCATCGCGGAGTGAGGGTAATTGAACAAACTTACGTTCGAGCGAAAGAAAACGGCGGTGAGCAACCATAGACCTACTTCATTGTGAGCAACAGTATAAGACTTGCCAAGGTCAGCGGGATTTCTACTAAATGGTAACTTAACCGTATATCGGCCATCATTATCGCGGGTAATTGTAGAAATATATTTGTTTTCACACTCGGCTTCCTCAGGGCTAAGATGACGCTCATGAGGAGTCTCCTCTAATTCCCAAAATTTATGTAAAAATGACTCAAGGTCTTTATGCGTTATAGATGAGAAAGTTTTATTTAAAGTGAATGTAGAATAAATTTTAGTATTTTCGAAAGCGGGTGGATTATCAATATAAACTGTACTAGATAGTCACAAAGAGGTATTATTATCATTTATAACAGAAAAATTATCATGTTGCGGTTTCATAATGCCGGTGTAACTCACTTCAGGTACGTCACCCATAAGAACATAACCGAAGGTTGTTTCTACGGCAGGTGGCGCTAGTGAGCCAGTATCTATACGATTACCTAAGTATATATATGGAAATAACTGAGCACCTAACACCATATCAATCACACCTGGAACGTTCCAATTTGAATCGGCAAGCGGTAAATTACGTATATGATTCATATTTGAGGAATTTATAAAATAAGCGGGTAATTTATCTGTAATACAGTCTACTACTAAAGCGTGAATATAATATTTATTAGGAGAAAATCTAGATTCAATATTTAAATAAACATATCCGTGAATCGGGCGAGCGGTTAATCCAATACCTCTAATATAAGAATTATTTAAAGGTATAATCGGTAATTTAAGTAATTTACAACAATTGACAGTTATTAAATTATTTTGGGAACCATTATCTATTAAAGATCTAACTATTTTACGTTCCCCTTTATTCGAGTGAGCGTATATTTGAGCGGTTGATAATAAAATATTACTATTCGATTTTATTTCCGAACTGTGAGTCAACGTGGTAGCGGTCGTATTATTTTGTTGTTGTATCGCTTTGTTAGAGTGTGAACAAGTATTCGAAGCGGCATCATTATGATCGTAACACTGAACAACAGGTTGAGATTGAACCTGGGACCGACCGTAATCGGACCGCGCGGCATCACTCGGAATTCCATGTACCTGCGACCGACTGACCTGCCTGTCCATATCAGCGTAGTCATTCGATTGACTGGGTACGCTTTTACTATTTCGATTCGCCCGTTTATTACCAAAACACAATAAAGTATGATGAGATTTCTTACAATTATTGCATGTTAACTTTGATTGACATGCTTTTAATGTATGCGATAAGCTTAAACAATTTATGCAACCCTTGTTCGATTTAATAAAATCATAACGTGCTTGCGGTGAAATCATATTTTTAAATTCATTACAACGATATAACTGCGTGTGGTGCGAGCTCGAGCAAAGATCGCACGTAGATAAGGATCTACCTGTGCACGAAACCGGTTTGTTAACCCTTTCAGTGCGGACTGGGTCATTATAACTACTAGAAATAAAAGATTTATGATTTTTAGATTTCTCTATGTTACATTTCGGTGCAGAGCGTTCTAATATTTTAATCTGATCCTGTATGAATTTAATGAACATTTCAGTTGTGGGTATTTCAATACCACGAACCGATGCTTCAAAAGAATGTAACGTTTGAGGATCTAACCTTCTCAGTGAGCATTGTAATAAAATAAAATCAGTTAAATCGAGTAAATTTAATTGTTTTAAAGCGGCAATCGAAGATGAAATTTTTTCAATGAACATATTTAAACTATTTGCGGTAGGTGAACAATTTTTTAAATCTAATATATTATTCAGATAATGACATCCTAAAGCTCGTTTATCCTGATATTTACTAATTAGATTCGACCAAATAATATTATAGGTTTCACCTGTGGGTATTATACCAGCGGTTAACTTTAATGCACTATGTGTTAATTTGCCCATTAAATACTGCACACGTTGCGCATCAGACAGTTGCGGGTTATCGTGAATGTTAGCTTTAAAAGCCTGGTAAAATGTTTCCCATCCTTCAAGAGAGCGTCCGTCAAAGGAAGGAAGTGAAATTGTTGGCAATGTTACATTTATGGCGGCGGTATTTCTCATTACATTTGACGAATTACCAATTTTAATTTTGTTACGAGCGCGTCTTACGTAATTATATAACGTGTCAAAAGACGATAAAGCTGCGTATTCAGGCTCAACTTCGGGGTTTTGCTTTAAATTTAAATCATTGATATCATCCAAATTGCTTTCAAATCTAACACGCATGTTATCAATCGATTCTGATTCGGCAAGAAAAGTTTCAATTAATTCCGAATCAAACTCCGAAATATTTTTTGATTTATTATATAAATCATTAATTTGTGCAAATACTAAATTATTCTTCGCGATAAGTTTCTTTAGTTGTCTATTTTCCATAATGAAGTTATGAAATAACTGACTAAAAAATAACACTAAATGAACTAAGTTAATAAATATAATTCAATATGCGGTTACGAGTTATTATTACTAATAGCGATGAATGTAATTAACTTTTACATACAATACAATACTGTAACAAAATGGCGAATGGGGGTAATCATAAATTAATTCTAATTTTAATTAAAATTTAAGCTGGATCTAATCCAGGCTCGCAGGACCAAACTATGGGGTAGCAAGGGGGCGTGTAAATAGCCCTCCTGCGGCGGGAGCATATAAAGCGGGGTTGTAGAAAGGCGTGTAAATAGCCGTCCTAAGCGGTATGTGACAAACGTTTGTCACTTATAATTAGCGGAGCGGTAAAACTATATAGCGGTAAACAAAAGCTAGTAATCAAACTAAAGATATAAATTAAATACACATAAGCGAGCGGGCGGGCGAATGATTACACGGAAGCAGCAATAAAATGGCAATAAATTAAAAGAACTTGCACTCACCTGTAGACCTTGCCAGTGACTGTCGTGCGGGCTTCGGCGATGAAAGCACGCGGGCGGCGGGGTGGGTGACGAAGCTCACGTAGCTTTTCGTAAGCACAAGCACCACATAATATACAAGTGCCGCCATCTAGGCAGCTAGCGGTAAAGCGTGATCGATCGGGTAGAACCACGCTTTGGATAGTCGCGGTAATTAGTAACTAACAAACTCCAAAGGTGGCACCATCCCAATAATTCAATACGCATCCTATCACTAAATCCGCGCGCAACCAAACACATAACTAAAATAACAAATACAACATGAGAATTATAGTAATGCACATACACATAGCAAATATTGTTAAACTTGAATACAAAATATTATAAGTAGCACAGTAACACTCGTATATACGAAGAGTATAGAACCATGATCACTCGGTTGACGAGAGATAAAATTGTTTGACCTTGTATTTAAAAACAGAAACAGACTTGCAAACTCGGATGTCAGCCGGCAACGAATTCCACAGTCTGACCGCGTGCACAGTAAAGGAGTGAGAATAGAAATTAGTTTTGTGGGAAGGGAATAACAAAACAGAACGTTGGTTGGACCTGCAGGGAGCATCAGGAGAACGAATGAAAGAGAATCGCTCACGTAAATATAAGGGAGAAGTGGGCTTATGTAGGATATTGAATAGGAGACATAATATTCGAGTATTCCTACGAAGGCGTATAGGGAGCCATCTAAGTTCTTTGCGAAAATGAGAAACATGATCGAATGAAAAATCCAGCAGATTCTAAAGTTTCAGCGATAATTCACCGTCTCATGTCTTGGTTTACTGCACTAGTGGCATGTAATTTTAGCAGTAGTCATTGGCTTAAAAACGATTCGTGTCGGAACTACCCACTCGTCATGACAGATCCATTATTGCGATCGAAGTTTCACTTGAGACTTGCACTTGCCTTAATTTCTTGCAATAGCTTGTTACGTGTCGTATTTCCGCTAGTAAATGCCATGTGATAAGTCGAGAGTCAACTGGGCAACATGAGCCAGAACGTAAGATGTTTTTTTTTTTTTTTTTATTGCCCTTGTAGGCAGACGAGCATACGGCACACCTGATGGTGAGTGGTTACCGTCGCCCATGGACTTCAGCAATGCCAGGGGCAGAGCCAACCGAACTGGACGAAGGAGGCCGCGCGCCCCGCGGTCGGCTGCAGTAGTAGTGGAGCTGCTGCCGGCCGGCAAAGAAAGGGGCATCACCTACCACGAGGTGATGACCCAGGCGCGCGGCGGAGTAAATGTGGACGCCCTCGGCGTGGAGGGTGGCCTGAGGGTCCGGCAGACAGCCAACGGGGCCCGCCTAGTGGAATGCCCCGGCGCGAATTCCAGCGCCGCGGCAGAAAAACTGGCGGTCGGACCCCGAGGTGGTGCGCATCGCACGGCCCGTAAAAATGTCGGAGGTGAAGATTACGGGCCTCGACGAGTGCGCCACTAAGGAGGAGGTCGCCGCGGCCATCGCGTCGCAGGGCAACTGCGCCCTCGCCGACGTCAAAGTCGGGGAGCTCCGGGCGACGTACTCCGGAACCCGGACGGCGTGGGCGCGTTGCCCGGTAGCAACGGCGAACCTCCTGGCCACCCCTCCACAGGGTCGGCCTTCGGACAGCCCAGGATGGCTGCGCGTGGGCTGGGTAGTGGCCCACGTGCAACTGCAGGAGAGCAGGCCGTGGCGTTGTCTTCGGTGCTTCAGCACCGGCCACGGCCTCGCCAAGTGCCCCTCGACCGTGGACCGCAGCGACCTGTGTTTCCGCTGCGGCCAACCGGGGCACAAGGCAGCCTCCTGCACCACAGCCGCGCCGCACTGCGTCTTGTGCGACGCGGCCAAAAGGAAGGCCGACCACCGGGCCGGGGGTCCGGCGTGTAAATCCGCCCCCTCCTCTACAAAAACGAGGAGGGGCGGAAAGAAAAATAAAAAAAGGAGAGAGCCGGCTGCAACAAGGACAGCCGGTGAGTCAGTTCCCGCTGCGGCACCAGACGAGCCGCAGGGCGGGACAGACGAGGTAGCGATGGACGTAGCCCCGTAATGGGTTGCGTCCACCGCTTCCTCCAGTGCAATCTGAACCACTCCGCCAGGGCACAGGATCTCCTCGTCCACACCATGGCGGAGTGGTCAATCGATGTTGCTGTCGCCGCGGAGCCGTATTTCGTCCCCACCGACCAGGACTGCTGGATCGGGGACGTCGACGGCTCCGTGGCCATTATATTACGACAGTCCGCGGCGTTACCCCCCTTGGATATGGTGGCCAGGGGACCTGGGTACGTTGCGGCTAGGATCGACGGGACCGTCGTGATTGGGGCGTACTTTTCTCCGAACAGGAGCCTCGCCGAGTTCGAACGGTTTCTGGGCGGGCTCGAGGCGCTTTTGCACCGCCTCGGGTCCCGCCCTGTCATCGTCGTGGGGGACCTCAATGCCAAGTGCACGGCTTGGGGTTCCCCCCGCACGGATGCGCGAGGCGAGGCCCTTTCGGAGTGGGCGATCGCGACCAGCCTCTTTCTCATAAACAGAGGTTCGGTCGCGACTTGCGTGCGGTGGAACGGGCAGTCTCATGTGGACGTGACGTTCGCGTCCCCGTCCGTCGCATGCCGAACCCGCGGCTGGCGCGTACTCGAGGGGGCGGAGACGCTCTCGGACCACAGATACGTCCGATTCGAGCTCTCCGCCTCTTCCTTGTCGTCGTCGTCGTCGCCGTCTTCGGCGTCAGCCGCGGGCGCCCGCGGTGAGGAGGAGCTCCCGCAAGGTGCGCCCTGTTCGTTCCCCAGGTGGGCCTTGAAACGAATGGATAAGGAGTTGCTAATGGAGGCGGCCGCTGTTGCTGCGTGGGCGCCAAAACCCGCGCGGCTCGCGGACGTGGATGCGGAGGTCGACTGGTTCCGGGGCACCATGGCAAACATTTGTGATGCCGCCATGCCCCGGGTCGGCCCCCGAGCACCACGTGGGGGTGCGTTCTGGTGGTCGCCCGAGATCGCGAGACTCCGTGAGGAGTGCGTGAGGGCGCGCCGCCGGAGCGCACGCCACCGCCGCCGCCGTCGTCGCGACGCTGCGTTCGCAGAGACGGCGGCCCAGCTGCACGCTGACTGTCGTCAAAAGCAGACGGCGTTGCAGCTGGCCATTGGCGAGGCCAAGAAGCAGAGCATGAAGACTCTCCTGGAGTCGCTCGACGAAGATCCCTGGGGGCGCCCATACAAGATGGTTCGCAGGAAACTGCAACCGTGGGCGCTCCCGGTGACCGAGCGGCTCCAGCCTCGGCAGCTGCGGGAAATTGTTGCGGCCCTCTTCCCGCCGGCAGCGGGGGGGGACTTTGAGCCCCCCCAGATGGACGCCACGGGGGGCACGCCGCCGCGTTGCCCAAGCGTTCCCGCTGCCGAGGTGCCCCCTCCCCCTATCACGGGGGCGGAGATCCATGCGGTTGTGTCCAAAATGAGAGCGAAGGACGCGGCCCCCGGCCCTGACGGCGTTCACGGCCGGGTCTGGAACTTGGCCTTCGAGGCCCTTGTGGTGTGGTCTGGTCACGATGGATTAGACGAGAGTAAATAATACGTCCATTCAGTTTGAAGGTTCGGTTTATTGTGTAAAATATGTATTTAGTTACAAGACAGTAAGACAGTAGTGCTGAAGTAGCACTTTAAATAAGGCTGTATACATACTTGAATGTTTACACACTACATCATCCCTGTTATTTGAAAAAAAAAAAAGATGAAATGTTTTTTTTTTTTTTTTTAGTAGTATCTCTGTTATATAATTATCCGAACAAAAACAGTTTCACTGTAAAAAATTGCGCCAAGTCCACGTTTATAAAACTCATCTCAATAACATTTGCACTTTACAAAAAAAAGAAGACTTCAATAGCTTTCATTCTCTACAAAAATATGTGAAATACAAAAAAATACCAAGAAACCGTCATAAAGATGAAAAAATTAAAAAAAAATTGTTGAAAATTTAAAAATAAAAAAATAGAAATTTTATCGTACTTGGCGCGCGTCATTGAGTACCCCAAATTTTTCAGGATAAATGAACATCCTTTCAATGTTTAGAAATTTATAAGTAGGTCAACCTATGAAATGCATAAATGTAATTAATGAATTATTATTTCATAATAAGTTTTACAAAAGTTAAGTAAAATCGACATCTCATACGTATGTTATTTGAATTTTTTTCATTTCCCACTCATCTTTTATGATTTGAACTAAACACCCTCTCGTGTTCGCTTATACAAATACAAACTACTTACGAGTCGATACGTATGTATACGTTGGCTTCAAAACATTTGAAAAAATTCTCAAATATGTTTTTCAAAGGGTAGAAAAGAATAATAAAGTTTCAGCTGAATCTAAAGGGGTCGAACGCAAAAGTGGTCGATTTGGCATATAATAGCCCATAGGTATATAGTGAGAGCTGTTGAAAATTACCGTAGTTCTGTCTCAATTTCTCATAAAACGCTAACAAGAGCGAAAAAGACAACCTGGGTAAGTTTTTCAGCTTTCACTGTATATTAAAGCAAAATGGTTTTTTTCTCGGGTTGAAATTCTTCCGAAAAATTTTGGGGTACTCAATGACGCGCGCCAAGTACGATAAAATTTTTATTTTTTTATTTTTAAATTTTCAACAATTTTTTTTTAATTTTTTCATCTTTATGACGGTTTCTTGGTATTTTTTTGTATTTCACATATTTTTGTAGAGAATGAAAGCTATTGAAGTCTTCTTTTTTTTGTAAAGTGCAAATGTTATTGAGATGAGTTTTATAAACGTGGACTTGGCGCAATTTTTTACAGTGAAACTGTTTTTGTTCGGATTTCATATCTTTTTGTTAAGTATTATTTTTTGCTCATTTATTACTTAATAAAAATAAATTATAAATAGTCACTCAGCTTAAGAGCTAATGAAACGCTCAATTAATTAGTGTTTTAATGTTAGGTGCCCGACTGGCATGAGACTCTCGGGTTGTCAGTTTCGGTATCGACCGGGGACGCGTGTATTCCGCTTTAAAGTCTGGCGCGCACTAATTGGGGGTGCGAATGATGCAACAGATGCGCGGGCGCGGGTAGCGCGGGGTGGGTCGTCGCGGCACGGACCTGAGTCACATTCTCTTTGGCTGCTGTTGCCCCGCGAAACGGAACGCTGCGTTACATACTCCCCCTCCAAGTTGGGAACGCGTCCCGAGTCCAACTTGGGACTGTTAGTCTGAAGACGCGGCCTTCCTCTCTGCCTCTTTGGCATAATTGGATCCGTACTTGAATTTGACGGAGAGTGGGTTAAATCCGCGGTGTGATACTTGCCGATGACATTGTTTGACAAGTCTGCTATGAAGTACGTTGTAGGACTAACTATCTTTACTACGCGATACGGGCCATCCCGTCGTGGCATGAACTTACGTGTTACACCCCTAGACGCATAAGAAAGCCATAACGAAGGAAATACTCTTCCAGTAGGACTCGGGAGCAAGCCACGGCGGTGGCATCAACAAGTGCGTAGAGTTCTACCCATCTTGTAGCTACATCCTCTACCAGGAGTACCCATCGCTCCCCCTGCTCTCCTTCTGGCAGTGGCCCGAACAAATCGATTGCGAGAACCTCTCCTCGCTGTTGAAGCACAGGAGTGAGCCTATACGGCGGTACCGATATAGGCGGATGATCACCGGTATCAATGTGGTGCTCGGCGTAAAGGGTTGGGGCTCCCCCCACCCTAAAGATGTCTCCATTCTGCTGCAATAAATGTGATAGCTGCTGCCGTTCATCGGAGCCAAGCATAGAACCCTTATCATCACGCAGGAAGTCAGCAGTAGAAGCAAACATGCATGGCTTAGGGCACTCATATTCAATTGGATAGGTAACCCGTTTTCCCGAAAAATGCCAAGTGGATGAAGCAAAGTCAAGCACAATACCTGCCGCCACCAAAAAATCCATGCCAAGCAAAGTTTCATTATTTTGAGCATCTGGAAAAACAGTAAATTCAAGGGTTACTGACCTTTCGGGACTTATCCTTACTTCTAGAGTAGTGAGCAAAACTCGGCGGGTGCGCGCGGAACCGTCTGCAAGGCTCACCCGACGCCTGGTTTCCTCACACGGATGGTTATGCTTTAACAGCAATTCATAAAGCAACGCACCGGCAACGCTACTCTTAGCTCCCGTATCCAACAAAGCATTACCTCGTATACCTAAAATTTGAGCACTTAAAATTGGTCTTAACCTAACCTGGTGCTCAGTAGAGTTACTCTGGGCAACACTTTTCACATTAGAATTAATCGTCGAAAAATGTCCGACGTTTTCCATGGTCACCCTATTTTCGTTCATCATGGTCACCCTATCGCGGCCACTTGGTACCTCGGAATAACTATGTTTTGGTTCGGTACCACTCGAGTAACGCATCAGGGGCCTATTCCTAGAACTAATATTATTGTTTATATTATGATTAAGTCTAGAATAATTTTGAAGCCTAACCTTGTTATCAGTACCGAAAAAGCGCGGAGGAAGAATCGCCTTAAAATCGGTAGGATAATAATTATTTTCACTATCAACAAAAGATTGTTTACGATTATTAATATAAATGGACGACTTTACGGTGTTTGAAGTGCAAGCTGTATGCAACGAGCTGTCGCGATGAATAGAGTTCACTGAACTTGACAGCTGTGTATTTACTTTACCAATAGGTAAATCGGATGTGACTGATCGGGTCCGTGCAGCGTCGACGGCGTAATAACTTGCGTTACACTTTGTACACTGAGACGGAGTAACACCTTTGGTACCACACCCGTAACACGAGGATACAGCTTGCGTATTTTCGTTGTCGAATTTCGTTTTTGACGCTAATTTTAAACACTCATCACGAATATACTACCTGTTCATAGATTTAAGAAAACTGTTAAGGAACGTTTGTGCAACAAGGCATATTATAAAGTTAAGGATTATTTACTAGATGGCACTACGTGGGAATGAGGCGCTCGCTCCTGGCCTTTTCATTTTTCATTATTATTATTATTTTTTTAGACTTGTTTTTTCTTTTATTGTGAATATTTCTATTTATTTAAAAAAAAGAAAATATTTGAGAAAAAACAAAAAGAAAAAAAAGCCCGCTGAGTTTGTTTCGCCGGTTCTTCTCAGGACTGTGGCTTTTTTTGGAACCGGTGGTAGAGTTAACATTGTTATTTGTATTTTGACATTCAACAAGTGTGTCATACTGACATCTAAGTTGAAATAAATGATTTTGAATTTGAATTTGAATATGTCCGTACTTTTTGCAATAAACACAGAACAGTCTTTTAACAATCGACGTAGATGATACATTATCAGTGTTCGTGTAACGAGGCGCGGGGACTCGAACGGTGCTCGGCGCAGCGCTGTCGTCGCGTGGCGGGCCGCCAGCGGCGCCCGAGTTGAATATTTTCCGCGGCGTCATCCGCGCGTATGTATGCTGCGAAGTCGAAGCACCGGCGGGAACTTCGCCTACGGTACTACCCGATGAACGTGGCGTCGCTCGCTGAGGATGGTGAATAAATTCAGGCGGACTGGTCTCGTGGATGGAGTCCTCGATATGGCGCGTTTTCTTTAATAACGTGTCGTATGAAGTTATTTCGTCTCTTCTTAATCTTTTACGAACACGACGGTGTAGAAGGCCGTAAAGCATATCAATTTGAACTTTCTCACTAAGTTCACCAGGTGGGAGTCGAGCTAGTAGGGCTCGTGCTCTGGCAACAAAGATCTCCGTCTTCTCTCTTTGTCTTTGCGACATTTTGAAGAGCTCTAAGTAGACTCGATGGGGCGGTCTGCAATCACCGAAAACGCTTCGTAACGATGATAAAGCGTCCTCCCAGGAAGTGATGCTAGCTTTAACGCCTTGCCACCACACGGCTGCATTTCCGGTTAGTAACATCGAGAGTCCTCGTAACGCGATGGCGTGTCCTACGTCAGCACAATCTTTGTATGATTCGACCGCGTCAAGGAAACCGTCGAGTGAGTCGCCGGGCGCTCCGCTGAACCGCGCCGTGCATGACGCGAAGTTCCCAGAATGGTGAGCGGGCGTCGAGGAAGGCGGCGATGTCGGCTCCGACGTCGGTGTTGCTGATGATTCGAGTTGAGTTTTATGCTCAAAAACTCGGTCGAGTAGGCGTTCGAATGCTGCCATTTGACTTTCTTGTAATGACGCCATGTTGTTTGCGGTAAATGTTGGCGTCGGTCCCGCGGTTGAACCAATTTCTTCTTCAACGTCTTGAAAATCGGATTGACGCCGTGACTGACGACGAGTACGTGTCGTAATTACGTAGATTCACTCCGAAATACTAGTTAAAGGGCCCGCGCTTGGGCTGCCAGTTTAATGTTAGGTGCCCGACTGGCATGAGACTTTCGGGTTGTCAGTTCCGGTATCGACCGGGGACGCGTGTATTCCGCTTCAAAGTCTGGCGTGCACTAATTGGGGGTGCGAATGATGCAACAGATGCGCGGGCGCGGGTAGCGCGGGGTGGGTCGTCGCGGCACGGACCTGAGTCACATTCCCTTTGGCTGCTGTTGCCCCGCGAAACGGAACGCTGCGTTACAGTGTAATAATAATCAACATCAACTTTTACAAATTTAAACCGAATTAAATTTTGTTTCAAATGTGAAGGGTAGATGACGCTGTTCTTAATTATTTCAGAATTTAAAATTAAAATCTGAAAGCCTTGAAACATCAATCCGCATAAATGTAATTTAAAAACTACAGTAAGAGGCTTAAATAAAAAGCTGTACTTAACTCAGCCTTAATTAGAATTTTCTTCGGAATTCAGTAGTAAAGTTCAAGTTATTTTAATGAAATCAAAACCGAAATATTCATAGCATCTTAAACAATCACCTACGAATAAATATTAGTTATTATATTATTTATTATTCGTAGACAATCACAACGGTTTTATAGTTTTGGGAAGGGATTTTTTGTAACGCCATCTCGTAAAGTATTTCGGTATTACATTACAAAACAAAATTGTTTCTCCAACAGTAACAACAGTACTTGCTTCGGCAGTACTTAAACTAAAATACTAACAGTAACAACATTAACGTTATTTAATGTATAAACCGTTCAATAAGAACTGCAAACTATCCCCTTGAAGCTACAGTTTATGTAGGAATAATGACTTTTTGGCGGGAACGCGAGGTGTGAAGTTGTGTGATTTGTTTTAATTTGTCTATTTAGTGTTTCTTCGGGTTTAAATGTGTAATAATAGTGGTTTATTAACTGTTTAATATCTGTGAAAGTGCACAAATGTGGGAAAATGAAACAAAGCCGCTGTACGTAACTTCTCGGTTTCCTCCAAAAAGTCCACTGAGATCTTAGTAAATGACCACCACCATTTTACTGAGATTATATTTCATTCCATATCATCTCATCTCATTTCATTTCACTCCATAATATCACATTTCATTTCACTCCATAATATCATTTTTCATAAAAATATGAATATAAATTAAAATAAGACATGACTTAAAGGTCTCAGTTACCAGGTCATAAAATCCATTACAAATAGGAATAATTCCAGCGCACCCTGGCGGCCGTAGATTACCATTCTCGAATATTTATAGTCTGTGGCATGTCACTTTTAACATCGAAAAAAGTCAGGATCGAAATTTTTGAGCGAGACATAGTTTGTGGTGATAAAATTAATAATTTCAAGTAGATTAATTGTTGTAATTGATATAACTAGTTAATATCAGTAAAATAAAGTTGTGAGTGATTGATATAAAATACAATTTAGGAACCAGAAGTACCGTAGAATTAAATAAAATTTCGCAATCTCAAAAAACTGTTCTGCTCACAGTAAACACAGTCGGTAGTCTGGCGCTCCGTTTACAACGGGATTTTTGAACGGAACTTGGCGCCAGATTCTACCGAATCTGTGGAATTATTACACTTAAAATTAATAAACAACTATGGTTCCGAATACAATTTTGTCCTATTCTTATGAACTATGACATTTTTTCTATTAATATTAATTTTAACATTGGGCGCAAGGTCTTCTATCACAATATATGGGCCAGTGTACAAAGTATCCAATTTATTTCCTATCTCATTTTTCAACAATAGTGTATCACCTGGTTTGTATACAATGGGATTACTTGACTTATCATAATTTAATTTTCTACGTTCTTTACTTATAATTAAATTATTTCTTGCATCTCTTTGAGCTTTTTGTAATCTGTATTTAAATTCCAACATATAATTATCAAAACAATACAGTGGTTCTACAATATTACATAAATTATTAGGTAATCCACACACTTGACCAAACACCAACTCATATGGTGTATATTTAGTCTCTGAATGTACAGTAGTATTATATGAAAAACACCAATACTGTAACCATGAACTCCAACTTGAAGGATGATTATCTGTTTGGATTCGTAAATAGGCTCCTAACACTTTATGAGTATTTTCTAATGATCCAATACTTTGATGATGATAAGCAGTCGCAATTGTTTGTTTTATATTTAAAATTTTGCATAAGTCTGACATAACCTTAGAAATAAACTCTGTACCTCTATCACTTGCAATTTCTTTTGGAATTCCGTATCGTAAAATAAAGTTTTCCACAAATGTTTTAGCAACTTCTGTTGTTGTTTTAGTTTTTAAAGGGTATGCTTCAACGTATTTACTGAGTTCGCACTGCAATGTTAAAATATAATTGTAGCCTAAATCATCTCTATCTAATGGACCTACAATATCTAAGAAAATTTTCTCAAAAGATGATGATGCTGTAGATGTAATTTTTAATGGTTCCCTATGAATTTTTGTGTATTTTTGTTTTTGACACTTGCTGCATTTTTCTACATAACATCTAACATCTTTTTTTAATGATGGCCAATAATAATATTTCCTAATTTTACTTATCATTCTCCGAACTCCTATATGACCACTACTAGGTAATAAATGAAAATCGTTCATTATTACTTTTTTATCGTCATCATCATTTATTCTTTGGACATCCTTTATAACACATATTCGAGGAAATTCACTCGATTTATTTTTAGCAACATATTTGGTTATACTTTCAATGAGCTCTTTATTTTTACGCGTTTTCATAATTATTAATTCTTTAATATTCATTGTTTTGCAAAATAATGCCATCTCTTTCAATAAATCGTCTCGCGAGTTTACTGATAAAGAAGATGAGCTTGCAAATACATTATTTTTACTTTTACAATACACGAAAGTCCTATTCCTTGAAAAAATTAACGAATCGTCATTATTTTGTAAACTAAGTAATCTGAGTAATCTGCGCAGATTTCTTTCCGGTAAAATAATTAATTCTACATCCGTATCACATTTCTTGAGTACTTCGGTAACTTTAGGCTGATCAGACCTATTGTCATTCGAAGTCTCAGTACTAGTTGTCAAATCAGTTGATTGTTGATTTTTTCTGAATTGTCCTCTAGTCATCACATTTACGACTTTATTATTCATTTGTTTTAACTCGTCTGAAGTCAAAATAACTCTAGATAGTGCGTCAGCAACTACATTTTCTTTTCCTCTGACATATTCTACTTTAAAGTCGTACTCCTCCAATAAAAGACGAAATTTTGTTAAGCGACTGGATGGATTTGACATGTTAAAAAGATAAAGCAAAGGCCTATGGTCAGTTCTTATTACAAATTTTTTTTCATATAAATATGGCCTAAAATATTTTATTGACCAAACTATTGCCAGAAGTTCCTTTTCAATCGTTGCATAATTTAACTCCGCTTTATTTAAACTCCTACTAGCATACGCGACGGGTTTTCCGTTAGAATGACTTAACACGCTGCCAATAGCAAAACCTGAACTATCTGTTTGTAAAATAAATTCATTTTCTTTAGAAAAATTGGGATAATCTAAGACAGGCGGACTAGATAGCAACTTTTTAAGAGTTTCAAAGGCATTCTGACATTCTGTAGTCCATTCAAACTGAACCTTCTTTCTACATAATTTGTTAAGTGGTACAACAATAGCTGCAAAGTTTCGAATAAATTTCCTGTAATAGTTACTAAATGCAACAAAACGCTTGACGTCATCCGCACACGTTGGTGTCGGATAGCTTTCGATTATTCGAATCTTTTCAGGGTCGGGCAAAATACCTGAGGATGATATTACATGTCCTAAGTAAAGAATTTGTCGCTTTAGAAACTCACATTTAGACGGATTTAATTTTAATTTAACTTTTCGTAATCTGTCAAAAACAAACATGAGGTTTTTATTATGTTCCGTCAAATTTCGGCCAAAAATTATTAAATCGTCTAAATAGATAATACATTTTTCGTAATTTAAACCCGACATAGCAACTGTCATTAATCTACTAAAGGCAGATGGACTAATTTTTAGCCCCATCGGTAATCTACACATTTGGTACTGCCCTTTATCTGTCGTGAACGCCGTATATTTTCTAGATTCTTTTGAAAGATTACATTGATAATAACTACGATTTAAATCGCAATGGCTAAAGTACATAGAACCTGATAGAGAATCTAATATATCTGTTATATTTGGGAGGGGAAATTTGTCGTCCTGTACTCTCTCGTTTAACTGTCTGTAGTCCACCACTACTCTCCATTGACGTTTACCGCTCCTATCTAACTTTTTAGGAACTAGCAAAAGAGGGCTAGACCACTCACTGCAAGTTTTTTCTATAATACCTTCTCGTAACATATCATCGATCTGTCTATTAAGTTCTTCCTTCTGCATAAACGGAATTCTGTACTGTTTTCTATACACAGGCGTAGCATGTTCTTTTAAATGAATAGACTGCTCGTAAACGTCCGTAACACTTAATTTGTCACCTGGTAAATGAAATATGTCCGAATATTTGGCACAAATTTGCTCGATTGACAACTGTTCTTCTTTGTTTAAGTATGAGCCTACATTAAGTAATGAAAATAACGTCCGTATTCTCTCTACATTAACATCCGAGCTTTCGTAATTACAAAATTCATAGTTTTCTAACCTATCAACTTCAACTTTATTCAAACATAAAGATACTTCTTTGTCAGTAGTATTTAAAAGTCTTACAGGAATCCTACCATTTTTCGGCCTAGCTACCACACTAGCCAAAAAAATACCCTGTCTTATCTCCTTCGGATAAATGACACAGTCATAATTAATACGCGTAGGTATGAACTTAATAACTTCACACCTCGGTCCAATAATAAAATTACAATTATAATAATGTAAAGTCAATGAAACTCTACTCTCTGCGACTTTGAGAGATAAAGTATTTGAGTCATAATCTATAATTCCACTATATCGTTTAATAAAATCTTGACCTAATATACCTATCGACTTACATGGTAAATTCCTAAATACGTAAAACTTATGCTTAAAAATAATATTCCTGAACTGTAATGCTAAATAAACAAATCCTACGGACTTTAAACTTCCACCAATACCATGGATATTTAAATCGCATTTATGTAACTCTAGCTGAAATAAATCTAACATATCATAATTAACACACGATAAAGAGGCCCCTGTATCTACTAAAAATTCTAACTGTATGTTATTTAAACTTAAGTTTACCCAATTAATGCTATCACAAGTAAGAACTTGATTAGGGACGAAAAAATGCTCCCGAATTCTGATCCGAAAAAATATCATTACGACTATTTTCTGAAGTCGGTAAATCATGTCGTTCATTTGCAATAAAATGATTTAAATTTCTATTATTAGAATAATTTGCGTAATTGCCACGATTTCCACGAACATACCTGACGCCGTAACTTGACGCTCCTCGTCGATATACCTGAGCACCTCGGGTGCCTCGCCACGTATTCCTTGACGCAGCAAAATTTTGTTGCGCATTATGTGGCTGTCTAATACCTCGAAAATATTTAAATGAATTTCGACCACGAAATCCACGATGACCAAAATTATTAGTGCGAGTAGACCGACGGTTATATGACATAATGGTCTGACGCTCCGCAGTTAAGCTAGTTTCATCTTCGGCCACTCTAATGGCATCCTTTAAGGAGGTCAAATTACGTGCTGAAATAATTGTACCTAGCTTTTGACTTCGTAACCCTTCGGAAAAACATCTAATAGCGTTCCTTTCATTAAGAGGACGTAATACCTCATACGCTTTCTCATCACCATTTGCCTGAGAAATAGTCAATTCTACAAACAACTTCTCTATCTCTTGAGCAAACTCTGTAACTGACTTTTCACCTTGCCTAGCCTTCTGTAATCTAGACTGTAAAGCAGTATCGGACTTACGAGTAAGTAAATATTTACGCATATCTTCTAATAGCAACTCAACAGAACTATAAGAAGTAGCTAAACGCATTTTTGCTCCGTTCGTTAATCGGCTCTTTAAAACAAAATTTATTAAAATTGTCTTATCACCATCAGCAAGCATTGAGTCATACAATTCAATCGCAGAAATTAATTCACAAGTTACCTCTTCATCACCGGTCATTTTAGGCAATAGGCTTACAGCCGTCTTTAAATTAAACTTTTCACCCGGCACTGACATTGTGGCAAATTTATTTTGACTCTGACTACCACTCGAACTAAATTCCAATTCAATTTTTAAAATTTTATCATAACATTTGTTTATACATGAACATAAAAATAACAATTCATTAGACACATCTTTAGGTAAAATACTTAAAATATTTTTAAACGACACATATAAGCTCTTAGCTTCTAAAATCTTATTCTCAAAATTACTACCTACTCTTCTTGAAGGACCTAACTTAGAAATAGAATCCGTACAATGTTTTAATTGTTTATAAATATCTGATAATTTTAATTCTATACTCATAGTCTAATTCAATAAGTAAGTATTAAGTGCCTTAACAAAAAAAAAAAAAAATACAACTAGTTAAAACTACTTACTAAAACATATAATATTTAATAAAAGAAATTAAGATGCGCGAAGGTACCGATTACGACTTACTTGTTGGTCACTCTTACACCTTGGTTTCTGGTTCCTCATGCTCTCTGATTTCCCTACGACGTCGGTAGCTGACACGCGCGAGGACTCGTTCCAAAGCGTCACTCCTCAGCTGTTTCTGCATCCAGTTGATGTGGCATCGCTTGTACAGGCAGAATAATCCGATCAGCACCGCCAGCAGCATACAGGCGCATATTATAGACAAAAGGATATTGTTCGTCTGAAGGTGTTCCGCCGTCGCTTGTGCGTGATTGCTCCCGGCTGCAGACTGCGCAATGACCACTTGTTCTTTACTTTGCGTTGTGCCCATGGTCCGTTCTTGGTTGGTGCTCTATGTAGCTATAGAGTAGCTATCCTGGCATGGTCGCCATGTGGTGTGGTCTGGTCACGATGGATTAGACGAGAGTAAATAATACGTCCATTCAGTTTGAAGGTTCGGTTTATTGTGTAAAATATGTATTTAGTTACAAGACAGTAAGACAGTAGTGCTGAAGAAGCACTTTAAATAAGGCTGTATACATACTTGAATGCTTACACACTACACCCTAGGGGACCGGCTCGGGGGGCTTTTTGAAGCGTGCCTCGAGTCGGGACGGTTCCCGTCGAAATGGAAGACGGGCAGACTGGTCCTGTTGAGGAAGGACGGGCGCCCCGCGGACTCACCCGCGGGCTATCGCCCCATCGTGTTGCTGGACGAGGCGGGCAAAATGTTGGAAAGGATCGTGGCTGCCCGCATCGTCCGGCACCTGACCGGGATGGGTCCCGATCTTTCGGCGGAGCAGTACGGCTTCAGAGAGGGCCGCTCAACGATCGACGCGATTTTGCGCGTGCGTGCCCTCTCTGATGAGGCCGTAACCCGGGGCGGGGTGGCAATGGCGGTGTCCTTGGACATAAGGAACGCATTCAACACCCTGCCCTGGTCGGTGATTGCGGGTGCGCTGGAGTATCACGGCGTCCCCGCGTACCTCCGCCGGCTGATCGGCTCCTATCTCGAGGACAGGTCGATCGTATGCGTCGGACACGGTGGGGTGGTCTACCGCTTCCCCGTCGAGCGCGGTGTTCCGCAGGGGTCTGTCCTGGGCCCCCTGCTGTGGAACATCGGTTACGACTGGGTCCTGCGGGGCGCCCTATGGGGTTCCCTCCCCGGGCTAAGTGTCGTCTGCTATGCTGACGACACGCTGGTCGTAGCCCCGGGGAGGGACTACCGGGAGTCTGCCCGTCTGGCTTGCGCAGGTGTGGCAAACGTCGTCGCAAGGATCCGACGGTTGGGGCTCGAGGTGGCGCTCGAAAAAACCCAGGCCCTCTTATTTCACGGGCCGGGACGGGCGCCGCCTGCGGATGCCCACCTCGTGATCGGAGGCGTTCGCATCGGGGTCGGGGTGACCGGTCTCAGGTACCTCGGCCTCGAACTGGATGGTCGTTGGAGCTTCCGCGCTCACTTTAAGAAATTGGGCCCTCGGCTGATCGCGACAGCCGGCTCTTTGAGCCGGCTTCTTCCTAACGTTGGGGGTCCCGATGAGGCGGCGCGACGCCTATACATGGGGGTGGTGCGGTCGATGGCACTATACGGTGCTCCGGTATGGTGCCAGGCCCTGACCCGCAAGAACGTCGCCGCGCTGCGACGTCCGCAGCGCGCGATCGCGGTCAGGGCCATCCGAGGATACCGCACCGTCTCCTTCGAGGCGGCGTGCTTGCTCGCCGGGGCGCCACCCTGGGACCTGGAGGCGGAGGCGCTCGCTGCCGATTACAGGTGGCGTAGCGACCTCCGCTCTAGGGGGGAAGGGCGCCCCGGCGAAGGAGTAGTTCGAGCGCGGAGGCTCCAATCTCGGCGGTCCGTGCTGGAGGCGTGGTCTCGCCGCTTGGCGGACCCGTCGGCCGGCCTCCGTACCGTCGAGGCGGTCCGCCCGGTTCTCGCGGACTGGGTGGGCCGCGACCGCGGATGCCTCACCTTCCGGCTGACGCAGATGTTGACCGGCCATGGGTGTTTTGGCCGGTACCTCTTTAAGATAGCCGGAAGGGAACCGACGGCGCAGTGCCACCACTGCGCGGACCGCGACGAGGAAGATACAGCGGAACACACATTGGCGCGTTGCTCTGGATTCGGCGAGCAACGCGCCGCCCTCGTCGCGGTCATTGGAGAGGACCTCTCGCTGCCGCGCGTCGTGGCTACGATGCTCGGCAGCGACGCGTCCTGGAAGGCGATGCTCGACTTCTGCGAGTCCACCATCTCGCAGAAGGAGGCGGCGGAGCGAGAGAGGGAGAGCTCTTCCCTTTCCGCACCGATCCGTCGCCGTCGAGCCGGCGGCCGGAGGCGGGAATACGCCCGTACGTCCCGGCCCCTGTAGGTGGCGGCCTCCCCCCGGTGAAGGTCAAGGGGCGACCTGAGGGGGTGAGGCCGCGCGGCGCGCTACCAGCACTCTAGCGCGCTGCCGTGGAGTGAATAGAGCGACCGTTCGACGGTGTATCGCGTCCCGACCCGGCAGGCTGGTTCTGGTCCAGCGGGGTATTCCGGGACACCAGCGGCACCGTCTGGGCGGCCCGACGGGCTGCCGTACCGAGACGGCCGACGTTCCAGAGCCTTCGATTCGCCTCGAAGGCTCCGTCGGCTGGGCGTCCTTGGGGTGAGCCGCGCCGTCTGGTTGTAGTGTTGACCGCGGTAGCCCCCCTACCTCATCCGGGTTCTGACCTCGGAGGGGATCGGACGTCGGGTGTAAGAGTGCAGGGGAGTCGTTTAGTGGGTGGGTCCTAAAATCCTTGGGCCCGCGGTCTGCTCACAACACCATGCAGACCGTTGAGTCTCACATACCCCGCGCGCCCCTTTTGCGCGGGGACCTCGTAGGAGGTTCGGCCCTCTACCCGAAAAAAAAAAAAAAAAAAAAAGGGGCAGAGCCAAGCCGCTGCCTACCGCTTAATACTCTCCACAAGCCTCGTTTGAAGAAGGACATGTCATAGCGCTCAGGAAACACCGTGGAGGGGAGCTCATTCCATAGCCGGATGGTACGTGGCAAAAAAGACCTCTGGAAACGCACTGTGGATGACCGCAGTGGCTCCAGGTAGTATGGATGAACTCTACTTCGGTGGCGGGAGGTGCGATGGTAAAAACGAGATGCCGGTATCATCTCGAACAATTCCTCAGAGCACTCCCCATGAAACATACGGTACAAAATACAGAGGGAACCGAAGTCCCTCCGCAGACCCAGAGGTTCCAAACGATCCGTGAGACCGGGATTATCGACAATCCGAACGGCCCTCCTCTGTATGAAGTCAAATGGAAGAAGCTGGTATTTGGGAGCCCCGGCCCAGAGATGGGAGCAGTACTCCACGCGAGGCCGGACTTGTGCTTTATAAAGCAAAAGCCTTTGTCCAGGCGTGAAGTACCGCTTCGCTCTGTTGAGGACTCCCAGCATTTTGGACGCCAACTTGGCTTTGCCTTCCAAATGACTCCGAAACTGGACATCGCTCGAAATGTCGACCCCAAGTATCCCGATACTCTCGGAAGGTTGCAAGGATACTCCTTGGAATTGCGGCGCCATGACAAAGGGGTCCTTCTTCGCAGTGAACGCGCAAACTTGTGTCTTTAACGGGTTGAATTGAACCAAGTTCAATTCACCCCATTTGGAGACTCGCCCCAGAGAGTTCTCCACTTCAGACACAAGTTTTGATCGTCTCTCTTGCACCACGCTCCGAGAGAGACTCTGATGGCCGATATATCGCGCATCCCCCGTGCTGTCATCCGCATAGCAATGCATGTCATCAATAGACAGCATGTCATTGATATACAGGATGAAAAGCGTGGGGGAGAGCACCGAACCTTGTGGAACGCCAGCGTTAATGGTCATGGTATCAGAACAGTCACCATCTACAACGACCGTGATGCTCCGCCCATCCAAAAAGCTAGCGATCCACTTGCAGAGACCCTCGGGGATTCCGTAAGATGGTAGCTTCGACAGAAGTGCCCTATGCCAGACCCTGTCGAAGGCCTTCGCGATATCAAGGCTCACAGCAAGAGCCTCGCCCTTGCTCTCCAAGGCTTCAGCCCACCTGTGAGTAAGGTATACAAGAAGATCGCCAGCTGAGCGACCGTGACGGAAACCGTACTGTCGGTCACTGATCAGCTGGCGATCCTCCAGATACTTCAGGAGTTGTATATTAATTATTCGCTCCATCACCTTGGAAAGCAAGGAAGTTATCGCGATAGGCCTATAGCTCGATGGGTCCGACCGGTCACCCTTCTTGGGGATAGGGTGGACGTGGGCAGTCTTCCATGAAGACGGAACCCTGTTAGTGCAGTAAGAGAGGCGATACAAACGCGTTAGCGCAGGCGTCAGCTCAGGGGCGCACGTTTTCAGAACCACTGCAGGGATGCCGTCTGGCCCGCTCGACTTATGGACGTCCAGGAGTCGGAGTTCCCGCCTGACTGCACACTATGTAAAGCAGATCTCCGGCAGGGAACTATCACACCGGAGGATGTTCGGTGGTGTGGCACCCCCATCGTCCACAGTCGAGTTCGAGGCGAAGAGTTTGACCAGAAGGTCAGCCTTCTCTTTCGCACTATGGGCCAGACTGTCATCGGACTTGCGTAGTGGTGGGAGACTAGACCTGCAAAAGTTACCTTCTGCAGCTTTGGCGAGCGACCAAAAAGCACGGCTCCCAGAGGGATAGCTCTTCAGTCGCTCGCTAATTCTAGCAACGTGCTCCGATTTCGCCCTGGCTATAACCTTCTTATAGGACCTGGAAGCGGCGTTATATTTCCGCCTTTCCTCTGAGATGTTAGGATCCCGACGTCTCCTAGCATCATCCCATGCAAAGTATGCGGACCACTTGAGGTGTGCAGCATCCCTGCTGGCATTGTTATACCAGGGTCTGCTGCGACCCCCAACGGGCACTTCAGAGGAGGGGATAAACAATTCCATCCCCTGGAGCACCACGTCTTTAAGACGGTCCGCACAGACGTCAGGATCAGCAGAGGAAAAGCAGAACCGCCCCCATGGGTAGGATGCGTAAAACTCACGCAATCCATCCCAATCTGCTGACAAATACTGCCAAACTCTTCGATACCTGGTCGTCGTTCGACGACTAGGACGAGAGAGTGGTGTGGCAGCACGGATAAGGCAGTGATCAGACGATCCAAGTGGAGCGTCGACCACCACACTGTATCCGGCTGGATCGGTGGTCAGCAGAAGGTCCAACAGAGAAGGCTCGTGCCCCTCAATATCTGGGACACGGGTGGGCTGTGTCACCAGCTGGGAGAGGCCGTAGGCCAAGGCGAAATCGTAGGCAGCCCGACCCGGGAGGTCAGTGGTTCTGGACCCCAGCCACTCTTGGTGGTGAGCGTTAAAGTCTCCAAGAACCACCACCTCCGCAGATGGGTACTGCTCAAGCACGCGGTTAGTCCCCTCTTGCACATGCTCTATCAGAGCTGAACCTGCATCACTGCTGTGGGACCTGTACAGGCACGCGTAGACTCGGGTACGACCCCCGTGATCTACGCGCAGCCACAAGAGGGACAGGTCCCGTTGTTCGAGGCTTCGTAGACGGCGACAACAGACATCAGCCCGGACGAATACACACACCCCGGCTTTACGCAGGAAGTTGTGCTCCAATACGTAGCCGGGGTATTCAAGGTACGAAGTATCATCCGGAGCAGATATCTGCGTCTCCGTCAGAAAAAGGAGGGCAGGCTGCGCCGTCTCAAGATGGTGGTGTACGGCGTCGAGGTTGCTATGTAGACCCCTTACATTGCTGAAATCCACATTAAATGTGGAATGGGGAATCGCCGACAAAACCCTTTTCCTTTTTCGAACTTTCATTATTTATTTATTTTAATTTTATTTGGAGAGTGGGATTGGGTGGGGTAGGATGCTCGAGGCGAAATCGTGACAATACCTGAATAAAGCGCGGAGCACAGTACGTGCTCGACCACGGGTTGCGTGAGCGACTGACGCAGGGCATGGAAGGGCCCCCAGTCCACCCTGCGTGCGATCGCCGGGATCCACTCCGGTCTCCGACTCCGGCACGACGACCGCACGACAGAATTTTACACCGGTTGGCGGGACAGCTTCCCGGGGCGGAGTTTAGTAGTGACACCCGGGTTCAGGTCCCCAACTGACCGGCGGGCGGCGGCGAACACCGTTTCACTGGGTCTCCCTATACCCCCGTCAAACAATCACGTCCCGCGAGCTCACACGCACGTCTGCTCCGCATGTTCCAGGTATCGCCAAGATTCACCCCCAACAAGGAAGAGGAAAGGGAAGGAATAACACTGGCTCTCCAACCCACACGCCGGAACACAGCTAGGCTATTTGGCGGCGGACTCTAGTTGGAGGGTGGTCGCCAGCCAGTCGGACAAGTCCTACCACCGATTATGTATTCGGCTCCCGTTTTGCACCACCCAGGGGTCACTTGTAGGGAATCGCGGGTTAAACCTACGGAAGCGGGAAGCAATCAACCCCCAAACGTGACGATTTCTTCGTGGCTCAGATCTTCCATCGAGGTAGCAGACGTTATTACACGACTTGCGTATGCTGCATTCACTCTTTTGTGGCTTACCATTGCTTAAATTGATAAGCGTCGCAACAAGAATTTTGCATAACGAGCGAGAAATAAGTCGCAAATGCCTCCATGTGACACTTACTTGTGAAATCCGCGACAACATGATAAGGCACCGCCTTTCAGGGCCCCACTGAAGACTACAATGAGCTATGCACCATCCAGTAGACGTTCATCGAGGTACATATCAACCGTAGCGCACCAAGCACATGGATCGGTATCTGTCTGTTCCCGATGAATTTTCGACCCGTGATCTCAGATACCGTTACTGGTATTCTGATTTCTGATCTGCATCATGTTTTTTCGCTCTACTTCGAACATGTTCAAACACGTCACGCCAGTGAGAGTAGAGTCCTGATCTCACTTCTGATGTCGGAGGCAGGGCGCCAGGGATGGCTAAGCGGTAGTATCCGTCATCACTCGTATTTGGTTGAACTCAGTTTATAAAAAGTCAATAAAACCTTTTGAATAATAATTATTGAAACTCAACACACACAACTTTCACAATGACAGGATAAACCGACAGTTTCGTTGCACATACCGACAGACCGACCGACTGACTGACTGACTGACAGAGACTCACTGACTGAGACGGACGGAATGACTGTCTGACACGGAATGCCACGACTCTGTCCACGTACCGCCATTTTATACTGTGGCGTTACGGAGTCTACCCTTCATTTTGTGATATTTATCAAAACAACATTTCATCATTTAAAATAATAATCAAAACCACCGTCTTAATATTACTAAAAGTCGTTATCCACGACAACTAAAAATCGTCATACACGACATGTCTTTATTAATAATTAGTGTATAACTTTAATATTAACATAATTTTAATTATGCTTTCAATATGTTTGGGCTTGGTTCTTTTGTATTTATATTTTTGAGCGCAATCGATATGATACTTGGTAGTAGGTAATTTTGTTAGGAACTCACCGAAAGTCTGTGTCTTTGTAGTGATAATATTTGTAGCACTATCTTCATGGAGTGGCCACTCCTGTCTTCTTTCTTTGTATCTTGATGAAAAGCTTTCAGTTTTTTTTAAGTACTTTAATTAGCTGCACTCAATATTCACTACCTTTTCGCGATCGCACAATTTTGATGCGCACGATTCAAACTCGAATTTAAAAGTGTCATTGATATAGGAGGGGAAAGGGCCGGGACTACATCGATGCGCTCTCAGTTACGTTCAAAAACATCAATGCTAATTATCCATTGCAGATAGCGTAAACATGCCCCCCAGTTTGAGAGAGTAAAGCTCTTTCAAAGTTAAACACTATAATAATATATGAAACCTACATTATAAATTATCTTATTATCTTAGACTTATTACTTCTATTATTCAATTAGACTATTAAATCACTACTTAATTATATTTAATTAGATTTTGTGGACTGTATGTATGTAGAATTATATCGAACCACTACTGTGTTGGTAAAGGATAAACCTTAACAACAGATCTACGATAAGTACCAGTTTTCGTTCTAACGTTAACCACCCTTACAACTCCATCACGACCCGGAAAAGTTTCCTCTATTATACCCAATGACCAATTAAGAGGAGCACTATTTTCAGATTGAAGCAGTACAACTGTGCCAGTTTTAATAGGAGTGCTATCTTTTTTCCATTTATTACGAACTTGTAATGTATTAAGATATTCAAGTTTCCATCTTTTCCAAAAAGACTGGACCAAACTGTCTACAATACGTTTCCTTTGGATGAGATTAGAATGTTCCGTTATCGTTTCTGAAGGTAGTGATTTTAATATTAAGATATTCAAGTTTCCACCTTTTCCAAAAAGACTGGATCAAACTGTCTACAATACGTTTCCTTTTGATGAGATTAGAATGTTCCGTTATCGTTTCTGAAGGTAGTGATTTTAATGGTGTTAAGTTTATAAAATGTGCAGGAGTAAGAGCTTGAGGGTCACATGGATCTGAACTCAAAACTGATAGAGGTCGCGAATTTAATAATGCTTCAATTTGAGCAAGTGTAGTCAACATTTCTTCAAAAGTGAGAAGCTGATTACCAACTATTTTATTAAGATGAGTTTTAACGCTCCGAATATAACCCTCCCATATACCGCCAAAATGAGGGGCTGATGGTGGGTTGAATTTCCAATCTATATTATTATCACGCAATTCATTTGCAAATTTATCTGCACACTGCTCAGAGGAAATCAATTTATACATTTCCTTGAGATATGAGTGAGTTCCCAAAAAGTTTGTTCCACAGTCGGTATAGACCACTTTGATTGGACCACGCCGCGCAATGAAGCGTTTGAACGCATTCAGGAAAGCTGCTGTGCTCAAGTTCGTTGAGAGTTCTAGGTGAACTGCCTTGGTAACTAAACAAATGAACAGACAAATATACGCCTTTTGACTACGAACACCACGTCGCCTATAGGGAATAATACGTAATGGGCCAGCGTAATCTATACCAGTGTGATAAAAGGCCTTTGTGTCTTGAACTCTACAAGCAGGTAAATCAGCCATCAATGGACATTAGTTTCGGGGATTTGCTCTATAACATATATTACACTGCTATACTCGCTTTCTTATTATATTCCGAGCAGAGAGAATCCAGTAGTTTTGGCGTATCAGAGACATTAAGAGCTGCGGTCCGGTGTGCTTTTTGTGATAATAGTCTATCAAAATGTTCACTACATGGTCACGAGCGGGAAGTAAAATAGGGTGCTGACTATCAAATTCCAAGTGAGCATTCTCCAATCGCCCGCCAACACGAAAGATACCTTCGTGAACAAAGGCTCTGAGCCGTTGAAATGCAGGCGGTAATATTTTGCCAGACTCCACATTCTTAAGTTCTTTATCAAAGTGAACTCGCTGTACGGCCTTGATGATATTCGTTTCGGCCACCTTTAAATGGGAAATATCAAATTTACTCGGTACCAATTTAATAAACCGGAGAAAAACTTGTAGTCGTCGTGGCCTAACGGATAAGACGTCCGGTGCATTCGTGTTGAAGCGATGCACCGGTGTTCGAATCCCGCATGCGGGTACCAATTTTTCAAATGAAATACGTACTCAACAAATGTTTACGATTGACTTCCCCGGTGAAGGAATAACATCGTGTAATAAAAATGAAACCCGCAAAATTATAATTTGCGTAATTACTGGTGGTAGGACCTCTTATGAGTCCGCGCGGGTGGGTACCACCACCCTGCCAAAAACATAAAGTACAATACGGACCAGCTTGGGCCATGATGAAATACGACATGCAAGCGTGTATAATATATTGTCATTCCGTGCATCATCAGTTGTGAATAGCATGATAGCTGGTTTCATTTCTGGAATATCAGTCATCGATGTGGCATCAAAATTCTTAACTGGCTAATCTGAAATGGGTAGATGAGCAAATCGGGGTCCACTGAACCAAAGAGGATGCTCCATCAATTGTGATGGTGTTAAGCCACGTGAAAGACAGTCTGCTGGATCCTCTTTACCCGATACAAAATAAAAGTTTCTGGGGTGTATTTCATCCTGTATCTTTGTTACTCGGTTGGCTACAAACGTATGCCATCTAGCCGGTGATGAGTGAATCCATGCCAAAGCCACGGTGCTATCCGTAAAGGCAAATACATTACTTATTTTACAGCGATGAGAATAGCTGTCAATAATTGCTCTCATCAACTTTGCGAGAATCAAGTTACCGCATAATTCGAGTCTTGCCAATGACACGCATCGTAACGGCGCCACTCTGGATTTGGCACAAACAAGCGTATAGTGAACTTATTTGTTTGTGGAAAATAAACATGTAAAAATAAACGACACCTCCATAGGCCTTTTCAGATGCATCAGCAAATTCCAATAAACTAACTATGCACTCCATAACAATGCCAGTATGTCGTGGTATTCTAACATTTTCCAATATTGGCAACTCAGACACGAATCGATGCCAAGCTGCTACAATTTCAGGGTGAGGAGTTTCATCCCAATCTATATTATTAGCCCATAGTGACTTAATGATGAGCTTGGCCCATAGTGTAACAGGAGCTACGAATCCCATTAAGTCCCAAATTCTTGCTATAACTGATAAAATATTTCTTTTAGTACATTCGCGGTTCCGTAAATTTACTGTGAATGTGAATACGTCTTTGGCTGGAAGCCAGTTTAGTCCCAGTATTTTTAAATAGCTATCTGGACTAAATTCTATAACTTCGAATTCTCTATGTGAAGAGGGTATCTTAGAAAGAACCTCTGGTGAGTTACTTGAAAACTTTACCAAATCAAAACCACCAGCATGAAACATTTTAATAAGTTGATTAGAAAGTTCGACAGCTGTTTCTTCATTCGCACAGGAAATAGCCAAATTGTCAGTGAAAACGTCACTGTCAGCTACTGGAGCCGCGAGAGGAAATTGTGATCCCTCGTCCGTCACTGACTGGCGCACAGTCCTGATCGCAAGGAACGGAATACAACACAAACCGAATGGCACACGTGTGAATTCATAAAGTTTTATCTCCTCGCTTGGATCAAAGCGATACAACATGCTCAGGAATTTCCTATCTTCGTCCTTTACTAAAATCCTCAAGTACATTTGCCTAATGTCGGCACTAACCGCTACATTCAAAAGTCTGAAATTTAAAATTATTCTAAAAAGGTCGTTTTGCAAATTCGGTCCGACTTGTAATATATCATTCAGTGCCAGTCCCGATGATGATTTCATACTGCCATCCAATACTACCCGTAATTTTGTTTTACTTTTATCTTTTCGAACGATGCCGTGATGGGGAATAACATACTGGAGTGAGGACTCATTTATATTTCTAGAACATGGGTTTAAATATCCCTTTTCTAAATAGTCCTTAATGACTTTATCGTATTCTTGTCTCATTTCGGGTTGCAATAGCAGCTTACGTTCCAATGAAAGATATCTACGCATTGATGCCTGTAATGAGTCACCCAGCTTACTAGGAGTATCTTTGAATGGTAACGAGACAATGTAACGACCTAAGCTATCACGAGTAGTCGTTTGTCTATAAACGCTTTCACACTCCTCTTCCTGTTCCGTGTATGGCTTGACGTCTGGAATATCCTCTAATTTCAAAAAATTACCAATACAAACATTATTCTCATTATCCAAATTGTCCTCACCAAAGGTGCAATGTGTATAGTATGAATTATCTATCGAGGGAGCTAATACCGGTGCCTGGCCGACTATTATGTAACCTAATGAAGTCTCAATTGCTACAGGTTCACCGGGGGCCCTAGAAATTATATGAGGTCGTAAAATTCGAGAGAATACATCGGAACCCACAATCAAATCTATACCACTAGGCTGTGAGAATCTGTCATCAGCTAGCTTAATGTGTTTTAGATAATTAAGACTTGAAGTATCGATCTTTGAGGTAGGAAGTTCACCTGTAATTTTATTGATTACCAGAGGTTGTATTGTAATACGCACCGATTCTTCAGTACAAGAGCAAAGTGTTAGACAACAATATCCTTCAATGGAATTTTTCACATCACCCACTCCGCACACTTGCTTTGTTTCGGAAGGATAAATTGGTAAATTAAGTCTCTTACAAAATTCAAGAGTAATCAGATCTCGTTGCGATGCACTATCTACCAATATTCGGGCAGTACTCAAGAACGTACCTGAATTGTCCATAATATTGCATATCGCTGTACCAAGCAATATAGTTTTAGTGGGCTGCTGATTACATACCGTCTTAAAACACTGCTGTTCCAATGCGCATGCGCACAGTGAATCTGGCATAGCGTTGTCTTGACCTCCGTCAGTGTGGGTGGCAATGTCTACTGATTTCGGTGCTTCACCCGAATCACCTTTTGTGATAAAATGTAACAGCGAATGATGACTACGAGAACATGAACTACATTTTTCATTTGACGTACAATTTCGAACTGTGTGACTGGTACTTAAACAGTTGACACAAAATCGGTTGGTTTTGATGAAAGAAAACCGTTCCTTCGGTGTAATTGATTTAAACTTAGAACAATTTTTTAACTGATGGTACTCCGCGACACCACAGAATATGCATCTCTTCTGTTCGTGTACAACAAATGTTTTCACATTATTATTTCTTATATTACGAGGTTTGTTTGAATTACTTTGTTGAGAATTATATTTATTCATTCGAATGCTATTGTTATTAGATATATTATAAGCACGTTGTAAAATATGGGACTGATTACGAATATAATTTATAAATTGAGTACAAGTGGGTAGTTTATCAGAATCAGAGTAGTTCATTTCGAATGATTTAATTAATTCTAAACTAATCTTCTTACAACCTAAATGAACAAAAATAAAATCTTCAAGACATTCTAGTTTTAATTGTTTTAACGAGCTTACTAACGAAGAATATTTGTCTATGTAATTTTCTAAGCTAATCGGGTCGGCATCGTTAGCTACTGAAAGATTCAATAACGTATCAAAATATGACGCCGCCAAGACACGCTTATCATTATATTTATTCACGAATGTTTGCCATAAAACGGAATAATTTTCAGTAGTGGGCATAAACCCTTGACAAATTAATTGAGCATTACCAGTCAGTTTACCGATTAAATACTGAATTTTTTCACTATCAGATAAACTTTGATTTTCACGGATTATGGATTTAAATGTTTCATAAAATATAGGCCAATTTTGAAGTTCACCATTAAACGGACATAATTCTAATCGCGGTAATTTCGGACACTGTCGGTAGGTCTCAATTTTATCCTCACCAACAACAGTGTTCGCCGTATTTTGCGTATTGTGACGCAACGACATTAGTTCCGAATATTTATATTTTATGCGAGAAAATAGCTCATCAAACGCCACCATTGACTCGTAATTGGGTTCTGTGGCGTCTTCATTTGATGCTAATAAATCATTAAGATCGTCCAGTGACTTTATGAATTCGGTACGCATCAAATCTAAAGTACTAGCATTCGACATAAATACATCCACATTGCTCTCATTTATTTTAGTTACACTGTCATAAATGGACTGTACTCGAGAGTAATATGCATTAGTTTTACTACGCATCTTACGTACATTACGATCAAAAAGTGATTGAGATTTAGAAGTAGTAGCCATTTTAACTAAGTAGTAACAAAGAAATTTAAACAAAATGTTCACCTATTAATAGTTTTTTCAAGTTGGGGGTAGCCGCTCAATCTATGTGCAACGGTTAAATTATTGTTAAATATCCGGCCGAAGTGATCAAATATGTTTGGGCTTGGTTCTTTTGTATTTCCCGAGGGACCTGGGCGGGCCCCCCGGCGCGCACTCTGCGTGGCCGGGGGCTCCGTCTGTGGGGGAGTTTTGCTGGACTTCCACCGGGCGCGTCCGTAGGTGGCGGATAACGGGATCCTCTGGGAACAGTCCCACTCCCAGGGGTATCGTCCGATCTTTTTCGTTGCAAGGATTCTTAGGTGTTAGGGAGGTAGGTTAGGTGTAGGAGTAGGGTAGCCTAGTTAGGCCTTGCAACGAAAGAGATCGGATGACGCGGACCAAAACCAGCAGGGGGAGTTGCGGGCTCTCCACGCCCTTCACTCGCTGAAGGGTGTTCCTCCTGGAGACGCTCGGGCTCCCTCTCTCTTCCCCCTTCTTCCCCTTTTTATTTTTTCGGGTAACGTCCGACCCGTTTCGGACCTAACCCACGGGTGGTGGTGGGCCACTTTTGGCCTGCCCTTCGATGGAGAAGTGAGCCGGCGTTGCTTACGCATCTTCCGGCCGCTGGTCGCCATGTCCCCGGCTTCGGCTACAGGGGCACGCCCTCCAGAGGGGGGTACCGGTATACCGGCGTGGCTTCGTCGTTGTTGCTCTTTTGAGCGTCGGGCGGTGGTCTGCCGTGTTGCTCGTTGCACTCGGCGGGCCGCCGGCCAACCCGTAATCCCCACCGCGTGGGGGACGGGGGCCGCTGCCGCGAGGCACGGGGACGCGAGGACGTAAACCTCTTTAAAAAATGCCCCAATCCTAAGCTCTGGTGCCCGGCGATGGGATGAATGGCTGGAGGGAGTCCAGTCCCAAGGGTACCAACCAGACCCCAGGGGACCGACCCCTGGTTAATCAAAAAGGAAAAATGAAAAATGGCACCTGTGAAGAACTTATTACCCCAGGAGGGTACCTCCCGCTCCGCGGGGGGAGAATCCCTCCGTGCGGTCGAGCGATCGGCCGCACGCTGCCCCACCGTTTCTGGGGGGGGCACACACTGCCAAGAGGAAGGGGGCGACAGCACGGGTCGCGTAAGGGACAGAGTCCCAACCGTGCTACTCGAGCGCTGCGAGAGTTTGATCTCGTTGCACTCGGCGCGGAGCTCCGCGCGGGGCGACGTGTCTAGTGGGCGGGAGACGCCAGCGCTGCTAGTGGACAGCACCCAACAGCGGACACGGCGGAAGCGGAAGTCGGCTCGACAGCCGGCATCCTCCGCTCAGTCCGACTCGTCGGAAGGAGAGCCTGCCAGCGCCAAGTACATGGCGTTGGCGGAAGGGCCGGCGGCTGCTTCGGCGCCGCCCGCCACTGACTTTGACAAGCCGTCGTCTTGCGGACTGGACGCTGCCTCTTCGGCGCAGTCCAGGGCCGCCTGCCGTGAGGCGAAAAATAAAAAGGAAAGGAAGCTAGAAGAGATTGAGCGCCTACAGAGAGCCCTGACGTTGGTGGGTCCCTCTGACCCCCTCCGATCTTGTCAGATAGTTGGCAAAATAGTTGCGACTATTGCAGCCAAATCGGCTGGAGGCCTCAAGGGCACCGAAGTGTCGGCCATGAAATCGGCGGCCGCCACACTGGAGGAGAGGCTGCAGGACGTTGTGGACCGCACCACAACCGTGGAGACGGCGGGCTTGCGGCAGGAAGTGGCCCTGCTGCACACCCGCCTCGAGCAAGTATCGGCCGAGAATGGCCAACTTCAGGCGGCGAATGGGCAACTTAGAGTGGACATGGCCGAGTTGCGAACTGTTATAAGACGGCCCTGTACCCTTTACTGCTGACACATCCCTATTTCCCTGCTCAGTCAGTGTTTCTAGTGGCCAGCAGTAAACTACAATTCCCATTAGCCTCAGTCCATTTTCGATCTCCGTCGTGACAACACGTTTGTTGGTTTAAAAGTTTTTTTTAAAAAGGCAATATCCAGAACCCGTATAACAATTTGGTGGCAGCTAAAAGGGATTTTAAATATCCCAGGACGTCTCCCAAGTGACTTGTGAACCAAAGTGACATAAAAGTGGAAAAGTGTTTCTTCCCGCGACTGGACTGGACTCACCATCACCAACGGAACAACACCTTCGTAATGTTTTATCAATTATCCATCCACAGATTCGGTAGAATCTGGCGCCAAGTTCCGTTCAAAAATCCCGTTGTAAACGGAGCGCCAGACTACCGACTGTGTTTACTGTGAGCAGAACAGTTGTTTGAGGTTGCGAAATTTTATTTAATTCTACGGTACTTCTGGTTCCTAAATTGTATATTATATCAATCACTCACAACTTTATTTTACTCATATTAACTAGTTATATCAATTACAACAATTAATCTACTTGAAATTATTAATTTTATCACCACAAACTATGGCTCGCTCAAAAATTTCGATCCTGACTTTTTTCGATGTAAAAAGTGACATGCCACAGACTATAAATATTCGAGAATGGTAATCTACGGCCGCCAGGGTGCGCTGGAATTATTCCTATTTGTAATGGATTTTATGACCTGGTAACTGAGACCTTTAAGTCATGTCTTATTTTAATTTATATTCATATTTTTATGAAAAATGATATTATGGAGTGAAATGAAATGTGATATTATGGAGTGAAATGAAATGAAGATGATTAATTTGAGACATTAATCAAATGGGATGAAATGAAATGAGATGAGATGATATGGAATGAAATATAATCTCAGTAAAATGGTGGTGGTCGTTTACTAAGATCTCAGTGGACTTTTTGGAGGAAACCGAGAAGTTACGTACAGCGTCTTTGTTTAATTTTCCCACATTTGTGCACTTTCACAGATATTAAACAGTTAATAAACCACTATTATTACACATTGAAACCCGAAGAAACACTAAATAGACAAATTAAAACAAATCACACAACTTCACACCTCGCGTTCCCGCCAAAAAGTCATTATTCCTACATAAACTGTAGCTTCAAGGGGATAGTTTGCAGTTCTTATTGAACGGTTTATACATTAAATAACGTTAATGTTGTTACTGTTAGTATTTTAGTTTAAGTACTGCCGAAGCAAGTACTGTTGTTACTGTTGGAGAAACAATTTTGTTTTGTAATGTAATACCGAAATACTTTACGAGATGGCGTTACAAAAAATCCCTTCCCAAAACTATAAAACCGTTGTGATTGTCTACGAATAATAAATAATATAATAACTAATATTTATTCGTAGGTGATAGTTTAAGATGCTATGAATATTTCGGTTTTGATTTCATCAAAATAACTTGAACTTTACTATTGAATTCCGAAGAAAATTCTAGTTAAGGCTGAGTTAAGTTCAGCTTTTTATTTAAGCCTCTTACTGTAGTTTTTAAATTACATTTATGTGGATTGATGTTTCAAGGCTTTCAGATTTTAATTTTAAATTCTGAAATAATTAAGAACAGCGTCATCTACCCTTCACATTTGAAACAAAATTTAATTCGGTTTAAATTTGTAAAAGTTGATGTTGATTATTATTACATTGTAACGCAGCGTTCCGTTTCGCGGGGCAACAGCAGCCAAAGGGAATGTGACTCAGGTCCGTGCCGCGACGACCCACCCCGCGCTACCCGCGCCCGCGCATCTGTTGCATCATTCGTACCCCCAATTAGTGCGCGCCAGACTTTGAAGCGGAATACACGCGTCCCCGGTCGATACCGGAACTGACAACCCGAGAGTCTCATGCCAGTCGGGCACCTAACATTAAACTGGCAGCCCAAGCGCGGGCCCTTTAACTAGTATTTCGGAGTGAATCTACGTAATTACGACACGTACTCGTCGTCAGTCACGGCGTCAATCCGATTTTCAAGACGTTGAAGAAGAAATTGGTTCAACCGCGGGACCGACGCCAACATTTACCGCAAACAACATGGCGTCATTACAAGAAAGTCAAATGGCAGCATTCGAACGCCTACTCGACCGAGTTTTTGAGCATAAAACTCAACTCGAATCATCAGCAACACCGACGTCGGAGCCGACATCGCCGCCTTCCTCGACGCCAGCTCACCATTCTGGGAACTTCGCGTCATGCACGGCGCGGTTCAGCGGAGCGCCCGGCGACTCACTCGACGGTTTCCTTGACGCGGTCGAATCATACAAAGATTGTGCTGACGTAGGACACGCCATCGCGTTACGAGGACTCTCGATGTTACTAACCGGAAATGCAGCCGTGTGGTGGCAAGGCGTTAAAGCTAGCATCACTTCCTGGGACGACGCTTTATCATCGTTACGAAGCGCTTTCGGTGATTGCAGACCGCCCCATCGAGTCTACTTAGAGCTCTTCAAAATGTCGCAAGGACAAAGAGAGAAGACGGAGATCTTCGTTGCCAGAGCACGAGCCCTACTAGCTCGACTCCCACCTGGTGACCTTAGTGAGAAAGTTCAAATTGATATGCTTTACGGCCTTCTACACCGTCGTGTTCGTAAAAGATTAAGAAGAGACGAAATAACTTCATACGACACGTTATTAAAGAAAACGCGCCATATCGAGGACTCCATCTACGAGACCAGTCCGCCTGAATTTATTCATCATCCTCAGCGAGCGACGCCACGTTCATCGGGTAGTACCGTAGGCGAAGTTCCCACCGGTGCTTCGACTTCGCAGCATACATACGCGCGGATGACGCCGCGGAAAATATTCAACTCGGGCGCCGCTGGCGGCCCGCCACGCGACGACAGCGCTGCGCCGAGCACCGTTCGAGTCCCCGCGCCTCGCTACACGAACACTGATAATGTATCATCTACGTCGATTGTTAAAAGACTGTTCTGTGTTTATTGCAAAAAGTACGGACATATTCGTGATGAGTGTTTAAAATTAGCGTCAAAAACTAAATTCGACAACGAAAATACGCAAGCTGTATCCTCGTGTTACGGGTGTGGTACCAAAGGTGTTACTCGGTCTCAGTGTACAAAGTGTAACGCAAGTTATTACGCCGTCGACGCTGCAAGGACCCGATCAGTCACATCCGATTTACCTATTGGTAAAGTAAATACACAGCTGTCAAGTTCAGTGAACTCTATTCATCGCGACAGCTCGTTGCATACAGCTTGCACTTCAAACACCGTAAAGTCGTCCATTTATATTAATAATCGTAAACAATGTTTTGTTGATAATGAAAATAATTATTATCCTACCGATTTTAAGGCGATTCTTCCTCCGCGCTTTTTCGGTATTGATAACAAGGTTAGACTTCAAAATTAGATTCCGATAGAGGTACCCGTCACGTGCGGACGTGCCCATCGACCACTCGATCGCCCGGCCTTTGTTCGCCCGGCTTTTGTTAGCCCGGCCATTGTTCGCGCGGCCTGTGTTCGTGGTACATCTGCCGACCAAGTGTTTTTCCTGGAAGTTTTTATTTGTTTTGTTTCCTTTCGTTATTTCTGTGTTCGTGGTACATCTGCCGACAAACTGCTTTCCTGGAAGTGTTTAATTGTTTTGTTTCTTTTTGTTATTTCGGTTTTGTTGTGTTTTTTTCTTTGTCCTGTAGTAATCGCGCCGCATCGCCACCTGTGTTCAATAGAACCGCTCAGGTCCGAGAAGTTGGGGCCTCGCCGCAAGGCGAGTGTTGTCAAGATCCAGGGCCGCCCCACCTGGGCACTCAGCGATCATGGACGCTGTATTCGCGGAGTTCCTCCGACTTCGTCATCCACAGCTCGCCTCAGAGTTTCTGGCTTTCAAGGCCAATCACACTGCGAGCTCTCTCGAAGACTCCGCCGTGCTCGCTGCTCCTGCGTCGCCTGTACCTGCGTGCAAAGCTTCTACATCGAGCACCGCAGCCTCCGTCGTGCCTGCCGTTCCCGCGTCGCCTATACTGGCGAGTAAAACTGCTGCGTCGTTCGCCGTGGCCACCGTTCCAGCTGTGCGATCATCCGCGGCCTCCGTCGCGCCCTCCAAAACACCTGCTCGTAGGTCACCTGCGCCCGCCTCCTCGTCCTCCGACTCTGACTCGGAGATGGAGGTCGACCTCGCCCCCGCCTCAACGACGGATGGATTTACCCTGGTACAAAAGAGTAAGAAGCGTGCCGCGGAGTCTCGAGCTCCCGCGGCCGCTAAAATTAGCAAAGCCGCGAACGCGTCGCGCCCCCGCTCCCAGACTCCCGTTGCGCCTCCAGCCCGTGCCAGTCCGTCGCCGCGTCCGGTGGCACAAAATAAAACCCAGTCCCCTCCTCCGGTAATCCTTCAAGAGAAGGCAGCTTGGGATCGAGTTTCCCTGGCCCTTAAGGCCAAAAATATCAATTTCACGAATGCCCGTAACCTCGCGAACGGCATCCAAATAAAGGTGCATTCATCTGATGACCATAGGGCCCTCACCTCTTACCTCCGTAAGGAGCGTATAAGCTTCCACACTTATACGCTTCAGGAGGAGCGCGAACTCCGCGTTGTAATACGCGGAATCCCTAAAGAGTTAGATGTAGAGCTCGTAAAAGTCGACCTGTTAGAACAAGGCCTACCAGTGAATTCTGTGCACCGTATGCACACCGGTCGCGGTAGGGAGCCATATAATATGGTTCTAGTCGCTCTCCAGCCTACCCCCGAGGGTAAGAAAATCTTTAACACACAGACCGTCTGTAGGCTCTCTGGTATCGCTGTCGACGCCCCCCATAAAAAAGGCACTCTTAGCCAGTGCCATAACTGTCAATTGTATGGGCACTCTTCCCGTAACTGTCACGCGCGCCCCCGATGCGTCAAATGTTTAGGCGATCACGCCACGGCCCTATGCACTCGCGATCAAAAAACCGCGACGGAACCGCCTAGCTGCGTCCTGTGTCGAACACAGGGTCACCCCGCAAATTACCGCGGATGCCCCCGAGCCCCGAAAATAAATCGCCGCGTCGCCCGCCGAAACCGCCTCCGAGCTTCCGGCCCAGACATCAAAGCCTCGGCACCCTCTGCGTCGCAGGCTAAGCCAGCGTTCGTTCCGGCGGCGGTGCCCAGTGTCTCGGCCTGGGCGAAACCGCTGCCGTACACGAACACGGCTACAACTCCCTCCTCCGCGATTCGTCCCGCCCCCGCGACTCGTCCCTCTCCCGCGACTTGCCCTCCGACCGCGTCCGAAAATCTCGCTTTAGCGATCGACTTCTTTCAGTCGATCAACTTTGAGCGCGTTAACGCTTTGGGCGACGCCATTCGCGCTGCCTCCACTGCACAACACTTTATCGCCGTTGTGCAAGAATACGCCGACGTATACGCGTCATTAAATACGTACGTCCTCCCCTCACTCCGCCGGTAATCAATGGCGTATATAAGTAGAATAAAGCCCCTATCCGTGACGATAGGATTTTTTAACGCTTACGGTCTCGCAAATCAACGTGATCAGGTTTCTGACTTTTTGCGTGACCATCAAATTGATATCTTTTTAGTGCAGGAGACCCTACTTAAGCCCGCGCGCCGTGACCCTAAAATCGCGAACTATAACATGGTCAGGAACGACAGGCTCTCTGCCCGTGGTGGTGGTACCGTCATTTACTATAGAAGAGCCCTGCATTGCGTCCCGCTCGATCCTCCCGCGCTCGCTAATATCGAAGCATCAGTGTGCCGAATCTCACTGACGGGACACGCGCCGATCGTTATCGCGTCCGTTTATCTTCCACCGGATAAGATCGTTCTAAGCAGTGATATCGAGGCGCTGCTCGGTATGGGGAGCTCTGTTATTCTGGCGGGCGACCTAAATTGTAAACACATCAGGTGGAACTCACACACCACAACCCCGAATGGCAGGCGGCTTGACGCGTTAGTCGATGATCTCGCCTTCGATATCGTCGCTCCGTTAACCCCGACTCGCTACCCGCTAAATATCGCGCATCGCCCGGATATACTCGACATAGCGTTATTAAAAAACGTAACTCTGCGCTTACACTCGATCGAAGTAGTTTCAGAGTTAGATTCAGACCACCGTCCCGTCGTTATGAAGCTCGGTCGCGCTCCCGATTCCGTTCCCGTCACGAGGACTGTGGTGGATTGGCACACGCTGGGCATCAGCCTGGCTGAATCTGATCCACCATCGCTCCCGTTCAACCCGGACTCTACCCCGTCTCCTCAGGATACCGCTGAAGCCATAGACATCTTAACATCACACATCACCACGACATTAGATAGGTCATCGAAACAAGTTGTAGCGGAGGACTTCCTTCACCGCTTCAAATTGTCCGACGATATTAGGGAACTCCTTAGAGCTAAGAACGCCTCGATACGCGCCTACGACAGGTATCCTACCGCGGAAAATCGTATTCGAATGCGTGCCCTACAACGCGACGTAAAGTCTCGCATCGCCGAAGTCCGAGATGCCAGATGGTCTGATTTCTTAGAAGGACTCGCGCCCTCCCAAAGGTCTTACTACCGCTTAGCTCGTACTCTCAAATCGGATACGGTAGTAACTATGCCCCTCCTCGTAGGCCCCTCAGGCCGACTCGCGGCCTTTGATGATGACGAAAAAGCAGAGCTGCTGGCCGATACATTGCAAACCCAGTGCACGCCCAGCACTCAATCCGTGGACCCTGTTCATGTAGAATTAGTAGACAGTGAGGTAGAACGCAGAGCCTCCTTGCCACCCTCGGATGCGTTACCACCCGTCACCCCGATGGAAGTTAAAGACTTGATCAAAGACCTACGTCCTCGCAAGGCTCCCGGTTCCGACGGTATATCTAACCGCGTTATTAAACTTCTACCCGTCCAACTCATCGTGATGTTGGCATCTATTTTCAATGCCGCTATGGCGAACTGTATCTTTCCCGCGGTGTGGAAAGAAGCGGACGTTATCGGCATACATAAACCCGGTAAACCAAAAAATCATCCGACGAGCTACCGCCCGATTAGCCTCCTCATGTCTCTAGGCAAGCTGTATGAGCGTCTGCTCTACAAGCGCCTCAGAGATTTCGTCTCATCCAAGGGCATTCTCATCGATGAACAATTCGGATTCCGTACAAATCACTCATGCGTTCAACAGGTGCACCGCCTCACGGAGCACATTCTTGTGGGGCTTAATCGACCAAAACCGTTATACACGGGAGCTCTCTTCTTCGACGTCGCAAAAGCGTTCGACAAAGTCTGGCACAATGGTTTGATTTTCAAACTATTCAACATGGGCGTGCCGGATAGTCTCGTGCTCATCATACGGGACTTCTTGTCGAACCGCTCTTTTCGATATCGAGTCGAGGGAACCCGCTCCTCCCCACGACCTCTCACAGCTGGAGTCCCGCAAGGCTCTGTCCTCTCACCCCTCCTATTTAGCTTATTCGTCAACGATATTCCCCGGTCGCCGCCGACCCATTTAGCTTTATTCGCCGACGACACGACTGTTTACTATTCTAGTAGAAATAAGTCCCTAATCGCGAAGAAGCTTCAGAGCGTAGCCCTAGCCCTAGGACAGTGGTTCCGAAAATGGCGCATAGACATCAACCCAGCGAAAAGTACTGCGGTGCTATTTCAGAGGGGAAGCTCCACACGGATTTCCTCCCGGATTAGGAGGAGGAATCTCACACCCCCGATTACTCTCTTTAGACAACCCATACCCTGGGCCAGGAAGGTCAAGTACCTGGGCGTTACCCTGGATGCATCGATGACATTCCGCCCGCATATAAAATCAGTCCGTGACCGTGCCGCGTTTATTCTCGGTAGACTCTACCCCATGATATGTAAGCGGAGTAAAATGTCCCTTCGGAACAAGGTGACACTTTACAAAACTTGCATAAGGCCCGTCATGACTTACGCGAGTGTGGTGTTCGCTCACGCGGCCCGCACACACATAGACACCCTCCAATCCCTACAATCCCGCTTTTGCAGGTTAGCTGTCGGGGCTCCGTGGTTCGTGAGGAACGTTGACCTACACGACGACCTGGGCCTCGAATCAATTCGGAAATACATGAAGTCAGCGTCGGAACGATACTTCGATAAGGCTATGCGTCATGATAATCGCCTTATCGTTGCCGCCGCTGACTACTCCCCGGATCCTGATCATGCAGGAGCCAGTCACCGTCGACGCCCTAGACACGTCCTTACGGATCCATCAGATCCAATAACCTTTGCATTAGATGCCTTCAGCTCTAATACTAGGGGCAGGCTTAGGGACCCCGGTAACCGTACTCGTCGAACTCGACAAAGAGGTCGACGTGCAACCTAACCCATGCATCAGCCCGCTGAGTTTCTCGCCGGATCTTCTCAGCGGGTCGCGATTCCGATCCGGTAGTAGATTCATTCGCGAAACAATTGCTCTTGAGTTGTTAGGTCTCCTTCGGAGGCGCTCGGGCAGTTGTTAGCAAATCCCACCCCTCTTAGCTGAGCCTTTGCTCGCCCACCTGTCCTGGTGAAACTGGAAAGGCCTTCGGGCCACCAGTAAACCTTCAATCATAAAAAAAAAAAAAAAAAAAACTTCAAAATTATTCTAGAAATTCATAATAATTTAATATTATAAATATAAAATTCATAATATAAACAATAATATTAGTTCTAGGAATAGGCCCCTGATGCGTTACTCGAGTGGTACCGAACCAAAACATAGTTATTCCGAGGTACCAAGTGGCCGCGATAGGGTGACCATGATGAACGAAAATAGGGTGACCATGGAAAACGTCGGACATTTTTCGACGATTAATTCTAATGTGAAAAGTGTTGCCCAGAGTAACTCTACTGAGCACCAGGTTAGGTTAAGACCAATTTTAAGTGCTCAAATTTTAGGTATACGAGGTAATGCTTTGTTGGATACGGGAGCTAAGAGTAGCGTTGCCGGTGCGTTGCTTTATGAATTGCTGTTAAAGCATAACCATCCGTGTGAGGAAACCAGGCGTCGGGTGAGCCTTGCAGACGGTTCCGCGCGCACCCGCCGAGTTTTGCTCACTACTCTAGAAGTAAGGATAAGTCCCGAAAGGTCAGTAACCCTTGAATTTACTGTTTTTCCAGATGCTCAAAATAATGAAACTTTGCTTGGCATGGATTTTTTGGTGGCGGCAGGTATTGTGCTTGACTTTGCTTCATCCACTTGGCATTTTTCGGGAAAACGGGTTACCTATCCAATTGAATATGAGTGCCCTAAGCCATGCATGTTTGCTTCTACTGCTGACTTCCTGCGTGATGATAAGGGTTCTATGCTTGGCTCCGATGAACGGCAGCAGCTATCACATTTATTGCAGCAGAATGGAGACATCTTTAGGGTGGGGGGAGCCCCAACCCTTTACGCCGAGCACCACATTGATACCGGTGATCATCCGCCTATATCGGTACCGCCGTATAGGCTCACTCCTGTGCTTCAACAGCGAGGAGAGGTTCTCGCAATCGATTTGTTCGGGCCACTGCCAGAAGGAGAGCAGGGGGAGCGATGGGTACTCCTGGTAGAGGATGTAGCTACAAGATGGGTAGAACTCTACGCACTTGTTGATGCCACCGCCGTGGCTTGCTCCCGAGTCCTACTGGAAGAGTATTTCCTTCGTTATGGCTTTCTTATGCGTCTAGGGGTGTAACACGTAAGTTCATGCCACGACGGGATGGCCCGTATCGCGTAGTAAAGATAGTTAGTCCTACAACGTACTTCATAGCAGACTTGTCAAACAATGTCATCGGCAAGTATCACACCGCGGATTTAACCCACTCTCCGTCAAATTCAAGTACGGATCCAATTATGCCAAAGAGGCAGAGAGGAAGGCCGCGTCTTCAGACTAACAGTCCCAAGTTGGACTCGGGACGCGTTCCCAACTTGGAGGGGGAGTATGTAACGCAGCGTTCCGTTTCGCGGGGCAACAGCAGCCAAAGAGAATGTGACTCAGGTCCGTGCCGCGACGACCCACCCCGCGCTACCCGCGCCCGCGCATCTGTTGCATCATTCGCACCCCCAATTAGTGCGCGCCAGACTTTAAAGCGGAATACACGCGTCCCCGGTCGATACCGAAACTGACAACCCGAGAGTCTCATGCCAGTCGGGCACCTAACATTAAAACACTAATTAATTGAGCGTTTCATTAGCTCTTAAGCTGAGTGACTATTTATAATTTATTTTTATTAAGTAATAAATGAGCAAAAAATAATACTTAACAAAAAGATATGAAATCCGAACAAAAACAGTTTCACTGTAAAAAATTGCGCCAAGTCCACGTTTATAAAACTCATCTCAATAACATTTGCACTTTACAAAAAAAAGAAGACTTCAATAGCTTTCATTCTCTACAAAAATATGTGAAATACAAAAAAATACCAAGAAACCGTCATAAAGATGAAAAAATAAAAAAAAAATTGTTGAAAATTTAAAAATAAAAAAATTAAAATTTTATCGTACTTGGCGCGCGTCATTGAGTACCCCAAATTTTTCAGGATAAATGAACATCCTTTCAATGTTTAGAAATTTATAAGTAGGTCAACCTATGAAATGCATAAATGTAATTAATGAATTATTATTTCATAATAAGTTTTACAAAAGTTAAGTAAAATCGACATCTCATACGTATGTTATTTGAATTTTTTTCATTTCCCACTCATCTTTTATGATTTGAACTAAACACCCTCTCGTGTTCGCTTATACAAATACAAACTACTTACGAGTCGATACGTATGTATACGTTGGCTTCAAAACATTTGAAAAAATTCTCAAATATGTTTTTCAAAGGGTAGAAAAGAATAATAAAGTTTCAGCTGAATCTAAAGGGGTCGAACGCAAAAGTGGTCGATTTGGCATATAATAGCCCATAGGTATATAGTGAGAGCTGTTGAAAATTACCGTAGTTCTGTCTCAATTTCTCATAAAACGCTAACAAGAGCGAAAAAGACAACCTGGGTAAGTTTTTCAGCTTTCACTGTATATTAAAGCAAAATGGTTTTTTTCTCGGGTTGAAATTCTTCCGAAAAATTTTGGGGTACTCAATGACGCGCGCCAAGTACGATAAAATTTTTATTTTTTTATTTTTAAATTTTCAACAATTTTTTTTTAATTTTTTCATCTTTATGACGGTTTCTTGGTATTTTTTTGTATTTCACATATTTTTGTAGAGAATGAAAGCTATTGAAGTCTTCTTTTTTTTGTAAAGTGCAAATGTTATTGAGATGAGTTTTATAAACGTGGACTTGGCGCAATTTTTTACAGTGAAACTGTTTTTGTTCGGATTATATATCTGTAAGTGTCTCAAAATATTTTCGCGAAGTGAATCTGAACACTATCAACGCCAAAAATCACAATCAGCAATCAGCCGCTCGCTCAAGTCTCGCGTTATCGGCCGCATTCCATTGAAACAATAACCGAGCCGAGTATTTTGTTATGACTACCAAAGAGGAATCCAGACGCCTTAAACCGGACGCTGATAACATGGATTTAAACATTCTATTCAAATTTATTAAACCTTTCGATGGATGACGAGAAAGGCTAGTGCCGTTCATCAACAACTGTCAGAGTGCCTATGACCTAGCAACCGACGCAAGAAGACCCGCCTTATTAAAATATATACTAAGCCAATTAGAGGGCAAAGCGGAAAGTGCTTGCTCAATTAAAGAATTCGAAACGTGGGAGCAGCTTTCCGAGTTTTTGACCACTCAGTTTGGTGAAAAGAAGCACTATTCTGCTTTGCTCTCCGATCTACAGAGTTGTTATCAAAACAACGACTCGGTCAATCAGTTCGCATTACGAATTGAATCTTGCCTATCCAAACTATTAACTGAAATTAACATTTCACTAAAAAAGAAAAGCGAACTCGTTGGTAGCGTCGCTGCTATGCAGGATTTAGCCTTACATCATTTTGTCATGGGCTTAAAGCCCCAAATTTCCACAATCGTTAGATGTCGTGACCCAAGTGACCTAAACGAAGCTATCAACTTTGCCCTTTCCGAAGAGAAAATTTTAGAGGCCTCGCAAAGGAAGCATAACTTTATTCCGGGGCCCTCTAATAAAAACACGTATTCACGTCCCAATTACCGACCAAACCAACCTAGAGATTACCATCAGTTTAGACCGACAACGTTTAACCACAACATAAATCGCCAGTCAACCAATAACACCAACCCAAGCAGTAACAGTTCGTATTTCTGCAGATACTGCAAGGCCAACGGCCATACTCTTGAAAACTGTCAGAAGCGTGAATTCAACAACAAAAGATTTCAAATAAACCAAAATCCGCGCACTTTCCAACCTCGACTAAACAATGTCCCTACTAATCGTATTAATTTCACAGAACATCTCACGAATACCCATGACGTAATCCACGATGTTAACGATGAAGGAATAGACACAGTCGATACTTTAAACTAGATCCTGGCTCGCGTAGGTGCTGTCCGGGTCAATATACGAAAAGCAGCACATTTAATCAGCCCCAAACTGACAGACTTAACCTCATATCCAAGTCTAACCGACAGGGTAACCAGCCCCAAACTGACAGACTTAACCTTATATCCAAGTCTAACCGACAGGGTAACCAGCCCCAAACTGACAGACTTAACCTTATATCCAAGTCTAACCGACAGGGTAACCAGCCCCAAACTGACAGACTTAACCTTATATCCAAGTCTAACCGACAGGGTAACCAGCCCCAAACTGACAGACTTAATCTTATATCCAAGTCTAACCGACAGGGTAACCAGCCCCAAACTGACAGACTTAACCTTATATCCAAGTCTAACCGACAGGGTAACCAGCCCCAAACTGACAGACTTAATCTTATATCCAAGTCTAACCGACAGGGTAACCAGCCCCAAACTGACGGACTCAATTCAGACAAATCTAGCACTCTGAAACCAACATCTGAGAAAGGAAACCTTAGGCCATCAACTACTGTGCCAACGCCGGCACTCTCCAACTGTAAGGAAATTTACGAAATTAACATCGATACCTCAAAGAAGTTATTACCTCATGTGCTGGTGGAATCACCAGTGTCCGACATTCCACTCACACTCTTAGTGGACTCAGGATCTGCCATTTGTCTACTAAAACAATCATGTGTTCTCAAACAACCACCTATAACTCCCGAACCAATAAATATAAAAGGCATCGATCCCGGCGAAGAAGCCACCCCTACATTAGGTTACTTTAATCTAAAATTTAAAATCAATGACAACAAATTAATAAACCATAAATTTCAGTTAATAAAAAATATAAACCTACCCTATGATGGTATCATAGGAAACGATTTCCTAACAGCTAACAGTTGCAATATTGACTATAGTCGCGATGTCCTAAAAAAAAATCGTAATGAAATCAAAATACACTTCTTCGATCAATATTATATCATTCCCCCACGTACGGAAACAGTGATTGAATCTTCTGTCGTAAATCCAGAATTAAAAGAAGGTGTTATAATAGATCAGCACCTTTCCAAAACACTCCTTACGGCAAACTGCCTTGTAAAGGTAAAAGAAAACAAAAGAGTAAACATTCCAGTCGTTAATATTTCTAACAAACCTACTAAAATCAGACGTACCCTTAAATTAAAACTAGATGAAATAGACACCTACCCAATTCAGACTCTCCTGAACGTCGAGAATGTAACTAGACGTACAAAAAAGGTACTAGATTCTTTAAGAACATCTCATTTAAATCAAGAGGAAATTGATGCCCTTCTTAATCTATGTTCAGATTACTCTGATATATTTCATCTTCCTGACGAGCCATTATCCTTTTCTCCAAGCATCCAACACGAAATTAAAACCACTAATGACATTCCAATCCACACTAAATCATATCGGTTCCCGGAATGCCATAAACAAGAAGTAGAAACCCAAATCAATAAAATGTTGGACCAAGATATTATCACTCCATCTTCCTCTCCTTGGTCCTCCCCCATCTGGGTGGTTCCTAAAAAAGCTGATGCTTCCGGCCAAAAGAAATGGCGGATAGTAATCGACTATCGGAAACTCAACGACATAACTGTCGGTGAAGTGTACCCTATCCCTCAAATGACTGAGATACTCGACCAATTAGGAAAGAGTCAATACTTCAGCACCCTCGACCTTTCATCTGGATTCCATCAACTTCTAATAAAACCGGAAGATGCACCCAAAACAGCCTTCTCTGTCCCGCAGGGACATTTCCAGTTCAACCGGATGCCCTTCGGCTTAAAAAATGCCCCGTCCACATTCCAAAGACTGATGAATACATGCCTCACAGGCCTCCAAGGGTCTCGTTGCTTCTCGTATCTCGATGATATTGTCCTATATGCGTTTGACCTTAAAACGGCCATCCAGAATCTCAGAGTCGTATTCGAAAGACTAAGAAGATTTAATTTAAAACTGCAGCCCGAAAAATGTGAGTTCCTTCGGAAAGAGGTAACTTACTTAGGCCATATAATCACAAGAGACGGCGTTAAGCCTAATCCTGACAAAGTCAAGGCCGTAACCCAATATCCTGTCCCAAAATCACAGAAAGATATCAAATCTTTCTTAGGCCTTGTATCATATTACAGGCGCTTCATTCCCGACTTCTCTAAGCTTGCTAAGTCTCTTACTTCGCTTTTAAAAAAGGACACCCCATTCAATTGGACTAATGAACAGCAACTTAATTTCGAAAATCTAAAAAATAAACTAGTAGAAGCACCCATCCTTATCTATCCTGACTTCAATTCGCCTTTCCTGTTGACCTGTGACGCCTCTAACTATGCGATATCGGCCATCCTATCACAAGGACCTATAGGGCGAGACCGCCCAGTCTCATACGCATCACGCACCTTAAATAAAGCCGAATGTAATTACAGCGTGACTGAAAAAGAATGTCTAGCAATAGTGTTCGGCACCAAAACATTCCGACCTTACCTTTATGGTCGTCGCTTTACGATCATAACAGACCACAAACCTTTACAGTGGCTATTCAATTGTAAAGATCCTGGATCTCGTCTTATTCGTTGGAGACTAAAACTTGAAGAATATGACTATGACATCAAATACAAAAAAGGGAAAACTAATTGTAACGCCGACGCCTTATCACGTTTCCCTGTAAACCCAGTAGAAAGTCTATCGCCCAAACCCACTGAAGAATCAAACCTACCAGTCGACCCTGATGCAACAAAGGACAATCACTTGAAACCATCTGAAGACCAAAACGTTACTAATCCAAATTCTACCCAAGTCGAACCTACACCAGAAAGCGAACTCATCGACCTCGGTCCTCTTAGCGACATAAGTCCTTACGATGACTGTCCATTAGATTTCAGCCCACTCGGTACCCCTCTAGAACCCAACGATAATAACGAGGTCATTGATCCTCTAGCTATCCTAGATTCATCAAATGATGACTATCCTAAATTTTTAAAAGCTATGTCCAATAAATCCAATACCCTTACCTTCAACACGAACATAAAAGAACATAACCAAAGTATAATGAAAAGCTCTTGTAAAATCATAATAATACCCACATCTATTGACCTTGACGAATCAAACCCATATATCGAAGAAATTTTAAGTAATAACGAAAATTCAGACAACATCATTAACGACGAAAAGGAGCTTTATACATTCAAAAAATTCTCAAGCTCCGGGAAAACCTTCTACCTTCTCTTCACAAAAGTTCACCACTTCGATGAGTCCTCATATAAGGACATATTCAACACATTAAAGAAAGCTAGAGACGAAATTATGCTCACCGAAACGACAACAGAAATAGCTATAACAGATTTCAAAAATGTTTTCGAAAAATTATCTTTTACCAAAATATACAATATGATAAATTATCTTTTCCATGACACTAATATCGCAGTCAACATTTATCACGATTCCATAATTTACCCCACACTGAGCGAAATACCTAAAATCCTGAAAGAGAATCACAACATACCTATCGCTGGACATCTAGGTTCATCTCGCATGTATAATAGAATTAAGGAGAAGTATTTCTGGAAAGGAATCAGATCCGATATAGACAATTACGTCAAACACTGCTCTCTATGCCAATCCAACAAAGCCCTACGTAAAATAAACCGAGCGCCAATGCAAATAACCACTTCCTCAACAAAACCCTTTGATCGAATTAGCATTGATATCGTTGGCCCTCTACCAGAAGCCGGTACTATCCAATTGCGGTTTATACTCACGATTCAAGATGACTTAACGAAATATTCTTGTGCCTACCCTATATCCAATGCTACGGCAGAAGATACTTGTGAATGTTTAGTCCACTTTATTTCAATATTCGGAATCCCTAAAATGATCGTAACCGACCAAGGCACAAATTTCACAGCTGACCTCTTTAAAAAGACCTGTGAATTCCTTAAAATAAAACAAATATGGGCTTCACCATATCATCCACAAACCCAAGGTGCACTTGAACGCAGCCACTCCACTCTTAAAGAATATTTAAAGTCATTTATCAACGAAAACCAAAACAACTGGCATAAATACGTTTTTACAGCAATGTTAGCTTACAATACCAATGTCCATACTACAACCCAGTTCACTCCCTACGAACTCCTGTTTGGCCACAAACCTTTCATACCAGACTCCATTTATGAACTCCACGCTGACACGACTTATCCCGAATACCTGAAAATGTTAAACCATAAACTTAGACTATCAAGAGAGAAAGCACTCCAGAATATTCAGGCATCCAAGGAAAGATCAAAGGAATACTATGATCGACACACTCGAATTGTAAAATATAAAGTTGGAGATTATGTTTACCTAAAAAATCACCTACGACTAAGGAAAGCTCTATCACCCGTATGGAAAGGACCCTATAAGATAGTCAAAATCCATGGTAACAACACCTTATCCCTATTAATAAACCGACGACATGTTAAACATCACTTTGATGAGGTCAAGATTGCACATGAAGCGGGAAATAGATGATCGTAAAAAGAAAACTAAACCTAATAACAATTACCTACCTTTATTGTTCTTCTTGCAGACTCACGATCTGTAATCCTATCCTGGGAGATGAAAAGGAAGAGTACACTCATACTATCACCTCGAGCCCTGGCGTCTATTTCGACCCGTATGGAGTTGCGAAAATTATGAATGACCACATTCACATCGTCATTCCATTTGACATATCCTTTGCCCCAATCCACATAGATAACATTAAAAACGTCTTTAGTACTATACGCTATCTCTGTCAACAAAGTGAATCTATCAATCACTTTGAATGTCATAACTTGATCCAACCACTTGACTCCCTATTCAAAGATATTATCCGAGACTTTGAATCCATTTCACATCTGACACCTTCTAATTTAAAACGCTCTGCTTGGTTTGCTGGTATTGGAACTGTTTTCAAACACATCTTCGGAACCCTAAATGAAGATGATGCACATAAATATAATAGAGCTATTGCTAAAATACAACAAGCCAATAAGGATATCAATTTCAATCTGAAACAAAGTATTTACATTTCTAAATCAGCTATTTCAAACTTTAACGCTACTATAAATGAACTTAATAAGAACCAATTCTTACTTGATGAAGCTATCGAAAAATTATCTCTTTCGGTTAAAAACATCTCTGTGGTCACTAATTCTGTTAGCTTTAGAACAAACTTAGACGAAATTATAAATGTGTTGCAAGGCAATCTGTTAACACTTTCATTCAAAATCGAAGACCTTGTAAACAGTGTCCTGTTTTCAAAAACAAATACTCTTCATCCTTCTATTGTTACTCCTAAGCAATTATATGTAGACCTAGTTAGTAATGTTAAGAATTTACCTAGATTTAATGACTTCCCTGTAGAATTGAACTTAGATAATATTAATATCCTAATGAATCTTGCAGAAATAGTATCATATGTCGTCGACAACAATCTTGTATTTGTAGTCAAAATCCCTCTCGTGAATATAGAGACTTACAATTTATATAAAGTCATACCTATACCTGTACCGCACAATCCTAAATCTCCAAATTCATTTGCACTTGTAACTGCAACGAAACCATTCATTGGAATTAGTGAAAATAAGAAACTATACTTTATCCTTGATAGAATAAGTTCCTGTAAGATAATCATTGGACATAATTATATTTGTAACCTTGTAGACACATTCAGTGTTGTCAATCATCCAATTTGTGAAACGGAAATCATCACTAAAGCTTTAGAAACTTTACCTGAAACTTGTATTACGAAATTCATATACTCATGTACTCAATGACGCGCCATGTACTCAATGACGCGCGCCAAGTACGATAAAATTTTTATTTTTTTATTTTTAAATTTTCAACAATTTTTTTTTAATTTTTTCATCTTTATGACGGTTTCTTGGTATTTTTTTGTATTTCACATATTTTTGTAGAGAATGAAAGCTATTGAAGTCTTCTTTTTTTTGTAAAGTGCAAATGTTATTGAGATGAGTTTTATAAACGTGGACTTGGCGCAATTTTTTACAGTGAAACTGTTTTTGTTCGGATTTCATATCTTTTTGTTAAGTATTATTTTTTGCTCATTTATTACTTAATAAAAATAAATTATAAATAGTCACTCAGCTTAAGAGCTAATGAAACGCTCAATTAATTAGTGTTTTAATGTTAGGTGCCCGACTGGCATGAGACTCTCGGGTTGTCAGTTTCGGTATCGACCGGGGACGCGTGTATTCCGCTTTAAAGTCTGGCGCGCACTAATTGGGGGTGCGAATGATGCAACAGATGCGCGGGCGCGGGTAGCGCGGGGTGGGTCGTCGCGGCACGGACCTGAGTCACATTCTCTTTGGCTGCTGTTGCCCCGCGAAACGGAACGCTGCGTTACATACTCCCCCTCCAAGTTGGGAACGCGTCCCGAGTCCAACTTGGGACTGTTAGTCTGAAGACGCGGCCTTCCTCTCTGCCTCTTTGGCATAATTGGATCCGTACTTGAATTTGACGGAGAGTGGGTTAAATCCGCGGTGTGATACTTGCCGATGACATTGTTTGACAAGTCTGCTATGAAGTACGTTGTAGGACTAACTATCTTTACTACGCGATACGGGCCATCCCGTCGTGGCATGAACTTACGTGTTACACCCCTAGACGCATAAGAAAGCCATAACGAAGGAAATACTCTTCCAGTAGGACTCGGGAGCAAGCCACGGCGGTGGCATCAACAAGTGCGTAGAGTTCTACCCATCTTGTAGCTACATCCTCTACCAGGAGTACCCATCGCTCCCCCTGCTCTCCTTCTGGCAGTGGCCCGAACAAATCGATTGCGAGAACCTCTCCTCGCTGTTGAAGCACAGGAGTGAGCCTATACGGCGGTACCGATATAGGCGGATGATCACCGGTATCAATGTGGTGCTCGGCGTAAAGGGTTGGGGCTCCCCCCACCCTAAAGATGTCTCCATTCTGCTGCAATAAATGTGATAGCTGCTGCCGTTCATCGGAGCCAAGCATAGAACCCTTATCATCACGCAGGAAGTCAGCAGTAGAAGCAAACATGCATGGCTTAGGGCACTCATATTCAATTGGATAGGTAACCCGTTTTCCCGAAAAATGCCAAGTGGATGAAGCAAAGTCAAGCACAATACCTGCCGCCACCAAAAAATCCATGCCAAGCAAAGTTTCATTATTTTGAGCATCTGGAAAAACAGTAAATTCAAGGGTTACTGACCTTTCGGGACTTATCCTTACTTCTAGAGTAGTGAGCAAAACTCGGCGGGTGCGCGCGGAACCGTCTGCAAGGCTCACCCGACGCCTGGTTTCCTCACACGGATGGTTATGCTTTAACAGCAATTCATAAAGCAACGCACCGGCAACGCTACTCTTAGCTCCCGTATCCAACAAAGCATTACCTCGTATACCTAAAATTTGAGCACTTAAAATTGGTCTTAACCTAACCTGGTGCTCAGTAGAGTTACTCTGGGCAACACTTTTCACATTAGAATTAATCGTCGAAAAATGTCCGACGTTTTCCATGGTCACCCTATTTTCGTTCATCATGGTCACCCTATCGCGGCCACTTGGTACCTCGGAATAACTATGTTTTGGTTCGGTACCACTCGAGTAACGCATCAGGGGCCTATTCCTAGAACTAATATTATTGTTTATATTATGATTAAGTCTAGAATAATTTTGAAGCCTAACCTTGTTATCAGTACCGAAAAAGCGCGGAGGAAGAATCGCCTTAAAATCGGTAGGATAATAATTATTTTCACTATCAACAAAAGATTGTTTACGATTATTAATATAAATGGACGACTTTACGGTGTTTGAAGTGCAAGCTGTATGCAACGAGCTGTCGCGATGAATAGAGTTCACTGAACTTGACAGCTGTGTATTTACTTTACCAATAGGTAAATCGGATGTGACTGATCGGGTCCGTGCAGCGTCGACGGCGTAATAACTTGCGTTACACTTTGTACACTGAGACGGAGTAACACCTTTGGTACCACACCCGTAACACGAGGATACAGCTTGCGTATTTTCGTTGTCGAATTTCGTTTTTGACGCTAATTTTAAACACTCATCACGAATATACTACCTGTTCATAGATTTAAGAAAACTGTTAAGGAACGTTTGTGCAACAAGGCATATTATAAAGTTAAGGATTATTTACTAGATGGCACTACGTGGGAATGAGGCGCTCGCTCCTGGCCTTTTCATTTTTCATTATTATTATTATTTTTTTAGACTTGTTTTTTCTTTTATTGTGAATATTTCTATTTATTTAAAAAAAAGAAAATATTTGAGAAAAAACAAAAAGAAAAAAAAGCCCGCTGAGTTTGTTTCGCCGGTTCTTCTCAGGACTGTGGCTTTTTTTGGAACCGGTGGTAGAGTTAACATTGTTATTTGTATTTTGACATTCAACAAGTGTGTCATACTGACATCTAAGTTGAAATAAATGATTTTGAATTTGAATTTGAATATGTCCGTACTTTTTGCAATAAACACAGAACAGTCTTTTAACAATCGACGTAGATGATACATTATCAGTGTTCGTGTAACGAGGCGCGGGGACTCGAACGGTGCTCGGCGCAGCGCTGTCGTCGCGTGGCGGGCCGCCAGCGGCGCCCGAGTTGAATATTTTCCGCGGCGTCATCCGCGCGTATGTATGCTGCGAAGTCGAAGCACCGGCGGGAACTTCGCCTACGGTACTACCCGATGAACGTGGCGTCGCTCGCTGAGGATGGTGAATAAATTCAGGCGGACTGGTCTCGTGGATGGAGTCCTCGATATGGCGCGTTTTCTTTAATAACGTGTCGTATGAAGTTATTTCGTCTCTTCTTAATCTTTTACGAACACGACGGTGTAGAAGGCCGTAAAGCATATCAATTTGAACTTTCTCACTAAGTTCACCAGGTGGGAGTCGAGCTAGTAGGGCTCGTGCTCTGGCAACAAAGATCTCCGTCTTCTCTCTTTGTCTTTGCGACATTTTGAAGAGCTCTAAGTAGACTCGATGGGGCGGTCTGCAATCACCGAAAACGCTTCGTAACGATGATAAAGCGTCCTCCCAGGAAGTGATGCTAGCTTTAACGCCTTGCCACCACACGGCTGCATTTCCGGTTAGTAACATCGAGAGTCCTCGTAACGCGATGGCGTGTCCTACGTCAGCACAATCTTTGTATGATTCGACCGCGTCAAGGAAACCGTCGAGTGAGTCGCCGGGCGCTCCGCTGAACCGCGCCGTGCATGACGCGAAGTTCCCAGAATGGTGAGCGGGCGTCGAGGAAGGCGGCGATGTCGGCTCCGACGTCGGTGTTGCTGATGATTCGAGTTGAGTTTTATGCTCAAAAACTCGGTCGAGTAGGCGTTCGAATGCTGCCATTTGACTTTCTTGTAATGACGCCATGTTGTTTGCGGTAAATGTTGGCGTCGGTCCCGCGGTTGAACCAATTTCTTCTTCAACGTCTTGAAAATCGGATTGACGCCGTGACTGACGACGAGTACGTGTCGTAATTACGTAGATTCACTCCGAAATACTAGTTAAAGGGCCCGCGCTTGGGCTGCCAGTTTAATGTTAGGTGCCCGACTGGCATGAGACTTTCGGGTTGTCAGTTCCGGTATCGACCGGGGACGCGTGTATTCCGCTTCAAAGTCTGGCGTGCACTAATTGGGGGTGCGAATGATGCAACAGATGCGCGGGCGCGGGTAGCGCGGGGTGGGTCGTCGCGGCACGGACCTGAGTCACATTCCCTTTGGCTGCTGTTGCCCCGCGAAACGGAACGCTGCGTTACAGTGTAATAATAATCAACATCAACTTTTACAAATTTAAACCGAATTAAATTTTGTTTCAAATGTGAAGGGTAGATGACGCTGTTCTTAATTATTTCAGAATTTAAAATTAAAATCTGAAAGCCTTGAAACATCAATCCGCATAAATGTAATTTAAAAACTACAGTAAGAGGCTTAAATAAAAAGCTGTACTTAACTCAGCCTTAATTAGAATTTTCTTCGGAATTCAGTAGTAAAGTTCAAGTTATTTTAATGAAATCAAAACCGAAATATTCATAGCATCTTAAACAATCACCTACGAATAAATATTAGTTATTATATTATTTATTATTCGTAGACAATCACAACGGTTTTATAGTTTTGGGAAGGGATTTTTTGTAACGCCATCTCGTAAAGTATTTCGGTATTACATTACAAAACAAAATTGTTTCTCCAACAGTAACAACAGTACTTGCTTCGGCAGTACTTAAACTAAAATACTAACAGTAACAACATTAACGTTATTTAATGTATAAACCGTTCAATAAGAACTGCAAACTATCCCCTTGAAGCTACAGTTTATGTAGGAATAATGACTTTTTGGCGGGAACGCGAGGTGTGAAGTTGTGTGATTTGTTTTAATTTGTCTATTTAGTGTTTCTTCGGGTTTAAATGTGTAATAATAGTGGTTTATTAACTGTTTAATATCTGTGAAAGTGCACAAATGTGGGAAAATGAAACAAAGCCGCTGTACGTAACTTCTCGGTTTCCTCCAAAAAGTCCACTGAGATCTTAGTAAATGACCACCACCATTTTACTGAGATTATATTTCATTCCATATCATCTCATCTCATTTCATTTCACTCCATAATATCACATTTCATTTCACTCCATAATATCATTTTTCATAAAAATATGAATATAAATTAAAATAAGACATGACTTAAAGGTCTCAGTTACCAGGTCATAAAATCCATTACAAATAGGAATAATTCCAGCGCACCCTGGCGGCCGTAGATTACCATTCTCGAATATTTATAGTCTGTGGCATGTCACTTTTAACATCGAAAAAAGTCAGGATCGAAATTTTTGAGCGAGACATAGTTTGTGGTGATAAAATTAATAATTTCAAGTAGATTAATTGTTGTAATTGATATAACTAGTTAATATCAGTAAAATAAAGTTGTGAGTGATTGATATAAAATACAATTTAGGAACCAGAAGTACCGTAGAATTAAATAAAATTTCGCAATCTCAAAAAACTGTTCTGCTCACAGTAAACACAGTCGGTAGTCTGGCGCTCCGTTTACAACGGGATTTTTGAACGGAACTTGGCGCCAGATTCTACCGAATCTGTGGAATTCCCATTAGCCTCAGTCCATTTTCGATCTCCGTCGTGACAACACGTTTGTTGGTTTAAAAGTTTTTTTTAAAAAGGCAATATCCAGAACCCGTATAACAGAACGATGGTTGCCGACCTCATTGAGCGGCAACGCAGCTCGGCCCCTGTCCTTCCTCCGCCCGAAGCAGAAGGCCTCACTGAGGTCGAGGAGCTGAGGCGGCAGCTCCTCATACAGGAAGCACGTAGCTCCAGGGTGGAGCGTGCGGGGCCGCCCCTCGCCCATGAGGCGAAAGGCAGTGCGCCCGTGCCAGCACCCCGGAAAACAGTGGCCGTCAGAACGTATGGCGGCCCTACAAAAGGCGCGACACCTGCGGCACGCCCGGTCGCCTCGGCTGCTGTTCCGGCCAAGCCTGAACCATCGCGGAACCAACAAAATACGGGGGCACCAAAACCCGCCCCCTCAGGAGCACCAGTCACCGGCCAGCGGAAGACTAAGACGACTGCTCCTGCCCCGTCCCAGCCTGCGAAGGCGGGGCCCAGCAGGAGCCGAAATAAGAAGAAGGGGGGCGTCAACGCCGACAAACCGGCCCCGACCCCCCAGCCCCGCCCACTGCCCCCTGCCCCGGCCAATATGGAAGAGGCCTGGACGACGGTAGTGCGGCGCGGGCCCAAAAAGGTGGCGGCGCCTCCTGCGCCGCGCCCCAAGCCCGCCCCTGCGGCCGCCGCTCCCCGCCAAGAGGGTCGAGCGGAGCCGAGGGGCCGAACTGGAAGAAGGAGGCCGCGCGCCCCGCGGTCGGCTGCAGTGGTAGTGGAGCTGCTGCCGGCCGGCAAAGAAAAGGGCATCACCTACCACGAGGTGATGACCCAGGCGCGCGGCGGCGTGAATGTGGACGCCCTCGGCGTGGAGGGGGGCATCAAGGTCCGGCAGACGGCCAACGGGGCCCGTCTCATAGAGTGCCCCGGCCCGAACACCAACGCCGCGGCCGAAAAATTGGCGGCCCGGCTGAGGGAGATTCTGCCGGACCCCGAGGTGGTGCGCATCGCGCGGCCCGTGAAGATGGGAGAAGTCAAAATCACGGGCCTCGACGAGTGCGCAACTAAGGAGGAGGTCGCCGCGGCCATCACGTCGCAGGGCAACTGCGCCCTCGCCGACGTCAAAGTCGGAGAGCTCCGGGTGACATATTCCGGAACCCGGACGGCGTGGGCGCGTTGCCCGATTGCAACGGCGACCCTCCTGGCCACCCCTCTACAGGGGCGGCCTTCCGACAGCCCAGGAAGGCTGCGCGTGGGCTGGGTAGTGGCCCACGTGCAGCTGCAGGATGCCAGGCCGTGGCGCTGTCTTCGGTGCTTCGGCACCGGCCACGGTCTCGCCAAGTGCCCCTCGACCGTGGACCGCAGCGGCTTGTGTTTCCGCTGCGGCCAACCGGGGCACAAGGCAGCCTCCTGCACCACAGCCGCGCCGCACTGCGTCTTGTGCGACGCGGCCAAAAGGAAGGCCGACCACCGGGCCGGGGGCCCGGCGTGTAAATCCGCCCCCTCCTCTACAAAAACGAGAAGGGGCGGAAAGAAAAAGAAGCCGGCTGCAAAAAGGGCAGCCGGTGAGTCAGCTCCCGCCGCGGCACGAGAAGAGCCGCAGGGCGGGACAGACGAGGGAGCGATGGACGTAGCCCCGTAATGGGTTGCGTCCATCGCTTCCTCCAAAGTAATTTGAACCACTCCGCCAGGGCACAGGATCTCCTCGTCCACACCATGGCGGAGTGGTCAATCGACGTCGCTGTCGCTGCGGAGCCGTACTTCGTCCCCACCGACCAGGACTGCTGGATGGGGGACGTCGACGGCTCCGTGGCCATTGTGTTGAGACAGTCCGCGGCGTTACCCCCCTTGGAAATGGTGGCCAGGGGACCCGGGTACGTCGCGGCTAGGATCGACGGGACCGTCGTGATCGGGGCGTACTTTTCTCCGAACAGGAGCCTCGCCGAGTTCGAGCGGTTTCTAGGCGGGCTCGAGGTGATCTTGCACCGCTTCGAGTCCCGCCCTGTCATCGTCGCGGGGGACCTCAATGCCAAGTGTACGGCTTGGGGCTCCCCCCGCACGGATTCGCGAGGCGAGGCTCTTTCGGAGTGGGCGATCGCGACCGGCCTCTGTCTCCTAAACAGAGGCACGGTCGCGACTTGCGTGCGGTGGAACGGGGAATCTCATGTGGACGTGACGTTCGCGTCCCCGTCCGCCGTGCGCCGCACCCGCGGCTGGCGCGTACTCGAGGGGGCGGAGACGCTCTCGGACCACCGGTACGTCCGATTTGAGCTCTTCGCCTCCTCCTTGTCGTCGTCGTCAGCCGCGGGCGCCCGCGGTGAGGAGGAGCTCCCGCAAGGTGCGCCCCGTTCGTTCCCCAGGTGGGCCTTGAAACGAATGAACAAGGAGTTGCTGATGGAGGCGGCCGCTGTTGCTGCGTGGGCGCCAAAACCCGCGTGGCTCGCGGACGTGGATGCGGAGGTCGACTGGTTCCGGGGCACCATGGCAAACATTTTTGATGCCGCCATGCCCCGGGTCGGCCCCCAAGCACCACGTGGGGGTGCGTTCTGGTGGTCGCCCGAGATCGCAAGACTCCGAGAGGAGTGCGTGAGGGCGCGCCGCCGGAGCGCACGCCACCGCCGCCGCCGTCGTCGCGACGCTGCGTTCGCGGAGACGGCGGCCCAGCTGCACGCTGACTGTCGTCAAAAGCAGACGGCGCTGCAGCTGGCCATCGGCGAGGCCAAGAAGCAGAGCATGAAGACTCTCCTGGAGTCGCTCGACGAAGATCCCTGGGGGCGCCCATACAAGATGGTTCGCAGGAAACTGCAGCCGTGGGCGCTCCCGGTGACCGAGCGGCTCCAGCCTCGGCAGCTGCGGGAAATTGTTGCGGCACTCTTCCCGCCGGCAGCGGGGGGGGACTTTGAGCCCCCCCAGATGGACGCCACGTGGGGCACGCCTCCGCGTCGCCCCAGCGTTCCCGCTGCCGAGGAGCCCCCTCCCCCTATCACGGGGGCGGAGATCCATGCGGCCGTGTCCAAAATGAGAGCGAAGGACACGGCCCCTGGCCCTGACGGCGTTCACGGCCGGGTCTGGAGCTTGGCCTTCGAGGCCCTAGGGGACCGGCTCGGGGGGCTTTTCGAAGCGTGCCTCGAGTCGGGACGGTTCCCGTCGAAATGGAAGGCGGGCAGACTGGTCCTTCTGCGGAAGGACGGGCGCCCCGCGGACTCACCCGCGGGCTATCGCCCCATCGTGTTGCTGGACGAAGCGGGCAAGATGCTCGAGAGAATCGTCGCGGCCCGCATCGTCCGGCACCTGACCGAGACGGGTCCCGATCTTTCGGCGGAGCAATACGGCTTCAGGGAGGGCCGCTCGACGATCGACGCGATTCTGCGCGTGAGGGCCCTCTCCGACGAAGCCGTATCCCGGGGCGGGGTGGCGATGGCGTTATCCTTAGATGTAAGGAACGCCTTCAACACCCTGCCCTGGTCGGTGATCGCGGGGGCGCTGGAGTATCACGGCGTCCCCGCATACCTCCGCCGACTGATCGGCTCCTACCTCGAGGGCAGGTCGATCCAGTGCATCGGACACGGTGGGGCGATGTACCGCTTCCCCGTCGAGCGCGGTGTTCCACAGGGGTCTGTCCTGGGCCCCCTGCTGTGGAACATCGGCTACGACTGGGTCCTGCGGGGCGTCATACGGGGTCCCCTCCCCGGGCTGAGCGTAATTTGTTACGCGGACGACACGTTGGTCGTGGCTCCGGGGAGGGACTACCGGGAGTCTGCCCGTCTGGCGTGCGCAGGCGTGGCACACGTCGTCACTAGGATCCGACGGTTGGGGCTCGAGGTGGCGCTCGACAAAACCCAGGCCCTGTTATTTCACGGGCCGGGACGAGCGCCGCCTCTGGGTGCCCACCTCGTGATCGGAGGCGTCCGCGTCGGGGTCGGGGTGACCGGTCTTCGGTACCTCGGCCTCGAACTGGATGGTCGGTGGAATTTCCGCGCTCACTTTGAGAAGTTGGGCCCTCGACTGATGGCGACGGCCGGCTCTTTGAGCCGGCTGCTTCCAAACGTCGGGGGTCCCGATCAGGTGGCGCGCCGCATCTACATGGGGGTGGTGCGGTCGATGGCACTATACGGCGCGCCCGTATGGTGCCACGCCCTGACCCGCCAGAACGTCGCCGCGCTGCGGCGTCCGCAGCGCGCGATCGCGGTCAGGGCGATCCGAGGATACCGCACCGTCTCCTTCGAGGCGGCGTGCTTGCTCGCTGGGGCGCCACCCTGGGACCTGGAGGCGGAGGCGCTCGCTGCCGATTACAGGTGGCGTAGCGACCTCCGATCTAGGGGGGAAGGGCGCCCCGGCGAAGGTGTAGTTCGAGCGCGGAGGCTCCAATCTCGGCGGTCCGTGCTGGAGGCGTGGTCTCGCCGCTTGGCGGACCCGTCGGCCGGCATCCGTACCGTCGAGGCGGTCCGCCCGGTTCTCGCGGACTGGGTGGGCCGCGACCGCGGATGCCTCACCTTCCGGCTGACGCAAATGTTGACCGGCCATGGATGTTTTGGCCGGTACCTTTTCAAAATAGTCGGAAGGGAACCGACGGCGCAGTGCCACCACTGCGCGGACCGCGACGAGGAAGATACAGCGGAACACACGCTGGCGCGTTGCTCTGGATTCGACGAGCAACGCGCCGCCCTCGTCGCGGTCATTGGAGAGGACCTCTCGCTGCCGCGCGTCGTGGCTACGATGCTCGGCAGCGACGCGTCCTGGAAGGCGATGCTCGACTTCTGCGAGTCCACCATCTCGCAGAAGGAGGCGGCGGAGCGAGAGAGGGAGAGCTCTTCCCTTTCCGCACCGATCCGTCGCCGTCGAGCCGGGGGCCGGAGGCGGGAATACGCCCGTACGTCCCGGCCCCTGTAGGTGGCGGCCTCCCCCCGGTGAAGGTCAAGGGGCGACCTGAGGGGGTGAGGCCGCGCGGCGCGCTACCAGCACTCTAGCGCGCTGCCGTGGAGTGAATAGAGCGACCGGTCGACGGTGTATCGCGTCCCGACCCGGCAGGCTGGTTCTGGTCCAGCGGGGTATTCCGGGACACCAGCGGCACCGTCTGGGCGGCCCGACGGGCTGCCGTACCGAGACGGCCGACGTTCCAGAGCCTTCGATTCGCCTCGAAGGCTCCGTCGGCTGGGCGTCCTTGGGGTGAGCCGCGCCGTCTGGTTGTAGTGTTGACCGTGGTAGCCCCCCTACCTCATCCGGGTTCTGACCTCGGAGGGGATCGGACGTCGGGTGTAAGAGTGCAGGGGAGTCGTTTAGTGGGTGGGTCCTAAAATCCTTGGGCCCGCGGTCTGCTCACAACACCATGCAGACCGTTGAGTCTCACATACCCCGCGCGCCCCTTTTGCGCGGGGACCTCGTAGGAGGTTCGGCCCTCTACCCGAAAAAAAAAAAAAAAAAAAATGGTTCTTTTGTATTTGACGGCGTTAACGATATTTATGTTATATAGCACGTGCAATAGGAGTGACTCACACAAGCCAGGTGCGCCGGCCGTGTCGTTCCACTCGTAAACAACAGCTGCAACAGAAGTGACTCATAAGCCAGCTGCGCCGGCTAGTATAAAAAGGCGGAACGTGCCTTGAAATGAACATTCGTTGGACTGCGCTTGCCTGGTGCACTTACCATATCGTTGTTACGTTGTGTGATTCAGTGACTGTTGTACGTACTGGTTAAAGTTGGACAAGTGTTAAAGTGAATTGTTAAGATAACATATTGTTGATTAAATCAGGAATCAAAAAGTGACATCGTTTTACTTGGTGTTCAACAAGATAATATCTACCCTCAAGCTTACATCAGAAGTGAGATCAGGACTCTACTCTCACTGGCGTGACGTGTTTGAACATGTTCGAAGTACAGCAAAAAAACATGATGCAGATCAGAATACTAGTGTACGTGTGGTACGCCACAAGAGCGTGAATGCAGCATACGTAAGTCGTGTAATAACGTCTCTGTTACCTCGATGGAAGATCTGAGCCACGAAGAAATCGTCACATCTTACGTTCTGGCTCATGTTGCCCAGTTTGACTGTCGACTTCATCACATGGCATTTACTAACGGAAATACAACACGTAACAAGCTATTGCAAGAAATTAAGGCAAGTGCAAATCTCAAGTGAAACTTCGATCGCAATAATGGATCTGTCATGACGAGTGGGTAGTTCCGACACGAATCGTTTTTAAGCCAATGACTACTGCTAGAGTTACATGGCACTAGTACAGTAAACCAGGACATGAGACTGTGAATTGTCGCTGAAATTTTAGAATCTACTCGATTCAATACCAATAACACTGCACGTTCGATGACTTCGGGCTCCAGCAAGCAAGCAAACAAGAAAGCAAGCAAGTTTCCGTGGGGAAGAAAAATTGACACATCTGAAGTCGTCGTGACCTGTAAGATAAGACGTCCGGTGCGTTCGTGTCTGGCGATGCGGCGGTGTTCGGGTTCCGCTGGCGGATGCAGGTTTTTCCGGTGAAGTGCGTGCTTGACATGTGTTCGCGGTTGGCTTCCTCAGTGTGGGAGTAACATCGTGTAGCCGGAGGTGAGACTTCCGCGGTCGCGGCCCACCCAGTCCGCGAGAACCGGGCAGATCGCCTCGACGGTACGGAGGCCGGCCGACGGGTCCGCCAAACGACGAGACCACGCCTCCAGCACGGACTGCCGATATTGGAGCCCCCGCGCTCCGGCTGCACTTGCGCTAGGGCGCGCCGCCTCGTAGGAGACTGTGAGGTATCATTGAATAACTCTGACTGCGATCGCGCGCTGCCGGCGTCGCAGCGCGGCGACGTTCTCGTGGCAAAACCTGAACAACCTCCTCATCCGTGGGCGTCCGACTCTCGCCTGCAAGTCAGGTGTTACGTGTGCGGTGATGCGAGTCATGTAGCTTCTGGGTGTTCCATGCGCTACAAGAAGAAAAACGACACTGCTCCAGGTGCTGTGGCAGGTGCAACCAGAGACGTCAACGTGTGTTCCAGAGCTTCAGTGTGTTACAGATAAGTGGTTTTGGCTTCCCCTTTATGTTCCATTCAGGGTCAGAATGTAGTCTTATAAAACAAAGTCATAGTAATTTATTCAATGGTAAGCGGTTTCATGAACAAGTCACTCTTTGATCTGAAAGTAACTTAGACCAATCATGATGGTAAGAGCACTTAGGGGATATTCAACTCGCCCTTAATAGTGCACGTTGTCGAGTAACAGGGTTTACTCCAATAGAATAGACGTTTGCCGTTCAGGGTAGTTCACTTGAAATATCTTAAAGTTTCAACAGAGTGATAATCCCTCTAGATTAGATCTTGATTTAGCACGGTCGAAGACCGGCGAAAACATAAAAAAAGGGCACAAACAGAAGCTTGGTTTAGTCGAAGCAAAGCTAAAGTCAACCTCTTTTCCGCTGGGGATTTTGTTTTCGTAAGTTGACCGAAAATGTAAAGGTCCCTTCAACATTACTGTAGTTTTGGAAAACGATAGGTATAAATTGAGACATGTAAATAGTTCTAATAGAGTGTACAAATTTCCCCATGAAAACTTACGTGAAATACCTCGAGGCCCGTCAGGCCTACTAGAAATTTCTGAAAATTATAGTGACGATGACGTGACGGCGTACACAGATGGGTTAATTAATCTTGTTCATGAAACTGATCTTAATGATGACGACTCTATCACTGACAATAGAAGCGACATTTTTGTCCGCAAATAGCGATACAGCAAACATAGTCTGTGGGTAGTGATACAATGTCTGTAAGCTCAGGCACCTCAGGTGCAGGTGTTGGAAATGTAGAAAACGATGGTCGGTCTCGCACTATTTCTGAAGAAATTCCGTATAAATGTTCTGGTTTAAGAAATGTTTTAACAAACGCTACCGTACACGCAGATTAAAAAAAAAAAAAAAAAAGAGAATTGTATGTGGCTAGAGAGATGTTAATCCGGACTAGCAAAAAAAAAAAGAAAAAAAAAAAAAAAAAAAAGTGTGAAGTCATTGAAGGGTCTGTCCGGTCCAATGGCTTGGCTATAGGGATTTTCATCCAGATTAGCCACAACAATTAGCTACAGGGATTGCGATTCGGTCTAGCATTATCCGGTCCAGTTCGAAAAACTGAAGGGATAACAATTCCGGTCTAAGTTAAAAGGGACATACTTACATACCTGAAGAGTTTTAAATGAACTGGCCCAGGTATGTAAGCAGTCTGAAGGTTATTTATAGCCAGTGTAGGATTTTCTGAAGAATTATGCGAACCGAACCGTACTAGATTGTTAATATCATAGACCACGTTTTAAGTTGCATCCGTTAATGTCAGGATGAACGAACACGTTTGTTGTTCACAGACATACCATAAGAATGCGCGCACGAGGACGAGCGGACGTCAGTATGGCCGTGACGGCGTTAACGATATTTATGTTATATAGCACGTGCAATAGGAGTGACTCACACAAGCCAGGTGCGCCGGCCGTGTCGTTCCACTCGTAAACAACAGCTGCAACAGAAGTGACTCATAAGCCAGCTGCGCCGGCTAGTATAAAAAGGCGGAACGTGCCTTGAAATGAACATTCGTTGGACTGCGCTTGCCTGGTGCACTTACTATATCGTTGTTACGTTGTGTGATTCAGTGACTGTTGTACGTACTGGTTAAAGTTGGACAAGTGTTAAAGTGAATTGTTAAGATAACATATTGTTGATTAAATCAGGAATCAAAAAGTGACATCGTTTTACTTGGTGTTCAACAAGATAATATCTACCCTCAAGCTTACATATTTATATTTTTGAGCGCAATCGATATGATACTTGGTAGTAGGTAATTTTGTTAGGAACTCACCGAAAGTCTGTGTCTTTGTAGTGATAATATTTGTAGCACTATCTTCATGGAGTGGCCACTCCTGTCTTCTTTCTTTGTATCTTGATGAAAAGCTTTCAGTTTTTTTTAAGTACTTTAATTAGCTGCACTCAATATTCACTACCTTTTCGCGATCGCACAATTTTGATGCGCACGATTCAAACTCGAATTTAAAAGTGTCATTGATATAGGAGGGGAAAGGGGCGGGACTACATCGATGCGCTCTCAGTTACGTTCAAAAACATCAATGCTAATTATCCTTTGCAGATAGCCTAAACACAATATATTACCAGAATGTAAATAGGATGCGCAGTAAGCTTGTAGACTTTCGTTTGAATCTACTTACCAATAATTACGATGTAGTATGCCTGACGGAAACGAATCTTAATAAGTCAGTGTTTGACGGAGAAGTGTTCGACTCGCGTTATGCTGTCTTTAGGAGAGATCGTGTGGATTCTTCCTCTCATAAAATTGAGGGAGGTGGTGTTTTATTAGCAGTCCAGAAAAAATTTGAGGTTATTCGTCAGGCATCTTGGGACAGTAATATGGAGGATGTCTGGGTAACTCTGTTTATGAAAGGATCTTCGTCGCATCTTAACATATGCGTGTGTTATTTGCCTCCAGATTTAAATTATGATAAGCTGAATGAATTTTATTCTAATTGTCAGAAAATAATCTTGAACGATCATCCTATTTGTTATTGGGAGATTTTAACCAACCAGATTACATCTCAGCCATGCGTGTTGCTTCTCCCTCAAAACTTAATATTTGTGCTGGAGATCAGCCTTGTACCAGTGGGAAACTCTGCTTACTGGAAGAGTTTATGATTTCTTGTAACTTAATACAGTTTAATTACATACAAAATAATATTGACCGCATTTTAGACTTAGTGCTGTCAAATCTTATTAATGTTAAAGTTGGTGAGGTAGAATCAATGAGTAGGTTGGATGAGTATCATCCAGCGATCATAATAAGCTTATCAGCCCAGCCAGTCTCAAGAAATTTGGCAAAATGCAATAATAAACAATTAAATTTTAACAAATGTGATTACAATAAAATAAAAAATGACCTACGTTTCGTGGATTGGAGCATGCTTTTATCATCATCATCGGATATTAATAAAAATACACAAATATTTTATGATATGTTATTCGAAATAATTGCTCGCCATACACCTTTGACCTCGTATAAATATAATACTTACCCTGTTTGGTTTAGTAAACCCCTAATTAATTGTATAATAGAAAAAATAAGTATCATAAAATGTACAAAAAATTTGGAAATCCACGTGATTATGATGTGTTTTCAATGTTACGTCATCGTTGCAAAGTGTTGACCAAAGAGGGCTATAAAAGATATGTCGAGGGAGATACAGATGGAATGTTTTTAAAAAGTGTGACGTCAGCAATGCTGACGTCACGGTTATTGCTTTGTTGACGATGACTCATGTTTGGGCTTCCGAAACAAAACTTCACCAGAACTTCACAATAACTGCGTATATTTCACGAGAAGCGTGACAACGTTCAGAGAGATCCGTACTGTACTACGGCTCGGACACGAATGAATTAGCGCTTTTTTTTTTTTATGATTGAAAGTTTACTGGTGGCCCGAAGGCCTTTCCAGTTTCACCAGGACAGGTGGGCGAGCAAAGGCTCAGCCAAGAGGGGTGGGATTTGCTAACAAGTGCCCGAGCGCCTCCAAAGGAGACCTAACAACTCAAGAGCAATTGTTTCGCGAATGAATCTACTACCGGATCGGAATCGCGACCCGCTGAGAAGATCCGGCGAGAAACTCAGCGAGCTGATTCATGGGTTAGGTTGCACGGCGAACTCTTTGTCGAGTTCCACGAGTACGGTTACCGAGGTCCCTAAGCCTGCTCCTAGAGCTGAAGGCGTCTAGTGCAAAGGTTATTGGATCTGATGGATCCGTAAGGACGTGTCTAGGGCGTCGACGGTGACTGGCTCCTGCATGATCAGGATTCGGGGAGTAGTCAGCGGCGGCTACGATAAGGCGATTATCATGACGCATAGCCTTATCGAAGTACCGTTCCGACGCTGACTTCATGTATTTCTGTATAGATTCGAGGCCCAGGTCGTCGTGTAGGTTAACGTTCCTCACGAACCACGGAGCTCCGACGGCTAACCTGCAAAAGCGGGATTGTAGAGATTGAAGGGTGTCTATGTGTGTGCGGGCCGCGTGAGCGAACACCACACTCGCGTAAGTCATGACGGGCCTTATGCAAGTTTTGTAAAGTGTCACCTTGTTCCGAAGGGACATTTTACTCCGCTTACAGATCATGGGGTAGGTGAATTAGCGCTAGACAGCACGGCCGTATTTATAGGGCTTGGTACACGTCAGCGTGTTTACAAGTTTTGACAGGACTGTTTTTACATCAATTTCTCATCTTAACAAACACAGAGTAATTAGTTGATGACCAGATTATCCGATTATCACATTGAATCATTATTATTTTTATAATAGGTAGGTAAATAGTCATATTTGCGCCGACACGGCCATACTGACAGGTGGTGCGCGCTCTGCACCAGCCTCGTTGATTCTCGTAGGTTTTTCTTTGATTCTCATTGACCTGCAGGAATAAAAAGTTTCTCTGAGTAGCGCATCTGTTATACTACTTGCGTTACTTGTAACTATGTAGGTTTGAGACTATTGGGGTAGCAAGGGGGCGTGTAAATAGCCCTCCTGCGGCGGGAGCATATAAAGCGGGGTTGTAGAAAGGCGTGTAAATAGCCGTCCTAAGCGGTATGTGACAAATGTTTGTCACTTATAATTAGCGGAGCGGTAAAACTATATAGCGGTAAAACAATAGCTAGTAATCAAACTAAAGATATAAATTAAATACACATAAGCGAGCGGGCGGGCGAATGATTACACGGAAGCAGCAATAAAATGGCAATAAATTAAAAGAACTTGCACTCACCTGTAGACCTTGCCAGTGACTGTCGTGCGGGCTTCGGCGATGGAAGCACGCGGGCGGCGGGGGGGGTGACGAAGCTCACGTAGCTTTTCGTAAGCACAAGCACCACATAATATACAAGTGCCGCCATCTAGGCAGCTAGCGGTAAAGCGTGATCGATCGGGTAGAACCACGCTTTGGATAGTCGCGGTAATTAGTAACTAACAAACTCCAAAGGTGGCGCCATCCCAATAATTCATTAGCATCCTATTACTAATCCGCGCGCAACCATCCTGCCCGCCTTGAAAGTTCGCAGGACTTTCAAAAAATATATAAAGATACTAAGATAGGAAACATAAAGCTTAAATAGCGGGAAGTTATTTGAAAAGAAACAAATTTTAATTAATAATAAGCCATCATGAATGTTTACGAGTAGAGTTGAAGCGGTTGATGACATGCGGTACTCTAATTTATTCTAGCGGTAGCGGATATAATTTTACAACTGGACGTTTAAGAAATCCAGATTTCGTTTTTACCAAAGCAACGCGTATAATGTTATCGACACCTGGATACACCTCTTGTATAACGCCAAGTGGCCAGCGGAGCGGTGGAATGTCATCTTGATGAATAAGAACTACTGTCCCAACCTTCACGGGGTTATCTGATGTACACCACTTCTGTCTGACTTGCAACGTATGCAGGTACTCTAATCTCCATTTCCTCCAATAGGAATTAACCAAACTATCTAACAACGCTTTGCGATTAGTTAGACTCATCTGATTTGCGGACAATTCAGACGCGGGTAAATACTGCAAAGGAGTGGACAACAAAAAATGTGCGGGTGTGAGAATTTCGGGGTTGGGATCTGCGGATAAAAGACATAAAGGTCTGGAATTCATAAGACATTCTATTTGATTCAACACAGTTAACATCTCTTCGTAAGTGAGAATTTGTGCGCCTATTACTCTATTTAAATGGGTTTTAACGGATTTAATGTTTGATTCCCATAAACCTCCAAAATGTGGAGCCCGAGGTGGGATCATCTTCCAAATGATTCGGTATTTAGTTAATTCATCATTCCATGCGGATATAAAATTATTTGAAACTAGAAGTTTGTACATTTCATCTAACTGAGCCTTTGCGCCAACAAAATTAGTGCCATTATCTGAATACATGAAAGAAACTGGACCTCGACGAGATATAAAACGTTTGAAAGCGGCAAGAAATGAGTCCGTTGACAAATCCGAGGCTAACTCAATATGTACAGCCTTTGTCGTTAAGCATACGAACAGGCAAATGTAAGCCTTTTGTGAATGATGACCACGTTTGCGTACAAGCGTTATCTTAAATGGGCCCGCGTAATCTACTCCCGTGTGACAGAAAGCTTTGGCCTCCATTACACGGCTTGACGGAAGGTCAGCCATCATGGGAGTTGGGTGTGAAGGTGATACTCGAAAACATGATTTACACATATGCACTCTTTTTCTTATAACGTTTCTAGCGGACAATATCCAAAAGCGTTGACGAATAATAGACATCAAAAGGTCCGGACCAGTGTGCAAGTTTGTATTATGAAAATAATCAACAATAATATTTATTATGTGATCGTGTTTTGGCAATAAAGCGGGGTGTTGCGTTTCAAACGGTAAATCAGAGTTCGAAAGTCTACCCTGAATACGTAAAATTCCATCTTCGTCAATAAATGGACTAAGTTTACGAATATTTTTCGAAGGTAAATCTAATTTTCTAATGCTGGCAATATCATGACCAAAATATTTAGCTTGAAGAGCTCGAATAATAGCTTTCTCAGCAGTATTTAAATCGAATGCGGTTACAAACTTGTTTCGCGGTAATTTTCTTATAAATCGAAGTACATAAACAACACAGCGAAGAAGTTTTGACCATGACGAAATTCTCAACCCAAGTTGATATATTGGGGAATCTTCGACAACAGTTAAAGCGGTAAGTGTTACAGATTTTTTCATTTCAGGTATGTCACTTCCAGATTTACAAGGTACAAAAGGTTCAATAGGCCATTGTGAAATAGGATAGCAGGCCCAAGAAGGACCCTGCCACCAAAGCGAGTTATTAATAATTTGTGACGGTAAAAGACCTCGTGACACACAATCGCTAGGATTTTCCTTACCATTAATATGAAAAAAGCGGTCAGGTGATAAATTCTCCTGAATTTGAGCGATGCGGTTTCCTACAAATATTGACCATCTATGCGGGGAAGATTTAATCCAAGAAAGAGCAATTGTAGAATCTGAGAAAGCGTATATAGCGGTGATAGGATGTAAAGAATTATAAGCGTTATAAATAAGTTTAACTAATTTTGACAAAACAAGAGCGGCACAAAGCTCAAGGCGAGCTAATGTAGTTATTTTAACCGGAGAAACCTTTGATTTTGAGCACAATAATCTTAAAGTAATATTTCCTGTGGGATCTGTAATGTGTAAATAAACAACGCAACCGTAAGCGTTCAAGCTTGCATCACAAAATGCAACAATATTTACTTCACAGTCTTTGGAAACTCCAATATGGCGCGGTATTGCTATAGTTGAAAGCAATGGAAGCTCTTTCACAAGTGAAGAGTAGCGGTAAATAATTGTATCTGGAGGTGTATCATCCCAGTCTATTTTAGAATTCCAGAGTTCCTTAATAAGCAATTTAGCGAACAGTATAACTGGAGCAACTAAACCAAGCACGTCGAACAAGCGTGCGACTAAAGATAATATTGTTCTTTTAGTGCACTTTTCGTTAGTGTTTGAGCTCGTCATAAAAAATGAGTCATTAGCGGGAAGCCATGCAAGGCCTAAAACTTTCATGGTATTATTAGCATCATCAGAGAAGCTTACAGAAGAGCGGTGCGTTTCTGGAAGGCTATTAAGAAAGGCAGTGGAGTTACTTGCCCATTTTGTTAAATTAAAACCTCCTGATTTAAAGAGTGAAATTAGTTGTTTCGATAGTTTGATAGCTGAAATATCTTCGTGTAGGGATGTGACGAGATCATCCATATATAATTGAGATTCAGCTACACTAGCGGCTTCTGGATAACGATAACATTCTTCTGATGCTAATTGACGTATAGTACGCATTGCTAAATAAGGTGATGATTTTAAACCAAAGGGCAGGCAGTTAAAAGCGAAAATGCGAAGTTTATCATTTTTAAAGCGGTACAATATTTTTAAATATTTATGGTGGTCTGTGGTCACCCTAATGCGTAAGTACATTTGTTCCACATCAGCGCACAATGCCACAGGGAACAAACGAAAGCGGAGTAAAAGCAAAAATAAGTCTGCCTGTAAATTTGGACCAGTATGCAAGACGTCATTAAGTGACAGTCCACTAGATGTTTTAGCACTAGCATCAAGAACTACACGTAGTTTAGTGGTAGTCTTGCTTGGGCGGATAACTGCATGGTGCGGTATATAATAACCGTTATCGGTTTCCTTAGCGGTGTTGTTAATTTCAGTTAAATAACCTTTACTAATGTAATCCTGTATAACGATATCGTAATCATCGCGGAGTGAGGGTAATTGAACAAACTTACGTTCGAGCGAAAGAAAACGGCGGTGAGCAACAGTATAAGACTTGCCCAGGTCGGCGAGATTTCTACTAAATGGTAACTCAACCGTATATCGGCCATCATTATCGCGGGTAATTGTAGAAATATATTTGTTTTCACACTCGGCTTCCTCAGGGCTAAGATGACGCTCATGAGGAATCTCCTCTAATTCCCAAAATTTATGTAAAAATGACTCAAGGTCTTTATGCGTTATAGATGAGAAAGTTTTATTTAAAGTGAATGTAGAATTAATTTCAGTATTTTCGAAAGCGGGTGGATTATCAATATAAACTGTACTAGATAGTCACAAAGAGGTATTATTATCATTTATAACAGAAAAATTATCATGTTGCGGTTTCATAATGCCAGTGTAACTCACTTCAGGTACGTCACCCATAAGAACATAACCGAAGGTTGTTTCCACGGCAGGTGGCGCTAGTGAGCCGGTATCTATACGATTACCTAAGTATATATATGGAAATAACTGAGCACCTAACACCATATCAATCACACCTGGAACGTTCCAATTTGAATCGGCAAGCGGTAAATTACGTATATGATTCATATTTGAGGAATTTATAAAATAAGCGGGTAATTTATCTGTAATACAGTCTACTACTAAAGCGTGAATATAATATTTATTAGGAGAAAATCTAGATTCAATATTTAAATAAACATATCCGTGAATCGGGCGAGCGGTTACTCCAATACCTCTAATATAAGAATTATTTAAAGGTATAATCGGTAATTTAAGTAATTTACAACAATTGACAGTTATTAAATTATTTTGGGAACCATTATCTATTAAAGATCTAACTATTTTACGTTCCCCTTTATTCGAGTGAGCGTATATTTGAGCGGTTGATAATAAAATATTACTATTCGATTTTATTTCCGAACTGTGAGTCAACGTGGTAGCGGTCGTATTATTTTGTTGTTGTATCGCTTTGTTAGAGTGTGAACAAGTATTCGAAGCGGCATCATTATGATCGTAACACTGAACAACAGGTTGAAATTGAACCTGGGACCGACCGTAATCGGACCGCGCGGCATCACTCGGAATTCCATGTACCTGCGACCGACTGACCTGCCTGTCCATGTCAGCGTAGTCATTCGATGGACTGGGTACGCTTTTCCTATTTCGATTCGCCCGTTTATTACCAAAACACAATAAAGTATGATGATATTTCTTACAATTATTGCATGTTAACTTTGATTGACATGCTTTTAATGTATGCGATAAGCTTAAACAATTTATGCAACCCTTGTTCGACTTAATAAAATCATAACGTGCTTGCGGTGAAATCATATTTTTAAATTCATTACAACGATATAACTGCGTGTGGTGCGAGCTCGAGCAAAGATCGCACGTAGACAAGGATCTACCTGTGCACGAAACCGGTTTGTTAACCCTTTCAGTGCGGACTGGGTCATTATAACTATTAGAAATAAAAGATTTATGATTTTTAGATTTCTCTATGTTACATTTCGGTGCAGAGCGTTCTAATATTTTAATCTGATCCTGTATGAATTTAATAAACATTTCAGTTGTGGGTATTTCAATACCACGAACCGATGCTTCAAAAGAATGTAACGTTTGAGGATCCAACCTTCTCAGTGAGCATTGTAATAAAATAAAATCAGTTAAATCGAGTAAATTTAATTGTTTTAAAGCGGCAATCGAAGATGAAATTTTTTCAATGAACATATTTAAACTATTTGCGGTAGGTGAACAATTTTTTAAATCTAATATATTATTCAGATAATGACATCCTAAAGCTCGTTTATCCTGATATTTACTAATTAGATTCGACCAAATAATATTATAAGTTTCACCTGTGGGTATTATACCAGCGGTTAACTTTAATGCACTATGTGTTAATTTGCCCATTAAATACTGCACACGTTGCGCATCAGACAGTTGCGGGTTATCGTGAATGTTAGCTTTAAAAGCCTGGTAAAATGTTTCCCATCCTTCAAGAGAGCGTCCGTCAAAGGAAGGAAGTGAAATTGTTGGCAATGTTACATTTATGGCGGCGGTAGTTCTCATTACATTTGACGAATTACCAATTGTAATTTTGTTACGGGCGCGTCTTACGTAATTATATAACGTGTCAAAAGACGATAAAGCTGCGTATTCAGGCTCAACTTCGGGGTTTTGCTTTAAATTTAAATCATTGATATCATCCAAATTGCTTTCAAATCTAACACGCATGTCATCAATCGATTCTGATTCGGCAAGAAAAGTTTCAATTAATTCCGAATCAAACTCCGAAATATTTTTTGATTTATTATATAAATCATTAATTTGTGAAAATACTAAATTATTCTTCGCGATAAGTTTCTTTAGTTGTCTATTTTCCATAATGAAGTTATGAAATAACTGACTAAAAAATAACACTAAATGAACTAAGTTAATAAATATAATTCAATATGCGGTTACGAGTTATTATTACTAATAGCGATGAATGTAATTAACTTTTACATACAATACAATACAGTAACAAAATGGCGAATGGGGGTAATCATAAATTAATTCTAATTTTAATTAAAATTTAAGCTAGATCTAATCCAGGCTCGCAGGACCAAACTATGGGGTAGCAAGGGGGCGTGTAAATAGCCCTCCTGCGGCGGGAGCATATAAAGCGGGGTTGTAGAAAGGCGTGTAAATAGCCGTCCTAAGCGGTATGTGACAAATGTTTGTCACTTATAATTAGCGGAGCGGTAAAACTATATAGCGGTAAAACAATAGCTAGTAATCAAACTAAAGATATAAATTAAATACACATAAGCGAGCGGGCGGGCGAATGATTACACGGAAGCAGCAATAAAATGGCAATAAATTAAAAGAACTTGCACTCACCTGTAGACCTTGCCAGTGACTGTCGTGCGGGCTTCGGCGATGGAAGCACGCGGGCGGCGGGGGGGGTGACGAAGCTCACGTAGCTTTTCGTAAGCACAAGCACCACATAATATACAAGTGCCGCCATCTAGGCAGCTAGCGGTAAAGCGTGATCGATCGGGTAGAACCACGCTTTGGATAGTCGCGGTAATTAGTAACTAACAAACTCCAAAGGTGGCGCCATCCCAATAATTCATTAGCATCCTATTACTAATCCGCGCGCAACCAACTATTAATGCGATTTGATCGTAGATTTCTCGGAGGTTCTCGTAGATTTATTTAAGGTGTCCGGATAAGGATGTTGTTTTGGCGTACACTGTGGTACTTATGTAGTACAGAATAGAGATTGAGAGGCTTTATACAAAATTGTTATAAATATAGGAATGCTGTACATGGAAGGTGAGCGATGATATTGAAGGGCTTGTAATGCTCCACGCTTACTCGCACGATTTATGTACTCGTAGATATATCGATTTATTAATTAGTAATTAGGGTAGGCGGTACTGAGACGCGGTAACAACATAGACCGTAAAAAAAGTTATTTAAAAATATAATTTAAAGTGAATTTAGTGATAAAAAATCGTACAAGTGGCAAATAAACTAGTGAATATGACTATATAGTGAAGACAAGGTCCCAAGTTAACGAATAATACACAAAATACTTAAAAAAAATTAAGTTTTAACAAACGACAATCTAAGAACTTTTCCAGTTTTTTCTCGCGAATCCAGGAATTTCAATTATATTAGTGTTAATCTATGAAAGTTCCGGAGTGCAAATAAATGGAAATCGCGTAAGTTATTCCTTTTTTGGAAAAACATAACTTCTTTCCTGAATGAGTCTGCAATTTCGCCTGTCATAGAAAATAAACTGCGAAACAACGCCATCTATTAGGAAAAAGGCAAATTACGTTCGATTTACACACAAAAAAATTATATCTAGTTCTACTAGAGGACGCAACAAGTACCAAAACAAAACAAACAGACATTATGGAGGAAATTATGAAAGCCTTACAAAATATTCAAAAAGAACTGAACGCACAAAAAATAGAAATTCAGAAAAATGGCGAAAAGGTGACAGAACAAGTAACACTCAACATAACCAACAAATTAGAAGAGAAATTTACCATATTGGAAGAAAAACATCAAACCTTGAAAGAAAATGTTGAACAGCAAGAAAAAAGGATTCAATTTATGGAAAGACAAGCAAGACAAAGAAACATAATTTTCTTCGGTATCGAAGAGAGTGAGACATCCTATCATAATTTGGAGAAAAATATGTTGCAATTCATAAGTGAAAAATTGTCCTTAAAATTGGATTGTAGAGATATTCAGGAAATAAGGAGAGTGGGAAAAAAATGTGATAAACCGCGACCAATAATTTTAACCTTTTCTACCCTTGGTTCAAAGGTCAGCATTCTCAAGCAAAGAAGATTATTAATAGATACCCAATACTACTTGAACGAAGATTACCCTAAATACATATTAGAAAAAAGGAAAGAACTACAGGAAGAAGCAAATAGAGAGCGCGAGAAAGGAAATAAAGTCACGATAAAATACGATAAACTTGTTTTATTAAAATCAAACAACAAAAGAACACTGATGACTTCACCAGAGTCAGATCCCAATTCTCAAGCACTAGTTCGTAAAAGTACAACAAGACCCACTAAGAAAAGCAAAATAAAACAAGCAAACCCATCTATACCTAGATCAAACAGTGTCTCAGAAGGAATTCTAAAACCTAGTATTCTAAGCTATTTTAGTAAGCAATAACGTCAACACACCACATAACCAAACCAACGACAATACAACCAATAACTTACATTCATAGCAACCAACTGCTCCCTCCCTCAACGATGCAACATTCAATTAATTTCAACGAAGCAACAAAAACCATCTTCCAATCCGGCTGGTCACCGTGGAAGATCAAGACCATAACCCTCTAACGAAGATATCTCAAACTTCTTCAATAATAAGAAAATGGAACACAAACCCAAGAAATATTTCACTCAACTAAAGAGAAGAAAGATCAGCTTTACATAGTAACTTACAACGTCAGAACTTAATAAAAAACAGCGGTTATTCTTTAGAGGAGGCCTTCACCTTCACTTGAGGAGGGGTCCATGCAAACAAACTTCTATATATTTTTTTAAAAACGTTGTCTAGATTTATACTTTTGTAAGGAAACGGAAGGGAGAGAGAAGGGAAGCAAATTAAGTGAAACACGTGTAATAACATCAGTACTTTTTTTCTTCTTCTCTTTTCTTCCTTATATATTTTTTTTATATTATATTTAAAATATGTATGCAACCTACTATTTGTATGGAATAAAAGGCTTATTATTATTATTATTAGATATATCGATACAAATGCTCCACGCATAATTGCACGATTTGATTTCTCGTAGATAGGATTGATGCTGTGGCGCTGAGCGGTCTCGAACGCCGTGGTCCACAGGGGCTCTAATGGAAGTGAGAACTAGGACGATGCTGGGGCCTAGGCCTAAGTCGGTCAAAGTCAACAACAGTCATAGTCAGTCATTTTGACCGTGGTCCCCAGAGGCTCTGAAAAGTAATGTTTTTTTTTTTTTTTTTTTCTCTTTCTTGCCTTTTGTTTAGGCTTATGAGGGTTTGATGCTGTGGTGCTGAGCGGTCTCGTACGCCGTGGTCCACAGGGGCTCTAAAGGACTGGGAAGGTCGATGCTGTGGCCTGGGCCTTATATTTATGACCGTGGTCCACAGAGGCTCTGAAAATAAATAGCGTAATGAAGAGCTCACATGGGAATGATGCTGTGGCGCTGAGCGGTCTCGTACGCCGTGGTCCACAGGGGCTCTAAAGGATGTAGGTAGGACGATGCTGTGGCCTAGGCCTTATGTATTATGACCGTGGTCCACAGGGGCTCTGAAATTGGTTCAAGGAAGGAAAATAGGATAGGGGTAATGTACAGGCTTACTTTTAATGATGGTCGACCCGTCAACAAAGACAAAGGCCAACGGCTGGATCTTACTGCTTACTGTTGATACTGATTTTCTCATAAATTGGTAAACATTTTAAGTAACTATCAGGATAGCAGTAAGAAATATAAATCGGCGCGCGGCAGGGATGGTTAAGCGGTAGTTTCCGTCATCACTCGTATTCGATTGAACTCAGTTTAGTCAATAAAACTTTTTGAATAATAATTATTGAAACTCAACACACACAACTTTCACAATGACAGGGTAAGCCGACAGTTTCGTGCCGCATACCGACAGACTGATTGACTGCCAGAGACTTCATTGACTGTGACGGACGGACCGTCTGATACGGACTGGATGACTGTCTGACACGGAACGCCACGACTCTGTCCACGTACCGCCATTTTATACTGTGGCGTTACGGAGTCCACCCTACATTTTGTTATATTTATCAAAACAGCATTTCATCATTTAAAATAATAGTCAAAACAACGTCTTAATATCCACAGATTCGGTAGAATCTGGCGCCAAGTTCCGTTCAAAAATCCCGTTGTAAACGGAGCGCCAGACTACCGACTGTGTTTACTGTGAGCAGAACAGTTGTTTGAGGTTGCGAAATTTTATTTAATTCTACGGTACTTCTGGTTCCTAAATTGGAGATTCGGTAGAATCTGGCGCCAAGTTCCGTTCAAAAATCCCGTTGTAAACGGAGCGCCAGACTACCGACTGTGTTTACTGTGAGCAGAACAGTTGTTTGAGGTTGCGAAATTTTATTTAATTCTACGGTACTTCTGGTTCCTAAATTGTATATTATATCAATCACTCACAACTTTATTTCACTCATATTAACTAGTTATATCAATTACAACAATTAATCTACTTGAAATTATTAATTTTATCACCACAAACTATGGCTCGCTCAAAAATTTCGATCCTGACTTTTTTCGATGTAAAAAGTGACATGCCACAGACTATAAATATTCGAGAATGGTAATCTACGGCCGCCAGGGTGCGCTGGAATTATTCCTATTTGTAATGGATTTTATGACCTGGTAACTGAGACCTTTAAGTCATGTCTTATTTTAATTTATATTCATATTTTTATGAAAAATGATATTATGGAGTGAAATGAAATGTGATATTATGGAGTGAAATGAAATGAAGATGATTAATTTGAGACATTAATCAAATGGGATGAAATGAAATGAGATGAGATGATATGGAATGAAATATAATCTCAGTAAAATGGTGGTGGTCGTTTACTAAGATCTCAGTGGACTTTTTGGAGGAAACCGAGAAGTTACGTACAGCGTCTTTGTTTAATTTTCCCACATTTGTGCACTTTCACAGATATTAAACAGTTAATAAACCACTATTATTACACATTTAAACCCGAAGAAACACTAAATAGACAAATTAAAACAAATCACACAACTTCACACCTCGCGTTCCCGCCAAAAAGTCATTATTCCTACATAAACTGTAGCTTCAAGGGGATAGTTTGCAGTTCTTATTGAACGGTTTATACATTAAATAACGTTAATGTTGTTACTGTTAGTATTTTAGTTTAAGTACTGCCGAAGCAAGTACTGTTGTTACTGTTGGAGAAACAATTTTGTTTTGTAATGTAATACCGAAATACTTTACGAGATGGCGTTACAAAAAATCCCTTCCCAAAACTATAAAACCGTTGTGATTGTCTACGAATAATAAATAATATAATAACTAATATTTATTCGTAGGTGATTGTTTAAGATGCTATGAATATTTCGGTTTTGATTTCATCAAAATAACTTGAACTTTACTATTGAATTCCGAAGAAAATTCTAGTTAAGGCTGAGTTAAGTTCAGCTTTTTATTTAAGCCTCTTACTGTAGTTTTTAAATTACATTTATGTGGATTGATGTTTCAAGGCTTTCAGATTTTAATTTTAAATTCTGAAATAATTAAGAACAGCGTCATCTACCCTTCACATTTGAAACAAAATTTAATTCGGTTTAAATTTGTAAAAGTTGATGTTGATTATTATTACATTGTAACGCAGCGTTCCGTTTCGCGGGGCAACAGCAGCCAAAGGGAATGTGACTCAGGTCCGTGCCGCGACGACCCACCCCGCGCTACCCGCGCCCGCGCATCTGTTGCATCATTCGTACCCCCAATTAGTGCGCGCCAGACTTTGAAGCGGAATACACGCGTCCCCGGTCGATACCGGAACTGACAACCAGAGAGTCTCATGCCAGTCGGGCACCTAACATTAAACTGGCAGCCCAAGCGCGGGCCCTTTAACTAGTATTTCGGAGTGAATCTACGTAATTACGACACGTACTCGTCGTCAGTCACGGCGTCAATCCGATTTTCAAGACGTTGAAGAAGAAATTGGTTCAACCGCGGGACCGACGCCAACATTTACCGCAAACAACATGGCGTCATTACAAGAAAGTCAAATGGCAGCATTCGAACGCCTACTCGACCGAGTTTTTGAGCATAAAACTCAACTCGAATCATCAGCAACACCGACGTCGGAGCCGACATCGCCGCCTTCCTCGACGCCCGCTCACCATTCTGGGAACTTCGCGTCATGCACGGCGCGGTTCAGCGGAGCGCCCGGCGACTCACTCGACGGTTTCCTTGACGCGGTCGAATCATACAAAGATTGTGCTGACGTAGGACACGCCATCGCGTTACGAGGACTCTCGATGTTACTAACCGGAAATGCAGCCGTGTGGTGGCAAGGCGTTAAAGCTAGCATCACTTCCTGGGACGACGCTTTATCATCGTTACGAAGCGCTTTCGGTGATTGCAGACCGCCCCATCGAGTCTACTTAGAGCTCTTCAAAATGTCGCAAGGACAAAGAGAGAAGACGGAGATCTTCGTTGCCAGAGCACGAGCCCTACTAGCTCGACTCCCACCTGGTGACCTTAGTGAGAAAGTTCAAATTGATATGCTTTACGGCCTTCTACACCGTCGTGTTCGTAAAAGATTAAGAAGAGACGAAATAACTTCATACGACACGTTATTAAAGAAAACGCGCCATATCGAGGACTCCATCTACGAGACCAGTCCGCCTGAATTTATTCATCATCCTCAGCGAGCGACGCCACGTTCATCGGGTAGTACCGTAGGCGAAGTTCCCACCGGTGCTTCGACTTCGCAGCATACATACGCGCGGATGACGCCGCGGAAAATATTCAACTCGGGCCCCGCTGGCGGCCCGCCACGCGACGACAGCGCTGCGCCGAGCACCGTTCGAGTCCCCGCGCCTCGCTACACGAACACTGATAATGTATCATCTACGTCGATTGTTAAAAGACTGTTCTGTGTTTATTGCAAAAAGTACGGACATATTCGTGATGAGTGTTTAAAATTAGCGTCAAAAACTAAATTCGACAACGAAAATACGCAAGCTGTATCCTCGTGTTACGGGTGTGGTACCAAAGGTGTTACTCGGTCTCAGTGTACAAAGTGTAACGCAAGTTATTACGCCGTCGACGCTGCAAGGACCCGATCAGTCACATCCGATTTACCTATTGGTAAAGTAAATACACAGCTGTCAAGTTCAGTGAACTCTATTCATCGCGACAGCTCGTTGTATACAGCTTGCACTTCAAACACCGTAAAGTCGTCCATTTATATTAATAATCGTAAACAATGTTTTGTTGATAATGAAAATAATTATTATCCTACCGATTTTAAGGCGATTCTTCCTCCGCGCTTTTTCGGTACTGATAACAAGGTTAGACTTCAAAATTAGATTCCGATAGAGGCACCCGTCACGTGCGGACGTGCCCATCGACCACTCGATCGCCCGGCCTTTGTTCGCCCGGCTTTTGTTAGCCCGGCCATTGTTCGCGCGGCCTGTGTTCGTGGTACATCTGCCGACCAAGTGTTTTTCCTGGAAGTTTTTATTTGTTTTGTTTCCTTTCGTTATTTCTGTGTTCGTGGTACATCTGCCGACAAACTGCTTTCCTGGAAGTGTTTAATTGTTTTGTTTCTTTTTGTTATTTCGGTTTTGTTGTGTTTTTTTCTTTGTCCTGTAGTAATCGCGCCGCATCGCCACCTGTGTTCAATAGAACCGCTCAGGTCCGAGAAGTTGGGGCCTCGCCGCAAGGCGAGTGTTGTCAAGACCCAGGGCCGCCCCACCTGGGCACTCAGCGATCATGGACGCTGTATTCGCGGAGTTCCTCCGACTTCGTCATCCACAGCTCGCCTCAGAGTTTCTGGCTTTCAAGGCCAATCACACTGCGAGCTCTCTCGAAGACTCCGCCGTGCTCGCTGCTCCTGCGTCGCCTGTACCTGCGTGCAAAGCTTCTACATCGAGCACCGCAGCCTCCGTCGTGCCTGCCGTTCCCGCGTCGCCTATACTGGCGAGTAAAACTGCTGCGTCGTTCGCCGTGGCCACCGTTCCAGCTGTGCGATCATCCGCGGCCTCCGTCGCGCCCTCCAAAACACCTGCTCGTAGGTCACCTGCGCCCGCCTCCTCGTCCTCCGACTCTGACTCGGAGATGGAGGTCGACCTCGCCCCCGCCTCAACGACGGATGGATTTACCCTGGTACAAAAGAGTAAGAAGCGTGCCGCGGAGTCTCGAGCTCCCGCGGCCGCTAAAATTAGCAAAGCCGCGAACGCGTCGCGCCCCCGCTCCCAGACTCCCGTTGCGCCTCCAGCCCGTGCCAGTCCGTCGCCGCGTCCGGTGGCACAAAATAAAACCCAGTCCCCTCCTCCGGTAATCCTTCAAGAGAAGGCAGCTTGGGATCGAGTTTCCCTGGCCCTTAAGGCCAAAAATATCAATTTCACGAATGCCCGTAACCTCGCGAACGGCATCCAAATAAAGGTGCATTCATCTGATGACCATAGGGCCCTCACCTCTTACCTCCGTAAGGAGCGTATAAGCTTCCACACTTATACGCTTCAGGAGGAGCGCGAACTCCGCGTTGTAATACGCGGAATCCCTAAAGAGTTAGATGTAGAGCTCGTAAAAGTCGACCTGTTAGAACAAGGCCTACCAGTGAATTCTGTGCACCGTATGCACACCGGTCGCGGTAGGGAGCCATATAATATGGTTCTAGTCGCTCTCCAGCCTACCCCCGAGGGTAAGAAAATCTTTAACACACAGACCGTCTGTAGGCTCTCTGGTATCGCTGTCGACGCCCCCCATAAAAAAGGCACTCCTAGCCAGTGCCATAACTGTCAATTGTATGGGCACTCTTCCCGTAACTGTCACGCGCGCCCCCGATGCGTCAAATGTTTAGGCGATCACGCCACGGCCCTATGCACTCGCGATCAAAAAACCGCGACGGAACCGCCTAGCTGCGTCCTGTGTCGAACACAGGGTCACCCCGCAAATTACAGCGGATGCCCCCGAGCCCCGAAAATAAATCGCCGCGTCGCCCGCCGAAACCGCCTCCGAGCTTCCGGCCCAGACATCAAAGCCTCGGCACCCTCTGCGTCGCAGGCTAAGCCAGCGTTCGTTCCGGCGGCGGTGCCCAGTGTCTCGGCCTGGGCGAAACCGCTGCCGTACACGAACACGGCTACAACTCCCTCCTCCGCGGTTCGTCCCGCCCCCGCGACTCGTCCCTCTCCCGCGACTTGCCCTCCGACCGCGTCCGAAAATCTCGCTTTAGCGATCGACTTCTTTCAGTCGATCAACTTTCAGCGCGTTAACGCTTTGGGCGACGCCATTCGCGCTGCCTCCACTGCACAACACTTTATCGCCGTTGTGCAAGAATACGCCGACGTATACGCGTCATTAAATACGTACGTCCTCCCCTCACTCCGCCGGTAATCAATGGCGTATATAAGTAGAATAAAGCCCCTATCCGTGACGATAGTATTTTTTAACGCTTACGGTCTCGCAAATCAACGTGATCAGGTTTCTGACTTTTTGCGTGACCATCAAATTGATATCTTTTTAGTGCAGGAGACCCTACTTAAGCCCGCGCGCCGTGACCCTAAAATCGCGAACTATAACATGGTCAGGAACGACAGGCTCTCTGCCCGTGGTGGTGGTACCGTCATTTACTATAGAAGAGCCCTGCATTGCGTCCCGCTCGATCCTCCCGCGCTCGCTAATATCGAAGCATCAGTGTGCCGAATCTCACTGACGGGACACGCGCCGATCGTTATCGCGTCCGTTTATCTTCCACCGGATAAGATCGTTCTAAGCAGTGATATCGAGGCGCTGCTCGGTATGGGGAGCTCTGTTATTCTGGCGGGCGACGTAAATTGTAAACACATCAGGTGGAACTCACACACCACAACCCCGAATGGCAGGCGGCTTGACGCGTTAGTCGATGATCTCGCCTTCGATATCGTCGCTCCGTTAACCCCGACTCGCTACCCGCTAAATATCGCGCATCGCCCGGATATACTCGACATAGCGTTATTAAAAAACGTAACTCTGCGCTTACACTCGATCGAAGTAGTTTCAGAGTTAGATTCAGACCACCGTCCCGTCGTTATGAAGCTCGGTCGCGCTCCCGATTCCGTTCCCGTCACGAGGACTGTGGTGGATTGGCACACGCTGGGCATCAGCCTGGCTGAATCTGATCCACCATCGCTCCCGTTCAACCCGGACTCTACCCCGTCTCCTCAGGATACCGCTGAAGCCATAGACATCTTAACATCACACATCACCTCGACATTAGATAGGTCATCGAAACAAGTTGTAGCGGAGGACTTCCTTCACCGCTTCAAATTGTCCGACGATATTAGGGAACTCCTTAGAGCTAAGAACGCCTCGATACGCGCCTACGACAGGTATCCTACCGCGGAAAATCGTATTCGAATGCGTGCCCTACAACGCGACGTAAAGTCTCGCATCGCCGAAGTCCGAGATGCCAGATGGTCTGATTTCTTAGAAGGACTCGCGCCCTCCCAAAGGTCTTACTACCGCTTAGCTCGTACTCTCAAATCGGATACGGTAGTAACTATGCCCCCCCTCGTAGGCCCCTCAGGCCGACTCGCGGCCTTTGATGATGACGAAAAAGCAGAGCTGCTGGCCGATACATTGCAAACCCAGTGCACGCCCAGCACTCAATCCGTGGACCCTGTTCATGTAGAATTAGTAGACAGTGAGGTAGAACGCAGAGCCTCCTTGCCACCCTCGGATGCGTTACCACCCGTCACCCCGATGGAAGTTAAAGACTTGATCAAAGACCTACGTCCTCGCAAGGCTCCCGGTTCCGACGGTATATCTAACCGCGTTATTAAACTTCTACCCGTCCAACTCATCGTGATGTTGGCATCTATTTTCAATGCCGCTATGGCGAACTGTATCTTTCCCGCGGTGTGGAAAGAAGCGGACGTTATCGGCATACATAAACCCGGTAAACCAAAAAATCATCCGACGAGCTACCGCCCGATTAGCCTCCTCATGTCTCTAGGCAAGCTGTATGAGCGTCTGCTCTACAAGCGCCTCAGAGATTTCGTCTCATCCAAGGGCATTCTCATCGATGAACAATTCGGATTCCGTACAAATCATTCATGCGTTCAACAGGTGCACCGCCTCACGGAGCACATTCTTGTGGGGCTTAATCGACCAAAACCGTTATACACGGGAGCTCTCTTCTTCGACGTCGCAAAAGCGTTCGACAAAGTCTGGCACAATGGTTTGATTTTCAAACTATTCAACATGGGCGTGCCGGATAGTCTCGTGCTCATCATACGGGACTTCTTGTCGAACCGCTCTTTTCGATATCGAGTCGAGGGAACCCGCTCCTCCCCACGACCTCTCACAGCTGGAGTCCCGCAAGGCTCTGTCCTCTCACCCCTCCTATTTAGCTTATTCGTCAACGATATTCCCCGGTCGCCGCCGACCCATTTAGCTTTATTCGCCGACGACACGACTGTTTACTATTCTAGTAGAAATAAGTCCCTAATCGCGAAGAAGCTTCAGAGCGTAGCCCTAGCCCTAGGACAGTGGTTCCGAAAATGGCGCATAGACATCAACCCAGCGAAAAGTACTGCGGTGCTATTTCAGAGGGGAAGCTCCACACGGATTTCCTCCCGGATTAGGAGGAGGAATCTCACACCCCCGATTACTCTCTTTAGACAACCCATACCCTGGGCCAGGAAGGTCAAGTACCTGGGCGTTACCCTGGATGCATCGATGACATTCCGCCCGCATATAAAATCAGTCCGTGACCGTGCCGCGTTTATTCTCGGTAGACTCTACCCCATGATATGTAAGCGGAGTAAAATGTCCCTTCGGAACAAGGTGACACTTTACAAAACTTGCATAAGGCCCGTCATGACTTACGCGAGTGTGGTGTTCGCTCACGCGGCCCGCACACACATAGACACCCTCCAATCCCTACAATCCCGCTTTTGCAGGTTAGCTGTCGGGGCTCCGTGGTTCGTGAGGAACGTTGACCTACACGACGACCTGGGCCTCGAATCAATTCGGAAATACATGAAGTCAGCGTCGGAACGATACTTCGATAAGGCTATGCGTCATGATAATCGCCTTATCGTTGCCGCCGCTGACTACTCCCCGAATCCTGATCATGCAGGAGCCAGTCACCGTCGACGCCCTAGACACGTCCTTACGGATCCATCAGATCCAATAACCTTTGCATTAGATGCCTTCAGCTCTAATACTAGGGGCAGGCTTAGGGACCCCGGTAACCGTACTCGTCGAACTCGACAAAGAGGTCGACGTGCAACCTAACCCATGCATCAGCCCGCTGAGTTTCTCGCCGGATCTTCTCAGCGGGTCGCGATTCCGATCCGGTAGTAGATTCATTCGCGAAACAATTGCTCTTGAGTTGTTAGGTCTCCTTCGGAGGCGCTCGGGCAGTTGTTAGCAAATCCCACCCCTCTTGGCTGAGCCTTTGCTCGCCCACCTGTCCTGGTGAAACTGGAAAGGCCTTCGGGCCACCAGTAAACCTTCAATCATAAAAAAAAAAAAAAAAAAAAACTTCAAAATTATTCTAGAAATTCATAATAATTTAATATTATAAATATAAAATTCATAATATAAACAATAATATTAGTTCTAGGAATAGGCCCCTGATGCGTTACTCGAGTGGTACCGAATCAAAACATAGTTATTCCGAGGTACCAAGTGGCCGCGATAGGGTGGGTGACCATGATGAACGAAAATAGGGTGACCATGGAAAACGTCGGACATTTTTCGACGATTAATTCTAATGTGAAAAGTGTTGCCCAGAGTAACTCTACTGAGCACCAGGTTAGGTTAAGACCAATTTTAAGTGTTCAAATTTTAGGTATACGAGGTAATGCTTTGTTGGATACGGGAGCTAAGAGTAGCGTTGCCGGTGCGTTGCTTTATGAATTGCTGTTAAAGCATAACCATCCGTGTGAGGAAACCAGGCGTCGGGTGAGGCTTGCAGACGGTTCCGCGCGCACCCGCCGAGTTTTGCTCACTACTCTAGAAGTAAGGATAAGTCCCGAAAGGTCAGTAACCCTTGAATTTACTGTTTTTCCAGATGCTCAAAATAATGAAACTTTGCTTGGCATGGATTTTTTGGTGGCGGCAGGTATTGTGCTTGACTTTGCTTCATCCACTTGGCATTTTTCGGGAAAACGGGTTACCTATCCAATTGAATATGAGTGCCCTAAGCCATGCATGTTTGCTTCTACTGCTGACTTCCTGCGTGATGATAAGGGTTCTATGCTTGGCTCCGATGAACGGCAGCAGCTATCACATTTATTGCAGCAGAATGGAGACATCTTTAGGGTGGGGGAGCCCCAACTCTTTACGCCGAGCACCACATTGATACCGGTGATCATCCGCCTATATCGGTACCGCCGTATAGGCTCACTCCTGTGCTTCAACAGCGAGGAGAGGTTCTCGCAATCGATTTGTTCGGGCCACTGCCAGAAGGAGAGCAGGGGGAGCGATGGGTACTCCTGGTAGAGGATGTAGCTACAAGATGGGTAGAACTCTACGCACTTGTTGATGCCACCGCCGTGGCTTGCTCCCGAGTCCTACTGGAAGAGTATTTCCTTCGTTATGGCTTGCTTATGCGTCTAGGGGTGTAATACGTAAGTTCATGCCACGACGGGATGGCCCGTATCGCGTAGTAAAGATAGTTAGTCCTACAACGTACTTCATAGCAGACTTGTCAAACAATGTCATCGGCAAGTATCACACCGCGGATTTAACCCACTCTCCGTCAAATTCAAGTACGGATCCAATTATGCCAAAGAGGCAGAGAGGAAGGCCGCGTCTTCAGACTAACAGTCCCAAGTTGGACTCGGGACGCGTTCCCAACTTGGAGGGGGAGTATGTAACGCAGCGTTCCGTTTCGCGGGGCAACAGCAGCCAAAGAGAATGTGACTCAGGTCCGTGCCGCGACGACCCACCCCGCGCTACCCGCGCCCGCGCATCTGTTGCATCATTCGCACCCCCAATTAGTGCGCGCCAGACTTTGAAGCGGAATACACGCGTCCCCGGTCGATACCGGAACTGACAACCCGAGAGTCTCATGCCAGTCGGGCACCTAACATTAAAACACTAATTAATTGAGCGTTTCATTAGCTTTTAAGCTGAGTGACTATTTATAATTTATTTTTATTAAGTAATAAATGAGCAAAAAATAATACTTAACAAAAAGATATGAAATCCGAACAAAAACAGTTTCACTGTAAAAAATTGCGCCAAGTCCACGTTTATAAAACTCATCTCAATAACATTTGCACTTTACAAAAAAAAGAAGACTTCAATAGCTTTCATTCTCTACAAAAATATGTGAAATACAAAAAAATACCAAGAAACCGTCATAAAGATGAAAAAATAAAAAAAAAATTGTTGAAAATTTAAAAATAAAAAAATTAAAATTTTATCGTACTTGGCGCGCGTCATTGAGTACCCCAAAATTTTTCGGAAGAATTTCAACCCGAGAAAAAAACCGTTTTGCTTTAATATACAGTGAAAGTTGAAAAAGTTACCCAGGTTGTCTTTTTCGCTCTTGTTAGCGTTTTATGAGAAATTGAGACAGAACTACGGTAATTTTCAACAGCTCTCACTATATACCTATGGGCTATTATATGCCAAATCGACCACTTTTGCGTTCGACCCCTTTAGATTCAGCTGAAACTTTATTATTCTTTTCTACCCTTTGAAAAACATATTTGAGAATTTTTTCAAATGTTTTGAAGCCAACGTATACATACGTATCGACTCGTAAGTAGTTTGTATTTGTATAAGCGAACACGAGAGGGTGTTTAGTTCAAATCATAAAAGATGAGTGGGAAATGAAAAAAATTCAAATAACATACGTATGAGATGTCGATTTTACTTAACTTTTGTAAAACTTATTATGAAATAATAATTCATTAATTACATTTATGCATTTCATAGGTTGACCTACTTATAAATTTCTAAACATTGAAAGGATGTTCATTTATCCTGAAAAATTTGGGGTACTCAATGACGCGCGCCAAGTACGATAAAATTTTAATTTTTTTATTTTTAAATTTTCAACAATTTTTTTTTTATTTTTTCATCTTTATGACGGTTTCTTGGTATTTTTTTGTATTTCACATATTTTTGTAGAGAATGAAAGCTATTGAAGTCTTCTTTTTTTTGTAAAGTGCAAATGTTATTGAGATGAGTTTTATAAACGTGGACTTGGCGCAATTTTTTACAGTGAAACTGTTTTTGTTCGGATTACTAAAAGTCGTTAATCACGACACGGCCATTCTGACATGTCACACGTCCCTGTGTGACGCTCCTGCTAGGAAAATAACCTTCTGTAATATCAAACAGGTTTAGTCTCGGCCAATCCTGATTCATTCACGATTGAGGATTGGGATTCTTTCATTACAAACCATAACGTTAGCTTTCAACAAGATATTTAACAGACTATGTTAACCTGTGTGAGTAGATAATTTAATTGCCCAATTATTAGCGACACACTATACAACTGAAAAATTTCATAAATGCTCAAGAGGGCTCACCCTTTTTATAAGTTGGATAGAATAATTTAAAAACTCCATGAGCTCATTGCGAGCTTGGTCAGCAATAACGCAAGTGTGGGCTTCGAATAAGGACACACTAGATTTAAGTGCTCATTTCGCTGAACCAATTAAAACAACTATCGGGTAGTACATGACATAAAAATGAGTAAGCAATAAACCATCGCAAAGGATTTGTTCCGTACAGTTTTGGTCAAAATAACAGATCCTTTATGAGAACCATCGCATAAAATTCCTGAATTATGAAGCTACTACTAATAGATTTCTCGACAAGAGAACATTCGGCACCAGATTCCAAATAAAAGTAAAACGACTCTTTTTTTTTTTTTGTCAGGAGGAAATCGCCGGACTTCCGCCCTTCACTGGGGATGGAGGGCGGGGCATGTCGGAGTCAAACCGACTAAAACCTCCTGTCTCTCAACAACCAACGCCCAAACCTCGCATGAGACAAAACTCATGAAAAGGCAAAGGGGGGAAAGTGAAGCGTTTAGTGCGGAGCACATCTCTCCCATCACCCTCTCCCTCGGGACGCCGGACTGGCGGTCGTCGGCGCCACGACCACCAGCCCTCTCGGTCGGCAGGCTATCCGAAGCCCGCCTAGATGGCGCCGGTTAGAATGGTCTATCCTACGGAATACCCCGCTGGGTCAGAACCAGCGTGGGTTGAGGATAGCCGGCCTTCCATCACCCGGATGCTCATGCATAAAACGCGTGCAGAGCAGCTTGCACGTCGTCTTCTTAGGCCCCCTTCGCCGGTCCCCAGGCCGACATGTGAGGGGACCCGAAACACTTAGAGGGCCAGGGCTTGGGCGATATCCGCCTCCCTGGCCCCCGCTCGACGGCGGCGGGCCTGTGCGTCTCTCACGCGCCCCGCCGCCTCCTTCTGCGAGATGGTGCACTCGCAGAAGTCGAGCATCGCCTTCCACGACTCGTCGTCACCGAGCATCGATGCCACAACACTCGGCAACGACAAGTCGTTTCCTATTTTTGCGACGAGGACACGGCGCCACCCCTCCCATGCGGGGCAGGCGACGAGCGTGTGCTCCGCCGTGTCCAAGTCGCAACCACAATGGTGGCACTCTGCCGTCGGCTCGGCTCCGATCCGGTGCAGGAACTCACCGAAGCAACCATGCCCAGTGAGCACCTGCGTGAGCCGGAAAGTGAGGCGTCCTCTGTCACGATTCACCCAGTTCACAAGAACCGGGCGATTCGCCTCGACGGTCCTACGACCAGCCGAAGGATCGGCCAGCCGTATGGACCATGACTCCAGCACGGACCGCCGAGATTGGGCCCTCCGCGCTCTGACCACACTGGGGCTGGGACGCGCCACGCCCCGGACACGAAGGTCAGCCCGCCACTGACAGTCAGCAGCGAGCGCCTCCGCCTCCAGGACCCAAGGTGGCGTCCCAGCCAGTACACACGCCGCCTCGAAAGAGATGGTGCGATAACCACGGATGACCCTGACCGCGATGGTGCGTTGCGGCCGTTGCAGCAGCTTCGCTACCCCCACGGCCAGGGACTGGCCCCACACGGGCGCCGCGTATAGGGCCATTGATCGCACCACACCTGTATAGAGACGGCGCGTCACCTGGTCAGGCCCCCCAACATTGGGACGGAGCCGGCTTAACGCGCCGGCCACCCCCAACAAACGAGGGACCAGATTCTGAAAGTGAGCACGGAAGGTCCAACGACTGTCTAGAATGAGGCCGAGGTACTTCAACTGCACCCCGACCCCGATACAGACGCCTCCAACCACGATATGGGCATCGACAGGTGGCACTCTCCGGGGCCTGTGGAACCACATGGCCTCGGATTTACTGAGCGCCACGTCGAGGCCCAATCTCCTGATTTTGCCGACGACATGCGCCACCCCAGCCGTAGCAAGACGGGCAGACTCAGCAAAATTGCCCCCCCGGGCCACGACCAACGTGTCGTCTGCGTAACAGATTACGCTCAGGCCCGGGAGGAGGGCACCCCTCAGCACCCAGTCATACCCGATATTCCACAAAAGAGGGCCGAGCACCGACCCCTGTGGAACACTGCGCACGACCGGGAACCGGTGCACGATCCCACCGTGTCCGGTACACGTGACCGATCTGTCCTCCAAGTAGGAACCCACCAGCCGGCGAAGGTAGTGGGGCACTCTGTGTCGTTCCAGCGCCCCCCCTATCACGGACCAGGGCAGGGTGTTGAACGCCCGTGCTGGAGGCGTGGTCTCGCCGCTTGGCGGACCCGTCGGCCGGCCTCCGTACCGTCGAGGCGGTCCGCCCGGTTCTCGCGGACTGGGTGGGCCGCGACCGCGGATGCCTCACCTTCCGGCTGACGCAGATGTTGACCGGCCATGGGTGTTTTGGCCGGTACCTCTTTAAGATAGCCGGAAGGGAACCGACGGCGCAGTGCCACCACTGCGCGGACCGCGACGAGGAAGATACAGCGGAACACACATTAGCGCGTTGCTCTGGATTCGACGAGCAACGCGCCACCCTCGTCGCGGTCATTGGAGAGGACCTCTCGCTGCCGCGCGTCGTGGCTACGATGCTCGGCAGCGACGCGTCCTGGAAGGCGATGCTCGACTTCTGCGAGTCCACCGTCTCGCAGAAGGAGGCGGCGGAGCGAGAGAGGGAGAGCTCTTCCCTTTCCGCACCGATCCGTCGCCGTCGAGCCGGGGGCCGGAGGCGGGAATACGCCCGTACGTCCCGGCCCCTGTAGGTGGCGGCCTCCCCCCGGTGAAGGTCAAGGGGCGACCTGAGGGGGTGAGGCCGCGCGGCGCGCTACCAGCACTCTAGCGCGCTGCCGTGGAGTGAATAGAGCGACCGGTCGACGGTGTATCGCGTCCCGACCCGGCAGGCTGGTTCTGGTCCAGCGGGGTGGGTATTCCGGGACACCAGCGGCACCGTCTGGGCGGCCCGACGGGCTGCCGTACCGAGACGGCCGACGTTCCAGAGCCTTCGATTCGCCTCGAAGGCTCCGTCGGCTGGGCGTCCTTGGGGTGAGCCGCGCCGTCTGGTTGTAGTGTTGACCGCGGTAGCCCCCCTACCTCATCCGGGTTCTGACCTCGGAGGGGATCGGACGTCGGGTGTAAGAGTGCAGGGGAGTCGTTTAGTGGGTGGGTCCTAAAATCCTTGGGCCCGCGGTCTGCTCACAACACCATGCAGACCGTTGAGTCTCACATACCCCGCGCGCCCTTTTTGCGCGGGGACCTCGTAGGAGGTTCGGCCCTCTACCCGAAAAAAAAAAAAAAAAAGGGTGTTGAACGCATTGGCGATATCGAGTGACACCGCCAAAGCCACCCCACCCCCGGAAACGGCCTCATCCGAGAGGGCCCGCACGCGAAGGATCGCGTCTACCGTTGAGCGGCCCTCTCGGAAGCCATACTGCTCCGCCGACAGATCGGGTCCCACCCTGACCAGATGCTGGATGATGCGGGCTGCCAGAATGCGTTCCAGCAGCTTGCCCACCTCATTCAGCAACACGATGGGACGGTACCCGGCGGCAGTATCCGCCGGGCGCCCCTCCTTTCTCAACAGCACGAGTCTGCCCGTCCTCCACAATGAAGGAAACCGTCCCGACTCGAGGCAGGAGTTGTAAAGCCTCAAGAATCGGTCCCCCAGGGCACCAAGAGCCAAGGCCCAAACCCGGCCATGGACGCCGTCCGGGCCGGGCGCAGTGTCCTTCGCGCACATTTTGCGCACGGCCACACGGAGCTCCGCCCCCGTTATATGGGGCACCTCGGCAGGGACTTCGCCGTCGTATTCCGGCGGCGAGTCCATAGCGGGAGCGACAAATCCTTCCCGCTCCTGCGGGAACAGCGCCGAGACGATGTCCCGCAGCTGCTGAGGCTGGAGACGCTCCGTGATCGGGGGGGCCCATGGGCGCATTTTATTGCGCACCATATGATAGGGCCGCCCCCACGGATCCTCATCCAGCGTCTCCAGGAGACCCTCCATGTGTTGATCCTTGGCTCTTCTGATGGCCAGCTGCAGTGCCCTCTGCGCGACGCGAAATGCGGCGTGCAGCCGGGCCTCTGCCGCCGCGAACGTAACTGGATCGTTGCGCCGCGGCAGGCGGCGGCGGCGATGCCTGGCGCACTCGCCCCTCGCCCGAACGCACTCCACACGGAGTTGCGCAATTTCGGGCGACCACCAGTACGCCTGGCGATTAGGAAGTCGAGGGCCGATCCGGGGCATCGACACATCACAGATGCGACGCATCGTGTCCCGAAACCACCCTGCCTCGCCCTCGACCTCGACCGGGTGTGGACGCATGGGCGCCCACGCCGTCACTGTAGAGGCTTCCATCAGGAGCTCCTTATTCAGGCGCTTCAGTGCCCACTTGGGCAATGACCGGGACGCACCACGGGGGTGGTCCCCGAGGGCGTCCGCGACTGCGGAGCGGGCGGAGAGATCAAACCGAATATATCGGTGATCTGACAACGTCTCCGCCCCCTCCAAAACCCTCCAGTCGCGGATACGGCGCGCGATGGCCGGGCTCGCGAACGTAACGTCCACAATAGACTCGCCCTGCCACCGCACGCACGTCGCAACTGACCCTCTATTCAACAAACAGAGGCCGGCCGCGTTCGCCCACCTCTCCAGTAGCCTACCACGAGCGTCCGAGCGGGGGGAGCCCCATGCGATAGACTTCGCATTGAGGTCCCCCGCGAGAATCACTGGACGAGGAGCGACGCGGCGAGCAATCGCCCCGATCCCGCCCAGGAAATGCCCGAACTCGGCCGAAGGCCTGTTCGGAGAGAAGTACGCCCCGATCACGACGGTCCCTTCCAGCTGCACCGCGACGAACCCTTGACCACTGGTCACCATCGCCAGGGGGGGGATCGCCGCATCTCTTCTTATGACTATGGCCGCCAGGCCGCCGTCGTCCCCAAACCAGCAATCATTTGCTGGGGGAACGAAGTACGGCTCGGCGACCACAGCCACATCTATGGACCACTCCGCCATGCTCTGAGACAGCATGTCCTGAGCTCTGGCGGAGTGGTTCAGGTTTCCTTGGAGGAAGCGATAGGTGCGGTCCATTACTGTTGGACCACATCCATCGCCCCCTCCCCTTCACCGCTGCCCCCGCCCTCCGGCACCAGCGCCGCAGCGGGGATTACAGCGTTGGCCAGTGCTCCTCTGGCCAACCTTCTCTTTTGCCGGCGCTTCGATTTTCGGCGCCGGTTGCGTTGGGTATTATTACCGGACGGGAAACACGCCTTGCCTCCCGCCCGGTGGTTTGCCCTGCGTCCGGCTGCAGCGCACAGAGCGCAATGCGGGGTGGCCGTGCAGGACGCAGCTTTATGGCCCGGCTGGCCGCAGCGGAAACACAAACCGCTGCGGTCAACCGAGCTGGTGCACCTAGCGAGTCCGTGCCCCGTGCTGAAGCACCGGAGGCATCGCCAGGCACGTGGTTCTTGGAGACGCACGTGGGCCGCTATCCAGCCCACGCGCAGTCTCCCCGGATCCCCCGTCGATCTTCCCGGTGGAGGAGTGGCCAAGGAAGTGGCCGCCTCCACAGCCGCTGACCTGGCCCCGGAGTACCCTGAGCGAAGTTCGCCCACGGTCACGCTCTCTGGGACACATCTCCCATGGGCCGCTATCGCGGCTGCCACCTCCTCCTTGGTGGCGCAGTCGTCCAGGCCGGTGATCCTAATCTCGGCCATCCTCACCGGCCTGTGCACGCGCACCTCTTCCTCCGGCAACGCCACGCGGAGCGACGCCACTAGTTTGTCCGCGATGCCAGAACTATCGGCACCGGGACACTCCAATAGCTTCGCCCCATTGGCTGTGTGCCGGAAGCGGAGGCCCTCCTCTGCTCCGATTTCTTCCAAGCTTACGGCCGCGCGCGCCCGGGCCATAACTTCATTATACGTGAGGCCCTTTTCGATGGCGGCCGGCAACAACGTCACTACAACGGCAGCCGACCCCGCTGCGCGCGGCTTCTTCTTCTTGTTTTTGGTCTTGCTAGCGGCCGGTGCTCGACCCTCGCGGGGAGCAGCCACGGCCGCCAGCGCTGTATTTCGGGTAACAGCAGTCGGCGCTCGACCCCCTTGGGGAGCTGCCAGAGCTGCTGTCTGTCGCAATCTTTTGGTGCCCTGCTTCACCACTTCCGTCCAGCCCTCGTCCATGCTTGACGGGGGGGGAGGAAGGACACGGGGCTGAAGTTGGAATCGCGGGGCGGGATTCTGGGCGCCCGCACCTCTGTTATGCTGATTCCGGCTTCCACGTAGTGCCACCCTCGCGGATGGGGTAGAAGTGGAGGTCGGCTGGGTGGCCTGTTCCGCGGGGCGGTCGCGGCTGTTGGTACAGGGACGCAATCTCTGGAACCAATCGAGGAGCGGAGCATCTCCTCAAGGCCAGCCAAGTGTTTGCCGACCTCAACCGCCACCGCCCGCGAGATGCAGGACATCATTTCCTTTCTGCTTGGGAGGGAGTGATCCACTTCCCCCATTTCAGCAGCCATGTTATAAGGCCTCTGCGACCCTGCAGCACGTGGGGGCGAAAGAGGCGGCTCCGAAGACCTGGGCCGTGGCAGCGCCGGCCACTCGTCTACCATCCTCGCCAGTGGCGAACGGATGTCCTCAGTTCTTAACCTTCCTGCCTGTATGGATGCAGGGGCAGCCGATATCCGGGAAGGCGGCGCAGGCCTTAACTCAACCCTCCGAGGGGGGCGAGGGAGCGCTTGAGTAGGCACGCGCGGAACAGGGGCCACAGAAGTGGGCGCTGGCATGAGCACCGCCACACTCATCCCAGCCCGCGAAGGCGCGCTGGTGTCCATCTTCCTCACGGGTGGCTCAGAGCGTGCCAGCGCAGGCATCGGCGACAAGGGAGTCCCCTCTCGCAAGGCTGGGGAGTCCCCCAGAAAGCGAATCTCCCTGGAGTCAAGCTGCGCTACGAGTTTGGACATGGTAGGGATCAGCTTCGTCCTAACCATAGCGGCTCCCTCCCGGAGCCTCTTCCTGTAGCTGCTGCCTGGCTCGGCGCCCTTGGCAGCCACGGTCGACAGCAACTTAGCCAGATTGACCAGGGCATGGTCGAGGTCGCGGAATGCCTCGTCCCCGCTAGCCAGGGACGCGGCCGACGTCGACATCGACTCCACCGACGTCGCCGGTGACACTGCGCCCCTCCTCCTCACTGGTGCCCACTGGGGTGCGGGCATCGTGTCTTTCAACGCGGCAGGCCCCGAAATCACCGGAGCCACCTCCTCGACGGCCATGGTCTTTTCCGGCACCTCGGTGCTGGAGGATGACGCACCGCCGTCGTCGGAAGTTGCTACGGGGATCTTCCTTCGGCCCCTCTTTTTCCCCGCCGATGGTTTGGTGGGGTTCATCGCAACCGATTCGCTGGCGAGCGCAGAGCGCATCGAGCCCGCGATCAGGGAGCGCATCGGTTCGACGGGAATTCCGCTGCCCGTCGCACAGCCTCCTTCATCTTGGCAATTGTTGCCCCCCCAGAATACGTGGGGCAGCGTGCTTCCACCGAGGTGGAAGCACGGAGGGATTCTCCGCCCGACTCGCAGGCGGTACCCTCCTGGGGTACTAACTTTTCACAATTGGCCATCATCATTTGATCCTTTTTTATTAACCAGGGGTTTGGTCCCTGGGATCTACGGCACCCTCGGGACTGGAAACCCTCCAGCCATACATCCCATCGCCGGGTGTCGAGCTTGAGATTGGAGCATTTTTGAAGAGGTTTGCGTCCTCGCAGCTCCGACCAGTAAAGGCAGGAGCCCCCGTTCCCCATGACTGGGGTTTACGGTTTGGCCGACGGTGGCCGAGGCCTGTCCGTCGCCCACAACGCGGTATGGAGCCACGCCGGCGAGCCGGTACCTCCCATATCTGGAAGGCTTTCCCCTGTAACCGAAGCCGGGGACATGGCAACCCGCAGCCGGAAGACACAAAAGTGCCGCCGGCTCATCAGGCTCCCGAGAGCCAACCTCTCATCCCCCTCCCTCCATAACTTTTCTTACAAGAGGCTTATTTTGAAGCGGTTTTTTGCGATTTTAAAGTGCAACTGGCTTGTAAGCACGCACCGACCCTTCAAACTAGAAATCGCAGCAGTGTGACGTCATTTTTTGACACCCCCACCTTTTCGACCTGAAAATATTTAAAAATTTATTATTTTTTCAAAGTTATTTTGTTGCTTTTGTAAATTCAACTTACTTATTATATACTTACCGATCCGCCCTACCTTCTGGAGTGCGTTCTGCGCCTTCAGAAATCCAAAATTTTCTCTTTTCCTGTAAAAAACGTCAAAAATTTTTTGTTTTGCTGAAAAATAAAAAAAATTTCTTCTAAATCATTTTTAAATTCTGTATCACTGGCTAGAGCGCGTCGAGACGCTTCTTTTGAGGTATCGCACGTCCCTCTAGCTAACACGAAACGTCAAAAAATTGACCAAAACCCGTTCACCATACAAACTTTTACTGCGAAATCCACCTAAGTGATTACACACATATCGTCGTGATCGGGGTGTACTTTTCTCCGAATCGGCCTACCGTCGAGTTCGAGCGGTTCCTGGACGGGCTAGAGGTGATCGCTCGTCACCTCGCTCCCCGTTCAGTGATACTGGCGGGGGACTTCAATGCGAAGTCTGTCGCTTGGGGTTCCCCATTCACGGACGCTCGTGGTAGGCTGCTGGAGGAGTGGGCGGTCGCGGTCGGTCTCTGTATCGTTAGTAGGGGCTCGATCGCGACTTGCGTGCGGTGGACGGGCGAGTCTATCGTGGACTTGACGTTCGCGAGCTCGCCCGTCGCGCGGCGCATCCTCGGCTGGAGAGTGGTGGTGGGGGCGGAATCGTTGTCCGATCACCGGTATATCCGGTACGATCTTTCTGCCCCTGCGCCGACGCCGGCTGCAGGTGCCCGCGGGGTTGACCCCCCGCAGAGTGCATCCCGGTCATTCCCTAGGTGGGCACTGAAGCTCCTGAACAGGGAGCTCCTGGTGGAGGCCTCTATGGTGGCGGCGTGGGCGCCCACGCGCCCACAACCTGTCGATGTGGAAACCGAGGCCGAATGGTTCCGGGGCGCGATGCACCGCATATGTGATGCCTCGATGCCCCGGGTCGGCTCTCGGCATTCTGGACGGGACAGTCGCCCTGGTGGTCGCCCGAAATTGCAAGACTGCGTGCGGTCTCCATTCGGGCGAGCCGCCAGTGCACTAGACACCGCCGTCGCCGCCGCCTGCGGCGCGACGAGCCTGTCGCGTTCGCGGAGGAGGAAGCTCGGCTGCACCGCGAATATCGCGCTGCGAAGGACGCCCTGCGGCTGGCCATCAGGCGGGCCAAGGAGCAGAACATGGAGAGACTCTTGGAGGCGCTCGAAGCGGATCCGTGGGGGAGCCCATACAAATTGGTACGCTGCAAGTTACGCCCGTGGGCCCCCTCTATGACTGAGCGCCTCCAGCCTCAGCAGCTGCGGGACATCGTTTCGGCGTTGTTCCCGCAGGAGCGGGAGGGTTTTGTCCCTCCCGCTATGGGCGGGCCGTCTGACACCGTCGACGGCCAAGCTCCTGCTGAGGTGCCCCGTATTACCGAGGCAGAGCTCCGGGTGGCCGTTGTCAAGATGACTGCGAAAGACACGGCCCCCGGCCCGGACGGAGTCCACGGCCGGGTATTGGCCTTGGCCCTCGGTGCCCTGGGGGACCGGCTCCTTGAGCTATATAATGGCTGCTTGGAGTCGGGACGGTTTCCGTCGCTCTGGCGGACGGGTAGACTTGTGTTGTTGAGGAAGGAGGGGCGCCCGGTGGATACAGCCGCCGGGTATCGTCCCATCGTACTGCTGGACGAGGCGGGAAAATTGCTGGAACGTATTCTGGCTGCCCGCATCGTTCGGCACCTGGTCGGGGTGGGGCCTGACCTGTCGGCGGAGCAGTACGGCTTCCGGGAGGGCCGTTCGACCGTGGATGCAATTCTTCGCGTGCGGTCCCTCTCGGACGAGGCCGTTTCTCGGGGTGGGGTGGCGCTGGCGGTGTCTCTTGACATCGCCAACGCATTTAACACTCTGCCCTGGACCGTGATAGGGGGGGCACTGGAGAGGCATGGAGTGCCCCTCTACCTCCGCCGGCTGGTTGGGTCCTATCTGGGGGCCAGGTCGGTCGTATGTACCGGGTACGGTGGGACCCTTCATCGTTTTCCGGTCGTGCGTGGTGTTCCGCAGGGGTCGGTTCTCGGCCCCCTCTTGTGGAATATCGGGTACGACTGGGTGCTGAGCGGCGCCCTCCTCCCGGGCCTCCGCGTTATTTGTTACGCGGACGACACGTTGGTCGTGGCCCGGGGGGATGATTATAGGGAGTCTGCGAGGCCTCCGTTGGCGCACGAGCGCCAGGCGTCTGCGCCGTCACCGTGCGATGCCCTAGCTGCACTGGCACCCACAAGGGCTGCAAGTACCAGGGTGGGTGTGGCACCTTCGGCACGCGCGTCGACCAAAATGTCCCGTATGATGAGCACGAGACTATCCGGCACGCCCATGTTGAATAGTTTGAAAATCAAACCATTGTGCCAGACTTTGTCGAACGCTTTTGCGACGTCGAAGAAGAGAGCTCCCGTGTATAACGGTTTTGGTCGATTAAGCCCCACAAGAATGTGCTCCGTGAGGCGGTGCACCTGTTGAACGCATGAGTGATTTGTACGGAATCCGAATTGTTCATCGATGAGAATGCCCTTGGATGAGACGAAATCTCTGAGGCGCTTGTAGAGCAGACGCTCATACAGCTTGCCTAGAGACATGAGGAGGCTAATCGGGCGGTAACTCGTCGGATGATTTTTTGGTTTACCGGGTTTATGTATGCCGATAACGTCCGCTTCTTTCCACAACGCGGGAAAGATACAGTTCGCCATAGCGGCATTGAAAATAGATGCCAACATCACGATGAGTTGGACGGGTAGAAGTTTAATAACGCGGTTAGATATACCGTCGGAACCGGGAGCCTTGCGAGGACGTAGGTCTTTGATCAAGTCTTTAACTTCCATCGGGGTGACGGGTGGTAACGCATCCGAGGGTGGCAAGGAGGCTCTGCGTTCTACCTCACTGTCTACTAATTCTACATGAACAGGGTCCACGGATTGAGTGCTGGGCGTGCACTGGGTTTGCAATGTATCGGCCAGCAGCTCTGCTTTTTCGTCATCATCAAAGGCCGCGAGTCGGCCTGAGGGGCCTACGAGGGGGGGCATAGTTACTACCGTATCCGATTTGAGAGTACGAGCTAAGCGGTAGTAAGACCTTTGGGAGGGCGCGAGTCCTTCTAAGAAATCAGACCATTTGGCATCTCGGACTTCGGCGATGCGAGACTTTACGTCGCGTTGTAGGGCACGCATTCGAATACGATTTTCCGCGGTAGGATACCTGTCGTAGGCGCGTATCGAGGCGTTCTTAGCTCTAAGGAGTTCCCTAATATCGTCGGACAATTTGAAGCGGTGAAGGAAGTCCTCCGCTACAACTTGTTTCGATGACCTATCTAATGTCGAGGTGATGTGTGATGTTAAGATGTCTATGGCTTCAGCGGTATCCTGAGGAGACGGGGTAGAGTCCGGGTTAAACGGGAGCGATGGTGGATCAGATTCAGCCAGGCTGATGCCCAGCGTGTGCCAATCCACCACAGTCCTCGTGACGGGAACGGAATCGGTAGCGCGACCGAGCTTCATAACGACGGGACGGTGGTCTGAATCTAACTCTGAAACTACTTCGATCGAGTGTAAGCGCAGAGTTACGTTTTTTAATAACGCTATGTCGAGTATATCCGGGCGATGCGCGATATTTAGCGGGTAGTGAGTCGGGGTTAACGGAGCGACGATATCGAAGGCGAGATCATCGACTAACGCGTCAAGCCGCCTGCCATTCGGGGTTGTGGTGTGTGAGTTCCACCTGATGTGTTTACAATTTAGGTCGCCCGCCAGAATGACAGAGCTCCCCATACCGAGCAGCGCCTCGATATCACTGCTTAGAACGATCTTATCCGGTGGAAGATAAACGGACGCGATAACGATCGGCGCGTGTCCCGTCAGTGAGATTCGGCACACTGATGCTTCGATATTAGCGAGCGCGGGAGGATCGAGCGGGACGCAATGCAGGGCTCTTCTATAGTAAATGACGGTACCACCACCACGGGCAGAGAGCCTGTCGTTCCTGACCATGTTATAGTTCGCGATTTTAGGGTCACGGCGCGCGGGCTTAAGTAGGGTCTCCTGCACTAAAAAGATATCAATTTGATGGTCACGCAAAAAGTCAGAAACCTGATCACGTTGATTTGCGAGACCGTAAGCGTTAAAAAATCCTATCGTCACGGATAGGGGCTTTATTCTACTTATATACGCCATTGATTACCGGCGGAGTGAGGGGAGGACGTACGTATTTAATGACGCGTATACGTCGGCGTATTCCTGCACAACGGCGATAAAGTGTTGTGCAGTGGAGGCAGCGCGAATGGCGTCGCCCAAAGCGTTAACGCGCTCAAAGTTGATCGACTGAAAGAAGTCGATCGCTAAAGCGAGATTTTCGGACGCGGTCGGAGGGCAAGTCGCGGGAGAGGGACGAGTCGCGGGGGCGGGACGAATCGCAGAGGAGGGAGTTGTAGCCGTGTTCGTGTACGGCAGCGGTTTCGCCCAGGCCGAGACACTGGGCACCGCCGCCGGAACGAACGCTGGCTTAGCCTGCGACGCAGAGGGTGCCGAGGCTTTGATGTCTGGGCCGGAAGCTCGGAGGCGGTTTTGGCGGGCGACGCGGCGATTTATTTTCGGGGCTCGGGGGCATCCGCGGTAATTTGCGGGGTGACCCTGTGTTCGACACAGGACGCAGCTAGGCGGTTCCGTCGCGGTTTTTTGATCGCGATTGCATAGGGCCGTGGCGTGATCGCCTAAACATTTGACGCATCGGGGGCGCGCGTGACAGTTACGGGAAGAGTGCCCATACAATTGACAGTTATGGCACTGGCTAGGAGTGCCTTTTTTATGGGGGGCTTCGACAGCGATACCAGAGAGCCTACAGACGGTCTGTGTGTTAAATATTTTCTTACCCTCGGGGGTAGGCTGGAGAGCGACTAGAACCATATTATATGGCTCCCTACCGCGACCGGTGTGCATACGGTGCACAGAATTCACTGGTAGGCCTTGTTCTAACAGGTCGACTTTTACGAGCTCTACATCTAACTCTTTAGGGATTCCGCGTATTACAACGCGGAGTTCGCGCTGCTCCTGAAGCGTATAAGTGTGGAAGCTTATACGCTCCTTACGGAGGTAAGAGGTGAGGGCCCTATGGTCATCAGATGAATGCACCTTTATTTGGATGCCGTTCGCGAGGTTACGGGCATTCGTGAAATTGATATTTTTGGCCTTAAGGGCCAGGGAAACTCGATCCCAAACTGCCTTCTCTTGAAGGATTACCGGAGGAGGGGACTGGGTTTTATTTTGTGCCACCGGACGCGGCGACGGACTGGCACGGTCTGGAGGCGCAACGGGAGTCTGAGGGCGGGGGCGCGACGCGTTCGCGGCTTTGCTAATTTTAGCGGCCGCGGGAGCTCGAGACTCCGCGGCACGCTTCTTACCCTTTTGTACCAGGGTAAATCCATCCGTCGATGAGGCGGGGGCGAGGTCGACCTCCATCTCCGAGTCAGAGTCGGAGGACGAGGAGGCGGGCGCAGGTGACTTACGAGCAGGTGTTTTGGAGGGCGCGACGGAGGCCGCGGATGATCGCACAGCTGGAACGGTGGCCACGGCGGACGACGCAGCAGTTTTACTCGCCAGTATAGGCGACGCGGGAACGGCAGGCACGACGGAGGCTGCGGTGCTCGATGTAGAAGCTTTGCACGCAGGTACAGGCGACGCAGGAGCAGCGAGCACGGCGGAGTCTTCGAGAGAGCTCGCAGTGTGATTGGCCTTGAAAGCCAGAAACTCTGAGGCGAGCTGTGGATGACGAAGTCGGAGGAATTCCGCGAATACAGCGTCCATGATCGCTGAGTGCCCAGGTGGGGCGGCCCTGGGTCTTGAAAACACTCGCCTTGCGGCGAGGCCCCAACTTCTCGGACCTAAGCGGTTCTATTAAACACAGGTGGCGATGCGGCGCGATTACTACAGGACAAAGAAAAAACACAACAAAACGAAAATAACAAAAAGAAACAAAACAATTAAACACTTCCAGGAAAGCAGTTTGTCGGCAGATGTACCACGAACACAGAAATAACGAAAGGAAACAAAACAAATAAAAACTTCCAGGAAAAACACTTGGTCGGCAGATGTACCACGAACGTGATCGGAGGCGTCCGCGTCGGGGTCGGGGTGACCGGTCTTCGGTACCTCGGCCTCGAACTGGATGGTCGGTGGAACTTCCGCGCTCACTTTGAGAAGTTGGGCCCTCGAATGATGGCGACGGCCGGCTCTTTGAGCCGGCTGCTTCCAAACGTCGGGGGTCCCGATCAGGTGGCGCGCCGCCTCTACATGGGGGTGGTGCGGTCGATGGCACTATACGGCGCGCCCGTATGGTGCCACGCCCTGACCCGCCAGAACGTCGCCACGCTGCGACGTCCGCAGCGCGCGATCGCGGTCAGGGCGATCCGAGGATACCGCACCGTCTCCTTCGAGGCGGCGTGCTTGCTCGCCGGGGCGCCACCCTGGGACCTGGAGGCGGAGGCGCTCGCTGCCGATTACAGGTGGCGTAGCGACCTCCGATCTAGGGGGGAAGGGCGCCCCGGCGAAGGTGTAGTTCGAGCGCGGAGGCTCCAATCTCGGCGGTCCGTGCTGGAGGCGTGGTCTCGCCGCTTGGCGGACCCGTCGGCCGGCATCCGTACCGTCGAGGCGGTCCGTCCGGTTCTCGCGGACTGGGTGGGCCGCGACCGCGGATGCCTCACCTTCCGGCTGACGCAAATGTTGACCGGCCATGGATGTTTTGGCCGGTACCTTTTCAAAATAGCCGGAAGGGAACCGACGGCGCAGTGCCACCATTGCGCGGACCGCGACGAGGAAGATACAGCGGAACACACGCTGGCGCGTTGCTCTGGATTCGACGAGCAACGCGCCGCCCTCGTCGCGGTCATTGGAGAGGACCTCTCGCTGCCGCGCGTCGTGGCTACGATGCTCGGCAGCGACGCGTCCTGGAAGGCGATGCTCGACTTCTGCGAGTCCACCATCTCGCAGAAGGAGGCGGCGGAGCGAGAGAGGGAGAGCTCTTCCCTTTCCGCACCGATCCGTCGCCGTCGAGCCGGGGGCCGGAGGCGGGAATACGCCCGTACGTCCCGGCCCCTGTAGGTGGCGGCCTCCCCCCGGTGAAGGTCAAGGGGCGACCTGAGGGGGTGAGGCCGCGCGGCGCGCTACCAGCACTCTAGCGCGCTGCCGTGGAGTGATTAGAGCGACCGGTCGACGGTGTATCGCGTCCCGACCCGGCAGGCTGGTTCTGGTCCAGCGGGGTATTCCGGGACACAAGCGGCACCGTCTGGGCGGCCCGACGGGCTGCCGTACCGAGACGGCCGACGTTTCAGAGCCTTCGATTCGCCTCGAAGGCTCCGTCGGCTGGGCGTCCTTGGGGTGAGCCGCGCCGTCTGGTTGTAGTGTTGACCGCGGTAGCCCCCCTACCTCATCCGGGTTCTGACCTCGGAGGGGATCGGACGTCGGGTGTAAGAGTGCAGGGGAGTCGTTTAGTGGGTGGGTCCTAAAATCCTTGGGCCCGCGGTCTGCTTACAACACCATGCAGATCGTTGAGTCTCACATACCCCGCGCGCCCCTCTTGCGCGGGGACCTCGTAGGAGGTTTGGCCCTCTACCCGAAAAAAAAAAAAAAAAAAAAGATGTACCACGAACACAGGCCGCGCGAACAATGGCCGGGCTAACAAAAGCCGGGCGAACAAAGGCCGGGCGATCGAGTGGTCGATGGGCACGTCCGCACGTGACGGGTGCCTCTATCGGAATGCGGCAATGTTTTTGTTTAGATGGGTGGACTATGAACGAGCTCGTAGCCCACCTGGTGCTATGTAGTTATTGGACCCACATATATCCACAACGCAAACGCGTCATCCACCCCGAGATACAAGTTCCAAGGTCTCAGCATAGCTACAACCGCTGCCCCATCATTCAAACCGAAATACACCACTGCTTCACGGCAGAAATAGGCAGGGTGATGGTACCCGTGCGGTCGATGGCACTATACGGATCACCCGTCTGGTGCCACGTCCTTACCTACTAGAACGTCGCCGCGCTGCGACGGCGGCAGCGCGCGATCGCGGTCAGAGTCATTCAAGGATACCTCACAGTCTCCTACGAGGCGGCGCGCCCTAGCGCAGCCGGAGCGCGGGGGCTCCAAACTCGGCAGTCCGTGCTGGAGGCGTGGTCTCGTCATTTGGCGGACCCGTCGGCCGGCCTCCGTACCGTCGAGGCGATCTGCCCGGTTCTCGCGGACTGGGTGGGCTGCGACCGCGGAAGTCTCACCTCCGGCTACAAGCACACACTTCACCGGAAAAACTGGCATCCGCCTGCGGGACCCGAACACCGCCGCATCGTCAGATACGAACGCACCGGACGTCTTATCTTACAGGTCACGACGACTTTAAATGTGTCAATTTTCTTCCCCACGAAAATTTGCTTGCTTTCTTGTTTACTTGCTTGCTGGAGCCCGAAGTCATCGAACGTTTAGTGTATTGGTATTAAATCTAGCAGATTCTAAAGTTTCAGCGACAATTCACAGTCTCATGCCCTGGTTTATTGACTAGTGGCATGTAACTCTGGCAGTAATCATTGGCTTAAAAACGATTCGTGTCGGAACTACTCACGTCATGACAGATCCATTATTGCGATCGAACTTCCACTTGAGACTTGCACTTGCCTTAATTTCTTGCAATAGCTTGTGACGTGTCGTATTTCCGCTAGTAAATGCCATGTGATAAAGTTTCTTCGTGGCTCAGATCTTCCATCGAGGTAGCAGATGTTATTACACGACTTGCGTATGCTGCATTCACGCTTTTGTGGCTTACCATTGCTTAAATTGATAAGCGTCGCAGCAAGAATTTTCCATAACAAGCGAGAAATAAGTCGCAAATGCCTCCATGTGACACCTACGTGTGAAATCTGCGACAACATGATAAGGCACCGCCTTTCAGAGCCCCACTGAAGACCACAATGAGCTATGCACCATCCAGTAGACGTTCATCGAGGTACATATCAACCGTAGCGTACCAAGCACATGGATCGGAACCTGTCTGTTCCCGAAGAATCTCTGACCCGTGATCTCAGATACCGTTACTGGTATTCTGATCTGCATCATGTTTTTCCGCTGTACTTCGAACATGTTCAAACACGTCACGCCAGTGAGAGTAGAGTCCTGATCCTTCACTTCTGATGTCGAGGGAGATACAGATGGAACGTTTTTAAAAAGTGTGACGTCAGCAATGCTGACGTCACGGTTATTGCTTTGTTGACGATGACTCATGTTTGGGCTTCCGAAACAAAACTTCACCAGAACTTCACAATAACTGCGTATATTTCACGAGAAGCGTGACAACGTTCAGAGAGATCCGTACTGTACTACGGCTCGGACACGAATGAATTAGCGCTTTTTTTTTTTTTTTTTTTATGATTGATAGCTTACTGGTGGCCCGAAGGCCTTTCCAGTTTCACCAGGACATGTGGGCGAGCAAAGGCTCAGCCAAGAGGGGCGGGATTAGCTAACAACTGCCCGAGCGCCTCCGAAGGAGACCTAACAACTCAAGAGCAATTGCTTCGCGAATGAATCAACTACCGGATCGGAATCGCGACCCGCTGAGAAGATCCGGCGAGAAACTCAGCGAGCTGATTAATGGGTTAGGTTGCACGGCGAACTCTTTGTCGAGTTCGATGAGTACGGTTACCGAGGTCCCTAAGCCTGCTCCTAGTGTTAGAGCTGAAGGCGTCTAATGCAAAGGTTATTGGATCTGATGGATCCGTAAGAACGTGTCTAGGGCGTCGACGGTGACTGGCTCCTGCGTGATCAGGATTCGGGGAGTAGTCAGCGGCGGCAACGATAAGGCGATTATCATGACGCATAGCCTTATCGAAGTATCGTTCCGACGCTGACTTCATGTATTTCCGAATTGATTCGAGGCCCAGGTCGTCGTGTAGGTCAACGTTCCTCACGAACCACGGAGCGCCGACAGCTAACCTGCAAAAGCGGGATTGTAGGGATTGGAGGGTGTCTATGTGTGTGCGGGCCGCGTGAGCGAACACCACACTCGCGTAAGTCATGACGGGCCTTATGCAAGTTTTGTAAAGTGTCACCTTGTTCCGAAGGGACATTTTACTACGCTTACAGATCATGGGGTAGAGTCTACCGAAAATAAACGCGGCACGGTCACGGACTGATTTTATATGCGGGCGGAATGTCATCGATGCATCCAGGGTAACGCCCAGGTACTTGACCTTCCTGGCCCAGGGTATGGGTTGTCTAAAGAGAGTAATCGGAGGTGTGAGATTCCTCCTCCTAATTCGGGAGGAAATCCGTGTGGAGCTTCCCCTCTGAAATAGCACCGCAGTACTTTTCGCTGGGTTGATGTCTATGCGCCATTTTCGGAACCACTGTCCTAGGGCTAGGGCTGCGCTCTGAAGCTTCTTCGCGATTAGGGACTTATTTCTACTAGAATAGTAAACAGTCGTGTCGTCGGCGAATAAAGCTAAATGGGTCGGCGGCGACCGGGGAATATCGTTGACGAATAAGCTAAATAGGAGGGGTGAGAGGACAGAGCCTTGCGGGACTCCAGCTGTGAGAGGTCGTGGGGGGGAGCGGGTTCCCTCGACTCGATATCGAAAAGAGCGGTTCGACAAGAAGTCCCGTATGATGAGCACGAGACTATCCGGCACGCCCATGTTGAATAGTTTGAAAATCAAAACTTTGTCGAACGCTTTTGCGACGTCGAAGAAGAGAGCTCCCGTGTATAACGATTTTGGTCGATTAAGCCCCACAAGAATATGCTCCGTGAGGCGGTGCCCCTGTTGAACGCATGAGTGATTTGTACGGAATCCGAATTGTTCATCGATGAGAATGCCCTTTGATGAGACGAAGTCTCTGAGGCGTTTGTAGAGCAGACGCTTATACAGTTTGCCTAGAGACATAAGGAGGCTAATCGGGCGATAGCTCGTCGGATGATTTTTTGGTTTACCGGGTTTATGTATGCCGATAACGTCCGCTTCTTTCCACACCGCGGGAAAGATACAGTTCGCCATAGCGGCATTGAAAATAGATGCCAACATCACGATGAGTTGGACGAGTAGAAGTTTAATAACGCGGTTGGATATACCGTCGGAACCGGGAGCCTTGCGGGGACGTAGGTCTTTGATCAAGTCTTTAACTTCCATCGGGGTGACGGGTGGTAACGCATCCGAGGGTGGCAAGGAGGCTCTGCGTTCTACCTCACTGTCTACTAATTCTACATGAACAGGGTCCACGGATTGAGTGCTGGGCGTGCACTGGGTTTGCAATGTATCGGCCAGCAGCTCTACTTTTTCGTCATCATCGAACGCCGCAGGTCGGCCTGAGGGGCCTACGAGGGGGGGCATAGTTACTACCGTATCCGATTTGAGAGTACGAGCTAAGCGGTAGTAAGACCTTTGGGAGGGCGCGAGTCCTTCTAAGAAATCAGACCATCTGGCATCTCGGATTTCAGCGATGCGAGACTTTACGTCGCGTTGTAGGGCACGCATTCGAATACGATTTTCCGCGGTAGGATACCTGTCGTAGGCGTGTATCGAGGCGTTCTTAGCTCTAAGGAGTTCCCTAATATCGTCGGACAATTTGAAGCGGTGAAGGAAGTCCTCCGCTACAACTTGTTTCGATGACCTATCTAATGTCGAGGTGATGTGTGACGTTAAGATGTCTATGGCTTCAGCGGTATCCTGAGGAGACGGGGTAGAGTCCGGGTTAAACGGGAGCGATGGTGGATCAGATTCAGCCAGGCTGATGCCCAGCGTGTGCCAATCCACCACAGTCCTCGTGACGGGAACGGAATCGGGAGCGCGACCGAGCTTCATAACGACGGGACGGTGGTCTGAATCTAACTCTGAAACTACTTCGATCGAGTGTAAGCGCAGAGTTACGTTTTTTAATAACGCTATGTCGAGTATATCCGGGCGATGCGCGATATTTAGCGGGTAGTGAGTCGGGGTTAGCGGAGCGACGATATCGAAGGCGAGATCATCGACTAACGCGTCAAGCCGCCTGCCATTCGGGGTTATGGTGTGTGAGTTCCACCTGATGTGTTTACAATTTAGGTCGCCCGCCAGAATGACAGAGCTCCCCATGCCGAGCAGCGCCTCGATATCACTGCTTAGAACGATCTTATCCGGTGGAAGATAAACGGACGCGATAACGATCGGCGCGTGTCCCGTCAGTGAGATTCGGCACACTGATGCTTCGATATCAGCGAGCGCGGGAGGATCGAGCGGGACGCAATGCAGGGCTCTTCTATAGTAAATGACTGTACCACCACCACGAGCAGAGAGCCTGTCGTTCCTGACCATGTTATAGTTCGCGATTTTAGGGTCACGGCGCGCGGGCTTAAGTAGGGTCTCCTGCACTAAAAAGATATCAATTTGATGGTCACGCAAAAAGTCAGAAACCTGATCACGTTGATTTGCGAGACCGTAAGCGTTAAAAAATCCTATCGTTACGGATAGGGGCTTTATTCTACTTATATACGCCATTGATTACCGGCGGAGTGAGGGGAGGACGTACGTATTTAATGACGCGTATACGTCGGCGTATTCTTGCACAACGGCGATAAAGTGTTGTGCAGTGGAGGCAGCGCGAATGGCGTCGCCCAAAGCGTTAACGCGCTCAAAGTTGATCGACTGAAAGAAGTCGATCGCTAAAGCAAGATTGTCGGACGGGGTCGGAGGGCAAGTCGCGGGAATATAGTAAATGACGGTACCACCACCACGAGCAGAGAGCCTGTCGTTCCTGACCATGTTATAGTTCGCGATTTTAGGGTCACGGCGCGCGGGCTTAAGTAGGGTCTCCTGCACTAAAAAGATATCAATTTGATGGTCACGCAAAAAGTCAGAAACCTGATCACGTTGATTTGCGAGACCGTAAGCGTTAAAAAATCCTATCGTTACGGATAGGGGCTTTACTCTACTTATATACGCCATTGATTACCGGCGGAGTGAGGGGAGGACGTAGGTATTTAATGACGCGTATACGTCAGCGTATTCTTGCACAACGGCGATAAAGTGTTGTGCAGTGGAGGCAGCGCGAATGGCGTCGCCCAAAGTGTTAACGCGCTCAAAGTTGATCGACTGAAAGAAGTCGATCGCTAAAGCGAGATTGTCGGACGCGGTCGGAGGGCAAGTCGCGGGAGAGGGACGAGTTGCGGGGGCGGGACGAATCGCGGAGGAGGGAGTTGTAACCGTGTTCGTGTACGGCAGCGGTTTCGCCCAAGCCGAGACACTGGGCACCGGCGCCGGAACGAACGCTGGCTTAGCCTGCGACACAGAGGGTGCCGAGGCTTTGATGTCTGGGCCGGAAGCTCGGAGGCGGTTTTGGCGGGCGACGCGGCGATTTATTTTCGGGGCTTGGGGGCATCCGCGGTAATTTGCGGGGTGACCCTGTGTTTGACACAGGACGCAGCTAGGCGGTTCCGTCGCGGTTTTTTGATCGCGAGTGCATAGGGCCGTGGCGTGATCGCCTAAACACTTGACGCATCGGGGGCGCGCGTGACAGTTACGGGAAGAATGCCCGTATAATTGGCAGTTATGGCACTGGCTAGGTGTGCCTTTCTTGTGTGGGCTTTCGACGGCGATTCCGGAAAGGCTACATACCGTTCGGATGTTGAATATTTGCTTACCCTCGGCGGTAGGCTGGAGGGCGACGAGAACCATGTTATATGGCTCCCTTCCGCGACCTGTGTGCATGCGGTGTACGGAGTTAACCGGTAGGCCTTGTTCGAGAAGGTCGGCCTTGACGAGCTCGGCATCCAACTCTTTAGGGATGCCACGTATGACGGCACGGAGTTCGCGCTCCTCCTGGAGCGTATACGTGTGAAAACTTATACGCTCCTTACGGAGGTAAGAAGAGAGGGCCCTATGGTCGTCGGGTGTTCAAACCTTAATTTGAATGCCGTTCGCGAGGTTACGGGCATTCGTGAAGTTGATATTTTTGGCCTTAAGGGCCAGGGAAACTCGATCCCAAGCTGCATTCTCTTGGAGGATTACCGGGGGAGGGGTCTGGGTTTTATTTTGTGCCACCGGACGCGGCGACGGACTGGCACGGGCTGGAGGCGCAACGGGAGTCTGAGGGCGGGGGCGCGACGCGTTCGCGGCTTTGCTAATTTTAGCGGCCGCGGGAGCTCGAGACTCCGCGGCACGCTTCTTACCCTTTTGTACCAGGGTGAATCCATCCGTCGATGAGGCGGGAGCGAGGTCGACCTCCATCTCCGAGTCAGAGTCGGAGGACGAGGAGGCGGGCGCAGGTGACCTACGAGCAGGTGTTTTGGAGGGCACGACGGAGGCTGCGGATGAAGCCCTGCATTGCGTCCCACTCGATCCTCCCGCGCTCGCTAATATCGAAGCATCAGTGTGCCGAATCTCACTGACGGGACACGCGCCGATCGTTATCGCGTCCGTTTATCTTCCACCGGATAAGATCGTTCTAAGCAGTGATATCGAGGCGCTGCTCGGCATGGGGAGCTCTGTCATTCTGGCGGGCGACCTAAATTGTAAACACATCAGGTGGAACTCACACACCACAACCCCGAATGGCAGGCGGCTTGACGCGTTAGTCGATGATCTCGCCTTCGATATCGTCGCTCCGCTAACACCGACTCACTACCCGCTAAATATCGCGCATCGCCCGGATATACTCGACATAGCGTTATTAAAAAACGTAACTCTGAGCTTACACTCGATCGAAGTAGTTTCAGAGTTAGATTCAGACCACCGTCCCGTCGTTATGAAGCTCGGTCGCGCTCCCGACTCCGTTCCCTTCACGAGGACTGTGGTGGATTGGCACACGCTGGGCATCAGCCTGGCTGAATCTGATCCACCATCGCTCCCGTTTAACCCGGACTCTACCCCGTCTCCTCAGGATACCGCTGAAGCCATAGACATCTTAACGTCACACATCACCTCAACATTAGATAGATCATCGAAACAAGTTGTAGCGGAGGATTTCCTTCACCGCTTCAAATTGTCCGATGATATTAGGGAACTCCTTAGAGCTAAGAACGCCTCGATACGCGCCTACGACAGGTATCCTACCGCGGAAAATCGTATTCGAATGCGTGCCCTACAACGCGACGTAAAGTCTCGCATCGCCGAAGTCCGAGATGCCAGATGGTCTGATTTCTTAGAAGAACTCGCGCCCTCCCAAAGGTCTTACTACCGCTTAGCTCGTACTCTCAAATCGGATACGGTAGTAACTATGCCCCCCCTCGTAGGCCCCTCAGGCCGACTCGCGGCGTTTGATGATGACGAAAAAGCAGAGTTGCTGGCCGATACATTGCAAACCCAGTGCACGCCCAGCACTCAATCCGTGGACCCTGTTCATGTAGAATTAGTAGACAGTGAGGTAAAACGCAGAGTCTCCTTGCCACCCTCGGATGCGTTACCACCCGTCACCCCGATGGAAGTTAAAGACTTGATCAAAGACCTACGTCCTCGCAAGGCTCCCGGTTCCGACGGTATATCCAACCGCGTTATTAAATTACCCGTCCAACTCATCGTGATGTTGGCATCTATTTTCAATGCCGCTATGGCGAACTGTATCTTTCCCGCGGTGTGGAAAGAAGCGGACGTTATCGGCATACATAAACCCGGTAAACCAAAAAATCATCCGACGAGCTATCGCCCGATTAGCCTCCTCATGTCTCTAGGCAAACTGTATGAGCGTCTGCTCTACAAACGCCTCAGAGACTTCGTCTCATCCAAGGGCATTCTCATCGATGAACAATTCGGATTCCGTACAAATCACTCATGCGTTCAACAGGTGCACCGCCTCACGGAGCACATTCTTGTGGGGCTTAATCGACCAAAACCGTTATACACGGGAGCTCTCTTCTTCGACGTCGCAAAAGCGTTCGACAAAGTCTGGCACAACGGTTTGATTTTCAAACTATTCAACATGGGTGTGCCGGATAGTCTCGTGCTCATCATACGGGACTTCTTGTCGAACCGCTCTTTTCGATATCGAGTCGAGGGAACCCGCTCCTCCCCACGACCTCTCACAGCTGGAGTCCCGCAAGGCTCTGTCCTTTCACCCCTCCTATTTAGCTTATTCGTTAACGATATTCCCCGGTCGCCGCCGACCCATTTAGCTTTATTCGCCGACGACACGACTGTTTACTATTCCAGTAGAAACAAGTCCCTAATCGCGAAGAAGCTTCAGAGCGCAGCCCTAGACCTAGGACAGTGGTTCCGAAAATGGCGCATAGACATCAACCCAGCGAAAAGTACTGCGGTGCTATTTCAGAGGGGAAGCTCCACACGGATTTCCTCCCGTATTAGGAGGAGGAATCTCACACCCCCGATTACTCTCTTTAGTCAATCCATACCCTGGGCCAGGAAGGTCAAGTACCTGGGCGTTACCCTGGATGAAATGAAAATGAAAATGAAAATGAAAAAATATTTATTGCTTCAACTTATAAATTAAACATACAGGGTTTGGAATCTCCTTTTAAGCAAAATACTTGCTTGTTTAGGAAATACCGCTCTTCTATAGCCTTTTACATAATATTTTATAAGAATAAGCAACAGAACAAATTTTATAATATAAATAAATTAATACTAATTGAAATAATGTGTGTGTGTGTGTATGTGTGTGTGCGTGTGTGTGCGTGCATGCGCGTGGGTGTGTGTGTTTATTATAACATCATTGCTTGAACAATGTTTTCCACATCCTTATAGCTTTTGGTTTTCAACCATTCAATAACAGATTTTTTACAGTTAAACGATGTCATCGGATATATACTTAGTTCTTTGTTAAGTTTATTGTATATGTGTGATGATTGTTTGACAAACTGTCTTTTAGCAAATGTGGTTTTGACTTTAACAAGAGGCGTTACATCTTTCATTCTACGATTTTTATTATTTGCCATCTCAGGGTCATAGCACATTTTTTTGTGTATCCTTAGAACTAGTTGAAGAATATATAGTTTTCTTACGGTTAGTAGCCCAGATGTAATGTATAGTTGTTCCGTTGGAAAACGATAAGGTTTGAAAAACATCACTTTAATCAAAGACCGCTGGGCTCTTTCTAGTTCCAAAAATTTTATTTTAGTGGCTCCTCCCCAAACTGACAAGCAATATCCTAAGACTGATTGTGCTAAAGTTATATAAATTTCATTTAACAGTTTCTTTGTGGTTATATGACGCAGTGTTTTGAAGATCCATATCAATTTTCTTGTTCGATTCATTATTAGTTCTGAATGTACATGCCAAGATAGTCTCTGATCCAATATTATTCCTAAGTATTTTGTTTGTTGTACTTTATTAATTTCAGCGCATAAACAGCCTCTGTGGCGTGTTAAACATTTATGAATTTTTATTTCAAAATTGTCTTTTGGCTGAGTACTGTCATATATAGAAAAGCAAATATAGTTGGTTTTTTCAGTATTAAGGGTGAGTAAATTGGTATTTAACCATGACGCTACCTTTACCAAACTATTTTCCGCTGACTTTTGAACACACTCCCACGTTTTCCCTGAAAATACTAAGACGGTGTCATCGGCATAAGACAGAATGTGTCCTTCAGTTATGGCCATGCTAGTCAAGTCATTTATATATATAAGAAACAATGTCGGGCCAAGTACACTCCCTTGTGGCACTCCGAATATAATGTTTTGATCTAGACTTGTATATTTATCTATTTTGACACTTTGTTTGCGATCAGATAAATAATTTTTAAACAATAAGAGTGGCGAACCTCGTATTCCAATCTTTTCTAGTTTGTGTAAAAGTATTGGGATGGAAACAGTATCAAAGGCTTTTTTGAGGTCCAGAAAAATGGCAAGACATTTACCTCCTTTATCCAGAGTTTCTGTAACAGAAGAAGTAAGTGCCAAGATTGCATCTTCCGTTGATAGACCTCGTCTAAAGCCAAACTGATACGGCGAAAGTAGTTGATACTTTTCGAGAAATTTAACCAACCGGATGTTCATTAGCTTTTCCAATATTTTTGAAACACATGAAAGAACTGAGATTGGCCTATAATTTGAAAGAATAGAACCGTCCCCACCCTTGTGTACAGGGGTTATTAGGGCTTTTTTTAACGCAGATGGAAATATTCCTTGGTCAAAACATACATTTGCAAGATGGGCTATTACGGGCACTGTAAATTCATGAGCAGCTTTTAAAAAACTAGTTGGAATTTTGTCCAAACCAGGGGCACTATCAGATTTTAAACCCATTAAAACACTTCTTACCTCATCACAATCAGTACTGAAAAGTGCAAACGATGATGCATTTTCTATTGAATTTTTGCAAGTAAGAGAGCTATGCACAGAAGGGTGAGATGTAATAATTTCATCTGCTAAAAGTTTTCCTACAGAACAGAAGTAATCATTGGCTCTGTTTACGGACTGTTGTGGCGTTATGTCTCCTGCGAGTAATTCAGTGCATTGTGTACTTTTCTTTTTGCGTTGAGTTATATAATTAATAGCATTCCATAGCTTTTTTGGATTTTTTTGCGCTTTTTCTAATTGTTCTCTGTCAAATTTTCGTTTTTGTTTTTTAATAATATTATTGCAATGGTTACGGTAACGTTTAAAAGTAATTTTTAGGATTTCATTATATGGGTCTAATTTAAGTTTTTTTTGCATATTATTTCGGTTTTGAATGCAACGAAGTAGTCCAGAAGTCATCCATGGTTTTATTAGTTTTTGTTTCAGTGGGATCATACTAGTGACAGTAAATAAAGCAACGCACTGCTGTATTTCGCATATGAGGCTATTCACTAGAGTATTAGGATTATATACATTAAGTAGTTCCAATAAATTAATTTCTTTCATGTAGTTTAACGCTCCCTCGAAATTAAATGTAGTTTTAGTTTTTAAGGTTTTATTTGAATTAAATTTGTTATTCAGTTTTAAAAAAATCGTTTTGTGATCCGTGATAGTGGTTTCCAAAACAGCAATAGTTATAGATTTATTTTTGGAATCAAATTTAACTATAAAATGATCTAAACAGTTACTACCCCTTGTGGGTAGGGAATGTCCTGGTAGTAAGCCGTGCATTGCCAGCATGTTTAGATAGTTCAATCTATTAGAGCGATCGTGAGAAAGCTCTTCTTGCCTGTAAATAAGATTTATGTTGATGTCGCCTGTTATTATTATATTACTATTTGAGGGAATTGTACTTAGATGCTGATTAAGACTATTTGTAAAATCTTCAGATTTAGTTATTGAAGGGGATCGATAAATACCTAAAACGGTTATGTTTGGGAAAATTTTAACTTCTAAACAAGATGCATGAATAAGGTTAACTTCTTTTACCTTTGCTTTATATTTATTTTTAATGTAGACTACAACACCGTCTGCGTCATTTAAATGGTTTGTTGTTTGATATGATGTATAATTACAGATTTGAGGTATATTTTTATAAGGATTTAATCTACATTCGCTGAGTATAATGAGGTCAATATCTGATTTGAGGTAGGCTAGATTCAATTGTAAGTCGTCGAAATTGGCATAAATACTTCTGATATTTTGTGATATAATAGTAAAATCAGTGTTTTGAATTTTTAGCAAACGGGAAAAATCATCAGTTGTACAGGCAAGAACGTCGGCTATTTCTAAGTCATCTATCTCTTGTATCGTATGAAGTGTGCTATCCATTATTGATTTGCCAAAATAAATTGAGGTCAGTAGCTGTTCTAAATTTAAAAAATTGGATGCATCGATGACATTCCGCCCGCATATAAAATCAGTCCGTGACCGTGCCGCGTTTATTCTCGGTAGACTCTACCCCATGATCTGTAAGCGGAGTAAAATGTTCCTTCGGAACAAGGTGACACTTTACAAAACTTGCATAAGGCCCGTCATGACTTACGCGAGTGTGGTGTTCGCTCACGCGGCCCGCACACACATAGACACCCTTCAATCTCTACAATCCCGCTTTTGCAGGTTAGCCGTCGGAGCTCCGTGGTTCGTGAGGAACGTTAACCTACACGACGACCTGGGCCTCGAATCTATACAGAAATACATGAAGTCAGCGTCGGAACGGTACTTCGATAAGGCTATGCGTCATGATAATCGCCTTATCGTAGCTGCCGCTGACTACTCCCCGAATCTTGATCATGCAGGAGCCAGTCACCGTCGATGCCCTAGACACGTCCTTACGGATCCATCAGATCCAATAACCTTTGCACTAGACGCCTTCAGCTCTAGGAGCAGGCTTAGGGACCTCGGTAACCGTACTCGTCGAACTCGACAAAGAGTTCGCCGTGCAACCTAACCCATGAATCAGCTCGCTGAGTTTCTCGCCGGATCTTCTCAGCGGGTCGCGATTCCGATCCGGTAGTAGATTCATTCGCGAAGCAGCTACTCTTGAGTTGTTAGGTCTCCTTCATAGGCGCTCGGGCAGCTGTTAGCAAATCCCACCCCTCCTGGCTGAGCCTTTGCTCGCCCACCTGTCCTGGTGAAACTGGAAAGGCCTCCGGGCCACCAGTAATCCTTCAATCATAAAAAAAAAAAAAAAGTTTCAATAAGTGAGAGTGACATACAACGGAAAATTAAACAGTTAGATGGAAAGAAGGGTCCGGGCCCTGATAAACTTCCTCCTTCTTTTATTAAGACATGTGGAAAGGAACTTTTGTTCCCCTTAATATTATTTTTAATAGTTCTCTTAGATCTGGTACTTTTCCAAGTTATTGGAAAACTGCGCACATTATTCCTATACACAAAAGTGGTGATAAATCTTGCTGTGAAAATTATAGACCCATTAGTATATTGTCGTGTTTTGCTAAACTGTTTGAGTCGTTAGTATATGTTTATCTTTACAACCATATGAAACCATTGATCTCTAGCCGGCAGCATGGTTTTGTTAAGAACCGATCTACGATTTCCAATCTCCTTGAGTATAAGCATTACCTTTTTTTTTTTTATTTTTTTTTCTCGGGCCGGGGGCCGAACCTCCTACGAGGTCCCCGCGCCTAGGGGGCGCGCGGGGTATGTGAGACTCAACGATCTGCAGGTGTTGAGAGCAGATCGCGGGCCCAAGGATTTTAGGGCCCACCCACTAAACGACTCCCCTGCACTCTTACACCCGACGTCCGATCTCCGTCCGGGGTCAGAACCCGTTCAGAGTAGGGGGGTTCCCGCGGTCAACACTACAACCAGACACGCGGCGCCACCCCGAGGACGCCCGACCGACGGGTCGTCGAGGCGATAGTCGACGACCAACGACGTCAGTCTCCGCGGTACGGCGGCCCTACCAGGCCGCCCGGGCGGTGCCGCTGGTGTTCCGGGATACCCCGCTGGGCCAGAACCAGCCTGCCGGGTCGGAACGCGATACACCGCCGACCGGGTTGCTCTTCAACAGTATGTTCAGCGACGACAGCGACGACGAAAATGCGGACTACATCGCAGTCCGCAGCCGCTGACGCGCCGTCCCGTCCTCCTGCTGCCAGCGCGCTAGAGTGACGGTAGCGTGCGGCGCAGCCTCAACCCCCTTAGGTCGCCCCGTGACCATCACCGGGAGGAGACTGCCTCTTCATAGGGGCTGGAGCTGGACAAACGCCCTCCTCCGACCCCCGGCCCGACGGCGGCGGCACGGCGCCGAGAGGGAAGAAGAGCTCTCCCTCTCCCGTTCCGCCACCTCCTTCTGCGAGATGGTGGACTCGCAGAAGTCGAGCATCGCCTGCCAGGACTCGTCGCTGCCGAGCATCGTAGCCACGACGGTCGGAAGCGACAAGTCCGGTCCTATATATACAGAGCATGGACAACAGTCAGCGGATACGAGGGGCCCGCCACCGGCCCCATGCCGCGGCCCCACCTCTACAAACCAGAGGGGGAGCCGCGGCACTAGTTAAGACGCACACCCGCTCAGGGCTCCCCAGAAGGGGAAGTCCGTCACGGGGAGGGGCCGACTTGAAACACTCCCCAGACGGGGGAGTGGTCCGCCCTCGGGGGTGGAAAATGGGTCCCCATGGGGGGGCACCCCAACAATGTGGGGGGAAGTGACGAGTGTGGACAGCTCAGTCCCATGGGGGCACTCATTATGAGCACTCCCATATCACTCCGGTTAAGCAGACTATCTTACTATAGCCGGGGGTTCCAGTAGCTCCCTTGGTAGCGCCCGACCATCAGGTGGTCTGGCGTTCAAGGGAGCTATATTGTGGAGGTGCTCGTGGGGTCTACCGTCAGCCCGCTCGTAAAGATTACGAGCTAGCCTCCGGATGAACTCCCCCAGCGACTCCACAATTTCTGACGTAACGCCCTGCTCCGACTATCGTGCAAAGAGCCAGATTTTGCTGGACCTGCAACCTCGTCCGCATACCCTGCGGGATGAGGTGATACCAGGCCTCAGCTGCGTACGTGATACGGGAACGGACATACGTCTTATAAATGCTGAGCTTAGTCCTGACCGGCAACCTGGAGGCCAACACCGGCCGGTGGAGGTATCTCGCGTAGCGAGCGGCCGCCAACGCCGTATTGGCGTGGGCGGTCATCCTCAAACTCCGGTCGATATTGACCCCCAAGTACCGGATGCTGGATCTAAACTCGACATTCGCGCCACGGAGACTGAGCTGTCCCGGGACGACTGTTGTGCGGACCGTACCGAAGAGCATAGCCTCAGTTTTCCCCACGTTGGCCGCGACCCTCCATCGGTCCAGCCACTTGGGCAGTAAGTCCAAAAGCCTCTGCATCCTCAATATGGCCGCATAGGGGACGTTAGATGACGAGAAGTAGGCGCTGTCGTCGGTAAACAGCGCCAACTTCACGTCGGCTTCCCACGCTTGGAGGTTTCCCTCGAGCGTGGGAATGTCATTGGTGTAGAGAGCGTAGAGGATTGGTGCCAGGACGCTTCCCTGAGGAACTCCGGCCGTGACTGGGCGCACCGACGACTTGGCGCCCTCGACCGCGACAAAGAAGGATCTTCCCTCCAGGTACGACCCCAGCAGTCGCACGTAGGCATGCTGGAGGTCCGTGTTCTGTACCAGCTTGTAGATCAGTCCCGCATGCCAGCCACGGTCGAAGGCTTTCTCGATATCGAGAAAGACTGCGGTCGTGTACTGGCGCGCGTTGAATCGATCTGCCAAGTGGTGCATAACGCGGACCAATTGCAGCGTTGTCGAGTGACCGCTGCGAAACCCGAATTGCTCAGGTCTGGGAAGGATGTACGGCGACATCCTTCTCAGCAGCAGCCGCTCGAACAACTTGCCCACATGCGATAGCAAAGTGATCGAACGGTAACTAAAGGGATTTCTCCTATCCTTGCCGGGTTTGGGCAAGGCGATAACCTTGCCCAATTTCCAAATTCCCCGGAAGTGTCCTGTGGACAGAATGGAATTAAACAGCCGTGTCATGTATGACACGACCGTTTCAGGGAAGTGGAAGAATGCGAGGGAGGGAATACCGTCCTCACCCGGCGCCTTGCGCCTCTTCATCGGCTTGATGATGAGGCGCAATTCGCTGGGAGTGATGAAATCATCATCTCCCAACGGTGGCACCGGGGAGGAGAGTAGGCTTGCTACGCTCTCTTCCACCGATTGGTGGAATGCGGCCTCTGAGGGTGCAGAGTCATTAGGAGCGAACTGCCGCTCCAGCATTACGGCCAGGACATCGGCGCGGGCCTGAGCCGAGAAGCATCGGTTGCCCCTCTCGTCCACAAGTGGACAAGTCGGGGCAGGCCGATTTGAGAGCTGGCGAGAAAGCCGGTGGAGAGATACTGAGGAGGGATCCTCGCGGGCCTCCTCGATCCTCTCCTGCCAGGTATAGCCCCGGAAGGAGCTAATCTTTGTCGCCAGCTCCGCTTCCAGCTCATTAAGCTCGCGCTTTACTCCTGGGACAACGAGTTGTCGCCCAGAGCCTCCTCAGGCCCCTCTTCCGGCGAATAATCGCTTTCAGATGGGCCGGGAGTATACCTCTAGGCCCGCCGCTGGGCACAAGAGTCGTCGCCTGATCGATCGCTCCCCTGATGGAGTCAACGAGACGGACTGCCGCATCGTCGACCCCATCAGGGGTGTTGGGGTCCTGAATCACGGGAAGGTCGACTAGTCGTCTCTTAAAGAGCTCCCAGTCGACCTTCGGTCGTAGGGGCGCGTACGTGACTACAAATTGTCGACGCAGCAACCTCATTCCATGTTCATGGAAAAGTACGCGACAGGCGTCAAGTGCTGACACTGCAGCGTCGCTATGCCACCCGGGACGGGGCCCGCTGGCGCCACTTCGATACTGACATCGTCCAAATCCACTCAATAGCATCTTAGTTTAATTAATTGTAATAATTATAATTCTATAATAAATAAGTTAATAGAATTTTGGTTTTTTTTAAACGCTACGGCTGTAGTCTACATAACTGGCGCACACTGTAGGATATTCGAAGCAGTGCGCGGCGCGGTAATGAACTCCAAAAAATCGTTGATTCTGCAGACTCCGTACAGTCGCTGCTCGTGCTATCAAGCCCTGATCGAATACCTGAATCGTGAAGACACGGCCGGCGTAGTATCTGGAAATCGATACGCGAGAAGACCAAAATGATATATTGTATGTAAGTACTTGAACCTTCTTTTTGTGTTGCCTCCTTTTCAATCCAAATCCAAAATTTTTCATCCGAAGAATTACGGTGAAAAATCTGTCTCCTCAAGGCAGATTAGTAGTAGACAGAGAGACGCCGATTTAAATAGAAATTTAGATATTAACGTAAGTAATAAATTAGAAATGACCGTAGACCCGGATCAAATCTACAAGGCCCTTCGCCCAGTGCTAGAGTTCGATGGCAATCCGAACATACTGACTAGGTTTGTCAGAATTTGTGACCAAATCGTCACACAGTATGTAAGGACAGATCCTGGCAACGAATTAAATAACCTCAGCCTAATAAACGGTATACTAAATTAAATAACTGGTTCTGCCGCCAGGACCATAAATTCAAATGGCATACCAGAGAACTGGTTAGGTATCCGTACTGCCCTCATTCGTAATTTTTCAGACCAAAGAGATGAGACCGCTTTATACAATGACCTCTCCTTACTAACACAGGGAAACAGTAGCCCCCAGGAGTTTTACGACAAATGCCAGACCCTCTTCAGCACTCTCATGACATACATAACTTTACACGAAAGTATTGCTACAACCATCGAGGCAAAACGCGACTTATATAAAGCTAACGATGCAAGCATTTGTTCGTGGCCTCAAGGAACCCTTGGGATCTGGCATACGCTGCATGAGACCGACCTCCATCGAAAAGGCTCTGGAATTTGTACAGGAAGAACTAAACATAATGTATTGTAGGCAGCGGCTTGGCTCTGCCCCTGGCATTGCTGAAGTCCATGGGTGACGGTAACCACTCACCATCAGGTGGGCCGTATGCTCGTCTGCCTACAAGGGCAATAAAAAAAAAAAAATCTACAACAGCGAAACGGGTTCACCTCTGAACGGCGCAACCTTATACAGCCTACACTGACACCACCTGTAAAAATACCACCTATGTTTCCGGTAGCAATGCCGAAACCGTTTCCATTCGGACCGAACCCAGGACCGAGCTAGGAGCGACAGCCACCACCAGGAGCTAATAACCATTGGAAACCAGCCTTGCGATTCTCTAAAATTCAAACAAGAACTCGCATCTCACTACGAAATTCTCCATCACTTCGCATTCGCAATAGAATGACCTTGATTTGGCATTCTGTAAACACTAATCATAATTACCCTGCCTCGAGCGAAGTGAAGTGACAACGAAGTTTGTTTATAATACTACTAGGGATAGCCGTATACACACAAATGTAAATCGAAGCTTACCGGTTTCAGTTTTTCGTTGTATTTATAAGCATTCTGTAAGAAAATACTATGAATTTAAGCTTTGGTGTCTAAGCCACATCTAATATATCTGAAAAGAAAATTAAAAGTCATATATTTATGAAATTAATTGTAATTTCTGGATGTACGCTAAGTTCCTTTGCGTGCACTGGCGAATACAATCCCACCCCTCCTGGCTGAGCCTTTGCTCTCCCACCTGTCCTGGTGAAACTGGAAAGGCCTCCGGGCCACCAGTAATCCTTCAATCATAAATAAAAAAATAAAAAAAACCAGAATTAAAAAACAAAATTTTAATTGTTTTCAAAACAATCTCAAGCGGTCGGAAGTTTTTATTTTGCTTTTTCTAGATTTTTTGTTACTTTGTGAGTGAATTTAACGTTAAATAAAAATTATGAGGTAAGTAAAAGTTAGTTTTTTTTTTTTTTTTTTTTTTATTGCCTTTGTAGGCAGACGAGCATACGGCCCACCTGATGGTAAGTGGTCACCGTCGCTCATGGACGTCAGCAATGCCAGGGGCAGAGCCAAGCCGCTGCCAAAAGTTTTGAGGCTATCAATGGTTCATCCATTTGTTTTTTAATCTAAAATTTCAATATATTACCAACAGATTTAACGAGCGTTCTTCTCATCCCACATTGGTGCAAATAGAGGCATTGATAGACGTTTTGGATTAAAAGCTAGCGAAACAAAAGGTTTAATCGTATCTCAACATGTTCAATAAGATAACAAGGATATTAAAAAATATAGGAACTAAATTCTCTTGTCAGATATGATCCATTCCCGGAGAGATATTTAGGACATGTTAACATCTATTTATGTATGATAAATCTATCTACTACGTTTTTATTGATATTCTATTTTAACAGGGAATATCGGTAATTTATCTGTATCTCAAATTCACCAACAAAAAAAAATTATATTGAATTAAATAAATCAAATCATTAACAATTTAGGTATTTGCAATACCTGTTGGATTGATGTTGTTGGAATGTTATTATTGATGCAGAGGTGACTGTATCTATGGTAAAGAGTGTGCACACCGGTACAGGGGTGGCAGGCCGTGCCAGAGTATTGACTAAATTGACATTATGTAGGCTAAAGACTGCATACTCCGTTTAAAATCAATGAACAAAATTTAGGCATAACCTATTTATTATATTTAAGGAACTACAACAGATTGAAAATACTAATCCACATTAACAGAATATTGTAAGGAGAATTCATTGCCAACTCGGAAAATGTATCAGTATTGGAACAATCCCAAATATCCTACAGGTATGTATGTTATACATAATTATCTTAAATAAATACCTAAACAAAACTTGCATTTTAAAAATTAATATTTATTGGCTTTTTAGCATTGCATCAAGAATCACCTATTTTGCAGTCATCCTCCCCTAACTAAATGCAAGTGACTTCTACTTATTGTGATGCTACTACAGTACTAGTAAGGATAGTCTATCGGCCGTATTGTGTTCGACTGTACCAGTAGCTATTACGTAGTCGTAGCCCGGTAGAAATCGTTGTCTCTTGAGGCAACTCAAGTAGTCCGTGGGTGCGCGGTGCGCGTTTGGCTCTGGTGGAGGTCGGGGTCTGTAAAGACCATCGTGTGTAGTCAGCGGGTGATGCACACGGGCGATCCACGCTGTGGATGCGCATCATGAGGGCAATTGCGATTGCTGGTCGGCTGGAGAGCCGTGGCGTTAGATATTTTTACTCGGAAGTTTTCTTTGATCTGAGTTCCTGTAAGCTATGCCTGATTTGTACAGAGTAAATTTGAAGTTTGATGAACGACTGTGGTACGTGCTCTGGCTGCTGAATAGCGAACTTCGTATACCCTATTGTTTGATTTGGTTAAAATGGTATTAAAACAGTTTAAAGCTTTGATGACTTTAAATTTTCCGATAAGTCGTAAAGTGTAGTCAGGAGTGATCGAGCGGAACAAGTGTTCTCGTGGATGTTTTTGATTGTAGGTTAACCATCACACGAGGACGTGTACAGTCAGGAAGGCCGTGTCGCAATCAACACGTGATTGCTGCAGAGTGTCGCAATCAACACGTGATTGCTGCAGAGTGTCGCAATCAACACGTGATTTCTGCAGCCAATACGAGATATGGAACGCAAGCGCCATCTGTCGGCGCTCGATGGGTCAACTATTCACCGGCCGAGCGGAGCGACGTGCCGGTAGCTGCGTAATATCGGGTATTTTTGGTAAATAAGAACAATCTGGTGAGTAGTATCATTTTTATTTGGATTCTGGTGCCGAATGCTCTCTTGTCAAGAAATCTGTTAGTAGTAGCTTCATAATTCAGCAATTTTATACGATGGTTCTCATAAAAGGTTTCTGTTGTTTTGACCAAAACTGTACGGTACAAATCCTATGTGATGGTTTATAGCTTACCTATTGTATGTCATGTCCTACACGATAGTTGTTTTAATCGGTTCAGTGAGATTGAGCATTCAACGAAATAAGCACTTAAATCTAGTGTGTCCTTATTCGAAGCCCACACTTGCGTTATTGATGACCAAACTCGCGATGAGCTCATGGAATTGTTCTTGACAAGAAGTGCTAGAAGCCGTACATCTTTTTTAAATTGTTCTACCCAAAGAATAACAGAGGCGAGCCCCTTCGAATTCTTAATAGTTCGCGTGCCATAGCCCTAAAGGTTTTTACTTAAAATGATACTGGAAGTAAGAGATTAACTTTGACGAGACCAGAACATTGGAAAGTTAGTAAAATTTGATGTTGAATTTTGTTGAAATGAAGATAGATGGCTTTAACTGGTAATAGAACCTATGATTACATGAGGTTGCCTCTAAGTAGTGCTACTGACGAGACTGATCAGTGAGGTGAGAGTATCTCCATCGATTACAGTACAGCGGAGACCTGGGTCTCAATGGAGACTATTGTTGTGTTAGTCTACTAATGACCTTGACTCTATATTGTGAAGTGATGTGTATTGGTTTTATCATTTGTTTTAATGATAATGTGGGTGGCAATATCACTAGCTGCGCCGGCAGCCAGGCCAGGAGCGTTCTATACGATTTTGTTGACACTAGTGATGTAGAAGATGTAGGATCAAATGACCACGATACAACTGACTGATTAAAGTAAAACACAATCGGTGGTAGGACCTAGTCCGACTGGCTGGCGACCACCCTCCAACTAGAGTCTGCCGCCAAATAGCCTAGCTGTGTTCCGGCATGTGGGTTGGAGAGCCAGTTCTATTCCTTTCCTTTCCTCCTCCTTGTTGGGGGTGAGTCTTGGTGATACTTGGAACATGCAGAGCAAACGTGCGCGCAAGTCCGCGGGGCGTGAGTTGCTGACGGGGGTATAGGGAGACCCAGTGAAACGGTGCCTGCCGCCGCCCGCCGGTCAGTAGGGGACCTGAACCTGGGTGTCACAACTAAACTCCGCCCCAGGAAGCTGTCCCGTCAACCGGTGTAAAATCCTGTCATGCGGTCGTCGTGCCGGAGTCGGAGACCGGAGTGGATCCCGGCGATCGTATGCAGGGTGGACTGGGGGCCCTTCCATGCCCTGCGTCAGCTTGTCGCGCAACCCCGGATCGAGTGTTCATTGTGCCCTGCGCTTTATTCAGGTATTGCCTTGATCTCACCTCTAGCATCCTACCTCTCCAAATCCTTACTCTCCAACTATAATTATCATGAAAGTCGACACAAGAAAAAGAGTTTTTTCGGCGGATCCCCATTCCACGTTTAATGTGGATTTCAGCAATATCAGGGGCCTACACAGTAACCTTGACGCCGTACATCACCACCTTGAGACGGCGCAGCCTGCCCTCTTTTTCCTGACTGAGACGCAGATATCCGCCCCGGACGATACGTCGTACCTCGGATACCCCGGCTACGCATTGGAGCACACCTTCCTGCGTAAAGCCGGGGTGTGCGTGTTTATCCGGGAGGATGTCTGCTGTCGTCGGCTTCGGGGCCTCGAGCAACGGGACCTGTCCCTCTTGTGGCTACGCGTGGACTATGGGGGCTGTACCAGAGTCTACGCTTGCCTGTACAGGTCTCACAGCAGTGATGCGGGGTCAGCTCTGTTTGAGCATGTACAAGAGGGGACTGACCGCGTGCTTGAGCAGTACCCATCTGCGGAGGTGGTGGTCCTTGGTGACTTTAACGCTCATCACCAGGAGTGGTTGGGGTCCAGAACCACTGACCTCCCGGGTCGGGCTGCCTACGATTTCGCCTTGTCCTACGGCCTCTCACAACTGGTGACACAGCCCACCCGTGTCCCAGACATTGAGGGGCACGAGCCTTCTTTGTTGGACCTTCTGCTGACCACTCACCCAGCTGGATACAGTGTGGTGGTCGACGCTCCACTTGGATCGTCTGATCACTGCCTTATCCGTGCTGCCATACCACTCTCTCGTCCTAGTCGTCGAACGACGACCGGGTTTCGAAGAGTTTGGCGGTACAGGTCAGCAGACTGGGATGGAATGCGTGAATTTTACGCATCCTACCCATGGGGGCAGCTCTGCTTTTCCTCCGATGATCCTGACGTCTGTGCGGACCGACTTAAAGACGTGGTGCTTCAGGGAATGGAATTATTCATTCCTTCTTCTGAGGTGCCCGTTGGGGTTCGCAGCAAACCCTGGTATAATAAAGCCAGTAGGGATACTGCACGCCTCAAGCGGTCTGCATACGTGGCATTTAATGTTGCTAGGAGATGCCGGGATCCTGATATCTCGGAGAAAAGGCGGAAATTTAACGCCGCCTCTAGGTCCTATAAGAGGGCTATTGCCAAGGCGAAGTCGGAGCACGTTGCCAGAATTGGCGAGCGACTGAATAGCTATCCCTCTGGGAGCCGTGCTTTCTGGTCGCTAGCTAAGGCTGCAGAAGGTAACTTCTGCAGGTCTAGCCTTCCACCACTGCGTAAGTCCAATGACAGTCTGGCTCATAGTGCGAAGGAGAAGGCTGACCTTCTGGTCAAGCTCTTTGCCTCATACTCGACTTTGGATGACGGGGGAGCCACGCCGCCCAACATCTCCCGGTGTGACAGCTCCATGCCTGAGATTCGCATCACACAGCGTGCGGTCAGGCAGGAGCTTCGGCTTCTTGATGTCCATAAGTCGAGTGGGCCAGATTGCATCCCCGCAGTGGTTCTAAAAACATGCGCCCCTGAATTGACACCCGCGCTAACGCGTCTATATCGCCTCTCGTACAATACCAACAGGGTTCCGTCTTCATGGAAGACTGCTCATGTCCACCCTATCCCCAAGAAGGGTGACCGGTCGGACCCCTCGAATTACAGACCTATCGCGATAACTTCCTTGCTTTCCAAGGTGATGGAGCGAATCATAAACATCCAACTTCTTAAGTATCTTGAGGATCGCCAGCTGATCAGTGACCGGCAGTACGGTTTCCGTCATGGTCGCTCAGCTGGCGATCTTCTTGTATACGTCACACATAAATGGGCTGAAGCCTTGGAAAGCAAGGGCGAGGCTCTCGCTGTGAGCCTTGACATCGCGAAGGCCTTCGACAGGGTCTGGCATAGGGCACTTCTATCGAAGCTTCCAGCATACGGGATCCCTGAGGGACTCTGCAAGTGGATCGCTAGCTTTTTGGATGGACGGAGCATCGCAGTTGTCGTCGACGGCTGCTGCTCCGATAACATGACCATCAATGCTGGTGTTCCACAAGGTTCGGTGCTCTCCCCCACGCTTTTCATACTGCATATCAATGACATGCTATCTATTGATGGCATGCATTGCTATGCAGATGACAGCACGGGGGATGCGCGATATATCGGCCATCAGAGTCTCTCTCGAAGCGTTGTACACCAGAGGCGATTAAAACTTGTGTCTGAAGTGGAGAACTCTCTGGGGCGGGTCTCCAAGTGGGGTGAACTGAATTCAGTTCAGTTGAACCCATTGAAGACACAGGTTTGCGCGTTCACTGCGAAGAAGGACCCTTTTGTCATGGCGCCGGAATTTCAAGGAGTATCCCTGCAGCTTTCCGCGAGTATCGGGATTCTGGGGGTCGATATTTCGAGCGATGTCCAGTTTCGGAATCATTTGGAAGGTAAAGCCAAATTGGCCTCTAAAATATTGGGAGCTCTCAACAGAGCGAAGCGGTATTTCACGCCTGGACAGAGACTTGCGCTTTATAAAGTGCAGGTCCGACCTCGCGTGGAGTACTGCTCTCACCTCTGGGCCGGGGCTCCCAAACACCAGCTACTTCCATTTGACTCCATACAGAAACGGGCTGTTCGGATGGTCGATAGTCCTGCTCTCGCGGATCGCTTGGAACCTTTGGGTCTACGGAGCGACTTCGGTTCTCTCTGTGTTTTATACCGCATGGTCCATGGGGAATGCTCTGAGGAATTATTCGAGATGATTCCCTCATCTCCTTTTTATCATCGCACCTCCCGCCATCGGAGCAGAGTTCATACATATTATCTTGAACCGCTGCGTTCATCGACAGTGCGTTTCCAAAGATCTTTTTTGCCACGTACCATCCGGCTTTGGAATGAACTCCCCTCCACGGTGTTTTCCAAGCGCTATGACATGTCCTTCTTCAAACGAGGCTTGCGGAGAGTTCTTTATGGTAGGCAGCGGCTTGGCTCTGCCCCTGGCATTGCTGACGTCCATGAGCGACGGTGACCACTTACCAACAGGTGGGCCGTATGCTCGTCTGCCTACAAAGGCAATAAAAAAAAAAAAAGTAAGGATTTTGTTGTCCTATTTTGTGTGATTAGTAAAGAACAGTATTCGGTGTCATTTATGACTGGTAATTGAACACATCGCTCGATTTAGGTGATGTGTTCGTTTTATTGCCGGATGGAGGCATTGCGATGTGTTTTATGGTTGAAGTGGGTACTGGATGGAAGATCCACTTGCGTGCCGGATGGAGGCATTAGTGTTTTGTGTTGAAGTTGGGTACCGGATGGAGGTCCCACTTATTTGCCGGATGGAGGCAATAAGTAGTCAAGAGCTACTCGATGGAGGTGGCACTTGAATTGGGTTATCGTCACTTGATATAGGTGGCATGAGTTACTCTCACTAGATGGAAGTAATTGTAACGATAGTTTGTGATTGATGCAGAATAATGATGAAATACTGCTCAGATTGAGTTGTTTTGTATAACTCGGTGTATCTGATGATACAATGAAATCCCGTTGTTTTCTATAACGAGACTTTATTTTATATTTGTACAATAATTTGTTTAGAGTAGAGATGTTTAGTTTGTATTTTGATGAATTACATGAAGTAATTAAGTATAGAAGCAAGAAGCTTGTATAAATTGAATTAAGTAGGTAGAAAAAGAAGCGGGAATAAAATTGTTCCTCGTAAAAGTGTTAGGAGACAGATTATATTTTAATTACAGAGTAGTTAGCTTAATATAGATTATAGACGACACGCAGATACGGCAAAGGCGTTAACATAGACTCCCCGCCGTTGAAAGATCCTTCTTTCAACCTTGATGATGATCATCCTGAAGATCTTCCGATTTTGGCAACGGGCAGATGCGTGTAAGAGGTCGTCTCACACATCCCTTAGAGGTATTGATGTCAGCTACCCTGGATATTCCGTCAGGTCCGGGAAATAGTTTCGTCACGCGTCCGAGTCTCCAATTGAGTGGTGGCACGGGGTCTTCTCGAATAAGAACTAAATCTCCAATAGCAAGAAACACAGCGTTAGACTTCCATTTGGTTCTTTGTTGCAATTCGCAAATATATTCTTTCTGCCATCTCCGCCAAAAGTGTTGTCTAATTTGCTCAAGTCTTACATAACGTTGAAGTCGAAGCTCATTGAAACCTTCAAGGTTTGGTGATGGGAGAGCATTGATTGGTCTTCCAATAATGAAGTGTCCAGGTGATAAAGCTTGGTAATCGTTTGGTGATGAAGATAATGGACATAATGGTCGACTGTTCAGGATGGCTTCTACTTGCGCGAAGAGGGTAGAAATTTCTTCAAAAGTGAGGTGAGTATTGCCCATGACGCGTACAATATGGAATTTCGATGATTTAACGCCGGCCTCCCAGATGCCGCCGAAATGTGGAGCGTAAGCGGGTATAAAATGAAAGTTTATCCCTTCCTGAGTTGCAAACTCAGATATAGGTTCAAGATTAGATTTAAAAAAAGAAGTTAACTCTTTGGCTGCTGCCACAAAATTCCTACCATTGTCAGAAAACATTTCTGTTGGTCTTCCACGACGTGACACAAATCTCCTCAATGTCATAATGAATGCCTCCTTAGTTAAATCACTAACTGCCTCGAGATGCAGACATTTACATCTTAAACAGACGAACAAATACACATAACATTTTTGTATTTTAGCACCACGCCCCTTTTTATTTATTATATAAAATAGTCCAGCATAGTCAAGCCCCACTGATTTGAATGGAAAGTCTGGGGTGATACGTTGTGAAGGGAGATCACCCATTTTAGGAAAGAGTCTTACCCTGCAAGCGTCTACAGAGTACGCAATTGCGGACTACACGTTTAGCTAGGTTCCTACCATTAATAGGCCAAATATACTGCCTGACTGAAGCTAGTAAGAGTTGAGGACCAGCATGCATATTGCGTGTATGTTCATGTTCAAAAATCAATTTTGTAAGGTGGTGAGAAGAACTGAGCACAATAGGATGTTTTTTGTCATAAATGTAATTTGATGCTTTAATAATAATTCTTCCACCAACTCTTATTAAATTATTTTCTATAAAAGGTGACAAAGGCAATAATTTTGACTTATGATGTAATGAATTATTATTATTTATTGAGATGAATTCTTGCATAAACGTTTCCTGCTGTGCAATAAAACATAAATAATAGAAAGATTGATTTAACTCTTCTGGTGTTAAGTTACCAGTTATCTTCATTAAAGGATTTTTAATGTTGTGCATGAAACGCTTAATCCAAGCTAATACTCTTTTAATTTTGCTTAATTTGGAATATTCTTTAATGTTTATTATAGGGTTCATCATTGCAGACACATTTGATATGGTTTGATTTGATTTAAACTCAGGTAAGTCAAGGTAAGTAATATTTTTGAGTACTGGCCATTCTATTTCAGGTTTGTATAAATATTCAGGCCCTGTCCACCATAAACCTAGGTTAGGTAAGTCCTTAGGACTCATACCTCTGGATATGAGGTCAGCAGGATTTTCCTTGGTAGGTACATGCCGCCAAGAGTCTGGATGAGCAGATTCTAAGATTTCACTAATTCTGTTAGCAACAAATTGTTTCAGTTTATTAGGTTCACTGTGAAGCCATCCTAGAACTATACTAGAATCACTCCAGTAAACAACTCGAGACGGTGAGTATCTAATGGAGTCAAGTACACTCCTACAAAGCCTAGCAGAGAGAAGGGCTGCACATAACTCTAGACGTGGTATGGTTACAGGTTTCAAAGGAACTACCTTAGATTTGGCACATAGTAAGTTAACTGTTACTTTGCCTTCGCAGGTAATTGATCTTGCATAAAGACATTCTCCATAGGCATATTGAGAAGCATCACTAAAAGCATGTATTTCTATAACATCTGGTGAATCACAGAGGACATATCTAGAAATCTGAAGGCTAGATAAAAAAGGTAAATTATCACAGAAATTGTTCCAGGACTTGATGATGTCCTGGGGCACAGCTTGATCCCAGTCATATTTTTGTGACCATAGTTTTTGTATAATTATTTTAGGTTGAATTGTGCAAGGACTCAGTAAACCAAGAGGATCAAATATTTTAAATGAATTTGACATTATGCTTCTTTTAGTTGTTATGTTATCTAGAGGTGGTAAAGATATAGGAAAGTATAACTTATCATTCGAGGGACTCCATCCTAGACCAAGAGTATTAGTTGACTCACTCAATGCTAGATTTTCTTGTGTAACAGTATGAATATCATTAAACAGTGACAGTAAGTTAGTTTTGAATTTTCTTAATTTAAAACATCCTGATTTTAATGCATGTACAACAGATTTGTGAATGTATTTTAATGTTTCTGGATTGTTTGAACCGGTAATGGGTCATCAACATAGAAATCATGTTGTATAATATTTTTAATTAAAGGATCTGTACATTCTTCTCCGATCTGCCAAAGACATCTTGTGCTTAAAAAACTTGCACTGGCAGTACCATAAGTGATTGTATTTAATCGTAATGTTTCAATGGGTAAGGACTCACTTTCTCTCCATAATATTAACTGCAAGTTACGGTCTTCAGGAGCTACTTCAACTTGGCGATACATTTTTTCAATATCACCGCATAAAATGTATTTGCACTGACGGACTCTTAAAAGGATAGAGAAAAGGGAGTCCTGCATATTAGGCCCAATCATTTGAATATCATTAAGAGAGAAACCAGAAGTAGTGGGAGCAGAACCATCAAACACTACTCGAATCTTTGTTGATTCACTGTCATTTTTAAATACTGCATGATGACAGAGAAAATATGATAAATTAGGAATCTTTTGAGGTGACTTTGATAAATGGCCTAATTCCCTATATTCATTTATGACCTCAACATATTGTTTCTTTAAATCAAAATTTCGTCTAAATCTTTTTTCTAGATTTAGGAAACGTTGCTTCGCTAACTTATAGGAGTCTCCTAAACAATCAGGAGATTCAATTAGGGGTAGTTTTACACAAAACCTCCCTGTACTCAGACGAAAGGTGTGACATTTAAAATGCTGTTCACATGCCTTTTCTCTTGCACTTAAATTGTTGTGTTGGGGAACACTCTCCAGTTCCCAGAATTTTGATACAGCTCTATTAAGGTCTGTGTAATCAGATGCACTCATATGAGCATTGTGACAGTGAATGTTCTTGTATATATTGCTATTTATAGGACCAGCTATAAGCCAGCCAAACTTAGAATTTCTTAGTTTAGGATGATCTTGACCAAGACATTTTTCTTCACTTCCTAGAATATCCCAAAAAATGTCAGCTCCTATCAACAAGTCCACTGGTGCAGGGATATGAAAGTCGGGGTCAGCTAATTGTAAATTTGAAGGAATAGAAATGTTTTTTAAATTAACAGGAGATTGAGGAAGTTTTCCTGTTAACTCATCTAAAACATAGCAAGAAGTAATGATGTTGTAAGAATCATTATTTGATTTTATTTGTGTAGTACAAATCTCAACAACATTCTTTGACAATTGATTGCCAATACCTATGACATTAAGTGAATCAATAGATTTAGAAGCTAAAGATAACTTTTCTGGAAGTGTATTTGAAATGAAGGTGGATTGACTTCCACAATCTAAGAGTGCTCTAACATTCAATGATCGATGTGTAACAGGGTTGCAAACCCTTACAAGTGCAGTAGATAGAAGAACTTGATTTGATGATTGTGTTGTAAAATTAACCACTGACTGTGATTGGTTAGAAGTGAGATCAGTGACTAAATTGACTGAGCTTTTAGGATCATGTAGTAGAGTGTTATGACGTTTCTTGCATTCACGACAAGGTCCTAAGCGACAGTTTGATGTGGTGTGTCCTTGTCTCAGACAGTTAAAGCAAAGTTCATGAATCTTTACTTCCTTTAAACGATCCTCAAAACTTTTAGATTTGAATATGGGACAATTATATATTCGGTGATCACCCTTACAACACATGGTGGAATTTTGACATAAACATTTTTATCAGTTGTAACAGTGAATGACTTTGTGGTTATATCTTTATTGTAATGTTGATTAGTATTAGAGCGTGGTACAAAACGTGGTGTTATCCGTTTGTGCTCCTGTGTAAGTTGTAAAGCTTTATTATGATTCAAGGATTCTAGAACATCTGCACGGTCCGATAAGAATCTCTGAAATTGTTCCAACGTTGGGACATCCTCAAATGTATTACGCAACTCTTCCCATTTAGCAAGGGTGTTACTGTCTAGTTTAGAAGTTAACATAAATATCAATAAAACATCCCATTTATCAGTTGGTTGCCCTAAGCTGGATAATGCTCTCAAATTCTTAGTCACATGATCAACCAAGTATCTTAAAGATTTTTCAGACTCTCGAACAAGCTGAATGTTAAATAATGAGCTAATATGGTGATTAATTAACAGACGTTTGTTATCATATCTGTCACATAGCAATTTCCAGGCCTCAGCATAATTATTTGTGGAGACCTCAAGATTGGATACTAAGCGGGCTGCATCACCATCTAGGTAAGATAACATATAGTGAAATTTGTGAATTATGGGAATACGGTCGTTGTTGTGAACAATAGAGGTAAATGTGTCACGGAATTCCAACCAGCGGAAATATGAGCCATCAAACTTTGGCAGATGCATTTGTGGCAGCTTGAATCCGATATAATTTTGATCATGATGACACTGAATGTTCTGAGCTATTGAGTCACGTCTTGACGACTCAGAATGTGTCTCAAGCAAGGCCTTGGCATTGGCAAGGTTAAGAATGATGGTAGTTTCAATGTCATCACGATCTTGGATTTCATTCTCCAAATTTTCAAGGTTGAGAACCTCGATCTCAGTCTGCAACTCATCGAATCTGGTCGAAAGGGCTTCAAGTTTGCTAATTTTCAATGTAAGTTCAGTCAGTTGAACATTAGTCAAATGAGACAATTTGGTTACATTGTCTACATAGTTTTTAAATTTAGTTAACTGGCCTTTGATAGAGCTACGTTTGGCTACTAATTCCTTCAATTTAGATGAGAGGGCCTTGTCTTCCTTGTTAGACATTTTGATTTTGGAGAAAACTTATAAAATTAAAATAGCTCACGCTCCTCAAGTCGACGACACCTTTTTGCAGTTGATGTGTCTGAGAACTGGTATACGTCTTCCAGGGGTTGTTCCATCCAAGAGTCCAGGATCTTGTCCCTGTTCGGGCGCCAAAATTTTGTATCTGATGATACAATGAAATCCCGTTGTTTTCTATAACGAGACTTTATTTTATATTTGTACAATAATTTGTTTAGAGTAGAGATGTTTAGTTTGTATTTTGATGAATTACATGAAGTAATTAAGTATAGAAGCAAGAAGCTTGTATAAATTGAATTAAGTAGGTAGAAAAAGAAGCGGGAATAAAATTGTTCCTCGTAAAAGTGTTAGGAGACAGATTATATTTTAATTACAGAGTAGTTAGCTTAATATAGATTATAGACGACACGCAGATACGGCAAAGGCGTTAACACTCGGGTTTCTAATGCTTATTGAGCATTAATGAAATTTTTCAGTTGTATAGTGTATCACTAATAATTAGGTAATTAAGTTATCTACACACACAGGTTAACATAGTCTGTTAAAGATCTTGTTGAGCTAACGTTATGGTTTGTAATGAAAGGAATCCCAATCCTCAATCGTGAATGTATCAGGATTGGCCGAGACGAAACCTGTTTGATATTGCAAAAGGTTGTTTTCCTTGCAGGAGCGTCACACAGGGACGTGTGACGTGTCAGAATGGCCGTGTCGTAGATAACGACTTTTAGTTGTCGAGGATAACGACTTTTAGTAATATTAAGACGGTGGTTTTGATTATTATTATTTTAAATGATGAAATGTTGTTTTGATAAATATCACAAAATGAAGGGTAGACTCCGTAACGCCACAGTATAAAGTGGCGGTACGTGGACAGAGTCGTGGCATTCCGTGTCAGACAGTCATTCAGTACGCCGTGGTACACAGGGGACTATAATTCTTTCAGGACAGGACATTGGCTTATTGAACGCTTCCATACGTCAATAGAATCTTTTGTTTTGGCTTATTGAACGGCTCCACAAGTCAATAGCATCTTTTGATTTTTCTAATTATTTTTTTTTTTGCCTTATTTTTTTTATATTTTTTTTATTGCCTTTGTAGGCAGACGGGCATACGGCCCACCTGATGGTGAGTGGTTACCGTCGCCCATGGACTTCAGCAATGCCAGGGGCAGAGCCAAGCCGCTGCCTACCGCTTAATACTCTCCATAAGCCTCGTTTGAAGAAGGACATGTCATAGCGCTCGGGAAACACCGTGGAGGGGAGCTCATTCCATAGCCGGATGGTACGTGGCAAAAAAGATCTCTGGAAACGCACTGTGGATGACCGCAGTGGCTCCAGGTAGTATGGATGAACTCTACTCCGGTGGCGGGCGGTGCGATGGTAAAAACGAGATGCTGGTATCATCTCGAACAATTCCTCAGAGCACTCCCCATGGAACATACGGTACAAAATACAGAGGGAACCGAAGTCCCTCCGCAGACCCAGAGGCTCCAAACGATCCGAGAGAATGGGATTATCGACAATCCGAACGGCCCTCCTCTGTATGGAGTCAAATGGAAGAAGCTGGTATTTGGGAGCCCCTGCCCAGAGATGGGAGCAGTACTCCACGCGAGGCCGGACTTGTGCTTTATAAAGCAAAAGTCTTTGTCCAGGCGTGAAGTACCGCTTCGCTCTGTTGAGGACTCCCAGCATTTTGGACGCCAACTTGGCTTTGCCTTCCAAATGACTCCGAAACTGGACATCGCTCGAAATGTCGACCCCAAGTATCCCGATACTCTCGGAAGGTTGCAGGGATACTCCTTGGAATTGCGGCGCCATGACAAAGGGGTCCTTCTTCGCAGTGAACGCGCAAACCTGTGTCTTCAACGGGTTGAATTGAACTAAGTTCGATTCACCCCATTTGGAGACTCGCCCCAGAGAGTTCTCTACTTCAGACACAAGTTTTGATCGTCTCTCTTGCACCACGCTCCGAGAGAGACTCTGATGGCCGATATATCGCGCATCCCCCGTGCTATCATCTGCATAGCAATGCATGCCATCAATAGACAGCATGTCATTGATATACAGGATGAAAAGCGTGGGGGAGAGCACCGAACCTTGTGGAACGCCAGCGTTAATGGTCATGGTATCAGAACAGTCACCGTCTACAACGACCGTGATGCTCCGCCCATCCAAAAAGCTAGCGATCCACTTGCAGAGACCCTCGGGGATTCCGTAAGATGGTAACTTCGATAGAAGTGCCCTATGCCAGACCCTGTCGAAGGCCTTCGCGATATCAAGGCTCACAGCAAGAGCCTCGCCCTTGCTCTCCAAGGCTTCAGCCCACCTGTGAGTAAGGTATACAAGAAGATCGCCAGCTGAGCGACCGTGACGGAAACCGTACTGTCGGTCACTGATCAGCTGGCGATCTTCAAGATACTTCAGGAGTTGTGTATTTATAATTCGCTCCATCACCTTGGAAAGCAAGGAAGTTATCGCGATAGGCCTGTAGCTCGATGGGTCCGACCGGTCACCCTTCTTGGGGATAGGGTGGACGTGGGCGGTCTTCCATGAAGACGGAACCCTGTTAGTGCAATAAGAGAGGCGATACAAACGCGTTAGCGCAGGTGTCAGCTCAGGGGCGCACGTTTTCAAAACCACTGCGGGGATGCCGTCTGGCCCACTCGACTTATGGACGTCCAGGAGTCTGAGCTCCCGCCTGACTGCACACTGTGTGAAGCAGATTTCCGGCAGGGAGCTATCACACCGGGGGATGTTCGGTGGTGTGGCACCCCCGTCGTCCACAGTCGAGTTCGAGGCGAAGAGTTTGACCAGAAGGTCAGCCTTCTCTTTCGCGCTGTGGGCCAGATTGTCATCGGACTTGCGCAGTGGTGGGAGACTAGACCTGCAGAAGTTTCCTTCTGCAGCTTTGGCGAGCGACCAAAAAGCACGGCTCCCGGAGGGATAGCTCTTCAATCGCTCGCCAACTCTAGCGACGTGCTCCGACTTCGCCTTGGCAATTACCTTCTTGTAGGACCTGGAAGCGGCGTTATATTTCCGCCTTTCCCCTGAGATGTTAGGATCCCGACGTCTCCTGGCATTATCCCATGCCACGTATGCGGACCGCTTGAGGTGTGCAGCATCCCTGCTGGCATTGTTATACCAGGGTCTGCTGCGACCCCCAACGGGCACTTCAGAGGAGGGAATAAACAATTCCATCCCCTGGAGCACCACGTCTTTAAGACGGTCCGCACAGACGTCAGGATCAACAGAGGAAAAGCAGAACCGCCCCCATGGGTAGGATGCGTAAAATTCACGCAATCCATCCCAGTCTGCTGACATATACCGCCAAACTCTTCGATACCCGGTCGTCGTTCGACGATCAGGACGAGAGAGTGGTACGGCAGCACGAATAAGGCAGTGATCAGACGATCCAAGCGGAGCGTCGACCACCACACTGTATCCGGCCGGATCTGTGGTCAGCAGAAGGTCCAACAAAGAAGGCTCGTGCCCCTCGATATCTGGGACACGGGTGGGCTGTGTCACCAGCTGGGAGAAGCCGTAGGCCAAGGCGAAATCGTAGGCAGTCCGACCCGGGAGGTCAGTGGTTCTGGATCCCAACCACTCTTGGTGGTGAGCGTTAAAGTCTCCAAGAACCACCACCTCCGCAGATGGGTACTGCTCAAGCACGCGGTCAGTCCCCTCTTGTACATGCTCAAACAGAGCTGAACCTGCATCACTGCTGTGGGACCTGTACAGGCACGCGTAGATTCGGCTACGGCCCCCGTGATCTACGCGCAGCCACAAGAGGGACAGGTCCCGTTGTTCGAGGCCCCGAAGACGGCGACAACAGACATCAGCCCGGACGAATACGCACACCCCGGCTTTACGCAGGAAGTTGTGCTCCAATACGTAGCCGGGGTATTCAAGGTATGAGGTATCATCCGGAGCAGATATCTGCGTCTCCGTTAAAAAAAGCAGGGCAGGCTGCGCCGTCTCAAGGTGGTGGTGTACGGCGTCAAGGTTGCTATGTAGGCCCCTGACATTGCTGAAATCCACATTAAATGTGGAATGGGGGACCGCCTGTGAAACCCTTTTCTTTTTTTTTGTCGTCTTCATGATGTTTAAGTTTTCGGAGAGTAGGATTAGGAGAGGTAGGATGTTGGAGGTGAGATCGAGGCAGCACCTGAATGAAGCGCGGAACATAGTACGTGCTCGACCACGGGTTGCGTGAGAGACTGACGCAGGGCATGGAAGGGCCCCCAGTCCACTCTGCGTGCGATCGCCGGGATCCACTCCGGTCTCCGACTCCGGCACGACGACCGCACGGCAGGATTTTACACCGGTTGGCGGGACAGCTTCCCGGGGCGGAGTTTAGTAGAGACACCCGGGTTCAGGTCCCCTACTGACCGGCGGGCGGCAGCGGGTACCGTTTCACTGGGTCTCCCTATACCCCCGTCAAACAATCACGCCCCGTGAGTTCGCACGCACGTCTGCTCCGCAAGTTCCAGGCGTCACCAAGACTCAACCCCAACAAGGAAGGGGAAAGGGAAGGGATAGAACTGGCTCTCCAACCCACACGCCGGAACACAGCTAGGCTATTTGGCGGCGGACTCTAGTTGGAGGGTGGTCGCCAGCCAGTCGGACTAGGTCCTACCACCGGTTATGTTTTCGGCTCCCGTTTAGCACCACCCAGGGGTCACTTGTAGGGAATCGCGGGTTAAACCTACGGAAGCGGGAAGCACCAACCCCCAAACGGCTTAGGAAAGGATAGGGCGGTGATGGGCTGATGCTGCTGAACACAGGGGCCCTAAAGGAATGAGTGAAGGGTCGATGCTGTGCTCTGGGCGGTCTCGTACGCCGTGGTACACAGGGGACTATAATTCTTTCAGGACAGGGCATTGGCTTATTGAGCGGCTCCACAAGTCAATAAGCATCTTTTGATATTTTTTTTTTTTTGGCTTATTGAACAGCTCCACGCGTCAATAGCACACTTAGATTACCTTGCTTTTCGACCTTTACTATGGTTCGTAAACAGATTTGTTGCTTAGATGGGTGGAAGAACTAACAGCCCACCCGGTGTTAAGCGGTTACTGGAGCCCACAGACATCCACAACGTGAAAGTGCCACCCACCTTGAGATACAAGTTCCAAGGTCTCAAGTATAGTTATAACGGCTGCCCCATCTCACACCAAAACGCATTACTGCTTCACGGCAGAAATAAGCAGGGTGGTGGCTCCCACCCGCGCGGACTCACAAGAGGTCCTACCACCAGTAAGCACCTATCACCAGTAATTATTATTAATAATTTTTCATTAAATGATAGTTGAAATAAGAAAAGTGGGTAGTATTAATACTCATCTTCTAGTCTGGCGATCTATGGGACGCGCTGGACACCGCAAGAGTACTGCATCAGCTGGCTGGTGCGATGTTGCCGCGTTGCGGGAGGGATCAACATTCGGTGCTGCATGTAGCGGCGACACGGTCGTCCGATCACCACCGCCGGGTAGTGGTGCACAACACAATTGTTCATGCGCGACTTGTGTGGTCGCCCACGATGCCCCATTACCTTTTTCACAAGGTAGCGGTCATTTTCTAAAATCCTGTAAACTTCGTAAGGCACACTCGTTGGAATCTGTGGACAGTACAGCTTAAAGCTAGCTGAAAATTTTCTAACGCCGTGTGCCATTTTGGTGTCTCGTAATCATTTTATGATTAGGCAATTTTTTTATGTTGCAATCACCCGCTCTATCTGGCCGTTAAGCTCTGCTTACGCCTGGTGCTATAGAATGTAATTCAATACCAAAAGATTAACATTAAGTTTTAAAGTCGCCTAAAAACTCTCGTCCTTCATCAACAAAGATCTGCCTCGGGGCTCCAGCCTCGGGGCTCCAAACAGGTGAACAGCTTGCGTTAAAGCTGGAAGAGTGCTATGTTGACTTGTCATCGGTGTAACGGAGCAAAACATATTTACGGAGCAAAACATATTTGGTGAATGAGTCTACTACTACGTACTCCTGCTCATTAGGAGTCTCCAGCTTACCCGTAATGTCCATGTGTATTATTTCAAACGGAAGGGTTGGCTTCGATATAAGGTGCAACTGTACCCGAGTAGCTCCGGATGTTTGATGTCTTATATCATGCAATTATCTACCAACTCTAACAGTGGAGCTCATTTTATCGAAAAAAAAATAATCTTCCTTAGTTTTATGAAGAGTTTTCTTCCACTAAATGTTTAAGAGCAGTATGATTGGTGTTAATAAGGCTCCACAGAAACGACTTTGGTACAACAATTATTCATTGCACCCAAGACATCTCTACTCTTAAATTTAAGGACATTATCTTCGAATTGGTATCCTGACACTGCTTGACCACTGTGCAGAGCATCTATAATAGATCATAATAGATCAGTTGGCTATCACGTTGTTCAATATTTAGCCAATCCAAGTTTCTGGAAATGAAATTGACTGTCAATGGGTTCGGGTTTCTGCTTAGGAAATTCGTGTGATGCATCCGCTCGCCCATCCTATATTCAATTTCAAACTCGAAATTTGGAAGAAAGGCCACCACCACCTTTGAATGAGAAGCAATAGGTTTCTTTTGTTGCTATCCGGAATCGCTTTCAATTGGCACCTATAAAGAAAATGCCGAAAATGTTTTATAGCTCGTAACTACAGCCTAATTTCTATGTCTGTTGTATGCAACTACTAAAGTAGACCACCACATGGTGACATTTGTTAATAATCTGCACTAAAATCGCTTCAAATCCGATGCTGCTTGCATCAGTAAATAGTTCTATGGGTTCACCTACTTGAAATATTGTGAGGACCGGCGAGGAAGTTAAATGGTGAATAATGATCTGACGAGCCTGTTCATGTACGCGAGTTCATTGCCATTTGAAAGACTATATAAGGGAGCCATAGTAAGCGTGAAATCAGAGCTTAAAACGACGAAAATACTCCGCAAGGCCGTTAAATTGGTGAATTTGTTTTTTAATATTAGTCGGTATTGGGGCCTTCAGTAACGATTTGTCCGTTTTTGATTACATTACCGAGATACTCAATCGATCCTTTAACGAAGAGGCATTTATCGATGTTAATGGAAAATCCTGAATCGCGTAATGTTATTAGTATTATCTCTAGGTATTGAAGACCACATGCCAAAATCATGACTTATGAATTTGATCCGTACACATTTGAGCTACACTATCATTATGAACTTGAACCGCACTACCAGGACTTCTGGCAGAAGCCCGATGCCATATCGAGTGAACTATAGTATAGACCACCTGCTAATTGGTTGATCTGATTACCTATTAAAAGGAGGGGATAATGATCACGAATCTATTTGCATTAAGCTCGCGATAGTCGACGCACATGCGATCATCACCTTTTTTTTTTTTTCACGAGTATGTTTGGGCTAGAGTAAGGTGATTAGTGCGGAACCACGTGTAAAAATAGCGGAATATTTATTGAGTAACGTTATTAATTAACAGGGTTGAGAAAACAAACGTGCGCTTTGCTCAGTTACAACTACAGCTACTCCCGTTCTGCATAATAAATGCATAATAGATTTGCACTTATTAAAACATTAAAGTCAATTCGTAATCCGGTAAGATAAGACTTAATCTCAACATTTATGTCGTCAATAACACACTGTTTTTAACATATGAGTAGACACTACCGAGGACCCATTCCACGTAGGTAATTAACCGTATATCGTTGTTTACCCGGTAATTCGCAGTAGATCACTCATAACAGAATATTCTGTTCTGCTGTCAAAGGCTGTATCAATAATTATGTCATCTACCCTCATGCGCATAGTATTTAAATTACATTAGTTCTTTGAAATAAAATTAACGTATGAAGTAATTTACTTTACTCGGCGATAGCAGGTGTCGAACGTATGACAAAATTTATCGCTCGGTCTAGATAATAACGCCGGTGCCGTAGAAATACTTTTTCATTTGGCCGTTTATCGGAATCTACTACCGTACTTTTATACCGACAGCCATGACTACATGACTAGAATGTCAATGGCAAATGAGGGATTCGGTTATGTAGTATTTTAAACGCTTAAGAGGTGGATGAGAATGAAATTAGGAAGTTTACTACTACGAATATAGGAAGCAACGGATATTAATTCTGGTACCGAGTTAGCAGTGCCGAAGGCGTTCGTAGCTAATAGTTCCTATCACTGCATCTACAGAGTCACTATCATTGAGTTTATCTCTGGTTACACGCCTCCAGAGGATCCGTGATTGTGAAAGAAATTCCACGATGTTTTTTGTACGGTCATAATTATGTTCCCTGAATAGCGCGAATAACAGCTTTCAGGTTTTAAATGTAGCAATGATATTTTGGCGTAGTTCATCTCACGTGGCCGTTGTGACAAGCTAGTTATCAGCCCACATTTTAGCCCGAACTTTCAGTAAACTAGTTACTTTCATATGAATATCACAGTCACGTAATTGGTCTTGCTAAAGAAATATGATTATACCACTTCCGAACTCAACATTTCCGTCTGGGTCATATGCAGGGTAGAAATACGTCAGATTTTAACCTTATCAGATCCCTTTGAAAGGTTTTCACTCATGCATTGCATATTCTAGTAGCGGTAGAACGTTAGCGCCACGCTGTTGTAGCAGCAGTGATATGTTGACAGATGTACTTTGTTCAGGATCGCCCCATCCGCGCGTGGTGCGTGGTGGCGAGCCCGACGCCACGGGTATGTTCCGTTCTTCCATTGCTGTAGGTAAACTTGAAAAGTACTGAAATAGAAAATTTTACGAGCAGAAAAAGGAATTCGTGTCTCACTTCTGATGTCGAATAGAATCAGGTTATGGGTGTAAATAAAAGGAAAGACGTGATTTCAATGTATGTAATTTACATGAAATACAAACCACTAAATCGTGGCTTGGAAGGAAGGTATGCAAATGAATTTTACTAATGAGAAGCAAGTCATAATTATTTCACAACTTTTAATTATGAACTCACAAGAATTACCTAGTTACCTTATCAGATCCCTTTGAAAGGTTTTCACTCATGCATTGCATAATTAAGATACAATTTAGGTGGTACGTTACCACTACGCTGTTCTAGTAGCGGTAGAACGTTAGCGCCACGTTGTTGTAGCAGCAGTGATATGTTGACAGATGTACTTTGTTCAGGGTCGCCCCATCCGCGCGTGGTGCGTGGTGGCGAGCCCGATGCCACGGGTATGTTCCGTTCTTCCATTGCTGTAGGTCAACTTGAAAAGTACTGAAATAGAAAATTTTACGAGCAGAAAAAGGAATTCGTGTCTCACTTCTGATGTCCAATAAAATGAGGTTATGGGTGTAAATAAAAGGGAAGACGTGATTTCAATGTATGTAATTTACATGAAATACAAACCACTAAATCGTGGCTTGAAGGAAGGTATGCAAATGAATTTTACTAATGAGAAGTAAGTCACAATTATTTCACAACTGTTGCAAATGATGTGACAATAAAAACCAGCAGCGTAACGACAAGTTCTTTTATTTGTGCAAGAATGCAGAAAAGTAGGTAGAAATGGCTGGCACGGCTTGTTTTATTAACACTATCCCCCCTTCGTTGGCTTTGGCTGGCGGCGGTGGCGGTGGCTGTGGCGGAAGGGGGCGTGTTAATATGGCTTGGCGGCTTGGCTCGCGGCAGGGCATGACAGCTGACGTCACGTCCGTTACATTCGGCCATCCTGCAACAATTGCTCCCGCAATGGGGAACACACAAAAACATTTAGTTCTCAAATAAATCAATAAGGTCTTCAGTTTCGAGCTGCTCATCGGAACTACTAGCGCTATCGGACACATGGGCTATACTTTTATAGGGCTTTAATGAATCTGTTGATACCAGGCCAGTGAAGTTTTTATAACTTCGTAAGCCTTTTAGATATACTTCTAATTCGATAACAATTGTTACCTACTACTTTAGTTACTACATACGGACCTGAGTACAAATCGTCTAATTTGGTATTAATCCTAGCGGCGCTACTAACCAGTTGGCGCCTGTCTCTACGATACAAAATGCCTTTTCTTATAAACATGAGCTTTTTTTTTTATATTAATGTTGTGTGTTATTATTGTACTCGCTTGTTTTATCCTAGCTGCAGCTATCTTACGCCGTGCGTGAACAGTTTCTGGTTCAAGACCAGGAATCGAAACATCACGTATTGACCTACCAGAGCGCGCAAAGATTAAATCACAAGGCTTGTAACCGCTGTTACTTTTAATTGTGTTGTTTGTGCCTCAATTGACGGAGTTCACTAAATTATTTGAAGCTTCACTAGGATCAGTTGCCCGCAACACATAAAATTGTATGTTTAGTTTGTTCAACCTGGCCAATTAGCGCGCGGACAAGCAATAACGTTTAACGTATGTGACGGCGTTAACGATATTTCTGTTTAGCACGTGCAATAGGAGTGACTCACACAAGCCAGGTGCGCCGGCCGTGTCGTTCGACTCACAAACAACAGGTGCAACAGAAGTGACTCATAAATAAGCCAGCTGCGCCGGCCAGTATAAAAAGGCGGTACGTGCCTCGCAATGGACATTCGTTCGGCTGCGTTTGCCCGGTGCACTTACTATATTCTTGTTACGTTGTGTGATTCAGTGACTGTTGTACGTTCTGGTTAAGGTTGGACAAGTGTTAAAGTGAATTGTTAAGATAACATATTGTTGATTAAATCAGAAACCAAAGGTGACTAAGTTTTACTTGGTGTTCAACAAAATAATGTCTACCCTCAACCTTACATATGCCTAAACTGTTTATCTTCTGATATATATTTTTTAAAGTACCTACTCGTAAAAGCTTTCCCGTAGTCTGTCACGTGATTCGGGTATCTGGACAAACCCTATTAATATATTTTTCAATGCACGAATGGTCCCGATTGAATTTACAGTACGCGTTAGTTCAGCTATCACAAATTTAGACAACGCATCTTTCATTACGATCATGTACTGGTTGGTGCCCTTTAGATGTCCTACAGAAGGGCATCATGTTATATATTTGTACCATGCGCATAGTATCAGATGGTTTAGAGATCGGATATAGACAGTCTTCTTTTTTTTAACATAGTTATCCTTCTTATGTGTACAATAAAGACATGCTGCCACGTATTTCCTAATAAAGCGTGTCATTTTAAGAAACCAATATTGGCTTTTAATCAAAGCTAAACGATGATTTAGATCCACGTGACAAATGTCGTCATAGTGCATTTGTACAATTTGCCATTTAGCCGAAGGGACTGCGAGTCTATTTCCCTTAAAAAATTTTCGAACTAGTTCATAATTATCTTTAACATCAGCGCGACTTCGTCCGCGTGGAATATAGTTCACAAATAATGCTTTATTTTAGAACATATTTGGTTAGCATAAAAAAAACGTTATAGTGAGCCAACCTTAACATATAGATATATGCTATCGCGGACATTTTTTTAAAGGGGAACAATTCTGTCACATTATTTTAGCGAAACTTTAACCGCTTCTGCAGCGCAGGCACCGGAAGCTCTTAAAAGGGAAAATAACCCGATTTTGAAACATTATTTACTGGTACTTCGCTTGTATTGGCCTTAGCGTGACACAATGATGGTCTTAGCGGTCTTAGCGTTATATAGCCTATAACCTTTTATATAGCCTATAACCTTTCTCAATAAATGGGTTATTTAACACTGAAAGAATTTTTCAAATCGGACCAGCAGTTCTTGAGATTAGCGCGTTCAAACAAACTCTTCAGCTTTATAATGCTAGTATAGATTGCTTTATAATCGAACTAAGCTTTTCGTCCTGACATTGCACAGTACAGAATCAATTAGTAACTTTAAGATAATTTACGTTCATCATGTCAACAGGATGCCTATTAAGCGCGTCTACAAATGTTCCATACGTTCACCAGGTCTATACTCAACACTAATGTCATAATCTTCTTTCAAAACTCACCATCGCGCCATGCGTGGTATAATGCCGCGTTTGGTAAACGTAGCACAAACCACAGTACAATCAGTTTCTACTATATCATGCTTACCTACTTCATAAACACGGAACCTACGTAGCGATTGTACTACCGCCAGGTTATGAGCTCTTAACTATGATACACACTCTTCCTTCCTAGTAACCCGGCTAAAATACATAACAGGCCGCAGTGAGTTGTCAGTTTGTTTTTGTAATAGTATACCAGAAATTCCTAAGTTACACGCATCGGTTTGTATTTCTGTAAGAAGCATAGGATTATACAAAGCTAGCATAGGTTTGGAACATAAACTGTTTTTCAGTTGTTCGAAATTCGCGTTATGTTCACGGCCCCACACCCATGATTTTTCTTTTTCTTAACTCAGTTAATGGACGCGCAATCACGGCAAAACTGGGAATAAACTTTCTAAAGTAACATATAACCAATAAACTGTCGCACACTATGAGCATTATTTGGCACAGGAAACTGCGAAACGGCCGTCAATTTTTGTTGCACCCGGCTGTATACCGTCTGAAGATATTTTATGACCTAAATAAGTGACTTGTTTCTCCAAGAATGAGTATTTACTCATATTTAATTTTAAGTCTCCACCATAAAATTTCCCAAGTACTTTCTCAATAATTATTGAACCTGATTTTATACCAACTGAGGGTTTTATACCAACGAGGGTAAAAATCGTTTAAAATTGCTAGTATCTCGATTTGACCTACATTTATTTTTACCCATTTCTTTTGTACCCACAGACTCAATTATTTTATTTATTAAACGCATTTAACTACCCCACCTAGTGGAATAAGGTGGAGAAAAAGAAGAGACGCATGAATACAGATGGCGCATTTGCTAAACCAAAAGGAATTCTAGTGTACTCGTAATAATGACTTTGCGGCGTAATCAAAGCAGTTTTGTGTGTCTGGCACAATGCTTAATTGATGGAAGCCCTGGGCAAAATCTAAACTCGTGAAGTACTGTTCGGTGGATACTTTTATATTTTACCATAGCGTTTAACGCACGATAATCAACGCATAGTCTACTGACGCAGTTCTTTTTCTTAATAAGACCACTGGTGAAGCATGACTAGATTCAGATTATTTTATAATGCCGGCATCTAAAAGTTAATTAGCTTTAGATTTAACTATCGTTTGTTCATTATGAGAAAGTAAAGGTGGCGATACACGGGCTGATTACTAGTAAGCTTAATTTGCATTTGGACTAAATTGGCAATACCTAAATCATGTGTATTCGTAGCAAAGCAATGCTTATACTGTATTTTTTAAATCTGAATGACCCTTATTATTTAATGGCTCCTTTTAATTTTTTTTATTTCTACCCTCAAATCTCGAAATATTTGTAATGGCATGGCTAGGGCAAGTAGAAATGCAACACACCTGGCTGTTTGGCTGTGGCTCCTCGCAGCTGTTGGCCCTCGGCAGGACCTCGCCCGGCGGCCACATGATGGTCTCTGAGCTCATGTTGATGACTTTGACGTAGCTGTCTTCGCCGCGCAGCAGCGTCGCAGGCAGGGAGAAGGAAGCTCGTAGCCGTGAATCTCATGAAGCGCCGTGAAGCTCGTAGTGCCGCAGTGGAGTAACCGCGTTGCTGCTCTTCTAGTTTCCCTCCACGTGAACCAGAATGATGGAAGGACAGGGCGGCAGGCGCTCTTGGTCCGACGACGTCGAAGTCCCTTTGATTTGATTGTTCCAGGTTCTTCATCCTGTAGCTCAAGTATCGCCTTGTGGACCTCCTTCTGAAGCAATTTTTCAACACCTTCCTCGCCAGTGGAATAGGAGCTTCATCTTCTTCAAACTTGTCAGAAGACCGAGAGATCTGAGCGTGTATATGACGTTATTTCATTTCTTTATGCCACTTCTTTAGCACTTTAGCACGTCGTCGTGGCCTTAAGGATAAGACGTCCGGTGCATTCGTTGTTGCGATGCACCGGTGTTCGAATCTCGCAGGCGGGTACCAATTTTTCGAATGAAATACGTACTTAACAAATGTTCACGATTGACTTCCACGGTGAAGGAATAACATCGTGTAATAAAAATCAAACCCGCAAAATTATAATTTGCGTAATCACTGGTGGTAGGACCTATTGTGAGTCCGCACGGGTAGGTACCACCGCCCCGCCTATTTCTGCCGTGAAGCAATAATGCGTTTCGGTTTGAAGGGTGGGGTAGCCGTTGTAACTATACTGAGACCTTAGAACTTATATCTCAAGGTGGGTGGCGCATTTACGTTGTAGATGTCTATGGGCTCCAGTAACCACTTAACACCAGGTGGGCTGTGAGCTCGTCCACCCATCTAAGCAATAAAAAAAAAAAAAAAACTTCTGATTGTTGCAAATGATGTGACAATAAAAACCAGCAGCGTAACGACAAGTTCTTTTATATGTGCAAGAATGCAGAAAAGTAGGTAGAAATGGCTGGCACGGCTTGTTTTATTAACACTATCCCCCCTTCGTTGGCTTTGGCTGGCGGCGGTGGCGGTGGCTGTGGCGGAAGGGGGCGTGTTAATATGGCTTGGCGGCTTGGCTGGCGGCAGGGCATGACAGCTGACGTCACGTCCGTTACACAACTTTTAATTATGAACTCACAAGAATTACCTAGTTAAACATTTTTAAATGCAAACCGACATAGATTGTACTCACAATGTACTATGTTAAATTGATTTGATGTTATTACAATTGATTTTAAAAAATGAGCACTAAAATAATCTATCAGCGAAAGTAATTCATGTCTAGACCAATCACAATAAATGTGACTACCACCATTTCAGCACAAATGGAGGCCGTGACTGGGCGCACCGACGACTTTGCGCCCTCGACCGCGACAAGGAAGGATCTTCCCTCCAGGTACGACCCCAGCAGTCGCACATAGGCGTGCTGGAGGTCCGTGTTCTGCAACAGCTTGTAGATCAGTCCCGCATGCCAGACACGGTCGAAGGCCTTCTCGATATCGAGAAAGACTGCGGCCGTGTACTGGCGCGCGTTGGACCGATCCGCCAAGTGGTGCATAACGCGGACCAATTGCAGCGTTGTCGAGTGACCGCTGCGAAAACCGAATTGCTCGGGTCTGAGAAGGATGTGCGGCGACACCCTTCTCAGCAGCAGCCGCTCGAACAACTTACCCATATGCGACAGCAAAGTGATCGGACGATAACTGGAGGGATTTCTCCTATCCTTGCCGGGTTTGGGCAGGGCAATAACCTTGCCCAATTTCCAAGTTCCCGGGAAGTGTCCTGTGGACAGAATGGAATTGAACAGTCGTGTCATGAATGACACGACCGTTTCGGGGAAGTGGAAAAATGCGAGGGAGGGAATACCGTCCTCGCCCGGCGCCTTGCGCCCCTTCATCCGCTTGATGGAGAGGCGCAATTCACTGGGAGTGATGAAATCACCATCTCCCAACGGTGGCACCGGGGAGGAGAGTAGGCTTGCTACGCTCTCTTCCACCGATTGGTGGAATGCGGCCTCTGAGGGTGCAGAGTTATTTGGAGCGAACTGCCGCTCCAGCATTACGGCCAGGACATCGGCACGGGCCTGAGCCGAGAAGCATCGGTTGCCCCTCTCGTCCACGAGTGGACAAGTCGGGGCAGGCCGATTTGAGAGCTGACGGCAAAGTCGGTGGAGGGACACGGACGAGGGGTCCTCACGGGCCTCCTCGATCCGTTCCTCCCACGCATAGCCCCGATAGGAGCTAATCTTCACCGCCAACTCCGCTTCCAGCTCATTAAGCTCGCGCTTAATCCTGGGACAACGAGTTGTCGCCCAGAGCCTCCTCAGGCCCCTCTTCCGGCGAATAATCGCTTTCAGATGGGCCGGGAGTATACCTCTGGGCCCGCCGCTGGGCACAAGAGTCGTCGCCTGGTCGATCGCTCCCCTGATGGAGTCGACAAGGCGGACTGCCGCGTCGTCGACCCCCTCAGGGGTGTTGGGGTCCTGAATTACGGGAAGGTCGACTAGGCGTCTCTTAAAGAGCTCCCAGTCGACCTTCGGTCGTAGGGGCGAAGTCGCAACCCGGGTAAGCCCCATTCCCAGTGTGACCAGGATAGGGAGATGGGGGGTACCCAGGTCGTACAGTGCCTCAATAGTTAAGGGGCACCGTAGCCCCTTATGAACGCACACATCCAAGACGTCGGGCTGGAGTTGCGTGGCGGTCGGAATGTGCGTGGGTTCGTCGGGGCCGACCACAGAGTAGTCGCCCCTATCGGCATCTTCTAACAGCCGCCTGCCCACTGCTGAGTTGAGTCGGGAGCCCCACGCGACGTGCTTCGCGTTGAGGTCCCCGACCAGCAGAGCTGGGCGGCTGTCGCAATTCAGGACCCGTCTTATGTCCCCGGGGTGGAAATCAGGCCCCGGGGGTCTATACGCGGCATAAACCCGCATATCTCCCCCCGAGGTGTGGATCCTCACACCGATCGACCTTGTCGATGTGAAGGCCAGCAAATCCAACTGATCATGCACCACGTCTCGCCTGACGAGCGCCGCAGTGCCCCTGAACGGCGTCCCGGCAGGACTCACCTCGTCACGTCGGTACATGAAGTAGTTTGGAATCCTGAACACATCCCGAGGACGTAGCTTGGTCTCGCCCAGGAGCACAACCTCAGGGTTGTACTCCCGGGCGAGAACCAAGAGATCGTTCTTGCGGGGTTTTACCCCGCCGGGGTTCCAATAAATGATGCGCAGTTCCTGGCTAGCCATTGAACTGCGCAATCATTCGGTAGAACCCCGACAAGAGAGCCCCGAAAGGGCTGGCTCCCGAGGCAATCTCACGGATCACTCCGGAGACCACCTCGGACAATTTCTCCCAGAGCGCGAGGAGCCATGCAGCAAAGCCGGCAGGTTGTGAGGCCTGTCGACCGCTGCGCTGCTCGCGCTGAGGGCGGGGGGGGAGAGGGGGCAGAGTATTGCCCAACGACTCAGGTTGAGCTTGAGGCATGGTTTGTCCCTCCAGTTGTGGAGGGTTATTGTCGGCAGTTCCATTGGCTTCCATGGCCTCATGAGGTTGTTGGTCGACTTTCATATTGGCGACATTGAGCTCTCTCGCCAATTTCTTTTTGAGCTTTTTCTTCTCCTTCTTTTTTTTATTTTTATTTTTATTTTTTGACGTCTTCGGGGCTGGGCCTGCTGTCTGGCGAGTGACGTGGGCTGTGTTGACGGCTTCAATTTGGGCTCGGCCACGAGGAGTAGGAGTGGGCTTTTTGGTCTGTCGCGGCGGGTTGGCCGGCGCCATCAGCGTGGTCGCTGACGGCGCTGCCTCCACTACCGAGACAGACGGAAAGGTACTAGGAGGGGGAGGGGCTGGGGTTTGGGAAGATTTCCCTTTCCGCTTCCCCTTCCCCTTGAGGATGGGTACAGGCACGACAGGAGCAGTTGGTGCTGGGACATTCCTGGGCCGTGGCACCGGTGGAACAGGAGGGGGGATGGTTACTCCCATCATCTTGGCCCTCTTGCGGTAGACCACACACCGCCGATCAGTGGCGGCGTGGTCCTTCCCGCAATTAGCGCAGGATAATGGGCCATCCCTTGGCCTCGGGCAGTCCGCCACAATGTGCTCGCCGGCACATCGAACGCAGCGGACCGCACGGTGACAGTTCGTGGACGCGTGCCCGAAGGCCTGGCAGCGGTGACACTGCGCAGGTCCCCGGGTTGGACGCCATCCCTCGACCGTCACCCCCGGCAAGTATAACAGTTCGTTAACTGTATACAGCCGGGCGAGGTCACCCTTAGAGAGGTGGTCCAGAGCCACGAAAAATACGCAGCCCTGTCTCCCCCTCTTGGCCTGGATGCACCGGGCATATCGGGCAGGAAAGCCCAGCTCCTTGAGGGCGTTCGTTACTTCCGCCGCATCGGTGTCAGCAGGGAGACCCCGGACAGCCACCTTCGAGGGTATTTCCTCCGACAGCGCGTAACAGAACCATTTAATGGTTTTGTCTGCAGCGGAGGCCCTCGAAAGATAGTCCTGGATCACCCTGTACTCCTCCGCCGATGACGGCAAGAAGCGGAAACCGGCGCCGTGGGGTCTGGCAGAAGGAGCCCTACCGAGGCGCCATATGGCGAGACCAGTTCGGGAGAGCTTCCACCATGATAGGTGGATGACGGCGGAGCTCCTCCTGGGCCCGACCCCTCGGCCTCGGGGGTAGGGGAACTTGCGGTTGGGTAGGCTTGGGGCGTGTACCTACTGGGGGTTGAGATGCGGCTATTGTCGCGTAGGACGTAGAGGGGATGGGTTGTTGGGCTTTGGTGGACTCGAGGTCCATATATCTGGTGGAGTCCAGATTGCCCGCCGTGCCGCTTAGGGCGGGGGCACCTCGAGTCGAATCCACCGGGATAGGGGAAATGGTAGGGGAGGGGGATCGGGGAGGGGATCTAAGTAGACGTGGGGCTACCCCTGTCCTGACGGGGGCCCTCAGTTTGGGAACAGGTTTGACTGCTGGGATGGGACTCCCAGTAGGGGATGGGGATCGTGATGAGTCTGGAGTGGAAGATTGGGAGGAGGAGGGGGAGGAGGACGTGGCCTCGCTATCCTCTCCTTCCGATTTAGAGGAGGGACCTAGTCGCGGTCGTTTGTCTTGGTCCTCCGATGAACCTCGGTCGGAGTCAGACCTGGCCTTCTTTCTCGGCCGAGGAGTCCCAGGGTAATCGGTCGACAAGGGAAGGAAACCTTCCCCCGGTCCGATCCCCTGGGAGACCCGGGCCGAGACCCAAGGTCCGGCCGAATCGTCCTTGCCGGGGTCCATCGGGACCGGTCGGGTTCGTGGGATAGGGCGACGGGCGTATAATTCGTCCATTGCTTGACGTCCCTTCCGGGACGGGCCGGGTGTGCTGACGATGGGGGGAGAAGCCCCACCAGACATGGCTTGGCTATCCTTGGAGCAAAAGTCACGCGGTCATTGAATAGCCCCTACTAAGAATAGGAGTGCCAGAATATTGGTCTATTGGTCTATCGGTCCCGGTACTGACCCTATCGATCCATCTACTTATTTAAATTAAATCAAACTTAGAAGCAATTAAAAAGCGAAAGCAAAAGAGAACTAATCAATTAATTATAACTATAAAAGTGGTGAGTATTAAAACAATTAACTATTACTATTACGAATAATCAAAACACTAATCTAAACTACCGAAATTACAATAAACAACAATAAACAACAGTAAAAATACGAACTACGATAACGAGACGAGGGCGGCTGCGGCCGCGTGCGCCTATCAAATATTAATATTATCTAGATAACTAACTAACTATTAATTGTAATAAAACAAAGTAATAAAGTAGGAAAATAATATGACTGGATTAATAGAAAATAAAAAATTAAAATAAAATCGTACCTGTAATAACTAGGTATAACTAAGGGTAATTTATATAGTTAAAGCGATATTATAATTAAAGAGTCCAGACAACAGACCATCCGGCCACTAGCTCACAGGTTCGGTTCGCCCCAGATTTTTAAAATCCAAAAGGACAAGTTTTGGATCAGGAAATCCAGGGTTCAACGGACAAGCGGCTCTAACCGTCAGGTTCAAACCCACTCTAAATTATATTACTGATACCAATAGGAAGGAGACATGATAGGAAACCGCAGCCTGCAACCGTGGTGCTTAAAATAGATGATAATAGATGATAATAAATCGACGGGGACAGCTTATTAGTATTGGTCGGTATGCCAGATTGTATAGAGTTTAATACAAAAATGTTTAAATGGTTGGAAAAAATATCACGGTTTATGTGGGTAGAAATGAAAATCGTTGAACTGCAAATCGTATATAATTGAGCCACTAGTTCTTATTCGCTAAGAGCGAGACGGCACTACTACTTAAATTAAAACTTGAAATTTAACTATGAACATAATGAAAATAATTAGAAAGGGAAAAAAAAGGAATTGAATTTTACAACCAAGATGAAATGAAATCTAAATGGAATCAATTATACACAACTTACATTAGATACTTAAGCCTAAGACCTACCTGTAAGGGCGCCGACACCGCCGACCTGCAACAGGATTGGCCTTCGGGTGTTGGTAACAGCCTCTCCTAACTCCGAAGGGTAGGGGAGGACTGGGAACAGACACGGGCGGCCAGACTCGATGGCGCTCACGAAAACCAATTTTATTACCAAATAAAACGGCTTCGCAGCTTTCACAGGCTGATCGACACCTACCCGCTATTAACCAATGTTAAGAATAGAATAGTGTCAATCAACTCACCTGTTCCCGGGTCCTGCGTTACGCTGCTCGGAATGTCTCCAACCCGAAGCAGCACCGCTAGATCACAACACACTCGCGTAGGATCACTTCCTGCACAGCACACAACACAGTAAGGATATCCTGGACGCAGTGGTGTCCCGGGCTGCCGGTGTGACGCAGGTCACTTCCTTTTTATACAATTTGTTCGACACCAAACATTTTAAGCTACCCACAATATTTTTACAAAAACAATTATTAAGGTAATCGATGCAGTTTTACTATGTTAAATTGATTTGATTTTATTACAATTGATTTTAAAAAATGAGCACTAAAATAATCTATCAGCGAAAGTAATTCATGTCTAGACCAATCACAATAAATGTGACTACCACCATTTCAGCAAAAATGGAAGTAGTTAAAGGAATTCGACCTCGTAGTAAAACAACGCCTAATTATTAACGACTTTGACATTGCGACATTGATGTTATAACGAATTAACTTAAAATCAAGTTTCGAAAAATCGTTGCGGCGACAGGTATGTCCTGTAATAACTGAGGTCAAGAACTTCCACAGTTCACTTAACCATTGCGTATAATCTTTGCATTAATTTTTGCAAACTTAGGCTTTAATGATTTTATAACGAATAAACTTAAAATCAAGTTTCTAAAAATCGTTGCGGCGACATACATAATAAAATAATGTTTAGGAAAACACTTTTGTTACTGATTGTATCTGGTAATATGATCCAGAGCATATACGATGATTAGCAATAAGAAATGTATTCGTACTAATCTATTTTTAGAATAGAACATTGTATCGTTCGTATAATCTGTTTTATGTATTCAATGTTTATTCCAAAGTTAAAAAAGAAAAATATATATGTAGGCGCGCGGCGGGGATGGCTAAGCGGTAGTTTCCGTCATCACTCGTATTTGGTTGAACTCAGTTTATAAAAAGTCAATAAAACCTTTTGAATAATAATTATTGAAACTCAACACACACAACTTTCACAACGACAGGGTAAACCGACAGTTTCGTTCCACATACCGACAGACCGACTGACTGACTGCCAGAGACTCACTGACTGAGACGGACGGACCGTCTGATACGGACTGAATGACTGTCTGACACGGAATGCTACGACTCTGTCCACGTACCGCCATTTTATACTGTGGCGTTACGGAGTCTACCCTACATTTTGTGATATTTATCAAAACAACATTTCATCATTTAAAATAATAGTCAAAACAACGTCTTAATATTACTAAAAGTCGTTAACCACGACACGACCATTCTGACACGTCACACGTCCCTGTGTGACGCTCCTGCAAGGAAAACAACCTTCTGCAATATCAAACAGGTTTCAGGATGTGTACAATTACCAGTTACATAAAAGACACCGAATACTGTTCTTTACTAATCACACTGTGGGTGACTCACATGTATTTATTTATATTATAATATTTTATTATAATTACACAACACAACAACACATACATACTTTATTTTATATCAACACATTCATTTATCACACAATCATACAAAACATTATTTACACTAAACAAAATAAAATTCACAAGCAAAGTCAGGCGATAACTGCCGTATAGCGGCGGCGATATATTTCGCTAGTACATCGGTCGCATTTTTATCGATCCACCGCCACCAGTCGAAATCTGACTTGCGAGCGCGCATCCCGTATTATCTTTTCTGTTCTACGCCTTTTATAATTTTTGCTTTTTGTTTCGTGTACTGCTTGTGTTGCTTGAACTATCTATTTCTTGTGTACTTTCTCCTTCTTTCTATATATTGTGTTCGTCTTAAATAAAAACTTTCTTTGTCTCCATTTGTGTTTGGAAAGACATTATAATTCAACACAAGACGACTAAACTGATGACCCCGGAGAACACATTCAAGAGATGTCCAGTTCGAGTGGAAGTGATACAGTTAAATCGCAAGTTAACACGCGGCCACGGCGACACGGTAAAATGGCGTCTCCGGTCGCAGCGACAGACTTAACAACTTTTTCGTCGCCACCCTCACATTTACGTATCCCACCGTTTTGGCCAGAAAAACCTGCTATATGGTTCGCTCAAATTGAAGGACAGTTTGCAGTGATGCGTATTACCGATGATGCGTCCAAATTTTACCACATCCTGAGTACCTTAGACAGGCAGTATGCAGCCGAAGTTGAAGACATTCTTACCGGCCCACCTAACTACAATCGACTCAAAGATGAGCTCATCAAGAGACTGTCAGTGTCGCAGGAGAATAAGGTGAAGCAGTTGCTCATGCACGAACAGCTCGGAAGCCGCAAGCCTTCGCAATTCCTACGGCACCTGCAACATCTCGCTGGTCCCGGAATACCCGAGGACTTCGTCAAAACAATTTGGACAAGCCGTCTACCCACTGGATTGCAGCCAATCATCGCTTGGCAGCTATCGTTGTCTCTCGACGCACTGGCGGAACTTGCCGACCGGGTCAATGACATCGCGACCCCGGTACCGCAGGTAGCAAGCGCTACCACGTCTACACATATCGACGAGTTGACACGACAGGTAGCAGAGTTGACAAAACAAGTAAGTGCACTGACCGCGCAAGTCAACCATCGCCCAAGCAGAGCACAACGGCGACCGAAGCAGCGCAGCAGATCTTCATCTCGCCGCCGGTCACAGTCAAACTACAGACAGCACCCCATATGTTGGTATCATTTCAAACATGGTACCAAAGCCGTCAGATGTGTCCAGCCATGCGACTACAAGGCGTCGGAAAACACTCCGGGCAGTCGCTGATGGCGACACAAGACTGCCGCAACACCACGGGTCGCCTCTTCATCACGGACAGTAAAACTAAAAATCAATTCCTTATTGATACCGGTAGTGATATTTGTGTCTACCCAGTGTCCGCACTTAGAGAGCGTCGTTATAAAACTTCTTTTCAACTCAGTGCCGCGAATGGTTCAGTGATAGATACTTATGGATATATCGAACTTAATCTTAATTTAGGTTTACGTCGTGACTTTCCATGGCGCTTTGTTGTTGCTGATGTCACAATGGCTATTATTGGTGTTGATTTTCTTTCTCATTACAACCTTATTGTTGACATCAGCAACCAACAACTAATTGATACTTTAACCAATCTTAAGTTTGTAACATCTATATATAAAAATAATTGTCTTGTCACAAGTGTAAAAATTCCAACTGGTGGTAGTGGTAGGTATCACAATATTTTAGCACAGTATCCGGAAATAACTCGCCCCGCTGGTACTCCGGGTATCGTCAGACATCACACGACACACCACATCATCACCACACCAGGTCCACCTGTATCGCTGCCGCCCCGTCGTCTCGCCCCAGATAAACTGAGAATCGCCAAACAGGAATTCGATGCCATGCTACGTAACGGCACGGCACGCCCTTCCTGCAGCCCATGGGCATCACCACTTCATCTGGTGTCAAAAAAAAAAGACGACGGCTGGCGTCCATGTGGTGACTACAGATCATTAAATGCACGAACCATACCCGACAAATATCCTATTCGTCATATACATGACTTTTCACATTGTTTGTCCGGATGCACAATTTTCTCTGTTGTCGATTTACAAAAAGCTTATAATCAGATACCAGTAGCTAAGGACGACATTTTAAAGACAGCGATCACAACACCGTTCGGATTATTCGAATTCCCGTATATGACGTTCGGGCTGCGCAATGCGGCACAAACTTTTCAAAGGTTCGCTGACGAGATGACGCGTGGACTGGACTTTACATTCCCTTATATCGACGATTTTTTAATTTTTAGCAGGTCAGCCCAGGAGCACGAAGACCACCTGCACCAACTCTTCACACGCATGAAAGAGTATGGCGTTTTGGTTAATACTACCAAATGTGTCTTCGGCCTCCCAGAAGTCACGTTTTTGGGTTACCAAATCTCCGAAAAGGGTACTAAGCCTCTGGTAAGCAAGGTCGAGGCAATCGCAAATTTTCCTGTCCCAAAAACCGTCAGAGAACTCCGGCGATTTTTGGGCATGATAAATTTTTATCGGCGATTCCTACCCAATGCTGCCCAGATACAAGCGCCTCTCAACGCATTGCTAGTTGGTTCCGTTAAAGGCGCGCAACCCGTTGTCATCGAGGGAAAATCATTGCAAGCCTTCCAAGACTGCAAAACTAGCCTATGCAATGCAGCTCTCCTAGCCCATCCCGATACTCAAGCAAAGTTGAGTCTCGTGACAGACGCTTCAGACTCTGCAATAGGTGGAGTACTTCAGCAGCTTAAGGGTGGAGATTGGCAGCCGTTAGCATTTTTCTCTCGAAAATTGAGCCCCTCGCAGTCAAAATACTCGCCGTACGACCGAGAGCTTCTCGCCATATATGAGAGCATAAAATACTTCCGGCATATGCTTGAAGCAACAAACTTTACTGTGTATACTGACCACAAACCTTTATGTTACGCATTTCAGCAGCCGAAGCTTAACTGTTCGCCGCGTCAGTACAGACATCTGGACTTCATTTCCCAGTTCACCACGGACATAAGGTTTGTTTCGGGCAAAGACAACCTTGTCGCTGACACCTTGTCTCGCATCTGTGAACTGCAGATGCCTGTTGACTTGGAAGAAATGGCTAAGTTACAAACCACAGATCCGGAGCTGGCAGAACATTTATCGGGTAGAACATCTTTACGCCTGACTAAGATGAGCGTCCCTGGAAGTCAAGCTGTTTTGTACTGCGACGTCAGTACGCAGATGCCCAGGCCGTTCGTCCCACGAGAGATGCGTCAGAAGGTATTTCAGTGCCTTCATTCACTCAGCCACCCCGGTCCCAACGCTTCAGCCAAACTCGTTGCACAACGATTCGTTTGGCCACTAATGCGGAAAAATTGCCGTGAATGGTCTAAGGCATGTTTGAATTGCCAGCGCTCGAAGGTCACAAGACACGTCACCGCCCCTGTGGGCAGGCATGACCTACCTTCAGCACGATTCAAACATGTCCACCTAGACTTGATCGGACCCCTACCGCCAGCAGGTGATTATCGGTACTGCCTTACAGCCGTCGATCGCTTTACGCGATGGGCAGAAGCTGTACCTCTAACCGACATCACCGCCAAAACAGTGGCCACAGCATTCATTTCTTGTTGGGTGTCCCGATACGGTTGTCCTGTCGAGGTTGTCACCGACCGCGGCAGACAATTCGAGTCGGATCTATTTCAACGGTTGTCCAAGTCCATCGGCTTTGATCACCGTAGAACAACAGCATATCACCCACAGTGCAACGGTTTGGTTGAACGTTTTCACCGGCAGCTGAAAGCTGCGATAACTTGCCACGCAGACGCAAACTGGACTGAGACCTTGCCACTCGTCCTTCTGGGTATTAGGACTGCTTTCAAGGAAGACCTCCAAACGTCATCGGCAGAGCTGGTGTATGGCGAGCCTCTTCGCCTACCCGGCGAATTCTTCGGCCATAGTGTCACTCACCACACTACCGACGTTACCGACTTCTTAGCGCGTATGAGGTCCTTTGCAGAGAAGATACGCCCAGTCCCTCCTCAACACCATTCGACACAAAAAACATTCGTTTTTAAAGACCTTGCCACTTGTAGTCATGTATTCCTCCGAGAAGACTTGTTACGTGGCTCACTTCAACCTACATATACAGGGCCGCATGAAGTGCTTAAAAGAGGCGATAAATATTTTTCTATTCTTGTCAAAAACAAAGCTGTGACGGTAAGTATAGATCGCCTTAAGCCGGCATATATACTGTGCAATGATACTGGCACGACCTCAAACCACACATCTCCACCAAATACACCACCCACTGTACCAGATACACCACCCACTCCACCACACCAACACCTCCCAGTAAGAACAACACGTTCAGGCAGGAGAGTACACTTTCCTGATTATTATCGCCCGTAGGCACGGTCTCCGGAGGGGAGTGATGTGGGTGACTCACATGTATTTATTTATATTATAATATTTTATTATAATTACACTACACAACAACACATACATACTTTATTTTATATCAACACATTCATTTATCACACAATCATACAAAACATTATTTACACTAAACAAAATAAAATTCACAAGCAAAGTCAGGCGATAACTGCCGTATAGCGGCGGCGATATATTTCGCTAGTACATCGGTCGCATTTTTATCGATCCACCGCCACCAGTCGAAATCTGACTTGCGAGCGCGCATCCCGTATTATCTTTTCTGTTCTACGCCTTTTATAATTTTTGCTTTTTGTTTCGTGTACTGCTTGTGTTGCTTGAACTATCTATTTCTTGTGTACTTTCTCCTTCTTTCTATATATTGTGTTCGTCTTAAATAAAAACTTTCTTTGTCTCCATTTGTGTTTGGAAAGACATTATAATTCAACACAAGACGACTAAAACACAAAATAGGACAACAAAATCCTTACTTTAATCAGTTAGTTGTATCGTGTTCATTTGACTCTACATCTTCTACATCACTAGTTTCAGCAAAATCGTATAGAACGCTCATGGCCTGGCTGCCGGCGCAGCTAGTACCACAAATGATAAAACCAATACACATCACTTCACAATATAGAGTCAGTGACTCTCAGGTCATTACTAGACCAACACAACTATAGTGTCCACTGAGACCCAGGTCTCCGCTGTACCAATCGATGGAGGTACTCTCACCTCACTCATCAGCCTCGTCAGTATTCAACATCAAATCATCAAGTTTAACATCAATTTCAACATCAAATTTTACTAACTTTCCAATGTTTTTTTTTTTTACCGGTTGCTCTCTCGTCTCGTCAAGATTAATCTCTTGTTTTCAGTATCATTTAAAGTGAAAAGCTTTGGGGGTATGGCACGCGAATTATTAAAAGCTCAAGAAGGCTTATCCTTTTTATACGTTGAATAGAACAATTTAAAAAAAGATGTGCTTCTAGCACTTCTTGTCAAGAACAATTCCATGAGCTCATTGCGAGCTTGGTCAGCAATAACGCAAGTGTGGGCTTCGAATAAGGACACTAGATTTAAGTGCTTATTTCGCTGAATGCTCAATCTCACTGAACCGATTAAAACAACTATCGGGTAGTACATGACATAAATTCGGACAATGGCTTTTGCTTTGACAAAGGCTTTTGCTTTATAAAGCACAAGTCCGGCCTCGCGTGGAGTACTGCTCCCATCTCTGGGCCGGGGCTCCCAAATACCAGCTTCTTCCATTTGACTCCATACAGAGGAGGGCCGTTCGGATTGTCGATCATCCCGGTCTCACGGATCGTTTGGAACCTCTGGGTCTGCGAAGGGACTTCGGTTCCCTCTGTATTTTGTACCGTATGTTCCATGGGGAGTGCTCTGAGGAATTGTTCGAGATGATACCGGCATCTCGTTTTTACCATCGCACCTCCCGCCACCGGAGTAGAGTTCATCCATACTACCTGGAGCCACTGCGGTCATCCACAGTGCGTTTCCAGAGGTCTTTTCTCATTTACCAAAATATCCGATGTTACGCAGCTACCGGCACGTCGCTCTGCTGCTGCGTTGCTCGCTGCCGTCAATGACATCGCGCCATCAATTTTCCTCGGCGGCAACTCGTGGCCATGTTTTTGCTTAGATGGGTGGACTATGGACGAGCTCACAGCCCACCCGGTGCAATGTAGTTATTGGACCCCACAGACATCCACAACGCAAACGCGTCATCCACCCCGAGATTCAAGTTCCAAGGTCTTAGCATAGCTACAACCGCTGCCCCACCCTTCAAACCGAAATACACCACTGCTTTCCGGCAGAAATAGGCAGGGTGATGGTACCCGTGCGGTTGATGGCACTATACGGAGCACCCGTCTGGTGCCACGTCCTCGCCGCGGTGCGACGCCGGCAGCGCGCGATCGCGGTCAGAGTCATTCTAGGATACCTCACAGTCTCCTACGAGGCGGCGCGCCCTAGCGCAAGTGCAGCCGGAGCGCGGGGGCTCCAATCTCGGCAGTCCGTGCTGGAGGCGTGATCTCGTCGTTTGGCGGACCCGTCGGCCGGCCTCCGTACCGTCTAGGCGATCTGCCCGGTTCTCGCGGACTGGGTGGGCCGCGACCGCGGAAGGCTCACCTCCGGCTACCTGTGCAGACTCACAAGACATCTTACCACCAGCCACCACGCAAACTACAAATTTGCGGGTTCCACCTCTACTACACGATGTTACTCCCACACTGCGGAAGCCAACCGCGAACACTTGTCAAGCACGCACAAGCACGCACTTCACCGGAAAAACTAGCATCCGCCAGCGGGACCCGAACACCGCCGCATCGCCAGACACGAACGCACCGGACGTCTTATCTTACAGGTCACGACGACTTCAAATGTGTCAATTTTCTTCCCCACGGAAACTTGCTTGCTTTCTTGTTTGCTTGCTTGCTGGGGCCCGAAGTCGTGTAGTGTATCGGTATTAAATCTAGCAGATTCTAAAGTTTCAGCGACAATTCACAGTCTCATGTCCTGGTTTACTGCACTAGTGGCATGTAACTCTAGCAGTAGTCATTGGCTTAAAACGATTCGTGTCGGAACTACCCACTCGTCATGACAGATCGATTATTGCGATCGAACTTTCAGTTGAGACTTGCACTTGCCTTAATTTCCTGCAATAGCTTGTTACGTGCCGTATTTCCGCTAGTAAATGCCATGTGATTAAGTCGAGAGTCAACTGGGCAACATGAGCCAGAACGTAAGATGTGACGATTTTTTCGTGGCTCAGATCTTCCATCGAGGTGGCAGACTGTAACGCTAGAAAAATTTAATTTAATTTTTTTTAGAAATTGACGCCCTCTAGCGTATACGTGGCACAGTGTGGGGAAATAATATAATTGTGAAACACTGCTTAGTTCTCTTACTCGAAACTGCATGGCGTGACTGTGCTATCTTGTCTGTGGTTCGAAGGTGAGATTAGCACAGCACTATAGGCGGAATATTCGAGAACCGTAAGACTTAACCGTAATTCATATAAAAGGACAAGTCACTTTGTCCGAAGCCTTTTTCAATCAACATCTCAGAAGCTGCAGTGAAAGTTTTCTTACGTATTTACCAGAGTCAATTTAACAGTTCCTTGGTGTTTTTTATTCAACCACGGTAAGTGTTTCATAATTTATTCTCCACACTGTGTCCACAACCTTTAACTAAATAGAAGTTAACACCACTTTGTCTTATCGTGTAGGTCCTAATAACTGGTACATTATATGTACATCAGTTAGGGTGCGGAGTGTGAACTAAATATCACCTTCGAGATCCCGCAGTACCTTTCTGCGTGGACGCTGCCGGAAGCGAGGTGCTCTGGCTAGGAGATCCAAGAAAGTACTTGACTACAGTAGACCAAGAACACACCTGCATACACAACCTAGCTCGGATACAGCAACCCCAGTTGCGGGGAAGCAATCCGGTGAACTTTCATCGTCCGTTTGTGAACTAAACTGGTGAAACCGTCTTTGTTTATAGTATTGTAATTTTAATCTCTCTTTCATTGAATACTTTCTCGTGTGTTCGGTATACCTACCGACACACATTTAACAAAGATACCTTACCACTAAATTAATCTTTGTGAACAATTATAACCATTGAATCTGTATTACTTGTAGTGAATAAACACAAGTGTTATATATTGTAATTGTTTTATTTATTGGCGTGAGTCTCCCAGAGCGGTAAGTGGTGGCGCCCAGAGATCCTCCTCACCGAGTCTCCTGTTCACCGGTTGTCTACCGGTGGTGACGTGTCTAGAAGTGGTGCGACTCGGCCCCGTGTCTCTCGACCCATAGACCACCTTTTGGGGAGTGACGCGACTGGGCCTCATGTAACATCAGCATACCAGGGACACCCTTAGACAAAGACACGTTATAAGACTTTATTACACGACTTGCGTATGCTGCATTCACGCTTTTGTGGCTTACCATTGCTTAAATTGATAAGCGTCGCAGCAAAAATTTCGCATCATAACGAGCGAGAAATAAGTCGCAAATGCCTCCATGTGACACCTACGTGTGAAAGCCGCGACAACATGATAAGGCACCGCCTTTCAGGGCCCCACTGAAGACTACAATGAGCTATGCACCATCCAGTAGACGTTCATCGAGGTACATATCAATCGTAGCGCACCAAGCACATGGATCGGCATCTGTGTGTTCCCGATGAATTTCCGACCCGTGATCTCAGATACCGTTACTGGTATTCTGATCTGCATCATGTTTTTCCGCTGTACTTCGAACATGTTCAAACACGTCACGCCAGTGAGAGTAGAGTCCTGATCCCGCTTCTGATGTTGGCGCGCGGCGGGGATGGCTAAGCGGTAGTTTCCGTCATCACTCGTATTTGTTTGAACTCAGTTTATAAAAGTCAATAAAACCTTTTGAATAATAATTAATGAAACTCAGCACACACAACTTTCACAATGACAGGGTAAACCGACAGTTTCGTTCCACATACCGACAGACCGACTGACTGACTGCCAGAGACTCACTGACTGAGACGGACGGACCGTCTGATACGGACCGAATGACTGTCTGACACGGAATGCCACGACTCTGTCCACGTACCGCCATTTTATACCGTGGCGTTACGGAGTCTACCCTACATTTTGTGATATTTATCAAAACAACATTTCATCATTTAAAATAATAGTCAAAACAACGTCTTAATATTACTAAAAGTCGTTAACCACGACATATATATCTTAATCTGAACAAAAACAGTTTCACTGTAAAAAATTGCGCCAAGTCCACGTTCATAAAACTCATCTCAATAACATTTGCACTTTACAAAAAAAATAAGACTCATTTCAATAACTTTCATTCTCTACAAAAAGATGTGAAATACAAAAAAATACCAAGAAACCGTCATAATGTTTAAAAAATAAAAATAAAAAAAATTATCGTACTTGGCGCGCGTCATTGTGTACTGTTACACGGCCTTTCTCAAACTTCTTTTTAAAAAAAAAACACAAAAACTTTTCACGACTAAACTGTCTTTTATTAGACTTCACAAATTTACAACACTATTGTTGACTTCTCAAACTTATGTATGTATGCTCGCGACGGCTTCCAGATTCTAACTGGTTTTCTATACAATTTGATTTTACAAGAAAGCTAAAAATGATGACTCTAATGGAAAAACACAGTGAGCTCGTAAACGAGCTGATTAGGGCAAAGCTGCTTTGTAGAGTAGTGTGTAACAGCTCCCCCTTTTTGACGAAGCTTCATCCTCAATAAGATGAAGCGTAGTTAAACGAAAATAATATAAAATTTGAGGAGTCATTACAAAAATCATTAAATCATTAAATTGAAAATAGAAAATAAAACAGAAAATATTGAAAATTCGTTCTTAATAATATTTATGAAATTAAAGTTAGGAATTAGTATTAAAATTAACATTACAATGTATGTTTAAACTTGTATAAAACATTCAAAATTAGAATTAGAAAAATTATAATTACAAAATTTTATAAAATATTATTCATGTTTAATATAAGTATAATAATTTATTTATTTTATTTTATTAAGTGATTAAATTAGAAATTTAAATTTCTGTTTGAAGAGGATTGATTCTGCTTCTGCCGAATTGGCAAAGATTGTATAGACATTTTATCTTCATCATTGGATGATATCTCAGTCATCTCGATAGAATTTGAAACGTTAGATTTTTTATTGGTTGATTTTGTGTTATAACATCCGTTAAATATTTGAATACAACATACAGAATTGGACGTTTTGTTTTTAAAATATCTGTAAATCTTACACATTAAAAATAGAAACAAACACACGATAAGGATATAAGTAAATGTAGAATAGTATGAGCCATCTATACTAATATTATAAAGAGGAAAGATTTGTTTGTTTGTTTGTTTGTTTCGAATAGGCTCCGAAACTACTGGACCGATTTGAAAAATTCTTTATCCATTAGAAGCCGACATTGTCCCTGATGAACATAGGCTACTTTTTTTAATTTTTTTTTTTTTTTTTTTGTTTCATGTGTGTTTTAATGTTTCCGAAGCGAAGCGAGGGCGGGTCGCTAGTATTTAATAAAATGAGATTGTTTCTCAATATTATTTAATTCATTTTCTAAATTGTCCATTTGGTGCGTCGCATATTTCAAGGAATCTAGATTTATTTTGCTAATAGAGATTGGCGACAAATGTGGTAAACTTTCATTAAGTATGTCTCTCTTACAACAATCATCGGATGTAATATCAAAGTTTATATTTAAAGGAGATTTAATAATAAAAGAGTAAGAATTCGTTGGAATAAGTTGAATGGTCTTAGAGTAACCGATACAATTGTTTGTTAACTTAAGAATTCCTGTTCCTTCGATAGAATAATCATGGATGACGTCATTACATTTGATAGTAAGTTTACTTTTATTTGATTGAACGTATATCCATTTGTTATTTAGTAGTTTTTGCCAAATATCAATTTGACCATATAAAATTTTAGAAATACATTCAGAGGGCAATAAAAGAATAACCTCTGTTAATAATTTAGATTCACAATTAGGGTTACTTACACTTGAGTATATAGTTATTGATTCACATATAGAATAGTTATTGTTTATCATTTTACAATTATCAAAATTATCCAGCATAGCATAATGCAGTCTATCGTCACTTAGAGCGATGTACGAGTTAGACGGTTTAATTAAAGCAAAAGTGCGATGTGACTCATCGTGAGGTGTAGTTAAAGGTATGTTTTTATAAACAACGAACTTGTCTGGAGTTATTAAAGGAATTCGTAATACGAATATGACTTTATTATTATAGAAATAAGAGCTAAGCTTAGAAACATCGATCAGTGAATGAATATTTTGAATATTTAGGGTGACTGGAAAGTCTAGCCTTTTATTTATTTGGTTACTATGCTTAAATAATTCATTATAAAGATCTAAGGGACTAATTACGCTAGGGTGTAGGATGTTAACCTTCGAAAATAATATAGAACTTAATGTAGTGTCCAGAAAATTTGAAATAGTTAGTAGAGAGCTTTCGATAATATTAAGTAAATTATTTAACTTAGAATTATACAATAATAGATTATCAGTTTTTGTAATTTGGGAACATATTTCGTTCATTTTATTTATTTGAGAATTCAATTTGATCTCGTTTTGAATAAGTTTGTAGATAGTCGTATTAAAATTATTTATAGTAGACTTTATTTCTGAAAATAAACACATAGAATAAATTTAGACGTAGAAGTTAGATTGTAGCAGGTTTAATTACGTTGGTATGATATTTAATTTGTTTACGACCTACTTGTAGGGTCACGTTATGTTTATTGTGAACTTTAGTAATTTTGTAAGGGCCTTTCCATATGGGCGATAGAGCTTTTCTCAATTTATGATGGTGTTTTAAATATACCATATCACCAGCTTTATACGAAATTTCGCGAGAATTGGTATCATAGTATTGCTTAGACCTTTCTTTACTGTTAATAATATTTTGTATCGCTTTTTCGCGACTAAAACGCATTCTATATTGTAATGCGCGAATATATTCATTATAGGTTGCGTTACTGGTGCTTTCATATAAAGAACTTGGAATGGACGGTTTGTAACCGAATAATAACTCGTGTGGAGTATAATTAGTAGTGCAATGGGGAGTAGTATTATAGGCTAATATTGCAGTAAATAAATAGCAATGCCAATCGTTTTGATTTTCATTAACGAAAGTCTTTAAATATTCTTTTAAAGTAGCGTGTGAGCGTTCTAGAGCTCCGTTTGTTTGAGGATGATACGGAGTTGCGAATAAAGTTTTTACTTTTAAGATTTCAGTTAATTGTTTAAATAATTCTGACGTAAAGCAAGTACCTAGGTCAGTTAAAATGGTTTTTGGAAAACCGAACAAGGACATGAAATGTACGATATTACGAGCTATCTCCTCACTAGTAGAAGTAACCATAGGGTAAGCACTCGTGAATTTGGTTAAATCATCTTGTAAAGTTAGAATGAACCTGAAATTTTGAAAACCTGAGTCGGGCAAAGGGCCTACGACATTTAAGGCTAACCGCTCAAACGGCTTAGTAGATGTAGACGTGATCTCCATCGGAGCTTTATTTGATTTACGTAGAGGTTTGTTAATTTGACAAAGTTTGCAGCTTTTTACATATTGTTCAATATCAGAACGCATACCTTTCCAATAGTACATAGCTTTAATGCGCCTATACATACGTTGTGATCCTGGGTGACCAGCGATAGGTGAATCATGGTTTTCCTTTAAAATTTTAGGAACTTCTACTGGAGTCGGATAAATTAATTTATTTTTATAAATATGTATTTTGATATTAGTATTATGGAAAACGTAGGAAATTATATTATAGACTTTCGTGTAATTTAATTTAGAGAATGGGTCTGAAAAATCTGGTAATGCTAAATCTGTGATATTTTCACACTCTATTAACATATTTCTTAGTTTAATTAATTATAAATATCTCTAAAATGAGTCTCTTCGTAATGATGAACTTTAGTGTATAAGAAGTAGAAAGTTTTATTTTTATTTTTAATACTTTTAATTGTAAGAAGTTCGCGTTCGGAATTTAGTAACTCTTCAGTATTTTCGAGTTGGTTTAAGATATCCTCGCAGTGAGGTATAGAACAATCAAAATCTAATGAAACTGGGCAAGCGATTGTATTAAACTTAGATAAATGTAGACTTTCAGTACATTCTTCGATAACTGTGTCTGATGTTGGAAGTTTGTTTATAAATTGAAGTTTAAAATATTTTTCATAACTAAGATTGTTCAAATTATTTATATTTATAGCGTTGATAGGGCAACGAGATAAAGCATCGGCGTTAGAGTTAAGACGACCTTGCTTGTAAACTATTTCATAGTCATACTCTTCGAGTTTAAGACGCCAGCGAATAAGCCTACTACCGGGGTCTTTTACATTAAATAACCACACAAGAGGTCTGTGATCTGTTACGATTTTAAATTTGTTGCCGTATAAGTATGGCCTAAAAGTTTTAACAGCAAATAAGATGGCTAAAAGCTCTTTCTCAGTAGTGGAATAGTTGCCTTCGGCTTTGTTTAAAGTGCGTGATGCTTACGCTATTGGTTTATCCTTGCCTATTTGACCTTGGGATAAAATTGCACCTATGGCATAATTACTTGCATCTGTAGTAACATTAAAAGGTTCTGAAAATTTTGGATATTGAAGTAGAGGGGCAGTAACTAGTTTTTCTTTTAAGAATTCAAATGCGTGTTGCTGTTCCTTGTTCCAAAGGAAGTCAGCATCCTTCTTCAGCAGGGAAGTAAGTGGTTTAGTTAACTTAGAGAAGTTTTCGATAAAACGGCGATAGTAGCCTATGAGGCCTAAAAATGATTTTATTTCTTTAGGATTTTTCGGAATTGGGAATTGTGAAACGGCCTTGACTTTTTCGGGATTTGGAGAAACACCTTTGTCGGTGATAATATGGCCAAGATAAGTGACTTCGTGTCTTAAAAATTCACACTTGTCTGGTTGGAGTTTGAGGTTGAATTGTCGAAATTTATCGAATACCAATTTTAATTTGGTAATGTGCGAGTTAAGATTTTGGCTGTACACGATACAATCGTCCAAATAAATATAACAATGGAGGCCTTGTAGACCTGATAGAACAGTGTTCATAAGACGTTGAAAAGTAGCAGGGGCATTTTTCAACCCAAAAGGCATTCTGGTGAATTCGTAATGTCCAGACATGCTCGAATTAGTGCTAATTGTAAAACCTGTTTTTGGGGCGTCCTGAGCGCTGGTTCATAATTGGTGAAATCCGCTTGTAAGATCCAGCGTACTAAAATATTTCGAATGACCCAACTGGTCTAGAATGTCTGTAATAAGAGGTAGCGGATAAGTCTCTGAAACGGTAACGTCATTAAGGCGTCGGTAATCTATAACGATTCTCCATTTTCGTTTACCGGAAGCGTCCATTTTCTTTGGCACAACCCAAACCGGAGCGCTCCAGGGTGAAATAGAAGGTCGGATGATGTCTTGTTCTAACATCTTACGAATTTGAGAATCGACCTCCTCTTTGTGACATTCAGGAAAACGATATGACTTAACGTGGATAGGAGGTGCGTTGCCTGTATTTATGGTGTGGTATATTGTGAACAACACTCTAAAAGAACTTTACGCTCTTCATCATTTAAATGAGAACATCGGATAAGACTTAGAACTTTGTTAATACGATCAGATTTAGAAGTTACATTAAAATTAATATTAAAACAAGATCCGTAATCAAAACATTCGCGTTCGAGAGGCGTTAACGTTACGTGATAATCTTTCACTTCGATATCGCTCTCTGTAGTATTTAAAATAGAAATATTTATTTTATTATTTTGTTTGATCGTAACTATGCAATTAGCGACATAAACACCTTCACATAAGGTATGATCTAGAACAAGAGCTTCGTTATTACGATAAAGCTCGGGCACGTGATTTGACACTGTGCATTCAATGACGGCTTCGGAACGAGCCGGAATGATATAAGTTGGTTGAGTATAAATGATAGGAATAGAATGATTCATTACAGATAAGGATTTAGAAAAATAATTGATGTTCGATTTAAAATAATTGCAAAAATCACTACCACTAATTCCATCGTAATTATTTAAATTAATATCGTCATTTGTAAGGTGAAATTTGTATTTAAAAGTTTCGTTATATAGATTAAATTCCATTTGGAAAGTACCTAATATTTCAACATTATTTTCTGAACTATTAATCCCTTTTAATTTCACGATTTCGTTCGAAAGATTCGGGACTTCTAATAAACTTGATCCTTTTATAATACTTATGGTGGATCCTGTGTCAATAAGGAAACATAGTTTTTCAGAGGCATGTTTAGAATTTAAGTAAATATGAGGTAAAGACACCGTTTTACTGTAATCGTTAATTTCGTACATAAGTTTAGATTTAGGATTTGTAACTAAGTTAGAATTAGGTAAATTATTTTTTGAATTCGGACTCTGAGTACGGCCCTGATTTTTGTTATCATTCGATATCGTAGTACTCAGTTGTCTTGATTGATTCATGAATTTAGAATTAATAAAGTTAGAATTGTATTGATTGGTTTTTGAATTTGAGTAAAATTTTTTGTTTGTTATTTTATCGTTTAAATTAGTAGAACTCATCAATTCTTTTGACTGAGTCGTGAATTTAGTAGAACTCAACTCTTTTGGTCGAGGTATAAACTTGGTAGAACTCAGTTTATTTGGCTGAGTCGGGAAGTTAGGAGAACTCAATTCTTTTATTTGAGTCGTGAATTTAGAAGAACTCAATTTTTTTGGTTGAGTCGTGAATTTAGAAAATTTAGTATAAGTCGTGTCTTTATGACTTTGATTAGATTTCGAAGGACACGGCAACGAAATCCGATTTAGTTTAAATTTTCTTGTTCACACGGTTGCGCAGGTGCAACACGAGACCTAATATACGAGTTATCGTTTTGCGCGGAATTTGCGTTTTCGCGGCGATTCTCGTTAAATTGACGCTTGCGACATTCCGTAATCGTGTGACCGGTTCTTTTACAATAATTACACGTTTTAATATAAGAATTATTAGAATTAGGTTTTTGATTTTTATTAAAATTATTTTGATGATGAATTTGGAAAACATTTTTTGAAAAAGGTTTTTTATTTTTAAAACATTCTGAGGAAGTATGGCCCGTTTTGTTACAGACTGAACATTGTTTTTGGGATTTTGTGTTAATTTTGTATAAATTGAATATCTTTTCCTCATAAATGGCATATTGTATGGCGTCACTGAGGGTTGTTGGATTTTTACAACGAACTATATAGTGATGGATTTAATCCCAATAAAAATGTGTTAAGGGCAAGATCCTCCATGGCTGCGGTTCTGCGTAGAAGCTCCCTTTCGTCCTTACAACTATAATGAATGTTAGAATGAATACGCGTTAATATTTGTTCAATTCTTAAGGAAAATTTAGTAACATCCTCATTTAATAATTGTTTACAATGTTGCAAATCAGAAAGTAAATGAATGGAGTGTTTTTTCTCTCCAAAGGTTGACCTTAAAAAGTTTTTTAGTTCCGTTCACTTAGTAAATGTTTTTAGACTACATGCGACTTGGGCTTTTCCTTCTAATTGTGAGATAATAAATTTACATAAGACGGGTTGTTGATCCGAACTAGCTAAGGACATTGCATTGTCACAATTAGTTAAAAACGCGGGGAGTGATTCTCTGTCCCCGTTATAAGTTTTGATGAATTTGGTTAAAAAGGATAAGGTAATTTTGTCCGTCATTTCGCCTTTCTTTGAAGATTCCGATTTGACTGACATTTAGGTTTGAATTATGATGTGCTGGATAAAATTGGAATACAAAAATAGCACTTGAAATACAGGTTAGAGTTAAATATAAATTTAGAAAATTAAAATTAAGATTAAAGAACTTTGAAATTTTTCGGAGAATTTGAAGTGTAGGGCACTCACAGAAGCACGCCGTACCGCATTGCCTCGTCAGGAGCAGGATGCTGGTAGTTATGTTCTGGATGCTGATTGATGGTGGGTAAGTTAAGATTTGGAGAAGCAGCTGGACTGTCGTCTCTGTGCGTCACGTCGCGGCTGGAGCGGGCTCACGCTTAACAGCGGAGGCTTACCGTCGTCCTCTTGAGTTGTGTTTAGACGCAGGCTTGTCCTTAGGGCAAGGCTTACTGTCGGTCGTTCTTGAAGTTGATGGCTCGGATTCGAGATACCAGAATCTTTGACGGTCTGTCTCAGATTTCTTCTCTGGTATCCCACTTCTGACACCAATTTGTTACACGGCCTTTCTCAAACTTCTTTTTAAAAAAAAAACACAAAAACTTTTCACGACTAAACTGTCTTTTATTAGACTTCACAATTTTACAACACTATTGTTGACTTCTCAAACTTATGTATGCTCGCGACGGCTTCCAGATTCTAACTGGTTTTCAATACAATTTGATTTTACAAGAAAGCTAAAAATGATGACTCTAATGGAAAAACACAGTGAGCTCGTAAACGAGCTGATTAGGGCAAAGCTGCTTTGTAGAGTAGTGTGTAACAGTACCCCAAATTTTTTCGGAAGAATTTCAACCCGAGAAAAAAACAATTTTGCTTTAATATACAGTGAAAGCTGTAAAAAGTTACCCAGGTTGTCTTTTTCGCTCTTGTTAGCGTTTTATGAGAAACTGAGACAGAACTACGGTAATTTTCAACAGCTTTCACTATATATGGGCTATTACTAGGCGGCACTGAAACTTTCGGGAATTAACGAAGTGACACAACATTACTATTTAAAAATGTATTTATTGCTTTTCGAAGTATTCTCCGCGAAATTTGACACATTTTTCCATACGATGGAACCAATCATTGAAGCAACCATTCCATTCGGAAGTTGGGGTCTCCAAAATGGCCGTTTTGTAGGCGTCCACAGCTTCTTCAGGTGATGAAAATCTCTGTCCACGCAATTTATTCTTTATTTTAGGGAAAGTATAGAAACCATTAGGGCTTAGGTCGGGGCTGTACGGCGGATGGTCTAATAAATCTATGTTTTCTTGCTCTTGTAGGCTCATATTCCAGAGCCAGTAAATAAATACACAGGTTGCAATAGTTCACTTAATACTTCTTTATTTGTAACTCCACTTGTACAATCTTAGATATCTGCTCACTACTCAATACACTGATTTCTGTGTCGTTTTTTCAGACTACCGCCTTTTTATTATGTCACGTCCCCACTACTGCCATTGCTCCCACTAACAGTGTTGCTATTTAACAATCCGATAATTGCCTTAAGTTTAACATGATACATTTTATTATTTTTGTTTTAATTATTTTACAATAAACCTTACACTCTAAAAACTCTTTTGTTCTGTGCGCGGTGTGAGAACTCGCATTGTCGTGATAGAGGATGATGCGGCGGTTGCAGTTCTCTTTACGGAGTTCAGAAACGACCTGTGGCAAAAAAATGCTAGCATACCATTCTGCATTAACCGTTCTTTGTCCCTCAAGAAGAATAGTCGTAACATGGCCTGTTTTGGAGACAAAGGTGGCCACCATTTTTTTTGCAACACTCCGTGAACGAACAATTTTTGTTGGCTTTAACTCATTTTCGAACACCCAAACTCGTGACTGGTTTTTTTTTTCGGGTTCGTACGCGTATATCCAGGATTCGTCAACTGATACAATGTTGTATACAGCATTTGAGGATCCTGCGTGGAATCTTTCGACAGTTCTGACGCACCAAGTAACGCGAGCCGCTTTTTGTTCTTCACAGAGCGAATGCGGTATCCATCGGGAAAACAACTTTTTTACACCTAATTGTTCATGCAAGATTATTTGTATTTGACTCATGCCAATGTCTAAAGTTGCCTGAATTTCGCGGTATGTCACATGTCGATCTTCCTCAATCAGCTTACGCACAGCATCAACGTTTTCTTGGGTGACTGCAGTTTTTGGACGAACTTGACGGGGATCATCACTGAGCTTGAGACGTCCACGTTGAAACTCAGCAAACCAGCGATAAATTGTGGTTTTGGATGGGGCTTCATCACCAAATGCAGAAATCATCCGGTCAACACACTGTTTTTGTGTTAAACCACTTCGAAAGTCGTAATAAATCATCGCTCTTGAATTTTCTCGAGTCAATTCCATTTTCTCAACGACTAAACAAGTTTGACAAAACCTCGTGACAAGACCGAGAATCTCTTTTAAAATAAATAAATGGTATTCGATTTTTAAAACCAAGGAGTTTTCAATCAAAAAGATTTTAATATGACAGGAACAGTGGAAATATTCCATTCCCGATACTTTTAGTGCAGCCCTCGTATATGCCAAATCGGCCACTTTTGCGTTCAACCCCTTTAGATTCAGCTGAAACTTTATTATTCTTTTCCACCTTTTGAAAAACATTTTTGAGAATTTTTTCAAATTTTTTGAAGCCAACGTATGCATACGTATCGACTCGTCAGTATGTAGTTTGTATTTGTATAAGCGAACACGAGAGGGTGTTTAGTTCAAATCATAAATTATGAGCGGGAAATTAAAAAAATTCAAATAACATACGTATGAGATGTCGATTTTACCTAACTTTTGTAAAACTTATTATGAAATAATAATTCATTAATTACATTTATGCATTTCATAGGTTGACCTACTTATAAATTTCTAAACCTTGAAAGGATGTTCATTTATCCTGAAAAAATTTGGGGTACTTAATGACGCGCACCAAGTACGATAAAAAAATTTTTTTTTTTATTTTTAAATTTTCAACAATTTTTTTTTTATTTTTTCAACATTATGACGGTTTCTTGGTATTTTTTTGTATTTCACATCTTTTTGTAGAGAATGAAAGTTATTGAAATGAGTCTTATTTTTTTTGTAAAGTGCAAATGTTATTGAGATGAGTTTTATGAACGTGGACTTGGCGCAATTTTTTACAGTGAAACTGTTTTTGTTCGGATTGATATAACTAGTTAATATCAGTAAAATAAAGTTGTGAGTGATTGATATAATACACAATTTAGGAACCAGAAGTACCGTAGAATTAAATAAAATTTCGCAACCTCAAAAAACCGTTCTGCTACAGTAAGCACAGTCGGTAGTCTGGCACTCCGTTTACAACGGGATTTTTGAACAGAACTTCTATTCGGATTCTACCGAATCTGTATCATCTTCATTTCATTTCACTCTATAATAATATCATTTGTCATAAAAATATGAATATAAATTAAAATAAGACATGACTTAAAGGTCCAGGTCATAAAATCCATTAAAAATGTAGGAATAATTCCAGCGCACCCTGGCGGCCGTAGATTACCATGTATTCTCGAATTATTTATAGTCTGTGGCATGTCACTTTTTACATCGAAAAAGACTTTTTGGCGGGAACGCGAGGAGTGAAGTTGTGTGATTTGTTTTATTTTGTCTATTTAGTGTTTCTTCGGGTTTAAATGTGTAATAATGGAGGTTTATTAACCGTTTAATATCTGTGAAAGTGCACAAATGTGGGAAAATGAAATAAAGCCGCTGGACGTAACTTCTCGGGATCCTCCAAAAAGTCCACTGAAAAAATCTTAGTAACTGACCACCATTTTACTGAGATTAGATTTCATCTCATATCATCTCATTTGATTTCATCCCAGTTGATTAATGTTTCAAATTAATCATTTTCATTTCATTTCACTCCATAATATCATTTTTCATAAAATTAAGAATATACATTAAAATAAAACATGACTTAAAGGTCTCAGTAACCAGATCATAAAATCTCTTAAAAAAAAAAAACATCGAAAAAGTCAGGATCGAAATTTTTGAGCGAGCTATAGTTTGTGGTGATAAAATTAATAATTTCAAGTAGATTAATTGTTGTAATTGATATAACTAGTTAATATCAGTAAAATAAAGTTGTGAGTGATTGATATAATATACAATTTAGGAATCAGAAGTACCGTAGGATTAAATAAAATTTCGCAACCTCAAAAAACCGTTCTGCTTACAGTAAACACAGTCGGTAGTCTGGCGCTCCGTTTACAACGGGATTTTTGAACGGAACTTGGTGCCAGATTCTACCGAATCTGTGGATATAAATTCAAATTCAAATTCAAATTCAAAATCATTTATTTCAACTTGGATGTCATCAAAAACACACTTGTTGAATGTCAAAATGTAAAAGAAAATGTTAACTCTACCACCGGTTCCAAAAAAAGCCACAGTCCTGAGAAGAACCGGCGAAACAAACTCAGCGGGCTTTTTTTTTTTTTTGTATTTTCTCAACTATTTTCTTTTTTTTTTAAACAAGAAAACATATTTACAGTATACAAAAAAACAAGTCAAAAAAATACAATTCAAATAAATAATAATAATAATGAAAAATGAAAAGGCCAGGAGCGAACGCCTCATTCCCACGTGGTGCCATCTAGTAAAAAATCCTTAACTTTATAATATGCCTTGTTGCACAAACGTTCCTTGACAGTTTTCTTAAATCTATGAACAGGTAGTAGTTGAACGTTTTGTGGGATCTTGTTGAAAAGCTGTACACCCAGCCCCCTGAAAGAGTTGCTTATTTTCTTAATTCTAGCCGCCGGCAACGCAAGCCTATGTTTGTTCCTAGTGTTCACATTATGCAAATCGCAGACTCTGGGGAATTCTACAATGTTTTTACGCACGTACAATAAATTTTCAAAAATGTATTGGGACGCTAAAGTTAGAATTTTGATTTCCTTAAACTTGTCCCTCAAGGATTCCCTCGGGTGCATATTATAAATAGCACAAATAGCCCTCTTCTGCAGGATGAAAATCGTTTCGACATCGGCAGCATTGCCCCATAGCAAAATGCCATAGGACATAACACTATGAAAATAACTGAAATAAACTAGACGTGCCGTATCTTCATCAGTATACGTTCGTATTTTTTTTACCGCAAACGCTGCAGAACTAAGTCTATTCGCTAACTTGCATATGTGAGGACCCCACTGCAGCCTGGAATCAACTGTTATACCAAGAAAAACTGTCGAATCAACAAGCTCCAGTGTCTCTCCACTTACAATGATATTAGTGTCTACTTGTCTAACATTAGGTGTGGTAAATTTTATACATTTTGTTTTTTTGTTATTTAATAACAGATTATTAACACTAAACCAATGTACCACGCGCGAGATAGCATCATTCACATCGTCATAATCTTCCAATTGTCGTTTAATTATAAACAATAAGGATGTATCATCAGCGAATAATACGACCTCGTGACGGGTTTCAAAAAAAAGAACCTTTAATGGTTTATTTTTATTTTTTTTGTTTTATTTTATTTTATTTTGTTTTATTTTTATTTTTTATTTTATTTTTTTATTTTAACGGCCGTCTGGTGTAGTGGTAAGTGACATGGTCACTACACAAGGGGGTCGCGGGTTCGAACCCCGCCAAGGGAAGATATTTGTATGATAAATATAAATGTCTTTTCCAGGGTTATGGATGTATATTAAATATATGTATGTGTATAATAAAAATCTTACATTTATATCCGTTATCTGGTACCTGTAACACAAGTTCTTTACGAACTTATCACAGGAACAGTTAACATGGCGTGATTGTTAGTAAATATTTATTTATTATTTATTTTTGGTCGAGCATGTGACGTAGTAAGTAAGCACTTATATAAACATGTAACGTTTAATTATGAGAGCAGTAATAAATCATACTCAGAAGTGATCAGTCGTTTGAATACCTTAGTCCCGTCCTTACAATTTGTTCTCATTCCGATAGAGGCACCCGTCACGTGCGGACGTGCCCATCGACCACTCAATCGCCCGGCCTTTGTTCGCCCGGCTTTTGTTAGCCCGGCCATTGTTCGCGCGGCCTGTGTTCGGGGTACATCTGCCGACCAAGTGTTTTTTCTGGAAGTTTTTATTTGTTTTGTTTCTTTTTGTTATTAATGTGTTCGTGGTACATCTGCCGACAAACCGTTTTCCAGGAAGTGTTTATTTGTTTTGTTTCTTTTTGTTATTCCTGTTTTGTTGTGTTTTTTCTTTGTCCTGTAGTAATCACGACGCATCGCCACCTGTGTTCAATAGAACCGCTCAGTTCCGAGAAGTTGGGGCCTCGCCGCAAGGCTAGTGTATTCAAAGTCCCGGGGCAGCCCCACCTGGGCACGTATCCATAATGGACGCTGTATTCGCGGAATTTCTCCGGCTTCGCTACCCAAAGCTCACTTCCGAGTTTCTGGCCTTCAAGGCCGACCACACAGCAAGCCCTCTCGTGGACTCCGCCGACCTCGCTGCTCCTGCGTCGCCTGTACCTGCGTGCAAAGCTTCTGCATCGAGCATCGCAGCCTCCGTCGAGCCTGCCGTTCCCGCGTCGCCTATACTGGCGAGTAAAACTGCTGCGTCGTCCGCCGTGGCCACCGTTCCAGCTGTGCGATCATCCGCGGCCTCCGTCGCGCCCTCCAAAATACCTGCTCGTAGGTCACCTGCGCCCGCCTCCTCGTCCTCCGACTCTGACTCGGAGATGGAGGTCGACCTCGCCCCCGCCTCATCGACGGATGGATTTACCCTGGTACAAAAGGGTAAGAAGCGTGCCGCGGAGTCTCGAGCTCCCGCGGCCGCTAAAATTAGCAAAGCCGCGAACGCGTCGCGCCCCCGCCCCCAGACTCCCGTTGCACCTCCAGCCCGTGCCAGTCCGTCGCCGCGTCCGGTGGCACAAAATAAAACCCAGTCCCCTCCTCCGGTAATCCTTCAAGAGAAGGCAGCTTGGGATCGAGTTTCCCTGGCCCTTAAGGCCAAAAATATCAATTTCACGAATGCCCGTAGCCTCGCGAACGGCATCCAAATAAAGGTGCATTCATCTGATGACCATAGGGCCCTCACCTCTTACCTCCGTAAGGAGCGTATAAGCTTCCACACTTATACGCTTCAGGAGGAGCGCGAACTCCGCGTTGTAATACGCGGAATCCCTAAAGAGTTAGATGTAGAGCTCGTAAAAGTCGACCTGTTAGAACAAGGCCTACCAGTGAATTCTGTGCACCGTATGCACACTGGTCGCGGTAGGGAGCCATATAATATGGTTCTAGTCGCTCTCCAGCCTACCCCCGAGGGTAAGAAAATCTTTAACACACAGACCGTCTGTAGGCTCTCTGGTATCGCTGTCGAAGCCCCCCATAAAAAAGGCACTCCTAGCCAGTGCCATAACTGTCAATTGTACGGGCACTCTTCCCGTAACTGTCACGCGCGCCCCCGATGCGTCAAATGTTTAGGCGATCACGCCACGGCCCTATGCACTCGCGATCAAAAAACCGCGACGGAACCGCCTAGCTGCGTCCTGTGTCGAACACAGGGTCACCCCGCAAATTACCGCGGATGCCCCCGAGCCCCGAAAATAAATCGCCGCGTCGCCCGCCAAAACCGCCTCCGAGCTTCCGGCCCAGACATCAAAGCCTCGGCACCCTCAGCGTCGCAGGCTAAGCCAGCGTTCGTTTCGGCGGCGGTGCCCAGGGTCTCGGCCTGGGCGAAACCGCTGCCGTACACGAACACGGCTACAACTCCCGCCCCCGCGACTCGTCCCTCTCCCGCGACTTGCCTTCCGACCGCGTCCGAAAATCTCGCTTTAGCGATCGACTTCTTTCAGTCGATCAACTTTGAGCGCGTTAGCGCTTTGGGCGACGCCATTCGCGCTGCCTCCACTGCACAACACTTTATCGCCGTTGTGCAGGAAGACGCCGACGTATACGCGTCATTAAATACGTACGTCCTCCCCTCACTCCGCCGGTAATCAATGGCGTATATAAGTAGAATAAAGCCCCTATCCGTAACGATAGGATTTTTTAACGCTTACGGTCTCGCAAATCAACGTGATCAGGTTTCTGACTTTTTGCGTGACCATCAAATTGATATCTTTTTAGTGCAGGAGACCCTACTTAAGCCCGCGCGCCGTGACCCTAAAATCGCGAACTATAACATGGTCAGGAACGACAGGCTCTCTGCCCGTGGTGGTGGTACCGTCATTTACTATAGAAGAGCCCTGCATTGCGTCCCGCTCGATCCTCCCGCGCTCGCTAATATCGAAGCATCAGTGTGCCGAATCTCACTGACGGGACACGCGCCGATCGTTATCGCGTCCGTTTATCTTCCACCGGATAAGATCGTTCTAAGCAGTGATATCGAGGCGCTGCTCAGTATGGGGAGCTCTGTCATTCTGGCAGGCGACCTAAATTGTAAACACATCAGGCGGAACTCACACACCACAACCCCGAATGGCAGGCGGCTTGACGCGTTAGTCGATGATCTCGCCTTCGATATCGTCACTCCGCTAACCCCGACTCACTACCCGCTAAATATCGCGCATCGCCCGGATATACTCGACATAGCGTTATTAAAAAACGTAACTCTGCGCTTACACTCGATCGAAGTAGTTTCAGAGTTAGATTCAGACCACCGTCCCGTCGTTATGAAGCTCGGTCGCGCTCCCGATTCCGTTCCCGTCACGAGGACTGTGGTGGATTGGCACACGCTGAGCATCAGCCTGGCTGAATCTGATCCACCATCGCTCCCGTTTAACCCGGACTCTACCCCGTCTCCTCAGGATACCGCTCAAGCCATAGACATCTTAACGTCACACATCACCTCGACATTAGATAGGTCATCGAAACAAGTTGTAGCGGAGGACTTCCTTCACCGCTTCAAATTGTCCGACGATATTAGGGAACTCCTTAGAGCTAAGAACGCCTCGATACGCGCCTACGACAGGTATCCTACCGCGGAAAATCGTATTCGAATGCGTGCCCTACAACGCGACGTAAAGTCTCGCATCGCCGAAGTCCGAGATGCCAGATGGTCTGATTTCTTAGAAGGACTCGCGCCCTCCCAAAGGTCTTACTACCGCTTAGCTCGTACTCTCAAATCGGATACGGTAGTAACTATGCCCCCCCTCGTAGGCCCCTCAGGCCGACTCGCGGCGTTCGATGATGACGAAAAAGCAGAGCTGCTGGCCGATACATTGCAAACCCAGTGCACGCCCAGCACTCAATCCGTGGACCGTGTTCATGTAGAATTAGTAGACAGTGAGGTAGAACGCAGAGTCTCCTTGCCACCCTCGGATGCGTTACCACCCGTCACCCCGATAGAAGTTAAAGACTTGATCAAAGACCTACGTCCTCGCAAGGTTCCGGTTCCGACGGTATATCTAACCGCGTTATTAAACTTCTACCCGTCCAACTCATCGTGATGTTGGCATCTATTTTCAATGCCGCTATGGCGAACTGTATCTTTCCCGCGGTGTGGAAAGAAGCGGACGTTATCGGCATACATAAACCCGGTAAACCAAAAAACCATCCGACGAGCTACCGCCCGATTAGCCTCCTCATGTCTCTAGGCAAACTGTATGAGCGTCTGCTCTACAAACGCCTCAGAGACTTCGTCTCATCCAAGGGCATTCTCATCGATGAACAATTCGGATTCCGTACAAATCACTCATGCGTTCAACAGGTGCACCGCCTCACGGAGCACATTCTTGTGGGGCTTAATCGACCAAAACCGTTATACACGGGAGCTCTCTTCTTCGACGTCGCAAAAGCGTTCGACAAAGTCTGGCACAATGGTTTGATTTTCAAATTATTCAACATGGGCGTGCCGGATAGTCTCGTGCTCATCATACGGGACTTCTTGTCGAACCGCTCTTTTCGATATCGAGTCGAGGGAACCCGCTCCTCCCCACGACCTCTCACAGCTGGAGTCCCGCAAGGCTCTGTCCTCTCACCCCTCCTATTTAGCTTATTCGTCAACGATATTCCCCGGTCGCCGCCGACCCATTTAGCTTTATTCGCCGACGACACGACTGTTTACTATTCTAGTAGAAATAAGTCCCTAATCGCGAAGAAGCTTCAGAGCGCAGCCCTAGCCCTAGGACAGTGGTTCCGAAAATGGCGCATAGATATCAACCCAGCGAAAAGTACTGCGGTGCTATTTCAGAGGGGAAGCTCCACACGGATTTCCTCCCGGATTAGGAGGAGGAATCTCACACCCCCGATTACTCTCTTTAGACAACCCATACCCTGGGCCAGGAAGGTCAAGTACCTGGGCGTTACCCTGGATGCATCGATGACATTCCGCCCGCATATAAAATCAGTCCGTGACCGTGCCGCGTTTATTCTCGGTAGACTCTACCCCATGATCTGTAAGCGGAGTAAAATGTCCCTTCGAAACAAGGTGACACTTTACAATTTTTTTTTTTTTTTTTTTTTTATTGCCTTTGTAGGCAGACGGGCATACGGCCCACCTGATGGTGAGTGGTTACCGTCGCCCATGGACTTCAGCAATGCCAGGGGCAGAGCCAAGCCGCTGCCTACCGCTTAATACTCTCCATAAGCCTCGTTTGAAGAAGGACATGTCATAGCGCTCGGGAAACACCGTGGAGGGGAGCTCATTCCATAGCCGGATGGTACGTGGCAAAAAAGACAAAACTTGCATAAGGCCCGTCATGACTTACGCGAGTGTGGTGTTCGCTCACGCGGCCCGCACACACATAGACACCCTCCAATCCCTACAATCCCGCTTTTGCAGGTTAGCAGTCGGGGCTCCGTGGTTCGTGAGGAACGTTGACCTACACGACGACCTGGGCCTCGAATCAATTCGGAAATACATGAAGTCAGCGTCGGAACGATACTTCGATAAGGCTATGCGTCATGATAATCGCCTTATCGTTGCCGCCGCTGACTACTCCCCGAATCCTGATCATGCAGGAGCCAGTCACCGTCGATGCCCTAGACACGTCCTTACGGATCCATCAGATCCAATAACCTTTGCATTAGATGCCTTCAGCTCTAATACTAGGGGCAGGCTTAGGGACCCCGGTAACCGTACTCGTCGAACTCGACAAAGAGGTCGACGTGCAACCTAACCCATGCATCAGCCCGCTGAGTTTCTCGCCGGATCTTCTCAGCGGGTCGCGATTCCGATCCGGTAGTAGATTCATTCGCGAAACAATTGCTCTTGAGTTGTTAGGTCTCCTTCGGAGGCGCTCGGGCAGTTTTTAGCAAATCCCACCCCTCTTGGCTGAGCCTTTGCTCGCCCACCTGTCCTGGTGAAACTGGAAAGGCCTTCGGGCCACCAGTAAACTTTCAATCATAAAAAAAAAAAAAAAACAATTTGTTCTACTCAACTCCATACAATTATTGCGGCACGCTGCGGTGCTTGTAAGACACCTGTTGGTGCTCTTATCTTTGATGCACATGCTGTCTTCTGACTTAAATTGAAAAATAGGTTTTCGAGAGTGACCGAGACGAGTTAAGTCATCGTACTGGACACATTGTTGTATGTCTCTTGCCGACATTGCTAAGTAAGTATCTTTGCGTAAATTTATTGCGTTGTAATCTGATACCGGCACGACGACGACTGTGGCGTTTCCATGTTGTTGTGGTATTGATATCAATTGATATAAGTCATAACTCTCCCTGCTGACAAGTGGTATTCTGATTTCAAATATAAGGTACTGTTGTGTTACCCTTGCTTTGACCTTCAGAAGATGATAAATTTTGGGTAGTCCCGACCGTATGTTTTCCATCGGTAAGGATAGCTCTCGCGAAAATTGTCCGGAAATAATGCGGAGTTGATCTTGTAATTGCTTCGGCGATAGTAAATGGACATTGAATATTCCATGATGGATATCTGTTATCGTGTCGATTATTGTATCTTGTATCGATTTTAGCTTCGCGAGCATATTTGTGGCTATTATTGTGGAGAGTGCTAGCTCGTTCATCACTTCTTGGTCCTGCAGATTTTTGTTCAAAATGTTAGTGGCCTTCGTTAAATTGTTTAAATGTTGATTAATGACTTTGTGGTGCCGATTGATCGATTCCTCAGTTCTTTTGAGTAAATTATATTCCGCTTCTACAGTACTTTTATTAGATGATTTAGAAATCGTCGTGGCCTAAAGGATAAGACGTCCGGTGCATTCGTATCGAGCGATGCACCGGTGTTCGAATCTCGATGGCGGGTACCAATTTTTCTAATGAAATACGTACTCAACAAATGTTCACGATTGACTTCCACGGTGAAGGAATAACATCGTGCAGTAAAAATCAAACCCGCAAAATTATAATTTGCGTAATTACTGGTGGTAGGACCTCTTGTGAGTCCGCACGGGTAGGTACCACCGCCCCGCCTATTTCTGCCGTGAAGCAGTAATGCGTTTCGGTTTGAAGGGTGGGGCAGCCGTTGTGACTATACTGAGACCTTAGAACTATATCTCAAGGTGTGTGGCGCATTTACGTTGTAGATGTCTATGGGCTCCAGTAACCACTTAACACCAGGTGGGCTGTGAGCTCGTCCACACATCTAAGCAATAAAAAAAAAAAAAAAAAAAGATGAGTTGAAATTTTCTAAGTCAGTAAGAGCGGGACTCCAGCGAGCCATCTACTCTAAATTTAAGATTTGTCATTGAACTATAATAATATGACGTCTTTTCTCTTGAGCCGTTTACCGTAACTTCGTTTTTTCAAGGCGGCAGCCAGATTGTTTGGGTGCTTTTCCAATCTTTCATGGTGTTTTTGTTTAAATTTTACGATTTCCTGTTCTCTGTGTATTTCAGTGTTTGTGACCAACCACGGAACACCACTTGTGGAGCGCAAGATACAGTTTTGCATTCTTTGTATTATACTGATATTCGAATTGCAGGCGCTACCCCATAATTCGATTCCGTACAGCCAAACTGGTTTAAGGATAACTTTGTAAATTAAAAGTTTGTTGTCAACACTGAGCTTGCTGTTACGTCCCAGCAGCCAATGGAGATTTTTGTATCGGATGTTTAATTCCTGTCTCTTAGTTTGAATGTGGTGTTTCCATGTTAGGCGGCGGTCCAAGTGCATTCCCAGGTATTTCACATTGTCTTGATGAGGCAATATAGCGTTATTGACATGGACAGGTGGACAATCACATTTTCGCAATGTGAATGTAACATGTACCGACTTGTTTGCACTGGCTCTTATTCGCCACTTGTGTAGCCATGTGGATATTTTATCAAGACCTTTTTGTAATCTCTGTGATGCTACAAAACGATCCGTGTGACTCGCCAATATTGCAGTATCATCAGCGAATGTTGCAGTGGTAACATCATTAACCTCAGGTAGGTCAGCAGTGTATATAGTATATAATAGTGGTCCCAGAACTGATCCCTGTGGTACACCTGCTGCGATATCGCAGAATCGTGACAAAGAATCCCCTTCTTTCACCTGGAATATTCTGTCTGCGAGATACGATTTTAGCAGACAATAATACTGATGAGGTAGCGCTGCCTTTAATTTATACAGGAGGCCTTTATGCCAAACTTTATCAAAGGCCTGCTGTATATCTAGAAACGCCGAGGAGCAGTAGAGTTTTTCTTCCAAACTTTTGCGTATTTTTTCACAGACTCTGTGAACTTGTTCGACCGTGCCATGATTTCGTCTAAACCCAAATTGATGATCAGGAATGATTTTTTCGTCATTGAGGATTGGGACAAGTCTACTTTTCACGAGCTTCTCGAAAACTTTGGAAAGTATTGGCAGCAAGCTTATAGGTCGGTATGAGGATACTTCATTGGGTGGTTTGCCCATCTTGTGAATCATAATTATGTGAGATACTTTCCAGGCCATTGGAAAATACTGGACTCTTAGTATGCTATTATAAAGTGAAGTCAGGAACACTACCACCTTCCTTGGAATTTGTTTTAATATCTCCTTGGTTATAAGATCATATCCGGGAGCCTTTTTATCCTGTAGTTTTGATATAACTCCCCAAACTTCGCGTACTGTGACTGGCCGCTGTGGGGGCAATAGCATTTGGAAGTCTTGTAGCAGAACTTCATTGATATGTTCCTCATGTACTAAATCTATGTCATCATTTGGTTTAAAAACTGATTCAAGATGTTGAGCGAATGCGTTTGCTTTTTCTTGAGATGTTCGCGCCCAACTATTCATGGTTTTTATCGGAGGTTTGAATAACTGAGGTCTGCTATAATTCTTGGTGAATTTCCACAACGAGTAATTAGTTGCTGCAGTGGCTGTTAGTGTCACGAGACGATCCTCCAACGTTTTATTGTGCCAGTTGTTCAGTATTTCTTTTAGTTGAACCGCACTCCTATACAGCGCTTTCTTGTCGGCTTCTAATCTGCTTTGGTGCCAGACTCTTCTAAGCCTCCTCTTTTCCAGTACTGCCTTTTTGACTTCCAATGGATAGTTTATACGAGTTTTTACAGACTCTTCTTCAGGCGTGGACACCCAGCATGCTTCTTGGATCAGATTAGTTATGTATCTAGTCACATTTTCAATATCATCAAGTGTTTTCAGAGCTACTTTCAGATCAATTTTTTCATCAAGGGTTTCCCTGAACGAGTTCCAGTCAGTGCTTTTATTACTCAATTTTTCAGGTGTCGTATATTCTATCACCATTGTACTCAAATTTAGTAGGACTGGAGTGTGGTCTGTGGAGCTGTCATAGCACGACTCAGATTTAATATAGTGTGTTAAAAACCCTTTCAAAATAAAGAAGTCCAATAGGTCTGGAGTTTTATTTGGGTCTGAGGGCCAGTAAGTCGGTTCCCCAGTTGAAACTGTGGTTAATTTGCAATCATCCACACAGAGCTTGCACTGTCGTCCTCTTGTGGTCGTGAGTCTCGAGCCCCAGTAAGTGCATTTTGCGTTCCAGTCTCCACCCACGACAAAGCGATTTCCGAGACTTCGGAAGAAATCTATGAACATATCCCCCATGATTTTATGCTTTGGCGGACAGTATATTGCTGACAAGTTAAAACAACCACTTTTGTCTTCAATTAGTATTGTAGTGGCTTGAATGTGATCGGTTTTGTAGCCAGGCATTGGGTGGTGTTTAATGGATTTTCGTACTATTATTTCTGTTCCTGCATGTCCAGTACCATCAGGGTGAGTAGTGACGTAACACACATAGTTTTTGAATTTTATACTAGAGGACGCGGTGCAGTGAGCCTCGGAGATTAGCAGCACGTCTAAATTATGCTGAGTCATAAGTAGTTCCGCTTCATTCTTATTAGGGGCGAGGCCGTTAATGTTCCACGTAGCTATTCTTAATGAAGTCATTTTGAGATCTTATTAATGAGTTTATTTATGAGCATCATTAATGCGCTCATTTGTTGTAGGATGAGGTCGTATTTCTCTGTTTGTTTGAGAAGTAATTGTTCTATTGGTGAAGAGACCGGTGGCTGCAAATCAGGAGAGTCATCAGTCTGTTGTGTGCTGTTAGATCTTATGGCTTCCGCATATGTGTTGTGTATTTGGGTTCTGTGTCTTGGGTATGCAGTGTTAAATTGCTCCCCTTTAGTGGATGGTGGATTTTCAAGGATCTTTCTTTTAGTTGTTGGCGGCTTCATCCTTCGTGCAAGGATTTCTCTGTATACCTCGCATCCTTTATAGTTGGCTGGATGTGGTCCACTACAGAGTGCACAAAGCGCAGGTGTATTACGGTATTTTTTTATCGCAATTGGAGGTCTTATGGGATTGGTCGCATTTAACACAACAAGGAGGTCGCATACAGTAATTCTTAGAGTGCCCGTATTGCTGGCATCTGTGACATTGGATTATAGACCTTCTTTTCCTCGGGTCTTCGATAACAACAGACTGATGGTATATAAATTTAAGGTCTTTAGCAGCTTTATTGTTCGGGCCGGGCAAGAGATTTACGAAAAAGGTGGAAGTAGGCTTCTTTTCGGGGCCTATTAAGAGATGCTTCGAGTTGGGCCAGTAATGTGCTATATTCCTCAAACGTGAGTTTTTGTTCGCCAAACACACGTCGAAGATAATGTTTTAGGCTTTTAACAGCTGCTTCCCATAAGCCTCCAGCGCTGGGCCAAGCGGGGGCGTTAAAATGCCACTGAATTTCCATCTCATTAATCTCTGTATAGAACCCGTCGTTAAACGTTTTACGTAGTTCTGCTTGTTCTTGCTGCAGTGCCTTATTGGTACCAACAAAATTGGTGCCATTATCACTGTAAATATGATGAGGCTTACCCCGGCGTGCAGACATGCGTTTTAGGGCAGCCAAAAATGCTGTTGAGCTTAGGTCTGATACGAGCTCGAGGTGCACAGCTTTTGTCACCATGCACACGAACACTGCAATGTATCCCTTGCTTGTTTTGACACCTCGCCCTTTATTGAGTTTCACGTCAACGTATCCTGTGTAGTCTACGCCAGTGTGGTGAAAAGGACGCGAAGGATTGCTTCGAGGTGCAGGTAAATCCCCCATTGTGCTGACGTCGCGTCACACGTAACACCCAGGCAAGTATCCGTACGGCGCGTGCTATATCGCTGTTTCTATGTAGTATGTATTGAATGACATCATCGCTATGAGGTCGAACTATGACGTTGCTCTGTTTTATTTTTCGGTCCTCTTGATCCGTGACGTAGATGGACTTCTCTGCTCCCGATGACTCATCGAATCCAGGCAGAAGTTGAGGGCCGTTCCACCACAGGTGATGTTGATTCAATTGTGCTGTTGTGATACCACGGCTGGCGCAATCAGCTGGGTTGTCAGCTGATTTTATGCAATACCAATGGTCTGATACTATGACATCTTTGATTTGTTTGACTCTATTCGCCACAAATGGTGTCCAGCGGTTGATATCGCCTTGAATCCAGCCGAGAACTGCTGTTGAGTCACTCCAACCGTATACTTTGATCTCGCGTCCGAGGAGGGCTTGAACTATTTTTTGCCTAAGTGATGATAGTAGATGCGCTCCACACAGCTCTAGACGTGGCAAAGTTAGCTTCTTGTTCTCTGGCACCAGCCTTGTTTTTGCAACAACGAGTGTAACGTAAGTATCAATTTTACAATACACAACACATGCATATGCTTTTATTGAAGTATCGCAAAATCCGTGCAATTGGATAGTGTCTTGCTCCCCAATCTTGTACCATCTTTGGATTCTGAATTCACTTATGTTCTGTAGATCTGATTTAACCTTTTCCCACTCGGTGCTTATTTTAACTGGAAGCTGGTCGTCCCATTGAATATTAGAGAGCCATACTTGTTTGAATAAAAGTTTCAATGTTGTTGTAATTGGTGCTAGCCAACCGAGTGGATCAAATATCTTTGAGATATCTGATAGTAGTGAACGTTTTGTACGTTTTTCTGCCTTGGTTGTTTTACTTATTTTTAGTTCGAACGAGAATGTATCTTTTTTGGGATTCCATTTCAGGTCGAGTGTCTTTGTTGCTTTGGCTTGCTTGAAGTCGAATGATGCTTGATCTGACGCCGCTCTGTTGACGTTTTGAAGTAATTCCTCGTTGTTAGATGACCATTTTCGTAAGTTGAAACCTCCCGACTGTAGCAATCGGATTAAATCTTCCTGCAGTTGTTTGGCCGACGACAATGTGAAGCTTCCACTTACAAGGTCATCCATGTAGAATTCCTCTTGCAACGCTTTAGCTGCTCTGCTGTCCTGATACTTGTGGCCTTCATCAGCTGCCAACTGTTTCAAAGTCATCATGGCTAAGAATGGGGCTGCTTTCATGCCATAAGTGACTGTCGTGAGCTGATATTCACGTAACCGTTGGTCAGGAGAGCTCCTCCAAAATATCTTCTGATAGTTTTGATTTTCAGTGCTGCAACATATCTGTCGATACATTTTTTCAATGTCCGCTGTGTAAGCAAACTGATATTGCCTCCATAGCAAGATTAATGACATGAGATCTTGCTGTAAATTAGGGCCACGCCTCATGAGGTCATTCAACGTATGGCCCGTGGAGGTCTTCGCCGATGCTACTACTCTTAATGTTGTAGAATCGGCGCGCTGAACACAATGATGAGGCAAGTAGCAGGCCGGTGTTAGATTACTGTTACACTCAACCATATGATTCATTGCCTGATATTCATGAATGAACTGTCTGTATGATTCTGCTAATTGTGGTTGTTTGATAAATTTCCTCTCAAGTTGCCGGAATTGTACCAAAGCTCCTAGTTTTTCTTGAAAGTTTGGTATGAATGGCAGCTCAACAGTGTAACGACCTTCTTCGTTACGAGCTGTTGTGTTCTTATAGTGCTGCAAACAATCCAGATCATCCTGTGACATCCTCGAGTTTACTGCTATGTCTTCAACTGACCAAAACTGTCCAATGTCATCGATGTTATTTATCACAACGTTGCACTGGAATGTTCTTTGCACGGCCCCGCATAGAATCCAGCCCAAGCGCGTTTGTTGTGCAACTGGTTGTGATTTTTCGTGCCTGATGATACCTTCTTGAATAATGTTTGAGTATATATCGGCCCCAAGTAAAATGTCTACAGGGAGACTTTCATTAAAACCTGGATCAGCCAACGTGATATTCTCTAAAAACTTACATGATTTTGGCTTTGTAAATGATCTATTCGGCAAATTGTTTATTAAATTGCGCATAATGAAAACATCGGTGTCAAATGTATAATCACCATAAATGGCACTGCACTTGATTTTTATGACGCCTTTGCAATTATTTTCTTTAGCTCCGACGCCGAATATGACCCCTTTGCAGCGGCCACGCGGTATTCGTAGCTTTTGCGCTGCTTTTTCCGTTATCAGGGATGTTTGTGAACCCTGATCAAGGAGCGCTCGCAAAGTTATCAGGGACCCATCGTTTGCTTGCACGTTGATTAATGCTGTGGTAAGCAGAGTTTCTGATACGTCTTCTTGAGACACGTGATTGGCGTTAGTGCTACTAGTTTTCTTGCTATCAGCGACGACTGTGTTTTGCTGCACTGATCTGTTGTTTGATGTCTTTCCGCCCCATTTGTCGTAAGCGTCGTGAAGAAGTGTATTATGATCTGAATTGCAGACGCGGCATCTTTTTCTTGACAAACACCCGTTGCCATGCGTATGTACATTTAGACAATTTTTGCATAATTTATGCTTTGACACTGTTGCCAGCTTAGCTGTCGGTGACAATTGCAAAAATTGATGACAATAGAATTTGCCATGTTCATTTGAGTTGCATACTCGACACTTGAATAAATTTGTTTGATTGGTGATTTTGCAATTTTTTTCTTGCGAAATGTCTTGTCCTTGAGTAGGAAATGACTGTTTTATGTTATAATTTGGCTTATGATATTTTGCTCCTGTCGGTTGCTGATATAAACTGTTTGTTCGATTATAAAATTTTTGAAATGAGAGTTCCGGCCGTCTACGTGATGTCTCCATACTAGTAAATTTACCCTCCAAGAAATCTAGGAATTCTTGTAATTTTGGTAGTTCTCTTGGGTTTTTAATGAATGATATATAGTCCCTGTGCGTCTCGGTATCTAATTTTTCTGCTAAAAGATGTACAATCAAAGGGCTCCAAGACTCCACGTTTACACCTAGGTTTTTATAGCGTTGAGGCTTTTTTTTTTTTTTTTTTATTCCATTGATGGATGGACGAGCTCACAGCCCACCTGGTGTTAAGTGGTTACTGGAGCCCATAGACATCTACAACGTAAATGCGCCACCCACCTCGAGATATAAGTTCTAAGGTCTCAGTATAGTTACAACGGCTACCCCCACCCTTCGAACCGAAACGCATTACTGCTTCACGGCGGAAATAGGCGGAGTGGTGGTACCTACCCGTGCGGACTGCCCAAGAGGTCCTACCACCAGTGATTACGCAAATTATAATTTTTGCGGGTTTGATTTTTATTACACGATGTTATTCCTTCACCGTGGAAGTCAATCGTGAATATTTGTTGAGTACGTATTTCATTAGAAAAATTGGTACCCGCCTGCGGGATTCGAACACCGGTGCATCGCAACATACGAATGCACCGGACGTCTTATCCTTTGGGCCACGACGACTTCAGGCAGGCTTTCTAATGTTTAGGAGAGGACCTCTCGTTGCCACGCGTCGTGGCTACGATGCTCGGCAGCGACGCGTCCTGGAAGGCGATGCTCGACTTCTGCGAGTCCACCATCTCGCAGAAGGAGGCGGCGGAGCGAGAGAGGGAGAGCTCTTCCCTTTCCGCACCGATCCGTCGCCGTCGAGCCGGGGGCCGGAGGCGGGATTACGCCCGTACGTCCCGGCCCCTGTAGGTGGCGGCCTCCCCCCGGTGAAGGTCAAGGGGCGACCTGAGGGGGTGAGGCCGCGCGGCGCGCTACCAGCACTCTAGCGCGCTTCTGTGGAGTGAATAGAGCGACCGGTCGACGGTGTATCGCGTCCCGACCCGGCAGGCTGGTTCTGGTCCAGCGGGGTATTCCGGGACACCAGCGGCACCGTCTGGGCGGCCCGACGGGCTGCCGTACCGAGACGGCCGACGTTTCAGAGCCTTCGATTCGCCTCGAAGGCTCCGTCGGCTGGGCGTCCTTGGGGTGAGCCGCGCCGTCTGGTTGTAGTGTTGACCGCGGTAGCCCCCCTACCTCATCCGGGTTCTGACCTCGGAGGGGATCGGACGTCGGGTGTAAGAGTGCAGGGGAGTCGTTTAGTGGGTGGGTCCTAAAATCCTTGGGCCCGCGGTCTGCTCACAACACCATGCAGATCGTTGAGTCTCACATACCCCGCGCGCCCCTTTTGCGCGGGGACCTCGTAGGAGGTTCGGCCCTCTACCCGAAAAAAAAAAAAAAAAAGGCTTTCTAATGTTGTATCATGTATGCGCTTAATATGGTTAATCGATGGTTGTTGTCCTGTTGGTTTGCTCATTTGAATGTCGACTTGAGCGCTGAATATCAGTCTTTCATTATTAAATCTGTGGTTCAATATATTCCAGCATATTATATAATTATCAGAACTTATTGATAAATGCTGAATCAATTTCTCTGCTTCCCTTTAACCTTTGTTTTAAGGAACTGCATTTTCTGAGCATTCGAAAGAGACGGGTTACTGTGTATAGTTTCCGTAAAAAGATCTTTAAAAGATGTCCAGTTGTGGTAATTTCCGTTAAAAATTGGTATCTCTACTTGAGGAGTGGACTTCTCTCGGTGGGAGACCGAGCACATCTTTTTGTTGACTGCCTTAATAATATCATTAAAAGTTTTTTCAAACTGCAAGTACAGAGTATCCTCGTCTTTGTTGTTCGGCCCGAGCTCACTATCTAACTCCCAGTGCGAGGCATTGATCAATGTCCACCGAGATTGAATGTTACGTAGGAGATTATCAAACTCCCACTTTTCGGTGATAAGGTCCAAGTTGGTGTTAGCAACAGTATGCTCGAATGCCTTGTAGTTCCTACGCTGTTTTCGCAGCAGCTCATCGGTTTTACTGTTTGTGCCAGTTGATTGAACTGGCAACTGTTGGGATGTTCCGGGAACTGATACTGGTGTTGCTGGTTTTAAAATCGGTGTTGATTGCCTATCATCTTTTGACTGATAATTGGTTATTACAGCACGGATGTGTTCGTATTTGTCTTTAAATATGGTGTACTGGTTGCTAGTATAGTACAAATGACATTTGATGTATTCTATGCTTAATAGCTTTTTATAATTAAACTGAAATTCCTGCCAGTATTGGTTAAGCGTCTCCAGCCTTCGCCTGAGGTAGTCGGAAGTCTTACGGTCGGAACCATCTTTTTTGAATTTGTATAAAGCTGCTCTATTGCCTCGAGCAGTTGTTGTTGGGTGTATAGGATATCTTCCATGTTTGTATTTGAATTACAAATGAAACGATCTTACTTGAACTGGATCGCTGGTTGGGGCTGAATAATGCTGCTAGCTCACACTTATAGTAGCTGTTAAAAAAGTGTGGATTTAATGCTGCTGTTGAATTGCGCTGGTTTTCTAAGTACAGGCCACCTCACTTTTGAAACTCAGTCACAAAATGTTATATAATTGTTCCACTCGTGATGTCCTTGGTTTTTGATACAAAAAGTGGCTCGAAGGACCATAAAGGTATGTACGGTTTGTCCGCACAACCCTCTGCTGTGATAATGATAATTTTTTTTTTATTTTTTATTGCTTAGATGGGTGGACGAGCTCACAGCCCACCTGGTGTTAAGTGGTTACTGGAGCCCATAGACATCTACAACGTAAATGCGCCACCCACCTTGAGATATAAGTTCTAAGGTCTCAGTATAGTTACAACGGCTACCCCACCCTTCGAACCGAAACGCATTACTGCTTCACGGCGGAAATAGGCGGGGTGGTGGTACCTACCCGTGCGGACTCCCAAGAGGTCCTACCACCAGTGATTACGCAAATTATAATTCTGCGGGTTTGATTTTTATTACACGATGTTATTCCTTCACCGTGGAAGTCAATCGTGAACATTTGTTGAGTACGTATTTCATTAGAAAAATTGGTACCCGCCTGCGGGATTCGAACACCGGTGCATTGCTACACACGAATGCACCGGATGTCTTATCCTATAGGCCACGACGACTAACAAAACAATAACAATACTGATAACAACTCCAATACTGATTAATTGTTTATTAGTATGCTGATTATGATTATTTATATGATAAAAATGACATTATGCGAGTACGCGACGCCTTGCTGATGGCGGTACACGAACTGACTCGAAAATGAATGACTTTGATGTAAAATGCATCGGTATGCAATATGATGTGCGCGCTGGCCCTGTACGATACATGATTCGTACAAAATCGTTTCATTCACATTTTTTTTTATTCACATACGCATCTTGCTTTCGTCTGTTCTGTTCTAAATGATTCGATGCTGTCTGGCGTTGCAATTCTCTCAAAGCCTCCCGGTTAGAATTATTATTTTCTAAGGCTACATCGCGTACGAGACATCTTATTGCAGGAGTAGCACCATCAATGCCAATAAGAAGTTGCATCGGAGATGTGTTGGTTGTCTTATGCTTTGTACAATTCAACACCAATTGTATTCGCCAAAGTGCATCAGACCACTTATTCTGTCTAATGACGATCTCAACCCTTATCATGTTTAATACTGTGCGACAATATCGTTCCGCTTGTCCATTTTCGTTGTGCATTTCTGGGGTTATGAAATGAATTTCACTCCCTATATCATTGGTCCAGTTGCGAAACTGTACACTTTCGAACATGCGAGCACGATCGCAAACAATAAGCTTGGGTACGCCAAAACAAGTAATAACACTCCTCATTACACGAATAAATTCTTCAGAATCCTGTCGTCTTATAGCAACCAAAAGACAGTATTTTGAATACGCGTCAATGACTATGAACACAAATTTAAAGCCATTGGACTCGGGGAGGACACCAAGCGCGTCTACGTGGAGCGTATTAAAAGGCACATTTTGCACATTGGGCACATTGGGCACCCAGGAAGATATTGGTTGGCGAGGAGCTTTAGGTACCCGCTTCGCAGACAAACATGTAAGGCAGTGATTAATATATTTCTTTACAAATGCGCGCAATCCAGGAAACCAAAAATGTCTTAATATTAAATCAAGAGTTTTATCATATCCTATGTGATCATGCTGATCGTGAAAGATCCTCAACAGGCTGAGCCTATGGCCCTTGGGTTTAAAACATAACAGTCTGGACTCTTGTCCAATAAAGTTGTATTTGTAATAGAGTAAATCATTTCTAACTACGTACTGTTTCTGATCTAATTCGTTATTATTGAGTCTGTCTATCAAAGTACGAGTTTCCTCGTCAGCAGATTGAGCTATTTGCGCCCATTTTTTCGGCCTGTCTATCACACGGACATCTATAGGGTTGCGACTTAAATAATCAGCATGAGACATTAAGCAACCTTTCCGATACTCTATTTCAAATTGAAAATCCTGCATATACATCCACCATCTTGCAATGCGTGGTAACAAGTCTTTCTTGCGTTCCGTAAGCTTAAGAGCGTTACAATCCGTGACAATTTTAAATCGTATACCTAAGAGATATTGCCGGAAATATTGTAACGCTTTGACGATGGCCAAAGTTTCCAATTCGTACGCGTGATAACGTGGTTCAGCACCCTGAGTAGTTTTACTGAAGTACGCAATCACGACGTTTCTTATCAGCGTGCTCCTGTATTAATACAGCGCCGTAGCCTATGGAGCTAGCATCTGTGTGGAGCTCGGTAGGCAAAGTTGGGTCAAATATTGCCAAAACTGGCTCGTTAGTCATACAATGGATTAAATATTCACGAGCCAACTCTTGTTCCTCGCCCCATACAAATGGAACGCCATTACGTGTGAGTTTAGCGATAGGCGCGGTTTTAGACGCATAGCCAGCGATATATCGGCGAAAATATCCCGCCAAACCTAACAGTTGTCGCACTTGTTTTACATTTGTGGGTACAGGGGAGTTAATCAAGGCTTGTACCTTCCTCTCGCTTGGCCAAACCTGACCTTGACTGATTTTACGACCCAGACATTCTACCTCTGTAGCCACAAACGTGCTCTTTTTCAAGTTTATTGAAAAACCGGCTGTTGTTAAAGTTAACATGACTTCCCGCAAATCATCCAAAGCCGAATTAATCGTATCCGATAGTACACACACGTCATCAACATACACTAAAACCTTACCAGAATCAACTAACGATCGTAACGTTTTCGATATGATTCTTTGGTATACAATAGGCGCATTTGTTAAACCATAAGGCATTTTTAAATATTCATAATGGCCCTCGGGCCGGATCGGTCGGATCGTTATCCAGACCTATCTGATGAAATCCAGTTACCATATCTAAACAACTATTGTAACGCTGGAAAAATTAAATTTGTTTTTTTTTTAACGCCATCTAGCGTATACGTGGCGCAGTGTGAGGAAATAATATAATTATGAAACACTAGTTAGTTCTCTCACTCGACGCTGCATGACGTGACTGTGCGATCTTGTCTATAGTTCGAAGGCGAGATTAGCACAGCACTATCATGCAGAATCTTCGAGAACCGTCAGACTATTACTATAAAAGGACAAGTCACTTTGTCCGAGTCCTTTTTCTATCAACATCTCTCGAGCTGCAGTGAAAGTATTCTTAAGCATTTGCCTAAGTCAATTTAATAGTTCCTTGGTGTCGTGTATTAAACCAGGGTCCTAGTAACTGGTACATTATATGTACATCTTTTTTATCGAGTGCGGGTAGTTGCAACAGTTACATTACATTACATTGGCCCCGATTAATTTTGCGTTTAAAATATAAATTTTCATTACATCGATATAAATTTATAATATTTCCATTTTAAGTGTATGTTTCTCAAATGGAGATAACAGTTTCGCCAATAAATCTGCATTTCGTAGAATATTCTCAAAAATTCGTATCCTCAAACTACGGCTAAGTGCAGTGCCTGTGCAAGTGAGTTGAAAGCGAAGGAAACCTCAGTTGCGTGTTCTAGATCAACATGCAAGCTCCAATATCATTTGGCTTGTATTGGCCTTAAAAAAGGTGAGCCAACCTGGGTTTGCCCTGAGTGCAAATTTAAACAAAAACGTCGCGGTGACAACACTAATACGCCTGTAAAAGACGGGCAATCGAAAAAAAGTTTGCCGAGCTTGAAAACTCTGTGAAAACATTAGGCAACTTATACGACATCGTCAAAAGTTCCGCCGCCAAAAACTCAGTCACCATCAAAAAAATGCAGTCAGAAAACACCAATCTTACCATACAACTGAAAACACTACAGTCTAAACTAAATGCTATGGAAGAAGCATCCCTAAAGCAAGAACAATGGTCCAGGCTTCAGAATGTCGAAGTAGTGGGGGTTCCTGAGAGTGCTGGTGAAGCACTGCCAACTATTATAAATGGTGTCGCGAAGCAGCTCAACATAAAAATTTGCCAACAGGAGCTGGACTTCGTCCATCGTATTCAAGCGAAGAGATCAGTAAAATGAGCACCTCGTAATTTAATAATCAGATTCCATAGTCGTTCAAAGAAGGATGAGGTTTTGTCAGCCGCTCGGAAATGTCATGGTTTAACCTCGAAAGATATTGGAATGCAGGGTGAGTTAAGTAAGATTTACGTAAATGAGCATTTGTCTGTACATAACAAGCAATTATTAAAAAATTGCAAGGCAAAAGCTAAAGATTTCGGTTATAAATTTATTTGGACAAAAAACTGCCGTATCTATACAAGAAAAGCAGAAAACGCACCGTACATTCTAATATCCTGCGAGGAAGATTTGAAAAAAATATTGTAATAGTTGATTCTGTTCTAATAACAAAATATATTATTGCACTCATTGTCAATTCTTGCAAAATTAATTTTAATTCTAATGATTTTTATGTTATTATGTCGCTTGATAACAACAGTATCTACTTACCACAACATTACATTTCATACACACAATCATCTATACTTTACTTAAACACCCCTGCGCTCGTTTTGAGTTATCGTGGTTATCGCGGTAAACTAACATTTTTGGTCCTCGACAATTTGATTGCTTGTTATCTTATTTTTGATAATACTATTTTTAAATATAAAGTCCCGGAAATTACCAAAAATAAATATATCATATCATTACTGTATACAAGTACTGAATTTAAACGTAGAAAAAGGCGCGTGCAATATTGTTGATAAATTAAGTTTTTTGTATCAAAATGTTCGAGGCCTAAGATCAAAAACAATAGATTTCTACAATAACATTCTAAACTCGGATCACGATATCATTTTGATCACAGAGACTTGGCTTAATGACAGTGTTTTGAACTCTGAGTTATCGGATGGTAGGTATGAGCTATTTCCCGAGGGACCTGGGCGGGCCCCCCGGCGCGCACTCTGCGTGGCCGGGGGCTCCGTCTGTGGGGGAGTTTTGCTGGACTTCCACCGGGCGCGTCCGTAGGTGGCGGATAACGGGATCCTCTGGGAACAGTCCCACTCCCAGGGGTATCGTCCAGTCTTTTTCGTTGCAAGGATTTCTAGGTGTTAGGTAGGTAGGCTAGGTGTAGGAGTAGGGTAGCCTAGTTAGGCTTTGCAACGAAAGAGATCGGATGACGCGGACCAAAACCAGCAGGGGGAGTTGCGGGCTCTCCACGCCCTTCACTCGCTGAAGGGTGCTCCTCCTGGAGACGCTCGGGCTCCCTCTCTTTTCCCCTTTCTTCCCCCTTTTTCTTTTTTCTTCGGGTCACGTGCGACCCGTTTCGGACGTAACCCACGGGTGGTGGTGGGCCACTTTTGGCCTGCCCTTTAATGGAGAAGTGAGCCGGCGTTGCTTACGCATCTTCCGGCCGCTGGTCGCCATGTCCCCGGCTTCGGCTACAGGGGCACGCCCTCCAGAGGGGGGTACCGGTATACCGGCGTGGCTTCGTGGTTGTTGCTCTAACGAGCGTCGGGCGGTGGTCTGTCGTGTTGCTCGTTGCACTCGGCGGGCCGCCGGCCAACCCGTAATCCTCACCGCGTGGGGGACGGGGGCCGCTGCCGCGAGGCACGGGGCCGCGAGGACGTAAACCTCTTTAAAAAATGCCCCAATCCTAAGCTCTGGTGCCCGGCGATGGGATGAATGGCTGGAGGGAGTCCAGTCCCGAGGGTACCAACCAGACCCCAGGGGACCGACCCCTGGTTAAACAAAAAGGAATAATGAAAAAAATGGCATCTGTTCCAAAACTACTACCCCAGGAGGGTACCTCCCGCTCCGCGGGGGGAGAATCCCTCCATGCGGTCGAGCGATCGGCCGCACGCTGCCCCACCGTTTCTGGGGGGGGCAAACACTGCCACGACGAAGGGGGCGACAACACGGGTCGCGTAAGGGACAAAGTCCCCACCGTGCTGCTGGAGAGGTGCGACAGCCTCATCTCGCTGCACTCGGCGCGAAGCTCCGCGAGGGGCGACGCGTCCAGTGGGAGGGAGACACCGGCGCTGTTTGCCGATTGTGATCGGCAGCGGACTCGGCGGAAGCGGAAGTCGGCTCGTCGGCCGGCGTCCTCCGCTCCGTCCGATTCATCGGAAGGAGAGCCTGCCAGCGCCAAGTATATGGCGTTGGCGGAAGGGCCGGCGGCTGCTGCGGCGCCGCCCGCCACTGATTTTGACAAGCCGTCGACTTGCGGACTGGACGCTGCCTCCTCGGCGCAGTCCAGGGCAGCCTGCCGTGAGGCGATAAAAAAGAATAGGAAGCTGGAGGAAATCGAGCGCCTACAGCGATCCCTGACGGAGGTGGGACCTTCTGACCCCCTCCGAGCTTGTGGAATAGTCGGGAGAATAGTCGCGACCATTGCGGCTAAATCCAATGCAGGCCTCAAGGGCTCGGAATTGTCGGCCATGAAATCAGCGGCCGCCACGCTCGAAGAAAGGCTGCAGGACGTTGTGGATCGCACCACAACCGTGGAGACGGCGGGATTGCGACAAGAAGTGGCCCTGCAGCACGCCCGCCTCAAACAACTGGCGGATGAGAATGGCCAACTTCGGGCGGAGAACGGACAGCTCCGCGTCGACATGGCCGAGCTGCGAACAATGGTTGCCGATCTCATCGAGCGGCAACGCAGCTCGGCCCCTGTCCCTCCTCCGCCCGAAGCAGAAGGCCTCACTGAGGTCGAGGAGCTGAGGCGGCAGCTCCTTATACAGGAGGCAAGGAGTTCGAACGTTGAGCGCGCAAGACCGCCCCTCGCTCATGAGGTGAAAAACGGAGCTCCTACACCGGCACCCCGCAGGACTGTGGCCGCTAAAATGTATAGCGGCCCTAAAAAGGGCGCGACACCCGCGGCACGTCCGGCTGCTTCGGCTTCTGTTCCGGCCAAACCAGGACCATCGGGGACCCAAAAAGATACGGGGGCACCAAAACCCGCTCCCTCAGGAGCACAAAGCACCGGCCAGCGTATGACGCAGAAGACTGCTCCTGCCCCGTCCCAGCCTGCGAAGGCGGGGCCCGGCAAGAGCCGGACCAAGAAGAAGGGGGGCGTCAACGCCGCCAAACCGGCACCGACCCCCCAGCCCCGCCCACTGCCCCCGGCCCCGATAAACATGAACGAGGCCTGGACGACGGTGGTGCGGCGCGGGCCCAAAAAGGTGGCGGCGCCTCCTGCGCCGCGCCCCAAGCCCGCCCCTGCGGCTGCCGCTCCCCGCCAAGGGGGTCGAGCGGAGCCGAGGGGCCGAACTGGACGAAGGAGGCCGCGCGCCCCGCGGTCGGCTGCAGTGGTTGTGGAGCTGCTGCCGGCCGGCAAAGAAAAGGGCATCACCTACCACGAGGTGATGACCCAGGCGCGCGGTGGCGTAAATGTGGACGCCCTCGGCGTGGAGGGTGGCCTGAGGGTCCGGCAGACGGCCAACGGGGCCCGCCTGGTAAAATGCCCCGGCGCGAATTCCAGCGCCGTGGCAGAAAAACTGGCGGTCCGTCTGCGGGAAATCTTGCCGGACCCCGAGGTGGTGCGCATCGCGCGGCCCGTCAAAATGGCGGAAGTGAAAATTACGGGCCTCGACGAATGCGCCACCAAAGAGGAAGTCGCCGCGGCCATTGCGTCACAGGGCAACTGCGCCCTCGCCGACGTAAAAGTTGGGGAGCTTCGGCCTACATATATCGGAACCCGGACGGCGTGGGCGCGTTGCCCGGTAGCAACGGCGACAGTCCTGGCTACCCCTCCACAGGGTCGGCCTTCGGACAGCCCGGGACAACTGCGCGTGGGCTGGGTGGTGGCCCACGTGCAACTGCAGGAGAGCAGGCCGTGGCGCTGTCTTCGGTGCTTCGGCACCGGCCACGGCCTCGCCAAGTGCCCCTCGACAGTGGACCGCAGCAACCTGTGCTTCCGCTGCGGCCAACCGGGGCACAAGGCAGCCTCCTGCACCGCAGCCGCGCCGCACTGTGTTTTGTGCGACGCGGCTAAAAGGAAGGCCGACCACCGGGCCGGTGGCCCGGCATGCAAGTCCGCCCCCTCCTCTACAAAAACGAGGAGGGGCGGAAAGAAAAAGAAGCCGGCTGCAAAAAGGGCAGCCGGTGAGTCAGCTCCCGCCGCGGCACGAGAACAGCCGCAGGGCAGGACAGACGAGGGAGCGATGGACGTAGCCCCGTAATGGGTTGCGTCCACCGCTTCCTCCAGTGCAATTTGAACCACTCCGCCAGGGCACAGGATCTCCTCGTCCACACCATGGCGGAGTGGTCAATTGATGTTGCTGTCGCCGCGGAGCCGTACTTCGTCCCCACCGACCAGGACTGCTGGATGGGGGACGTCGACGGCTCCGTGGCCATCGTACTAAGACAGTCCGCGGCGTTACCCCCCTTGGATATGGTGGCCAGGGGACCCGGGTACGTCGCGGCTAGGATCGACGGGACCGTCGTGATCGGGGCGTACTTTTCTCCGAACAGGAGCCTCGCCGAATTCGAACGGTTTCTGGGCGGGCTCGAGGCGCTTTTACACCGCCTCGGGTCCCGCCCTGTCATCGTCGCGGGGGACCTCAACGCCAAGTGTACGGCTTGGGGTTCCCCCCGCACGGATTCGCGAGGCGGGGCCCTTTCGGAGTGGGCGATCGCGACCGGCCTCTGTCTTCTAAACAGAGGCACGGTCGCGACTTGCGTGCGGTGGAACGGGGAATCTCACGTGGACGTGACGTTCGCGTCCCCGTCCGCCGTGCGCCGCACCCGCGGCTGGCGCGTACTCGAGGGGGCGGAGACGCTCTCGGACCACAGATACGTCCGATTCGAGCTCTCCGCCTCCTCCTTGTCGTCGTCGTCAGCCGTGGGCGCCCGCGGCGAGGAGGAGCTCCCGCAAGGTGCGCCCCGTTCGTTCCCCAGGTGGGCCTTGAAGCGGATGAACAAGGAGTTGCTGATGGAGGCGGCCGCTGTTGCTGCGTGGGCGCCAAAACCCGCGCGGCTCGCGGACGTGGATGCGGAGGTCGACTGGTTCCGGGGCACCATGGCAAACATTTGTGATGCCGCCATGCCCCGGGTCGGCCCCCGAGCACCACGTGGGGGTGCGTTCTGGTGGTCGCCCGAGATCGCAAGACTCCGCGAGGAGTGCGTGAGGGCGCGCCGCCGGAGCGCACGCCACCGCCGCCGCCGTCGTCGCGACGCTGCGTTCGCGGAGACGGCGGCCCAGCTGCACGCTGACTGTCGTCAAAAGCAGACGGCGCTGCAGCTGGCCATCGGCGAGGCCAAGAAGCAGAGCATGAAGACTCTCCTGGAGTCGCTCGACGAAGATCCCTGGGGGCGCCCATACAAGATGGTTCGCAGGAAACTGCAGCCGTGGGCGCTCCCGGTGACCGAGCGGCTTCAGCCTCGGCAGCTGCGGGAAATTGTTGCGGCACTCTTCCCGCCGGCAGCAGGGGGGGACTTTGAGCCCCCCCAGATGGACGCCACGTGGGGCACGCCTCCGCGTCGTCCCAGCGTTCCCGCTGCCGAGGAGCCCCCTCCCCCTATTACGGGGGCGGAGATCCATGCGGCCGTGTCCAGAATGAGAGCGAAGGACGCGGCCCCCGGCCCTGACGGCGTTCACGGCCGGGTCTGGAGCTTGGCCTTCGAGGCCCTAGGGGACCGGCTCGGGGGGCTTTTCGAAGCGTGCCTCGAGTCGGGACGGTTCCCGTCGAAATGGAAGACGGGCAGACTGGTCCTTCTGCGGAAGGACGGGCGCCCCGCGGACTCACCCGCGGGCTATCGCCCCATCGTGTTGCTGGACGAAGCGGGCAAGATGCTCGAGAGGATCGTCGCGGCCCGCATCGTCCGGCACCTGACCGAGACGGGTCCCGATCTTTCGGCGGAACAATACGGCTTCAGAGAGGGCCGCTCGACGATAGACGCAATTCTGCGCGTGCGTGCCCTCTCCGACGAAGCCGTATCCCGGGGCGGGGTGGCGATGGCGTTATCCTTAGATGTAAGGAACGCCTTCAACACCCTGCCCTGGTCGGTGATCGCGGGGGCGCTGGAGTATCACGGCGTCCCCGCATACCTCCGCCGACTGATCGGCTCCTACCTCGAGGGCAGGTCGATCCAGTGCATCGGACACGATGGGGCGATGTACCTCTTCCCCGTCGAGCGCGGTGTTCCGCAGGGGTCTGTCCTGGGCCCCCTGCTGTGGAACATCGGCTACGACTGGGTCCTGCGGGGCGTCATACGGGGTCCCCTCCCCGGGCTGAGTGTCATTTGTTACGCTGATGACACTCTGGTCGTGGCTCCGGGGAGGGACTACCGGGAGTCTGCCCGTCTGGCGTGCGCAGGCGTGGCACACGTCGTCACAAGGATCCGACGGCTGGGACTCGAGGTGGCGCTCGACAAAACCCAGGCCCTGTTGTTTCACGGGCCGGGACGAGCGCCGCCTCTGGGTGCCCACCTCGTGATCGGAGGCGTCCGCGTCGGGGTCGGGGTGACCGGTCTTCGGTACCTCGACCTCGAACTGGATGGTCGGTGGAACTTCCGCGCTCACTTTGCGAAGTTGGGCCCTCGACTGATGGCGACGGCCGGCTCTTTGAGCCGGCTGCTTCCAAACGTCGGGGGTCCCGATCAGGTGGCGCGCCGCCTCTACATGGGGGTGGTGCGGTCGATGGCACTATACGGGGCTCCCGTATGGTGCCACGCCCTGACCCGCAAGAACGTCGCGACGCTGCGACGTCCGCAGCGCGCGATCGCGGTCAGGGCGATCCGAGGATACCGCACCGTCTCCTTCGAGGCGGCGTGTTTGCTCGCCGGAGCGCCACCCTGGGACCTGGAGGCGGAGGCGCTCGCTGCCGATTACCGGTGGCGTAGCGACCTTCGTTCTAGGGGGGAAGGGCGCCCCGGCGAAGGAGTAGTTCGAGCGCGGAGGCTCCAATCTCGGCGGTCCGTGCTGGAGGTCGTGCCGGAGTCGGAGACCGGAGTGGATCCCGGCGATCGCACGCAGAGTGGACTGGGGGCCCTTCCATGCCCTGCGTCAGTCTCTCACGCAACCCGTGGTCGAGCGCGTACTATGTTCCGCGCTTCATTCAGGTGTTACCTCGATCTCACCTCCAACATCCTACCTCTCCTAATCCTACTCTCCGAAAATTTAAAATCATGAAGTCGACAAAGAAAAAGAAAAGGGTTTCACAGGCGGTTCCCCATTCCATATTTAATGTGGATTTCAGCAATGTCAGGGGCCTACATAGCAACCTTGACGCCGTACACCACCACCTTGAGACGGCGCAGCCTGCCCTGCTTTTTTTAACGGAGACGCAGATATCTGCTCCGGATGATACCTCATACCTTGAATACCCCGGCTACGTATTGGAGCACAACTTCCTGCGTAAAGCCGGGGTGTGCGTATTCGTCCGGGCTGATGTCTGTTGTCGCCGTCTTCGGGGCCTCGAACAACGGGACCTGTCCCTCTTGTGGCTGCGCGTAGATCACGGGGGCCGTAGCCGAATCTACGCGTGCCTGTACAGGTCCCACAGCAGTGATGCAGGTTCAGCTCTGTTTGAGCATGTGCAAGAGGGGACTAACCGCGTGCTTGAGCAGTACCCATCTGCGGAGGTGGTGGTTCTTGGAGACTTTAACGCTCATCACCAAGAGTGGTTGGGGTCCAGAACCACTGACCTCCCGGGTCGGACTGCCTACGATTTCGCCTTGGCCTACGGCTTCTCCCAGCTGGTGACACAGCCCACCCGTGTCCCAGATATCGAGGGGCACGAGCCTTCTTTGTTGGACCTTCTGCTGACCACAGATCCGGCCGGATACAGTGTGGTGGTCAACGCTCCGCTTGGATCGTCTGATCACTGCCTTATTCGTGCTGCCGTACCACTCTCTCGTCCTGATCGTCGAACGACGACCGGGTATCGAAGAGTTTGGCGGTATATGTCAGCAGATTGGGATGGATTGCGTGAATTTTACGCATCCTACCCATGGGGGCGGTTCTGCTTTTCCTCTGCTGATCCTGACGTCTGTGCGGACCGTCTTAAAGACGTGGTGCTCCAGGGGATGGAATTGTTTATTCCCTCCTCTAAAGTGCCCGTTGGGGGTCGCAGCAGACCCTGGTATAACAATGCCAGCAGGGATGCTGCACACCTCAAGCGGTCCGCATACGTGGCATGGGATAATGCCAGGAGACGTCGGGATCCTAACATCTCAGGGGAAAGGCGGAAATATAACGCCGCTTCCAGGTCCTACAAGAAGGTAATTGCCAAGGCAAAGTCGGAGCACGTCGCTAGAGTTGGCGAGCGATTGAAGAGCTATCCCTCCGGGAGCCGTGCTTTTTGGTCGCTCGCCAAAGCTGCAGAAGGAAACTTTTGCAGGTCAAGTCTCCCACCACTGCGCAAGTCCGATGACAATCTGGCCCACAGCGCGAAAGAGAAGGCTGACCTTCTGGTCAAACTCTTCGCCTCGAACTCGACTATGGACGACGGGGGTGCCACACCACCGAACATCCCCCGGTGTGATAGCTCCCTGCCGGATATCTGTTTCACACAGTGTGCAGTCAGGCGGGAGCTCCGACTCCTGGACGTCCATAAGTCGAGTGGGCCAGACGGCATCCCCGCAGTGGTTTTGAAAACGTGCGCCCCTGAGCTGACACCTGCGCTAACGCGTTTGTATCGCCTCTCTTATTGCACTAACAGGGTTCCGTCTTCATGGAAGACCGCCCACGTCCACCCTATCCCCAAGAAGGGTGACCGGTCGGACCCATCGAGCTACAGGCCTATCGCGATAACTTCCTTGCTTTCCAAGGTGATGGAGCGAATAATAAATACACAACTCCTGAAGTATCTTGAGGATCGCCAGCTGATCAGTGACCGACAGTACGGTTTCCGTCACGGTCGCTCAGCTGGTGATCTTCTTGTATACCTTACTCACAGGTGGGCTGAAGCCTTGGAGAGCAAGGGCGAGGCTCTTGCTGTGAGCCTTGATATCGCGAAGGCCTTCGACAGGGTCTGGCATAGGGCACTTCTATCGAAGCTACCATCTTACGGAATCCCAGAGGGTCTCTGCAAGTGGATCGCTAGCTTTTTGGATGGGCGGAGCATCACGGTCGTTGTAGACGGTGACTGTTCTGATACCATGACCATTAACGCTGGCGTTCCACAGGGTTCGGTGCTCTCCCCCACGCTTTTCATCCTGTATATCAATGACATGCTGTCTATTGATGGCATGCATTGCTATGCGGATGACAGCACGGGGGATGCGCGATATATCGGCCATCAGAGTCTTTCTCGGAGCGCGGTGCAAGAGAGACGATCAAAACTTGTGTCTGAAGTGGAGAACTCTCTGGGGCGAGTCTCCGAATGGGGTGAATTGAACTTGGTTCAATTCAACCCGATAAAGACACAAGTTTGCGCGTTCACTGCGAAGAAGGACCCCTTTGTCATGGCGCCGCAATTCCAAGGAGTATCCCTGCAACCTTCCGAGAGTATCGGGATACTTGGGGTCGACATTTCGAGCGATGTCCAGTTTCGGAGTCATTTGGAAGGCAAAGCCAAGTTGGCGTCCAAAATGCTGGGAGTCCTCAACAGAGCGAAGCGGTACTTCACGCCTGGACAAAGACTTTTGCTTTATAAAGCACAAGTCCGGCCTCGCATGGAGTACTGCTCCCATCTCTGGGCCGGGGCTCCCAAATACCAGCTTCTTCCATTTGACTCCATACAGAGGAGGGCCGTTCGGATTGTCGATAATCCCATTCTCTCGGATCGTTTGGAGCCTCTGGGTCTGCGGAGGGACTTCGGTTCCCTCTGTATTTTATACCGTATGTTCCATGGGGAGTGCTCTGAGGAATTGTTCGAGATGATACCAGCGTCTCGTTTTTACCATCGCACCGCCCGCCACCGGAGTAGAGTTCATCCATACTACCTGGAGCCGCTGCGGTCATCCACAGTGCGTTTCCAGAGATCTTTTTTGCCACGTACCATCCGGCTATGGAATGAGCTCCCCTCCACGGTGTTTCCCGAGCGCTATGACATGTCCTTCTTCAAACGAGGCTTGTGGAGAGTATTAAGCGGTAGGCAGCGGCTTGGCTCTGCCCCTTGCATTGCTGAAGTCCATGGGCGACGGTAACCACTCACCATCAGGTGGGCCGTATGCCCGTCTGCCTACAAAGGCAATAAAAAAAAAAAAAAAAAAAAAAAAAAAGGCGTGGTCTCGCCGCTTGGCGGACCCGTCGGCCGGCCTCCGTACCGTCGAGGCGGTCCGCCCGGTTCTCGCGGACTGGGTGGGCCGCGACCGCGGATGCCTCACCTTCCGGCTGACGCAAATGTTGACCGGCCATGGTTGTTTCGGCCGGTACCTCTTTAAGATAGCCGGAAGGGAACCGACGGCGCAGTGCCACCACTGCGCGGACCGCGACGAGGAAGACACAGCGGAACACACATTGGCGCGTTGCTCTGGATTTGACGAGCAACGCGCCGCCCTCGTCGCGGTCATTGGAGAGGACCTCTCGCTGCCGCGCGTCGTGGCTACGATGCTCGGCAGCGACGCGTCCTGGAAGGCGATGCTCGACTTCTGCGAGTCCACCATATCGCAGAAGGAGGCGGCGGAGCGAGAGAGGGAGAGCTCTTCCCTTTTCGCACCGATCCGTCGCCGTCGAGCCGGGGGCCGGAGGCGGGAATACGCTCGTACGTCCCGGCCCCTGTAGGTGGCGGCCTCCCCCCGGTGAAGGTCAAGGGGCGACCTGAGGGGGTGAGGCCGCGCGGCGCGCTACCAGCACTCTAGCGCACTGCCGTGGAGTGAATAGAGCGACCGGTCGACGGTGTATCGCGTCCCGGCGCGCGATCGGCGCGATCATGTCGAGTTTTATTTTTTATTGCTTAGATGGGTGGACGAGCTCACAGCCCACCTGATATTAAGTGGTTACTGGAGCCCATAGACATCACAACGTAAATGCGCCACCCATCTTGAGATATCAGTTCTAAGGTCTCAAGTATAGTTACAACGGCTGCCCCACCCTTCAAACCGAAACGCATTACTGCTTCACGGCAGAAATAGGCGGGGCGGTGGTACCTATCCGTGCGGACTCACAAGAGGTCCTACCACCAGTAAAAAGTGCTTGTGGGTTACGGTGGACGGGCGAACAATAGGCTCGGAGCATAACTTTCACATAGCGCTGGCTTACATGGCGCCAGACCGAGCGTTGCCTTCTCGTATAAATAGCTGCCGACAATTGGTGTCTGATGTTGCCGTGTCGTTAAGGGACGATTTGTTCGTATTGGCTGGGGATTTTAATTTGTTTAATATTGTATGTGGACTTTCTGGGCCGACACATTTGAGAAAGGGTTCCATTGAATTGCAGAATGCTGGAATTGATTTAGTAAACCAGTCCTACTTCCTTGGTCTGCATCAAAACAATAATTATCTAAATAACGCGGGTAATACTTTGGATCGTTTCTTTTGTAATGTTAATGTGGAAGTTGCTGAATCGGCATCTCCATTAGTTAAGGAGGATATACAACACACAACTCTAGTTATTAAGGCGACTGACATACAAGTTAAACCCTTGCAAAAGTGCTCTAGAAAGAAATATATGTTTAGAAAAGCAGATTACGAAGTCATTATAGATGAGATACGTATGGTTGGTTGACTGTGCTAGCTTAATGGCATCAGGCACAGTTGATGAGGCTGTTGACGTTTTTTACTCTATCTTGTATCGCATAATTGACCAATTTATACCAGTTGTAGACACAAGCATTAACGATGCATACCCTGTGTGGTATGATCGTGCCCTCATTAACTTGCTTAGGGAAAAACAGAAAGCTCATCGGCGGTGGAAACGTTATAAGAATCCATTGGATTACGATACGTTTTCAATGCTCAGAGGGAGAATGAACGTTATGCAAAATGCCTGTTATCTTAAATATTTAGCACACTGCCAAAAAACCATTAAATGTAACCCTAAAATGCTGTGGTCATACGTTAACTCTAAACGTAAATGTAATACAGGATATCCAGGTATAATGACGTTAGACGACAAGCAGTTAACGGGCAGCGACGACATTTGTGCAGCTTTTAATTGTTACTTTAAGAGTATGTTTGCTCAGCCAACTTGTTCTAGTTCTGTGGCGGGTCAGGCATATACCGGAGTAGACTCTAATAGCTTCGCAGGCACTTTCTCAGTCACGCAAAAGACAGTTTTTAAGATGCTTTCAAAGCTAGATACTAAAAAAGGCGCCGGTGGCGACCTAATTCCGCCATTTTTTGTGCTAAAATGTGCTGGGCCACTGTCCGTCCCCCTGTGCATTATCTTCAACCGATCAGTTTCTGAGGGAATTTTTCCTGCAAAATGGAAAGAAGCTAGTATAGTTCCTCTCCACAAAAAAGGTACTAAATGCAAAATGGAGAATTACCGCCCAATATCGATTTTAAATGTTTTTGCTAAATGCTTAGAGCGAGTTGTTTACGATGAAGTTTACCCAATGATAATAAAAGGAATACCAGAAGAACAACATGGTTTCGTAAAGGGTAGATCGACAACGTCAAATTTAAGCCTGTTTGTTAGCGACGTACATAGAGGCATGGGTTTTCAGTCTCAGGTTGATGTGATGTATACAGATTTCGAGAGAGCCTTCGACCGCGTTGATCATATCATACTGCTGCAAAAACTCCAACAGCTTGGTATCACGGGGATTTATACAGGTGGGTAAAATCATCTATTTTAAATCGTAAACAAGCTGTGGTTATTGGTGGCAATCGTTCGGATTTTGTATCGATCCCTTCTGGTGTGCCGCAGGGTTCCCTTTTTTTTTTTTTTTTTTCGGGTAGAGGGCCGAACCTCCTACGAGGTCCCCGCGCAAAAGGGGCGCGCGGGGTATGTGAGACTCAACGATCTGCATGGTGCTGTGAGCAGACCACGGGCCCAAGGATTTTAGGGCCCACCCACTAAACGACTCCCCTGCACTCTTACACCCGACGTCCGATCCCCTCCGAGGTCAGAACCCGGATGAGATAGGGGGGCTACCGTGGTCAACACTACAACTAAACGGCGCGGCTCACCCCAAGGAAGCCCAGCCGACGGAGCCTTCGAGGCGAATCGAAGGCTCTGAAACGTCGGCCGTCTCGGTACGGCAGCCCGTCGGGCCGCCCAGACGGTGCCGCTGGTGTCCCGGAATACCCCGCTGGACCAGAACCAGCCTGCCGGGTCGGGACGCGATACACAGTCGACCGGTCGCTTAATTTACTCCACGGCAGCGCGCTAGAGTGCTGGTAGCGCGCCGCGCGGCCTCACCCCCTCAGGTCGCCCCTTGACCTTCACCAGGCGGAGGCCGCTACCTACAGGGGCCGCGACGTACGGGCGTATTCCCGCCTCCGGCCCCCGGCTCAACGGCGACGGATCGGTGCGGACAGGGAAGAGCTCTCCCTCTCTCGCTCCGCCGCCTCCTTCTGCGAGATGGTGGACTCGCAGAAGTCGAGCATCGCCTTCCAGGACGCGTCGCTGCCGAGCATCGTAGCCATGACGCGCGGCAGCGAGAGGTCCTCTCCTATGACCGCGACGAGGGCGGCGCGTTGCTCGTCGAATCCAGAGCAACGCGCCAATGTATGTTCCGCTGTGTCTTCCTCGTCGCGGTCCGCGCAGTGGTAGCACTGCGCCGTCGGTTCCCTTCCGGCTATCTTGTGCAAGTGCCGGCCAAAACACCCATGGCCGGTTAACATCTGCATCAGCCGGAAGGTGAGGCATCCGCGGTCGCGGTCCACCCAGACCGCGAGAACCGGGCGGACAGCCTCGACGGTACGGATGCCGGCCGACGGGTCCGCCAAGCGGCGAGACCACGCCTCCAGCACGGACCGCCGAGATTGGAGCCTCCGCGTTCGAACTACTCCTTCACCGGGGCGCCCTTCTCCCCTAGAGCGGAGGTCGCTACGCCACCTGTAATCGGCAGCGAGCGCTTCCGCCTCCAGATCCCAGGGTGGCGTCCCGGCGAGCAAGCACGCCGCCTCGAAGGAGACGGTGCGGTATCCTCGGATCGCCCTGACCGCGATCGCGCGGTGCGGACGTCGCAGAGCCGCGACGTTCTCGCGGGTCAGGGCGTGGCACCATACGGGCGCGCCGTATTGTGGCATCGACCGCACCACCCCTATGTAGAGGCGGCGCGCCACCTAATCGGGACCCCCGACGTTTGGAAGGAGCCGGCTCAAAGAGCCGGCCGTCGCAATCAGCCGAGGGCCCAATTTTTCAAAGTGAGCGCGGAAGCTCCACCGACCGTCCAGTTCAAGGCCGAGGTACCGAAGACCGGTCACCCCGACCCCGGCGCGGACGCCTTCGATCACGAGGTGGGCACCCAGAGGCGGCGCTCGTCCCGGCCCGTGAAACAACAGGGCCTGGGTTTTGTCAAGCGCCACCTCGAGCCCCAACCGTCGGATCCTAGTGACGACGTGTGCCACGCCTGCGCACGCCAGACGGGCAGACTCCCGGTAGTCCCTCCCCGGAGCCACGACCAGAGTGTCATCAGCGTAACAAATGACACTCAGCCCGGGGAGGGGACCCCGTATGACGCCCCGCAGGACCCAGTCGTAGCCGATGTTCCACAGCAGGGGGCCCAGGACAGACCCCTGCGGAACACCGCGCTCGACCGGAAAGCGGTACAACGCCCCACCGTGTCCGATGCACTGGATCGACCTGCCCTCGAGGTAGGAGCCGATCAGTCGGCGGAGGTATGCGGGGACGCCGTGATACTCCAGCGCTCCCGCGATCACCGACCAGGGCAGGGTGTTTGTTTTGAATTTAGATGTTTGGGACTGAGAAAAGGATAAGATTTAGGACTCACTCTGTATTTCGTTGATGAACTATTCAATTTTCTCACTGGCGAGAGCTATATGTGCTGATTGATCAACAAATCACAATTTTATTGTTTTTGCACCGGCACCATGTTTTAGTTTTTTTTTACACACTTCGCGCCATTTTCATACGCGCGTAGTTTTTCTTGTAGTGTCAACAGATGGCGTGGGTCCCCTACTATTGAGGAAGGAATAAGGAAAAGGAAGTCCCAACATTTCCCCCCACTTGAAATCATTGGAGGATTTCAAAAGATTTTAATAAGATAATAAGCTGTGGTAACTAAGGTACCTAGTGAATTAGAGATAATAATATGCTAAGAATAATGTAATAATTAAGATAAAAATAATAATTATGTGAATAAATAAACTATTATATTAAATTAGATAATAGTATAAAGTAAATTATAATGGTTACAAGTTTTCGTGAATTGGCAAAGGACACAACTTTGTAACTGGTCGGCGCAGCAGACCGTGAGCTGTTTGGACAGTGACAACCCGTACTACGCCATCAGAACCGGGATGAATTATGCTAATTCTGCCGATACGCCATTCCAACGGTGGAAGGTTTTGATCCACGATCATAACTATATCTCCCAGCTTAACGTTACCGTGTTGTTTAAACCATTTAGCGCGTTGCTGTAATGTATGAAGATAATCCAAATGCCAGACACGCCAAAAACTTTGAGTTAGCTTTTGTAACATCTGCCATCTAGAACGAACTGACATTTGTATATCAGCAAGGAGAGGCTCGGGTAAGCTCACTAGAGGGCTCCCTGTCAAGAAATGCCCAGGTGTCAATACGTCTACCTCGTTAGGGTCAGAAGATACCGAAATTAATGGTCGTGAATTGAGAATAGCTTCGATTTTGGTAAGAATTGTTGTTAGCTCTTCAAAGGTTAATATTTGACTTCCGATTACCCGTTTCAGGTGATACTTCATCGATTTTACCCCACTTTCAAATATACCTCCAAAATGACTTCCGGTTGGAGGGTTTAGTTTCCATTGCATTCCTCGGATTATCAAAATAGACTCAACTTCAAGATTCTTACTTAGCATTAATTGATGCATCTCGCTAAGATAGCGTTTAGCACCCACGAAATTCGAACCACAGTCCGAAATAATAGTACTACATAAACCACGACGGGATACAAATCTATCTAGAGCAGCAAGAAAGGCCGAGGTGGAGAGCTCAGTTACCAATTCAATGTGAATTGCCTTAACCGCTAGACAGACAAATATACAGGCATAAGTTTGATATGTTTTGGCATTTCGTCTGCGACTTTCTTTCACGATAAAAGGTCCTGCAAAGTCGACACCTATATTTTGAAAGCAACGAGCTGCTTGAACTCGGATAGAGGGAAGATCACCCATTACAGGTTGAAGGGGTATAGGATTTACTTTGAAACAGGTGACGCATTTTGAAAGCCGCGATCTAATAAGATTACGAATACCTAGGATCCAAAATTTTCATTGAATTAAAGATTGTAACGCACGAGGTCCACAGTGTAGAAATAAACGATGGTAATAATCAATAATAATCAGAGAAAGATGGGAGGTTTTTGGCAACAATAACGGATTTATAGCTGATTGTGGCAAGTTTGCATTTTTTAATGATTTTCAAACTATTCAACATGGGCGTGCCGGATAGTCTCGTGCTCATCATACGGGACTTCTTGTCGAACCGCTCTTTTCGATTTCGAGTCGAGGGAACCCGCTCCTCCCCACAACCTCTCACAGCTGGAGTCCCGCAAGGCTCTGTCCTTTCACCCCTCCTATTTAGCTTATTCGTTAACGATATTCCCCGGACGCCGCCGACCCATTTAGCTTTATTCGCTGACGACACGACTGTTTACTATTCCAGTAGAAACAAGTCCCTAATCGCGAAGAAGCTTCAGAGCGCAGCCCTAGCCCTAGGACAGTGGTTCCGAAAATGGCGCATAGACATCAACCCAGCGAAAAGTACTGCGGTGCTATTTCAGAGGGGAAGCTCCACACGGATTTCCTCCCGTATTAGGAGGAGGAATCTCACACCCCCGATTACTCTCTTTAGTCAATCCATACCCTGGGCCAGGAAGGTCAAGTACCTGGGCGTTACCCTGGACGCATCGATGACATTCCGCCCGCATATAAAATCAGTCCGTGACCGTGCCGCGTTTATTCTCGGTAGACTCTACCCCATGATCTGTAAGCGGAGTAAAATGTCCCTTCGGAACAAGGTGACACTTTACAAAACTTGCATAAGGCCCGTCATGACTTACGCGAGTGTGGTGTTCGCTCACGCGGCCCGTACACACATAGACACCCTCCAATCCCTACAATCCCGCTTTTGCAGGTTAGCTGTCGGAGCTCCGTGGTTCGTGAGGAACGTTGACCTACACGAGGACCTGGGCCTCGAATCAATTCGGAAATACATGAAGTCAGCGTCGGAACGATACTTCGATAAGGCTATGCGTCATGATAATCGCCTTATCGTAGCCGCCGCTGACTACTCCCCGAATCCTGATCATGCAGGAGCCAGTCACCGTCGACGCCCTAGACACGTCCTTACGGATCCATCAGATCCAATAACCTTTGCATTAGATGCCTTCAGCTCTAATACTAGGGGCAGGCTTAGGGACCCCGGTAACCGTACTCGTCGAACTCGACAAAGAGGTCGACGTGCAACCTAACCCATGCATCAGCCCGCTGAGTTTCTCGCCGGATCTTCTCAGCGGGTCGCGATTCCGATCCGGTAGTAGATTCATTCGCGAAACAATTGCTCTTGAGTTGTTAGGTCTCCTTCGGAGGCGCTCGGGCAGTTGTTAGCAAATCCCACCCCTCCTGGCTGAGCCTTTGTTCGCCCACCTGTCCTGGTGAAACTGGAAAGGCCTTCGGGCCACCAGTAATCCTTCAATCATAAAAAAAAAAAAAAAAAAAACTGAGTTAGAATACTATTGTTAGAAGATTCCAAAAGAACATGGCACAAGAAGCTGGATTTTACTTCGGCTAATTCCTTTAAATAAGGTAATTTTTCAGACACCGGCCATGTAGAAGAATTCGAGATTATCCATTTGGGTCCTGTCCACCAAGTGGAACAAGCCACAAGCTGAGAGCAGGTAAGACCACGACTGCAGTAATCTGCTGGATTATCATACGTTGGCACATGATACCAATTTTCGACAGACAAATTATCTACAGCTTCACGACACGGTGTGCAACGAAAGTTTTAAGACGATGAGGTGCTGTTTGCAGCCATGATAGTACAGTTGAGCTATCAGTGAATGCCCATATCTTTGAAATTGTTATGTTTGAGGTTTGAGTTTCATTTAGTAAATTACTAATATGCTTCAATATTTTTGCTAGTAATACAGCACTACATAGCTCCAATCGGTTGACAGTAAGAACTTTTAATGCAGCTACTTTAGATTTTGCAAAAAGCAAGTGAGATGTAATTTCACTGTCGGTAGTTATACGTAAGTACACAGAACAACCATAAGCCTTGGTAGATCCATCACAAAAACCTACAAGTTCGTATGATTTTGAATGAGGAGGTACAATTAGTCGAGGAATTTTAATATCCTTCAGATAGTGAAACTCAGATGTAAATAGATGCCACTGAGATAACATATCTGACGGTACAGTTTCATCCCAGTCAAGCTGAAGGCGCCATAGTTCTTGTAAGGTAAGCTTAGCTATTAGAACCATTGGGGCCAACCATCCGAGTGGATCATAAATTCTGGCGACGTTTGATAGAATAGCACGTTTTGTATTCCCTGGAGCGAGTTCTGATAAAGCATAAGTGAAGTTATCATCAGCTGGATCCCATTGGACTCCAAGAATCTTGATACTTTGTTTTTGTTTTTCATCACAAAATGTTTTTGGAACTTGACAATGTTCCGTTGGTATCTGGGTGAGGAATTCGGATGAGTTGCTACTCCATTTACGTAATTCGAACTTAGCACGCGCTAACATTTGTATTAACTCTTCTCTATGTTTCAGTGCAGTTTCAATACATGTAGCACCAACGGTGATGTCATCCATGAAAGTATCATGACGAAGACTAGCAGCAGCTAAGGGCCACTCTTTTTCGTAGTCAGAGGCTAATTGATGCAGAGTACGTATTGCCAGATAAGGGGAACTCGTAACCCCGTAGGTTACCGTTTTCAGCTCATACTCAGTTACAGGATCAGAAGGAGAATCGCGCCAAAGTATATGCTGCCATCTTCGGTCTTCTGGCCTGAGTTCGATGTTTCGATACATCTTACTGATGTCGGCAGTAAAAACAACAGCATGCAACCGAAATTTTGTAAGTATATCTCCTATATCGTTTTGAAGTTTTGGACCAGTATATACAAGATCGTTAAGAGATTTGCCATTGGTAGTTTTGGCGCTAGCATCGAATACAACCCTAAGTTTAGTCGTTGTACTTTCCGGGCGAATGACACAATGATGAGGAATTATATACTGCCCGATTTTATTCGAGTCACCGCTAAGCTCCATATGCCCTAACAACTTGTATTCGCGCATAAAGGCGGTGTACTCTTTTTTCAACTCTAAGTTTCGATCAAGGCGTCGTTCTAGGTTAACGAGCCGAGAGAAAGATTGGTTGAAAGAATCGCCTAGTTGACTGATAGGTTCTTTGAGAAGCATAGGTACAACATATCTGCCGTCGGGATTACGATACGTTAGATTTGAGTACATTTGTTCACATTTAATATCTTCAGGGTTTAAAATAACCTGATTTGGAGGTTCTTCGATCTCCCAGAATCGCTTGAGTCCCTCGTCCAGAGAACATGTGGATGCTAAGAGAGAAGATATTGTTGGCGGAGGTAAATGGTTTGTATCAATTTTACCGGTGATGACCCAACCAAATACGCTGTGTAAAGCTACCGGTAGATCATGACTGGGCTGAACGCGTTGACCGTCATAAATACTATGGAACAGTTCTGCGCCGAGTAGTAAATCTACATTTGATGGTTTATCAAAATTCTCATCAGCGAGGACCAGATGTTTAAAAGATTCACGAAGATTACTAGATAAGTTTGTAGCAGGCATTTTACTCGTTATAGTATTTACTACGATAGGATTAATGTTGAAATGAGGATTTTCTGAAGTACGAGAAAGTACAGTGCAAGAAGTAACTCCAGTCACGTGATGTACAGCATTTTGACCTAGACCAACTACGGCTAATGGACAGCGACGTAATGGTAAGCCCAAACGTTGACAGCATGACTTGGTAATGAAACAATCTTGAGCACCACTATCAATCAACGCACGTACAAGAAATGATTGATTAGTACTGCGAGGATGACGAACGCGAACTACACAAGTACCCAAAAGAACCACCGAGCGACTGTAGCCCACATACGCATTAGTGGAGGCTGCAGTGCTAGACTCGAAGGTGGGATTACGCGTGATCTCGTCCGGGCGTACGTCAACTGTGACCATGCCACTCACAGCTGTATTGACCTCATGGAGAAGCGTATGATGTCGTTGTCCGCAAGTAGAACAATTTAATTTTCTAGAGGTCAGGTTAGGGGTTAGGTTAGGTTAGGTTAGTTTTTTTTTTTTTTTTGTTTTGTTTTGTTTTTTTTTTTTTTTTTTTTTTTTTTTTTCTCCTAATCCGCCAACATGTTATGTCTTGGCGCTAACTAAATACCAAATTCTCACCCATACTAGTTCTCGCACGTCATGCCTCTCGTACTTTCATTCCGCATACTTTATCTTTCTAGTTTCCATCTATCAGTCATTCGTGTGGGTAGGACTCCCACATTTCTGTATTCTACTAAATATATATATTAATTTGAAATTATGTACTTTTATTCCGGGGAAATAAATGTGGACACTTCTCAGATCTTATTTTACAAATTTTCTTAGTCTAATACATGTTATATATCTAAATTTTCTTAACTAATTACTTTCTAATACATATAATTACAACTATTCCTAACATACTGCTTATACATTTTAAAAACTTAACAAATACGTACAATAATATGTTTTCATTCTTATATCCTATATGATATAAATGGAACATACATTTTTAGCTAGTTTTATTATTCTTTATAACTCTTTTAGCTACACTCACGCAATACGCTAGGAACATATCTCTACTTTTCGTTATCATTATCTCCGCAATGCTTTCTATTGTTAATTTTATTTTTAACTCTTGTTCCAAGTTAAACCTTTCCAAGGCGTATGCAGGACAGTCCAAAAGCACATGCGGGACTGATTCGCTAATTGCAGGATCGCAGACGCACGATGGGCTCTCCTTACACCTGAACCGATTCAAGTATTCGGAGAATCCACCGTGCCCTGTTAAAACTTGTGTAAGCACGCCTGTTGGCCTTACCGTTCGAACGATACGGTAGGCTGCTATGGCGTCTGGAAGAAACATTTTCGTCACGGAGGCCGCCTCGCCCGACACATATCTCCGATTCCATTCATCAAGCGATCTCATTCGGATCTGCCGTCTGATGAATGAAATCGGACACAGGTCATAGTCCGGCTTCCTCCGCGACGCCAATGCTGCCCCCTTTGCCAGTTCGTCCGCGCGCTCATTCCCCGGTAGGCCTGCATGGGCTTTAACCCAAAACAAAGATACAGCTTTGCCTTGAGCCGAAGCCGCTGCCAAATTGGCACGGGTGCGCACCACCAGAGGGTGGAGCGAGCGCCCGCCTGCAAGCGACTGCAGTGCGGACATTGAGTCGCTATACAGGCCGAAGCTCGACTCCCGGCACCTGAGGATCTCGTCCGTCGCCTTGCAAATCGCCAGTAATTCCGCCTGGTAGACCGTGCAGTACGCGGCGAGGCTAAGTTTGAGGTTCCGGACTTCGCCTTCATTATCCCATACGGATAATGCGGCTCCGACCTTCCCCTCAATCTTGCTGCCGTCAGTGAAAATCCGCACTGTCTGCACGTTGTAGCTTTCAACAAGCTCCTCGTCCGCCAGGCACACTAATTCCAAAGCTATTTGCTTGGCGGGGTGAGAAGTTTCTGCAAATCTCACCGGACGCTCAATCTCCCGGTCTCCTGGTATTAGCTGGGATGACCCTCTCCTCGCCTCATACATGGCAGCTGCTTCTTGTATGCGGAGGTCTAGAGGCAGTATACCCGCCAGTACCAGTGCCGAGTTCAGAGAGACCGTGCGGTAAGACTTACAGAGCTTCTGGACGAATCCTCGTTGGACAGAACCCAGCTTCCTCCGTATGCCCAGCTTTTTCGTAGCGGGCGCCCAGGCTCCGGCCGCGTACATGATAATTGGTTCTATGGTGGCAGTGTATATTGTGTGGATTATGTCTGTGTTAAGGCCCCAGGTCACCTTGGCTGCCCGTGACAGCTGCTTGTATATATCCGCAGCCTTTTTGCAAACGTTTTTTACATGTTCGTTGAACGTCAATTTGTCATCTATTGTAAGGCCTAGTAATTTTACGCTGCGAACCATAGTGATGGGAACACCCGCCATGCTCAAGGCTGGTGTGTCATATTTCAACTTGTTGGTACAAAGCATCGCACTGGTCTTGTGTGGAGCAAACTTCAGTTTATTTTGGACACCCCAGCCATGCACACAGTCAAGCGTTGCATTTGTCGCTCTGGATACCTCGTCAGCTGTGTCTCCATCCACCACCAGCACAATATCATCTGCAAACGCCTGTGCAAATCTCCCCTTCCTTTCCAAGTCCTGCAGGAGTGGATCCAGCAACAGGTTCCAAAGTATAGGACCACCAATTGACCCTTGGACACAGCCTTTGTTTGTCTCTCTTGTGCATTCTTCCCCAGCGTACCTTACTCTCACTTTACGGCAGTCGAGATAGCTATCAAGTAGCCTCCTAGTGTTCACCGGGCACCTTTCCTCAGCTAGCCTGACTTTAATTGCTGGCCACCATGCGCTGTCGAAGGCTCCCTCTATGTCCAACGACACCAGGACAATTAGCTTCTTCAGCCTCAACTTGTCTTGTACGTGTTTTATTAGAGTATAAAGGGCGTCCTCGGTGCTCTTCTGGGGCATAAAGCCAAACTGGCGAGTACTAAGCCGCGGCACAAATTGCCATTTGATCCTTGCTACTACCATCCTCTCCAGGACCTTCCCCAAGACCGGCAAAAGTCCTATCGGTCGATACGACTTGGGGCTCGTGTAATCTTCCTTGCCTGGTTTTCGGAGAACCACCACCGTTGCTTCTTTCCAGATGTTCGGGAAATGTGCCAATTCTAGGCACTTATTGTATAGGGCAAGGAATGCGTCCAGGTCCTGGCAGATTGCTCGACTGCATACGTCCGACGTAAATCCATCCGCACCAGGGGCTTTCTTTGGATTAAAACCTTCCATGGCAGTCTTCAGCTCCAACGATGTAAATGGCGGGTCATGAACTTCATCATGCTGCCACTCATTTACTCGGCTGGCCGCTTCTCTAATACGCCTGTGGTCTGCGTTTTCCTCTTCTGCTGTGTCCCTTGGATAGAATGTGTCGGCGAGCAAAGCGGCTGATTCCTTCGGGTTCAGGAATGCACCATCGCTACTTAGGGTCAAATCCTCTTGTCGTACTTCGGTCCTTCTAATGACTCTGTATACCCCCTCCCATAATCCTTCCCTATCTTGCTTCTGGCAGAATTCCTTCCAACTGGCAGTTTTGGCTTTCTTGGCTTGACACTCGTATTCTTCCTTTGCTTTCAGGTACTCATCAACGACCTTCGCTCTTCGAACTGGTGCGGCGTTACGGATCCGGTTTTTCTTTCGAGAAACCTCCTTCTTCTTCACAGAGAGCTCCTTGGACCACCATGAAATGGTAAGTTTCACTTTACTATTTACCTTAGGGATTGCACTTTCGCATGCTTTTTCTATTGTGTTGTGATATTTTTTAACGACTTCTTCTAATTTATGTTTATTATTTATCTGTTTTATGTTATTTATGTCTAAATTATTTTTAATTTTTAATTCACTTAATTTATTACTAAATATATCCCACTTTGCTTTCCTAGTGTTGTATTTGCGTGTTGTCCTAATAAAATTATGCTAATCCCTTTAGCCTTTTTAATATTTATGTTAAATAATATAGTATTGTGATCCGAGCTCGTTGCCCCTGTGTCGACTCGCCACTGATTCACTAGGTCTAGTAGACCGAGCGAACAGGCCGTGACGTCTACATGGCTCTTGAGTTCCATGCCGCCCCTTACGGTATCGAATGTTGGTGTATCGCCAGTGTTCAGTACCTGAAGCTCGAGCTCCTCCAGGGTCCCGGACATTTCTTCTCCCCTGAGGTCCTCTACGGTGCTACCCCACCAGGTACTCTTAGCGTTCGCATCTCCTCCTATAAGCAGTTTTCCGGTACCCAATGCCAACGTTATTTTGGACAGTTGGTCCAGGTAGGGCCCTATCGGTTGGTCTGGCTCAAAGTAGTATGAGACTACTGCGATTTCCCAGGCTTTTGTCCGGATCCCCACCACAACGATGTTATTTGTGGTGAGTTCTGGGTAGGGGATGACATCAAGGTCACCATCAAAGACGACTATTGCCGCCTTTACCCTCCCGCTTCCTTCGATCTCGCACTGGTAGAATCTCGCACCACGGTAGCTTCTCATACTTCTAGCCCCCCCCACATACGGCTCCTGGACCAGTGCCCATGCGATTGCTCGCTCACTGGCCTCTAAAAAGAGTTCGGTGGTCGCCAGTTCCTTCCTTTGTAGGTTGGCTTGGGCTACTGCATATCTTCTGGTTGGGGTGCCTGCCATGTTACCAGTCTTGCCCTTAGCAGTACGCTATCTTGGCTCTTGCTATCGCCTCCCACCTCCGTCGAACTGGGCAGTCCTGGCTAAAAGCACTGTGGTCAGCTTTTTCCATTTTGGCGTGCACACAATTACAACAGGAGGGGTTTTCGCCCGCGAGCCAGTCTGCGCACTCTGCACGCATGTGAGGTCCCCCACAGTGACTGCACTTCTCAATTTGCTCGCTGCAGAAACGTTTTCCGTGGCCATACCCCAGGCAAAGAGAGCACTGGACCAATGGTGATTGATCCTCCGCCCTCACCCTCTGGAGATCTATTTGCACCGATTCTGCATCGATCAATCGCCGCCAGATCTTAGGAGAGACTCTCATAACTATATGGTGCGTATGCGGGTTTCTGGTCCGCCTCTTGTAGAGGATCTGCATTCTGTGCTCTTTCTCGCCAAGGTCTTTAAGGATGTTTTTGTTCTGGTTTCTCAGGGCATTAAGAACATCCTCATCAGTATTAAACTGGAAGACGTTCCTGAGAATTACCAGCGGGTCCTTGTTCTTGACCTCCTGAACGTTCAGGTGGTCTTCTGCCCTCTTGAGCTTTTCCATTATTATTTCCCTTTCTTTCTCTGTTTTACATCCGACTATGATCTTCCTGTCTTTTGCCTTTCTTATCCTCTCTATTTCAACTCCTCCTTCCTTGGCGTTTATCACTTTTCTTATTCTGCTTAGCACTTCTTCACCAGTTTCTGTCTCATTCTTTGCTGTAACCACTACTGAGTACAGCGCCGTCCGCTCCAAAGGCTGTCTTTTAGCAGCCGTCGCCGCAACGCCAGCGTAGGTTAATCGCTCTTGAGTCTCGTTGTTCCTTTCTATCACTTCTTTTAGTCTCTCCATTTTTTCATTGCTTTCCTCTATGAGTTGGGCATGTTTTTCCATCTTATCCAATAGCATGGATTCCTTTTTTCCTCTGTCCTCCTTTTCTTTTTCCTCCTCTGATTCTCTAATCACTTCTTTCTTTCCTTTTCCTTTTACACCTTCAGCCTCTTTCACAAGCTGGAAGAGTCTGTCGATCGCAATAGTAACCTCGGCTTTTATTTCTGTCTTGAGATTTCTAGCATTCCCAAGATTAATTTTTGCCTTCGTGACGCACGCCTTTGCCTCCGCCAGCCTATCTGCGTATTTGGCTCTCCCCGACTGTGAGCTCTCTACGACTTCCAATGAGCCTTTTTGAGCTCCCTCTTTTAAGTCATAGGAGAGCCCCGCCTTTGACTTTGGCTTGCTTGTCGTGGACGCTGTGTTCTTTCTAGGCGAGCTCAACCCCTTTCCCCTTGCTTCAGGAGATTGGGATGCCGGGACAACTCCAGGTTTTCCGGTTTCCCACTCTCCTATGCTTCGCCTAACTTTCGATGTAGTTGTTTCTGCAGAGGTTACTGTCTCTGAAGGTCCTGCCCTTTGCACCTGGGAAGGGGACCTTCGGTCAAGGTCAATGGTGAGGTTAAGCGTTTTGATAGGTGTACGCTGCATTGTTTAGTTTTAGAGGAGACGACTAGTGATGATGTAGTGAGAGGTATAAATAAATATGAAATATTGGTAAAAGAGGTTTGTATAAGTTTTGAAATAATTTGTCTTAATTGTACAGCAAATTTGTTCTTTCTCTTTTTCAGGTGGTGTTTTAACGGCAAGTACGGCGCAAGATAATTTTGAGAAAAATTTATATTATTGTGTAACTAACTGTTTCTTCTCTGTTTCAGATGGTGTTCGCCGATGGTGCGCTTAGGATTTACTTCACCGTTAACTCAGGTAAGTGTGAAAAAGAGAAATCGTTAATGACTCTACCTAGAGCCCGTCCCAGTCTAGTGGCAAAGCTGCTAATTGAAAATCTACGTCAGATTGAGCTTTGACAGAGAAAGTCACGAGAATATACAGTATACAAAATGTTTGCTCTATGTAGAGTCAATCTTGGTCAATAAACCATAATGCTCAGTTTCTTATTTCTAACACAAAAATACGCGTCCGAATTGGAGCTAACGTTATAAATAAGCTTAAAACAAATAGGGGCTCTACTTAGAGTCCGTCACAAAGTATTGGCAGAAATGCCAGCTGCCAACAGAAGCTACGTCAATCACAGATTTGGTTCTGAATAACAGTCACAAAGTGTGCGGCACCCTAAACTCTACCCAACAGTCAACATGGGTCAATTTGAGGCTGTAGGTAGGTAGAGATTTTTAGGTACAATAATATACTGAAAACCCCGTCTCAATCGGCCCACGGGTTAAAAAGTTATAGCCTGTTTTAGGTTTCCAATATGGCGGCCAAAATGGCCGCTAATTTCCTAAAATCGTCAAATGTAGGCCAAAATAGGTCGTGTTTGGGCTCTATGGATAGGGCTTTTTACATGGAGTAAGATTATTTACACAACACAGTCAGTAAAGGACTCCTCGATTTTAAATTTGTAAAAAATAAAAAATAAATTCTTAAATTTGGCACAAAAATACAAAAAATGGCCAAAAAATTCTAAATAAAAACTAACAATACTAAAGCTTTCTTACTGTACCTAATTATATTTAAGTTTCTTGAAAAAAGTCTTCCAGGGGGTTGTTTCGCCGGGGGTGAATTTTCAAAAATCAATATCTCTGTATTTTGTTGATCGAAAAATCTGAATTTTTGTAGAGAGCTTTAACTACACTAGTTCTTTTCAGATTAGTAATAAAAACTATGTGTCATCGATCGCTTTCTCGAGATATTTTTATTTAAAGTTTTTGAAAATTTTAAACGGTGATAACTCTATGAAAACTTAACTTTTTTCCCCTCCGCAAACGATTAAATCTTCTGTTTGTTGTTCTCCATCAGAATAGATCATCAAAAATAGCCGCAGTGTCCTGGATCGCTGACCACGTGCCACGTGGTTTCTTGTTTTTTTGCGTTTTTGTCGGCCGTCCTTGGCCGAAAAAATCCAAAAAAGGTACCGCCTTGTAGAATCCACTGGGGCGCTTAAACTTATAAAATAAAAACACTGGGTCACAGCGACTAATCGCGCAGCGTTCAACGTCAAAGTTTTATAAAATTTGGTTTTTCAGTTTCCCGCTAAAAAAGTATCCAGAAATCACTGCAATCCAAAAACTCGAACTGAGGGCGTATGCGACTCTTTTTTACGCGTCGTTTGACGTATCGCACATTAAAATCGATGCACTTTTGCCACTTTCCCGAATTTTTTAAGGATTTTCGAACGTAAATCACGTGCGGAGCGACTTGGGACGTGCGTGTTCGCTGCGGAGGACCACGGCAGACTGGTTAGGTTAGGTTAGGTTAGGTTAGGTTTTTTTTTTTTTTTTTTTTTTCTTTCTTGTCCTCTAACGTAGTCAGAGCCCTTACTTTTCATTTATATTTATTTTTGACTCGCGGACTGGGTGGGCCGCGACCGCGGATGCCTCACCTTCCGGCTAACGCAGATGCTTACCGGCCATGGTTGTTTCGGCCGGTACTTGCACAAGATAGCCGGAAGGGAACCGACGGCGCAGTGCCACCACTGCGCGGACCGCGACGAGGAAGACACAGCGGAACACACGCTGGCGCGTTGCTCTGGATTCGACGAGCAACGCGCCGCCCTCGTCGCGGTCATTGGAGAGGACCTCTCGCTGCCGCGCGTCGTGGCTACGATGCTCGGCAGCGACGCGTCCTGGAAGGCGATGCTCGACTTCTGCGAGTCCACCATATCGCAGAAGGAGGCGGCGGAGCGAGAGAGGGAGAGCTCTTCCCTTTCCGCACCGATCCGTCGCCGTCGAGCCGGGGGCCGGAGGCGGGAATACGCCCGTACGTCCCGGCCCCTGTAGGTGGCGGCCTCCCCCCGGTGAAGGTCAAGGGGCGACCTGAGGGGGTGAGGCCGCGCGGCGCGCTACCAGCACTCTAGCGCGCTGCCGTGGAGTGAATAGAGCGACCGGTCGACGGTGTATCGCGTCCCGACCCGGCAGGCTGGTTCTGGTCCAGCGGGGTATTCCGGGACACCAGCGGCACCGTCTGGGCGGCCCGACGGGCTGCCGTACCGAGACGGCCGACGTTTCAGAGCCTTCGATTCGCCTCGAAGGCTCCGTCGGCCGGGCGTCCTTGGGGTGAGCCGCGCTGTCTGGTTGTAGTGTTGACCGCGGTAGCCCCCCTACCTCATCCGGGTTCTGACCTCGGAGGGGATCGGACGTCGGGTGTAAGAGTGCAGAGGAGTCGTTTAGTGGGTGGGCTCTAAAATCCTTGGGCCCGCGGTCTGCTCACAACACCATGCAGATCGTTGAGTCTCACATACCCCGCGCGCCCCTTTTGCGCGGGGACCTCGTAGGAGGTTCGGCCCTCTACCCGAAAAAAAAAAAAAAAAAAAAAGGGGGGTTCTGGGGTGTTACAATATATACTGATTATATATTGACATCCCAGTTTTTTTAGGTCTTATTTTTATTTATTACTTTTTGAGCTACTTTAATAGTGTATTCTATAAATTTCTTTTTTTATCTCTTTGTCTGTCATCAGTTCTGGTAAAACTGCCCTGTTGAGTTCGACGCCCAGCTCCTGTTCCAGGTTATAGCGCTCGCGGGCAAAAATAGGGCACTCCAGCAGTACGTGCGGAACCGTTTCCTCCGCGTCTGGATCGCAGGTGCACGATGAGCTCGCCTTACACCCGAATCTTTTCAGGTATGCAGAGAACCCACCGTGCCCTGTTAGTATCTGGGTAGTAATGCTGGAGTGCTCCATCCCCCTCACGACCGCATATGCCCCCAATGCATTTGGGAAAAACAATTTTGTTCCTGATGCGGTCTCCCCCGACCGGTATCTCCGATCCCACTCGTCAAGCGTCTCCAATCGAATTTGTCGCTTGACGAATGATATCGGACACAGGTCGTAGTCCGGTTTTCGTTTTGACCGCAGAGCAGCTTCCTTGGCCAGTTGGTCGGCTCTTTCGTTCCCCTCCAATCCTACGTGGGCCTTTATCCAGAACAAGGAGACACTCTTGTTCTGGAGCATGCAACGTCTGATGGTGTCTCTTGTTTGGTTAGGTTAGGTTAGGTTAGGTTAGGTTAGGTTTTTTTTTTTTTTTTCACCTACCTCCAACATAATCGGAGCCTATTTTATCGTATTCTCATGCATACCAGTTCTCGCAGGCGTTCGATACCGTTCATGCTTCATACTAGATCTTTCTGTCATTCGATCTCATTTATGCTTCATGTGGGTGGATTACCCAACTTATTTCCCCAATAGAGCTATTTATTTGTATTAGACTTAACTTATAATCTTAAGTAATAAAAGACGGTGGACAAATTTTCTTTAATACAGGTTACTTACAAACAGGACAACAAACAAATTATTTATTATATCTTTACTCTTATTACTACCTACTGCTAAGTTGCTTATACAATTACTACACATATGTTATACTATAATATACATTATATTATGTTAACATATTTTTACTATTCTATTTTATTATTATCTATAACTATTTTACAAACTTTGGTGCAGTACTCGATGAAATATTTGCGACTTTTACTGGAGATTATTGCGCTGTAATTTTTTGGTACAATTGCAGTTTGCAATAACTGCTCCACATAGAATCGCAAAGTAGCAAAACGAGGGCAAAAACTCAATACATGGGGAACGGTTTCAGGAGTATCTGGATCGCAGGTGCACGACGAGTTGTCTTTACACTTAAATCTATTTAAGTATTCCGAGAACCCGCCGTGCCCAGTTAATACCTGAGTGCACAAGTTATCAATTTGCATTTTCCTTACTGTCCTGTATGCTGCCGTCGCCTCGGGGAAGAACAATTTTGTTATGGAAGCCGTGTCACCATCAAGGTAGCGACGGTTCCACATATTTAACGACTCCAAACGGAGCCCACTTTTTACGCTGGAGATTGGGCAGAGATCATAGTCACTTTTCCGTTTGGATCCCACAGCGGCTGCTTTTGCCAACGCGTCCGCTCTTTCATTCCCGGCAAGTCCTGCGTGGGCTTTTATCCAAAACAAGGATACTTTCTTATTTTGGTTAGACAGAATTTTTAAATTTTGTCTGAATTCCACGGCCAGGGGATGCAAGCAGTCGTAGTTAGTGATGGATAACAGAGCCGCCATGGAGTCACTAAAGACACCAAATGTAGAAGCATTAAGTGTCCTGATCTCGTTGGTGGCCCTGCATATCGCGAGGAGCTCAGCCTGATATACCGTACAGTAGTTCGGTAAAGCAAGTTTTCGGGCTCTGATTTCAGATTCGCTGTTCCATACGGAGATCGCTGCACCTACTCTCCCTTCGATCTTGCTACCGTCGGTATATATGCGTATCTCAAAGTTATTGAGAGCGTTGACGTCCTCCACGTTCATCAGGCTGCCCAGCTCAAACTCGATGCGCTCAGCAGGATGCGGATTCACGGTGGTTGAAATCATCCGCTCAACTTCCCTGTCCCCCAACGCAAATCTATTTCCCCCTTTTTTGGCTTCGTACAGTGAAGCAGCCTCCCGGACACGCAGATCTAAAGGGAGTAACCCGGCAAGGATCAGCGCAGAGTTCAACGAAACGGTGCGATACGCCTTACAGATTCTCTGAGCAATCCCGCGTTGCACCGTTCCCAGTTTTCGCTTCACTCCCAATTTTTGGGCAGCCGAAACCCAGGCGCTAGCGGCATACAGGATTATTGGTTCCACCGTGGCCAAGTAAATGGTGCGGATTACCTCCGGGTGGAGTCCCCAACTGACTTTAGCCGCTCGACATACCTGTTTGTAAACAGTTGTGGCTTTTTTGCAGATGTTCGCAACGTGAGAATCGAATGTTAGCTTATTGTCAATAGTCAATCCTAGTAATTTAATTTCATTGGAGATGATGATGTCGGTTCCACCCATACGCAGGCGTGGGGCGTCGAATTTCAGCTTCCGCGTAATCACCATAGCGCTAGTTTTATGCGGCGCAAACTTAAGCTTGTTTTCGACGCCCCACACCCTGACATGTTCGAGCACGGCATTCGCTTGTTTTGCGATTTCACTGCCGGTCTCTCCATCAAATGCGAGCACAACGTCATCGGCGTATGCCTGACAATGCAGTCCCATTCCACTCAGCTCGTGAAGGATTGGGTCAAGGAGAAGGTTCCACAGTAGCGGTCCCGCAATGGACCCTTGAACACACCCCTTATCAGTATTTTTGCCAAACTCTTTTCCCGCATACCTAACCCTGACCCTCCTGTCAGTTAGATAACTGTCGATAGTACGCCTCAAATTTGGCGGACACTTCATCTCGGCTAGGCGGATCTTAATTTTTGGCCACCAAGCACTGTCGAACGCCCCCTCTATATCTAGCGAGACCAAGGTGACTATTTTTTTCTGCTCAAGTTTACTTTGAACATGTCTCATCAGGATGTAGAGGGAGTCTTCGGTGCTTTTCTGTGGCAGAAACCCAAACTGTTTTACGCAGAATTTTGGAAGTAAGTAGTGCTTAAGGCGGGCCACCAGCATTTTCTCCAAAATTTTGCCGAGTACCGGCAACAGCCCAATAGGCCGGTAAGACTTAGGAGTGGAGTAATCGTCTTTCCCTGGTTTCCTAAGTACTACGACGGTTGCTTCTTTCCAGGCGTATGGAAAATAATTGTAGGCGAGACATTTGTTCAGGAGGGCCAGGAATACCAGCGGATCGTTAGAGATGGCTTGGCAGCATATGTCAGCTGTGAAACCATCTGAGCCAGGAGCTTTCTTAGCATTAAATGATTTATATGCGGAGTTTAATTCCATTAAAGTAAAAGGTGGGTCGATGGTTTCATTTAATACTATTTTGTTTATGAACTCCGCTCTGTGTCTGATCAGGGTGTGTTGCGGGTTGTCGGTATTTGTGGAGTCTTGTGGGTAAAAAGTATCGGCGAGGAAACTCACGGATTTCTCCGCGTCCAGCGTGATTCCGTTCTTTACTAGAAGTATATCCTCTTCTCTTGTAGTGGTTCTCCCTATTACTCTATATATCCCTTCCCATAAACCTTCTTTATCCTGTTTTTCACAGAATTGCTTCCAGCTTATGGTTTGAGCATTGGCGGCTTGCAACTCATACGCATGTTTCTTAGCCAGGTAGGCTGCTACTACCCTCTCTCGTCGGATGGGTGCCGCACATCTGATACGTCGCTTCAAGGTAGAGACTTCCTTCTTTAGCCGCACGAGTTCCTCGGACCACCACGGCAATGTGAGTTTTTCAGTCTTTTTCTTCAAAGGCATTGACTCAGTACATGCCTTTATATATTTATCCGTTATATCATCTATATCGTTTATCTTAGAAATTTTATTGATTACTTCAATATTTATTAAATTAGTCTGCATTATTGAATTTAGTTTTTCGCGAAATTTTGTCCAGTTAGCTTTTTTCGTGTTATATATTCTTGTTGTTCTAGCTACATTCATACCTTTAGATTTAGTTAGACTGACATTAAAGGCAATGCCGTTGTGGTCCGAGCTCGTGAGGCCTTCCACCACTTTCCAGTCCGAAATAAGTTCGAGCATATTTGTTGAACACGCAGTGATGTCCACATGACTGCTGTACCTTTTTCCTCCTCTGATAGTATCATAGGTAGGAGTCGTACCAGAGTTTAGCACGTTCATGTCTAGTTCATTTAATGTACCTATTAACTCCTCAGCCCTGTCTTCTGTGATCCGGCTACCCCACCACAAACTTTTAGAATTGGCGTCACCACCGATTATCCAGTTTTTTGTAGTAATCGCCTCCTCAATTTTCTTTAAATGATCGAGGTATGGTTCAATGGGCTTATCAGGCTCGAAGTAGAGGGATACAAGAGCGATTTCCCAGGCCACCGTCTGGATCCCCACCACAGCGATGTTGTTTGTGGTGAGTTTTGGGTACTGCTTTACGTCTAGGGCACTGTCGTATACAGCTATCGCCGCTTTGACAGTCCCACCTCCAGTATTGGTATTCTGGTAGATCCTAGCTCCTTTATATCCCTTCACTGTTGAAGAACCACCCACGTACGGCTCCTGAATAAGGGCTACTGCGACACTACGTTTATTGGCTTCCAGCATCAATTCGTTTGTGGCAAGTTTCGCTCTTTGGAGGTTGGCTTGGAGGAATTTGTAGGTCTTCTTTGCATCAAGGCCATCCTTAGCAGTAAGACACCGTAGAACGGGCTAAGGCATCCCACTTTTTTCGAGTGGGGCATTCTCTACTGAATGCTTTGTGCGCTGTGTTCTCCATTTTTGCTTTACAGCAATTTCTACAGCTCGGTGGTATTCCCGCTACCATCTCAGCGCAGTCGACCCTGAGATGCGGACCGCCACAATGACTACATAGATCCGCTGGGTCAGGGCAGAATCTCTTACTATGGCCATAGCCCAGGCAGCGTGTGCACTGGACTAATGGGGTTTGGTCCTCAACCCTAACCCGCTGCAGATCTATATGGGCGTATCCCACGTCCATCGCTCTACGCCAGACTACTGGGGAGACCACCACCACCACGTGACTGGTATGGCGATTTCTTGCTTTCCTTTTATATTTGATGGTAACTCTGCTCTCCTCCTCCTTAAGATTGTCGAAAAGGCCTCTGTTCTGGTTTCTTAATGCCTTTGTAATGTCCTCGTCGGTATTTATATTTAGGACGTCTTTCAGTAGGAGCATGGGGTCCTTGTTTTTTACTTCTTCGAAGTTAAGATTCGGGGTTGTTTCCGTGAATCTTTTTTCATTTTATCCCTCTCTTCTATTGTGTGAAAGCCCATTATTATTTTTCTGTCCTTCGCTTTCCTAATTCTTTCTACCCTAACCCACCCCTCCTTTGCATCTGCTGCCCTTCTCACTTTCTCCATAACCTCATCACCGGTCTCGGTTTCGTCTTTCGATGTTATCACCATTGAGTGTAACGTTTTTTGTTTATGTGTAATTCTACCTTCTGTCTCCAAAGAGTTCTTTGTTTCTGAGTTTTGTTTGTCTACTATTTCTTTTAAAATATCAATTTTTTTACTATTTTCCAGTATTACGTGCTTACCACTTTCAGTAATACTGGCATAAGTCTGTAACTGTTTACCTAATTTATCTTTTATTTCTTCTAAGTTTTTATTGTTCTCTTTGAGAAGTCTATTATTTTCTTCCAATTTCATGGCGAACGTCGATTCTATATTTAAAATTACCGGATCCGAGGGTTGACAAGTGGTGTTTGTGACAATTTTATCATTTATGTCTGTTTTCTTTCTCAGTTCTTGGTCCAATTCCTTTATTATTTTAAACATCCTTTCCAGAGACTCCGCTATGGCCATTTTAATCTCTGTTTTTAAATTCTTTGAGCTGCTAAGGTGAAATTTGGCCCTACTTAAACATGCCCTTGCCTCCGCTGCTCGACCCATACCATGTTCGGTTGGGAGAGTGTTCAACTCAGTCTTGCCGCAGCTTTGAGTTCCAGTTTTTGCGCTGTTGTTGGTGTGGGCTTCTTGATGCACTCTTTTCCCTGGCCTGTGTTATAGGGGCCATTGTACTTGTCGACTCCCACTCGCCAATACTCCTTCTCACATTCGAGTCCGCAGTAAGCTTCGGCAGCTCCTTGTCCCTACTAGTCATTTTCTTTGGCGTCCTATGTCCAAACATTTGGAGGTGGTTCGTCAATATAAAAAGTCAATAAAATAGTAATAAAATTTGTAAAAGTTGTAAAGACAATAAAACACTAATATCAAATAAAAATAAACATAAAAATATACAGAGTCAGAATAGAAAAAAAAATTCTGTATATTGGTCTTAAAATGTAAAATATATAAATTGTGTAAAGATAGCGGTTAATACAGACCGGTAGTCAATACTAAAGTGAAGTTATTTACAAATAATAAAGTGAGAGGCTGCTATATGATAATATAGTTATTGCCCAAAGTCAAGATTTACTATTGCATCCGAGTACGTACACCAATACAATTAAATAAATTAAAGAATAAGCAAAATAAAGTGAAAACAATGATATTTACATAGAAAGAACGCTAATCATCTTATCAAAAAAAAACTCCCATCACAATCGGCCCATAGGTTGAAAAGTTATGGACTGTTTAAATTTCCAATATGGCGGCCAAGATGGCCGCTAAAGTCCTAGAGTCGGCAAATATAGACCGAAATAGGTCGTGTTTGGGCTCAATGGATAGGGCTTTTCACATAAAATAAGATTCCTTCTACAGAGTAGTCAAACAACAATTACTTGATTTTTAATTTGCAAAAAACCAGGAATAAATTACTAAATTAAGGACCAAAAATACAAAAATGGCCAAAAAATTGTAAACAAAGACTGGAACTACTAAAACCTATTTACTTAACCTAATTATATTAAAGTCGCTCCAAAAAAGTCTTCCAGGGGGTTGTTTTGCCGGGGGTGAATTTTTTAAAAATCTATATCTCCGTATTTTGTAGATGGAAAATTTTGAATTTTTGTAGGGAGCTTACACTACACTAGTTCTTCCCAAATTAACAATAAAAACTATATGTCATAGATCGCTTTCTCGAGATATTTTACTTTTAAATTTTGGCAAAATTGAAACGGCTATAACTCAATGAAGACTTAACTTTTTTTTGATCTGTAAACGGGTAGTACTTCTATACGCTGTTCTGCTTCAGGATAGATCTTTAAAAATAGCCGCGATGTCCTGGATCACTGACCACGTGCCACGTGGTTTCTTGTTTTTTTGCGTTTTTCTCGGCGGTCTTTGGCCGAAAAATTCCAAAAAGGGTACCAACGTGTAGGGTCCAATGAGGTGCACAAACAAGTAATTTAAAAACAATAGGTCACAGCGACTAATCGCGCGGCGCTCGAGCTCAAAGTTTATTAAAATTTGATTTTTCAGGTTTTTCACTACATATGTGTCCAAAAATCACTGTAAACCAAAAACTCGAACTAGAAGCGTATGCGCCTCTTCATTACGCGTTTTTTGACATATCACACATTAAAATCCGTGCACTTTTGCCACTTTCCCGAATTTGTAACTGTTTTTCGAGCGGAAATCGTGTGCGGAGCGACTTGGGACGCGCGTGTTCGCTGCGGAGGGCCACGGCAGACTGGGTTAGGTTGGGTTAGGTTGGGTTAGGTTCCCGGTCGCAGACGGGACCCACAGCACCCAATCTGCGTGCTGTGGGTCCCGTCTGCGGAGGAGATGCTGGACTCCTACCGGGCGCGTCCGTAGGTGGCGGATAACGGGATCCTCTGGGCGACATTCCCAGAGGTATCGTCCGATCTTTTTCGTTGCAAGGATTCTTAGGTTTAGGTCCTAGGCTTAGGATTAGGTTTAGATGTAGGTTAAGGTCCTAGGTTTAGGATTAGGTTAAGGTTTAGGTTTAGGTTTAGGTTTAGGATTAGGATAGTTTAGTTAGGCTTTGCAACGAAAGAGATCGGATGACGCGGACCAAATCAGCACTAGGAGGAGCGGAAGGCCTGCGCCCTCCACACTCTTCACCAAGTGAAGAGTGCTCCTTCTGGAGAGCGCATTTTCCGATGGCACTGGTTCGCCGGCGTGCCGTGAGCGGTGGCACCCTGTGCCCCGTTGTCGAGGAGTGAGCCGGAGTTGCATTTCTGCGACTGCTGGCCGCTGGTTGCCATGTCCCCGGCTTCGGCTACAGGGGAGCGCCCCTCAGATATGAGGGGTACCGGTTCACCGGCGTGGCTCCGTGGTTGCTCGTATCGAGCGTCGGGCGGTTGTCTACTGAGTTGCCCTGTGCACTCGGTAGACTGCCGGCAACCCGTAATCCCCACTATGTGGGGGACGGTGGCCGCTGCCGCAAGGCACGGGGCCGCGAGGACGCAAACCTCTATAAAAAATACCCCAATCCCAAGCTCTGATGCCCGGTGAGGGGATGAATGGCTGGAGGGAGTCCAGTCCCAAGGGCATCACCCGATCCCAGGGGACCTCACCCCTGGTTAAATAATAAAGGAAAAATATGAAATGGACAGTTGTCAAGAGATAGTACCCCAGGAGGGTACCTCCCGCTTGGCGGGAGGAGAATCCCTCCGTGCCTCTGAGCAATCGGAGGCACGCTGCCCCTCGTATTCTGGGGGGGGCAACAACTGCCACGAAGAAGAGGGCGGTAGCACGAGCCGCGAAAGGGAGAGAGTCCTATTCGTGCACCCCGAACGCTGCGACAGTGCGCTCTCACTGCGCTCGGCGCGAAGCTCTGCAAGGGGCTGCGCTTCGAGCGGTCGAGAGTCGCCACTGTTTGCCCGGGATAGTACCGGACGATTTGTGAGCCGGAACAAGGCTGATCCGAGGACTCGGAGGAAGCGGAAGACGGTCAAACGACCAGTGACTCCCGCTCTCTCCGACTCCTCGGAGATTGAGCTCGCGCCTGCCAAATTTTTGGCAGTCGAGGATGGGCTGGCGGATGCTACAGGATCATCTGCCAAAGAACGCGGTCGACAAGATCTTACGGTGACCTACGGAGAACCGGCTGTCACCACCTCGGTGCGGACCGGAGCCTTCCGCCGTAAAGAAGCTGGTCTGGTGAGAGAAGGCGAGGTCGAGCGACTAACCCGCTCCCTCACAGAAGTGGACACAATGGACCCGCGGAAGGCGGTTGAAATTTCGCTGGAAATTGTTTCCATGGTGGCGGCCAAATCAGGCTCCCTGAAGGGCACGTACGTGCGGGCCCTGAAGTGCGTGGCTGCCGCCGTGGAGAAGCTATTGGACGAGTTTCTACGACGCACTAGCACGGAGGAAGTAACCTGTCTGCGGTCGCAACTGGAGCGACTGTTGGCAGAAAACTCAGAGCTTCGAGCGGAGGGCGTGCGGGTGCGGGAAGAGATGGCCGAAATGCGTGCATCCCTTGACGGTTTCTTGGGACAGCAGGGTAAATTAGCCTCTCCGTCGCCCCCGTCCCCATCAAATGAAAGAGCGGAAAATGAGAAGGACAAGGAAATAGAGGAACTGAAAAAACGAATAGCAATCCTCGAGGCCCGCGCCTCCAAGGTTGAACGCGCAAGGCCTCCGCTGGCGCACGAGCGCCAGGCGCCTGCGCTGTCACCGTGTGACGCCTTAGCTGCACTGTCACGCACAAGGGCTGCAGGTACCAGGGTGGGTGCGGCACCTTCGGCACGCGCGTCCACCAAAGTGGCCGCGTCAAACAAGCTCGTTGGACGGCGAATGGCGGTCCAGCCCGTGAGGCCTCAGGCTGATGCTTCTGCCCCGCTCCAGCCTGCGAAGGCGGGGCCTGGCAGAAGCCGCAAGAACACAAAGGGGTGTGTGAATGCCGCCCAGCCGGCGCAACGCCCACAGCCCCGTCCACTACCTCCAGCCCCGTCCAACATGGAAGCAGTCTGGACGACGGTAGTGAAACGCGGTCGAAGGAGGGCGCTAGACGTTCCTAGCCCCCGTCCCGTCCCGACGGTCAACGCTCCCCAGGTAATGGGTCGAGCAGTGACTGAGGGAAAGAGAAAGGGAGGGCGCAAGGCAAGAAAACCGCGCGCCCCGCGGTCGGCGGCTGTCGTATTGGAGCTGCTGCCGGCTGCCAAGGAAAAGGGCCTCACCTATGGGGAGGTGATGGCCCGGGCGCGCGTTAGCGTCGACGTGGATGCCATGGGCGTGGAGGGTGGCCTCCGAGTCCGGCACACCGCCAATGGGGCCCGGTTGCTGGAGTGTCCTGGTGCCAACACCAGCACGGTCGCGGACAGGGTAGCAGCCCGGCTCCGCGAAATCCTGCCGGACCCAGAACTGGTGCGTATAGACAGGCCCGTCAAGATGGCGGAAATCAAAGTGACGGGCCTGGATGAATGCGCCACTAAGGAGGAAGTGGCCGCCGCCATTGCATCGCAGGGCAATTGCGCCCTTACGCAGGTGAAGGTAGGAGAGTTGCGAAGCTCTTACTCTGGAGCCTTCACTGTGTGGGCGCGTTGCCCTATGCAGGCAGCCACACTTCTGGCTACGCCTCCACGAGGTCGGCCCGCCGACTCACCAGGGAGGCTACGCGTAGGCTGGGTGATAGCCCACGTGCAGCTACAGAAGGCCCGCCCCTGGCGATGCCTCCGGTGTTTCGGCACCGGGCACGGCCTCGCCAGGTGCCCGTCGGCTGTGGACCGCAGCGGTCTTTGTTTCCGCTGCGGCCAGCCCGGTCACAAGGCGGGCTCCTGCACAGCCGCCGCACCTCACTGCGTGCTATGCGACGCGGCGAAGCGGCGGGCCGATCATCGGGCCGGGGGCCCGTCCTGTCTTTCCGCACCCTCCTCCACAAAGAGGAGGCGTGGCGGAAAAAAGAAGAAAAATATAGAGGAAGGGCCGGCTGCCTGTGATACAGCCGGCCGGTCAGTTCCCGCCGCGGCCGTCAGGCCGCAAGGCGGGACAGAAGACGAGGGAGCGATGGACGTGACACCTCAATAATGGATCACGTTCATCGCTTCCTTCAAGCGAACGTGAACCACTCCGCCAGGGCGCAGGATCTCCTCGTCCACACCATGGCGGAGTGGTTCATCGACATCGCGATCGTTGCGGAGCCATACTTCGTACCACCCGACCGGGAGGATTCCTGGGCTGGAGATGTTGATGGCTCCGTGGCGATCGTGATGAGACAGTCTGCGGCGTTACCCCCCCTTGGAATGGTGGCCAGGGGATCCGGGTACGTCGTCGTTAGGGTCAACGAAACCGTCGTGATCGGGGTGTACTTCTCTCCGAACAGGAGTCTCGCTGAGTTCGAGCGGTTCCTGGGCGGGCTCGAGGCGTTGGTTCATCGCTTCGAGTCTCGCCCGGTGATACTGGCGGGAGACCTCAACGCTAAATGTACGGCGTGGGGTTCTCCCCGCACGGACTCGCGCGGCGAGTTCCTGTCGGAGTGGGCTTTCGCGACCGGCCTCTGTCTTCTGAACAGAGGTTCGGTCGCGACCTGCGTGCGGTGGAACGGGGAATCACACGTGGACGTGTCGTTCGCGTCTCCGTCTGCCGCACGCCGTGTCCGTGGCTGGCGTGTTCTCGAGGGGGCGGAGACGCTCTCGGACCATCGGTTCGTCCGATTTGAGCTCTCCGTTTCCACCTTGTTGAACGCGCCGGACGAAGACGCCCGTGGTGAGGAGGAGCTCCCGCGTAGTGCGCCCCGATCATTCCCGCGATGGGCACTGAAGCGCCTGAACAAGGTGCTTGCGGTGGAGGCGGCCACAGTGGCCGCGTGGGCGCCGATGCCCGCGCGTCTAGTGGACGTGGAGTTGGAGGCCGAATGGTTCCGGGGTACGATGCGTCGCGTCTGCGATGCTGCGATGCCCCGGGTCAGCGGTCGCGCTCCGCGTGGCGGTGCGTATTGGTGGACGCCCGAGATCGCGCTCCTCCGAGAGGAGTGCGTGCGGGCGCGCCGCCGAAGCGCCCGCCACCGCCGTCGCCGCCTTCGCGATGCGGACTTCGCGGAGGTGGCGACCCGCCTGCATGCCGACTGCCGTCAGAAGCAGGAGGCACTGCGGCGGGCCATCGGCGAGGCCAAGTCTCAGAGCATGAAGACGCTCCTGGAGACGCTTGACCAAGATCCTTGGGGGCGCCCGTACCAAACGGTCCGCAAGAAATTGCGGCCGTGGGCGCTCCCGGTGACGGAACGTCTCCAGCCTCAGCAGCTGCGGGAGATTGTCTCCGGGCTGTTCCCGCGGATGGAGAGGAGCTTCGAGCCCCCTTCCATGGGCGCGCCACCACGCAGTAGCGTGAGCGGTGATGCCCCTGCTGAGGTGGTCCCTCCGAGCATCTCGGAGGAGGAGATTCGTGCGGCCGTGTCGAGGATGCGGAGGAAGGACGCGGCCCCCGGCCCTGACGGTGTTCACGGCCGGGTCTGGGATTTGGCCTTCGGTGCCCTTGGGGACCGACTCGTGCGGCTCTATGAAGCCTGCCTCGAGTCGGGACGGTTTCCGAAGCAGTGGAAGACGGGCAGACTTGTTCTGCTAAGGAAGGAGGGACGCCCCGCGGACTCACCTGCGGGATATCGTCCCATCGTGCTGCTGGACGAGGCTGGAAAATTGCTCGAGCGGGTGGTGGCCGCCCGCATCGTCCAGCATCTGACGGGGGTGGGTCTCGATCTGTCAGCGGAGCAGTTCGGATTCAGGGAGGGCCGCTCGACCATCGACGCGGTGATGCGCGTGCGTGCCCTCTCTGATGAGGCTGTCGGCCGGGGCGGGGTTGCACTGGCGGTGTCCCTTGACATCGCCAACGCGTTCAACACCTTGCCCTGGTCGGTGATCGCAGGGGCGCTGGAGTATCACGGCGTCCCTGCGTACCTCCGTCGGCTGATCGGGTCCTACCTCGAGGACAGGTCGGTCGTGTGCACCGGGCACGGTGGGGCGGTGCTCCGCTTCCCCGTACAGCGCGGTGTTCCACAGGGGTCGGTCCTTGGCCCTCTCTTGTGGAACATCGGCTACGACTGGGTCCTGCGTAGCGCCCTTAGTGCTCCTCTTCCGGGTCTGAGCGTAGTTTGTTACGCAAACGACACTTTGGTCGTGGCCCGGGGGAGGGACTTGCGAGAGTCTGCCCGTCTTTCCTGCGCGGGGGTGGCCTTCGTCATCGGCAGGATCCGAAGGTTGGGTTTGGAGGTGGCGCTCGATAAATCCCAGGCCCTGTTGTTTCACGGGGCCCGGAGAGCGCCGCCTCAGGGGGCCCACCTCGTGATCGGAGGCGTTCGCGTCGAGATCGAGGCAACCGGGTTGCGGTACCTCGGTCTCGTACTGGACGGTCGTTGGAGCTTCCGAGCTCACTTTGAAAGATTAGGTCCCCGACTGATGGCGGCTGCCGGCTCGCTGAGTCGGCTGTTGCCGAACGTCGGGGGGCCTGACGTGGTGGTGCGCCGCCTCTACACGGGGGTGGTGCGGTCGATGGCACTGTACGGGGCTCCCGTGTGGTGCCACGCCCTGACCCGCGACAACGTTGCGGCGTTGCGACGTCCGCAGCGCGCGATTGCGGTCAGGGCGGTTCGTGGATACCGCACCGTCTCGTTTGAGGCGGCGTGCGTGCTAGCTGGGACGCCTCCCTGGGACCTGGAAGCGGAGGCGCTCGCTGCGGATTACGCGTGGCGATGCGATCTCCGCTCCAGGGGGGAGCCGCGTCCCGGCGCGGCGGAAGTTCGAGCGCGGAAGCTTCAATCTCGGCGTGCCGTGCTCGAGGCGTGGTCTCGCCGCCTGGCGGACCCCGCCTACGGGCGACGGACCGTCGAGGCGATCCGCCCGGTCCTCTCGGACTGGGTGAATCGCGACCGAGGACGTCTCACCTTCCGAGCGACGCAGGTGCTCACGGGACACGGCTGTTTCGGTCGCTACCTGCACCTCGTCGCCCGGAGGGAGCCGACGCCGAAGTGCCACCACTGCAGTGGCTGCAACGAGGACACGGTGGAGCACACGCTCGGGTACTGCACCGCTTTCGCGGAGCAGCGCCGCGTCCTCGTTGCAAAAATAGGACCGGACTTGTCGCTTCCGACCGTCGTGGCTACGATGCTCGGCAGCGACGAGTCCTGGCAGGCGATGCTCGACTTCTGCGAGTCCACCATCTCGCAGAAGGAGGCGGCGGAACGGGAGAGGGAGAGCTCTTCTTCCCTCTCGGCGCCGTGCCGCCGCCGTCGAGCCGGGGTTCGGAGGAGGGCGTTTGTCCAGCTCCAGCCCCTATGAGGAGGCAGTCTCCTCCCGGTGATGGTCACGGGGCGACCTAAGGGGGTTGAGGCTGCGCCGCACGCTACCGTCACTCTAGCGCGCTGGCACCAGGAGGACGGGACGGCGCGTCGGCGGCTGCGGACTGCGATGCGGTCCGCATTTTCGTCGTCGCTGTCGTCGCCGAACATACTGTTGAAGAGCAACCCGGTCGGCGGTGTATCGCGTTCCGACCCGGCAGGCTGGTTCTGGCCCAGCGGGGTATCCCGGAACACCAGCGGCACCGCCCGGGCGGCCTGGTAGGGCCGCCGTACCGCGGAGACCGACGTCGTTGGTCGTCGACTATCGCCTCGACGACCCGTCGGTCGGGCGTCCTCGGGGTGGCGCCGCGTGTCTGGTTGTAGTGTTGACCGCGGGAACCCCCCTACTCTGAACGGGTTCTGACCCCGGACGGAGATCGGACGTCGGGTGTAAGAGTGCAGGGGAGTCGTTTAGTGGGTGGGCTCTAAAATCCTTGGGCCCGCGGTCTGCTCACAACACCATGCAGATCGTTGAGTCTCACATACCCCGCGCGCCCCATTTGCGCGGGGACCTCGTAGGAGGTTCGGCCCTCTACCCGAAAAAAAAAAAAAAAAAAAAAAGGTTCCCGAGGGACCCGAGGGACCTGGGCGGGCCCCCCGGCGCGCACTCTGCGTGGCCGGGGGCTCCGTCTGTGGGGGAGTTTTGCTGGACTTCCACCGGGCGCGTCCGTAGGTGGCGGATAACGGGATCCTCTGGGAACAGTCCCACTCCCAGAGGTATCGTCCGGTCTTTTTCGTTGCAAGGATTCCTAGGTGTTAGGTAGGTAGGTTAGGTGTAGGGGTAGGGTAGCCTAGTTAGGCTTTGCAACGAAAGAGATCAGACGACGCGGACCAAAACCAGCAGGGGGAGTTGCGGGCTCTCCACCCCCTTCACTCGCTGAAGGGTGCTCCTCCTGGAGACGCTCGGGCTCCCTCTCTTGTCCCCTTTCTTCCCCCTTTTTTTGTTTTTTCTTCGGGTCACGTCCGACCAGTTTCGGACGTAACCCACGGGTGGTGGTGGGCCACTTTTGGCCTGCCCTTTGGTGGAGAAGTGAGCCGGCGTTGCTTACGCATCTTCCGGCCGCTGGTCGCCATGTCCCCGGCTTCGGCTACAGGGGCACGCCCTCCAGAGGGGGGTACCGGTATACCGGCGTGGCTTCGTCGTTGCTGCTCTTTTGAGCGTCGGGCGGTGGTCTGCCGTGTTGCTCGTTGCACTCGGCGGGCCGCCGGCCAACCCGTAATCCTCACCGCGTGGGGGACGGGGGCCGCTGCCGCGAGGCACGGGGCCGCGAGGACGTAAACCTCTTTAAAAAATGCCCCAATCCTAAGCTCTGGTGCCCGGCGATGGGATGAATGGCTGGAGGGAGTCCAGTCCCAAGGGTACCAACCAGACCCCAGGGGACCGACCCCTGGTTAATAAAAAAGGACAAATGGAATAATGGCAACAGTTAAAAAATTATTACCCCAGGAGGGTACCTCCCGTTCTGCGGGGGGAGAATCCCTCCGTGCGGTCGAGCGATCGGCCGCACGCTGCCCCACCGTTTCTGGGGGGGGCAAACTTTGTCAAGACGAAGGGGGCGACGGCACGGGTCGCGTAAGGGACAGAGTTCCCACCGTGCTACTGGAGCGCTGCGACAGCCTGATTTCCCTGCACTCGGCGCGAAGCTCCGCGAGGGGCGACGCGTCAAGTGGAAGGGAGACTCCGGCGCTGTTCGCCGATAGTGTTCGGCAACGGACTCGGCGGAAGCGGAAGTCGGCTCGACGGCCGGCGTCCTCCGCTCCGTCTGACTCCTCGGAGGGTGAGCCTGCCAGCGCCAAATATATGGCGTTGGCGGAAGGGCCGGCGACTGCTGCGGCGTCGCCCGCCACAGGATTTGACTTTAACAAGGCATCGTCTTGCGGACTGGACGCTGCCTCTTCGGCGCAGTCTAGGGCCGCCTGCCGTGAGGCAAAAAATAATAGAAAGCTAGAAGAGATCGAGCGGCTACAGCGATCCCTAACGCTGGTGGGTCCCTCTGACCCCCTCCGATCATGTAAAATAGCCGGAAAAATTGTTGAGACCATTGCGGCCAAGTCGACTGCAGGCCTCAAGGGCTCAGAAGTGTCGGCCATGAAATCTGCGGCCGCCACACTTGAGGAAAGGCTGCAGGACGTCGTGGACCGCACCACGACGACGGAGACGGCGGGCTTGCGGCAGGAAGTGGCACTGCTGCACACCCGCCTCGAGCAAATATCGGCCGAGAATGGCCTGCTTCGGGCGGAGAACGGTCAGCTCCGCGTCGACATGGCCGAGCTGCGAACAATGGTTGCCGATCTCATCGAGCGGCAACGCGGCTCCGCCCCTGTCCCTCCTCCGCCCGAAGCAGAAGGCCTCACTGAGGTCGAGGAGCTGAGGCGGCAGCTCCTTATACAGGAGGCGCGCAGCTCCAAAGTGGAGCGGGCGAGACCGCCCCTCGCCCATGAGGTGAAAGGCAGCGCGCCTGTGCCCGCACCTCGTAGAACAGTGGCCGCTAAAACTTATAGCGGCCCCAAACAGACAGCCACACCTGCGAGGATTCCCGCCGCGACTGTCTCGCGGTCAGCAGCTTCGGGGGCAACAAGATCTGCCCCCCCAAAGAAACCGGCATCCGCTCCTGCTCCGCTCCAGCCTGCGAAGGCAGGGCCCGGCAGGAGCCGGACAAAGAAGAAGGGAGGCGTCAACGCCGCCAAACCGGCACCGACTCCCCAGCCCCGCCCGCTGCCCCCGGCCCCGGCCAATATGGAAGAGGCCTGGACAACGGTGGTGCGGCGCGGGCCCAAGAAGGTGGCGGCGCCTGCTGCGCCGCGCCCCAAGCCCGTCCCTGCGGCCGCTGCTCCCCGCCAAGAGGGTCGAGCGGAGCCGAGGGGCCAAAAAAGAAGAGGAGGAGCACGCAGAAAGCCGCGCGCCCCGCGGTCGGCTGCAGTGGTCGTGGAGCTGCTGCCGGCCGCCAAAGAACGGGGCATCACGTATCACGACGTGATGACCCAGGCGCGCGGCGGCGTAAATGTGGACGCCCTCGGCGTGGAGGGCGGCCTGAAGGTCCGGCAGACAGCCAACGGGGCCCGCCTGGTAGAATGCCCCGGCGCAAATTCCAGCGCCGCGGCAGAAAAACTGGCGGTCCGTCTGCGGGAAATCCTGCCGGACCCCGAGGTGGTGCGCATCGCGCGGCCCGTGAAGATGGGAGAAATCAAAATCACGGGCCTCGACGAGTGCGCAACTAAGGAGGAGGTCGCCGCGGCCATCGCGTCGCAGGGCAACTGCGCCCTCGCCGACGTCAAAGTTGGAGAGCTCCGGGTGACGTACTCCGGAACCCGGACGGCGTGGGCGCGTTGCCCGGTAGTAACGGCGAACCTCCTGGCCACCCCTCCACAGGGTCGGCCTTCGGACAGCCCTGGATGGCTGCGCGTGGGCTGGGTAGTGGCCCACGTGCAACTGCAGGAGAGCAGGCCGTGGCGTTGTCTTCGGTGCTTCGGCACCGGCCACGGCCTCGCCAAGTGCCCCTCGACCGTGGACCGCGACGTCCGCAGCGCGCGATCGCGGTCAGGGCGATCCGAGGATACCGCACCGTCTCCTTCGAGGCGGCGTGCTTGCTCGCCGGGGCGCCACCCTGGGACCTGGAGGCGGAGGCGCTCGCTGCCGATTACCGGTGGCGTAGCGACCTCCGCTCTAGGGGGGAAGGGCGCCCCGGCGAAGGAGTAGTTCGAGCGCGGAGGCTCCAATCTCGGCGGTCCGTGCTGGAGGCGTGGTCTCGCCGCTTGGCGGACCCGTCGGCCGGCCTCCGTACCGTCGAGGCGGTCCGTCCGGTCCTCGCGGACTGGGTGGGCCGCGACCGCGGATGCCTCACCTTCCGGCTGACGCAAATGCTTACCGGCCACGGATGTTTCGGCCGGTACTTGCATAAGATAGCCGGAAGGGAACCGACGGCGCAGTGCCACCACTGCGCGGACCGCGACGAGGAAGACACAGCGGAACACACGCTGGCGCGTTGCTCTGGATTCGATGAGCAACGCGCCGCCCTCGTCGCGGTCATTGGAGAGGACCTCTCGCTGCCGCGCGTCGTGGCTACGATGCTCGGCAGCGACGCGTCCTGGAAGGCGATGCTCGACTTCTGCGAGTCCACCATCTCGCAGAAGGAGGCGGCGGAGCGAGAGAGGGAGAGCTCTTGCCTTTCCGCACCGATCCGTCGCCGTCGAGCCGGGGGCCGGAGGCGGGAATACGCCCGTACGTCCCGGCCCCTGTAGGTGGCGGCCTCCCCCCGGTGAAGGTCAAGGGGCGACCTGAGGGGGTGAGGCCGCGCGGCGCGCTACCAGCACTCTAGCGCGCTGCCGTGGAGTGATTAGAGCGACCGGTCGACGGTGTATCGCGTCCCGACCCGGCAGGCTGGTTCTGGTCCAGCGGGGTATTCCGGGACACCAGCGGCACCGTCTGGGCGGCCCGACGGGCTGCCGTACCGAGACGGCCGACGTTTCAGAGCCTTCGATTCGCCTCGAAGGCTCCGTCGGCTGGGCGTCCTTGGGGTGAGCCGCGCCGTCTGGTTGTAGTGTTGACCGCGGTAGCCCCCCTACCTCATCCGGGTTCTGACCTCGGAGGGGATCGGACGTCGGGTGTAAGAGTGCAGAGGAGTCGTTTAGTGGGTGGGCTCTAAAATCCTTGGGCCCGCGGTCTGCTCAGGTTCTGCGGGGGGAGAATCCCTCCGTGCGGTCGAGCGATCGGCCGGTCCGGTCTTCGGTACCTCGGCCTCGAACTGGACGGTCGGTGGAGCTTCCGCGCTCACTTTGAAAAATTGGGCCCTCGACTGATGGCGACCGCACCGTCTCCTTCGAGGCGGCGTGCTTGCTCGCCGGGGCGCCACCCTGGGACCTGGAGGCGGAGGCGCTCGCTGCCGATTACAGGTGGCGTAGCGACCTCCGATCTAGGGGGGAAGGGCGCCCCGGCGAAGGTGTAGTTCGAGCGCGGAGGCTCCAATCTCGGCGGTCCGTGCTGGAGGCGTGGTCTCGCCGCTTGGCGGACCCGTCGGCCGGCATCCGTACCGTCGAGGCGGTCCGCCCGGTTCTCGCGGACTGGGTGGGCCGCGACCGCGGATGCCTCACCTTCCGGCTGACTCAGATGTTAACCGGCCATGGGTGTTTTGGCCGGTACCTCTTTAAGATAGCCGGAAGGGAACCGACGGCGCAGTGCCACCACTGCGCGGACCGCGACGAGGATGACACAGCGGAACACACGCTGGCGCGTTGCTCTGGATTTGACGAGCAGCGCGCCGCCCTCGTCGCGGTCATAGGAGAGGACCTCTCGCTGCCGCGCGTCGTGGCTACGCTGCCGCGAGGCACGGGGCCGCGAGGACGTAAACCTCTTTAAAAAATGCCCCAATCCTAAGCTCTGGTGCCCGGCGATGGGATGAATGGCTGGAGGGAGTCCAGTCCCGAGGGTACCAACCAGACCCCAGGGGACCGACCCCTGGTTAATAAAAAAGGAAAAAAATGTATAATGGCATCTGTTGAAAAGTTATTACCCCAGGAGGGTACCTCCCGCTCCGCGGGGGGAGAATCCCTCCGTGCGGTCGAGCGATCGGCCGCACGCTGCCCCACCGTTTCTGGGGGGGGCAAACACTGCCACGAGGATGGGGGCGACAATACGGGTCGCGTAAGGGACAGAGTCTCAACCGTAGTAATTGAGCGCTGCGAGAGCTTAATCTCGCTGTACTCGGCGCGGAGCTCCGCAAGGGGCGACGCGTCTAGTGGGCGGGAGACGCCAGCGCTGTTTGCCGATTGCGATCGGCAGCGGACTCGGCGGAAGCGGAAGTCGGCTCGTCGGCCGGCGTCCTCCGCTCCGTCCGATTCATCGGAAGGAGAGCCTGCCAGCGCCAAGTACATGGCGTTGGCGGAAGGGCCGGCGGCTGCTGCGGCGCCGCCCGCCACTGATTTTGAGAAGCCGTCGTCTTGCGGACTGGACGCTGCCTCCTCGGCGCAGTTCAGGGCCGCCTGCCGTGAGGCGAAAAATACAAATAGGAAAATAGAAGAGGTCGAGCGCCTACAGCGATCCCTGACGGAGGTGGGTCCCTCTGACCCCCTCCGAGCTTGTAAAATAGTTGGAAAGATAGTCGCGACCATTGCGGCTAAATCCACTGGAGGCCTCAAGGGCTCAGAAGTGTCGGCCATGAAATCGGCGGCCGCCACACTCGAGGAACGACTGCAGGACGTTGTGGACCGCACCACAACCACAGAGACGGCAGGCCTGCGACAGGAAATAGCCCTGCAGCACGCCCGCCTTGAGCAACTGGCGGAGGAAAATGGCCGACTTCGGGCGGAGAACGGACAGTTCCGCGTCGACATGGCCGAGTTGAGGACCATGGTGGCCGACCTTATAGAGCGGCAACGCAGCTCGGCCCCTGTCCCTCCTCCGCCCGAAGCGGAAGGCCTCACTGAGGTCGAGGAGCTGAGGCGGCAACTCCTTATACAGGAGGCGCGCAGCTCCAAAGTGGAGCGGGCGAGACCGCCCCTCGCCCATGAGGTGAAAGGCAGCGCGCCTGTGCCCGCACCTCGTAGAACAGTGGCCGCTAAAACTTATAGCGGCCCCAAACAGAAAGCCACACCTGCGAGGATTCCCGCCGCGACTGTCTCGCGGTCAGCAGCTTCGGGGGCAACAAGATCTGCCCCCCCAAAGAAACCGGCATCCGCTCCTGCTCCGCTCCAGCCTGCGAAGGCAGGGCCCGGCAGGAGCCGGACAAAGAAGAAGGGAGGCGTCAACGCCGCCAAACCGGCACCGACTCCCCAGCCCCGCCCGCTGCCCCCGGCCCCGGCCAATATGGAAGAGGCCTGGACAACGGTGGTGCGGCGCGGGCCCAAGAAGGTGGCGGCGCCTGCTGCGCCGCGCCCCAAGCCCGTCCCTGCGGCCGCTGCTCCCCGCCAAGAGGGTCGAGCGGAGCCGAGGGGCCAAAAAAGAAGAGGAGGAGCACGCAGAAAGCCGCGCGCCCCGCGGTCGGCTGCAGTGGTCGTGGAGCTGCTGCCGGCCGCCAAAGAACGGGGCATCACGTATCACGACGTGATATCCCAGGCGCGCGGCGGCGTAAATGTGGACGCCCTCGGCGTGGAGGGTGGCCTGAAGGTCCGGCAGACAGCCAACGGGGCCCGCCTGGTAGAATGCCCCGGCGCAAATTCCAGCGCCGCGGCCGAAAAATTGGCGGCCCGGCTGAGGGAGATCCTGCCGGACCCCGAGGTGGTGCGCATCGCGCGGCCCGTGAAGATGGGAGAAGTCAAAATCACGGGCCTCGACGAGTGCGCCACGAAGGAGGAGGTCGCTGCGGCCATCGCGTCGCAGGGCAACTGCGCCCTCGCCGACGTCAAAGTCGGGGAGCTCCGGGTGACGTACTCCGGAACCCGGACGGCGTGGGCGCGTTGCCCCATCGCAACGGCGAACCTCCTGGCCACCCCTCCACAGGGTCGGCCTTCGGACAGCCCAGGGTGGCTGCGCGTGGGCTGGGTAGTGGCCCACGTGCAACTGCAGGAGAGCAGGCCGTGGCGTTGTCTTCGGGGCTTCGGCACCGGCCACGGCCTCGCTAAGTGCCCCTCGACCGTGGACCGCAGCGGCTTGTGTTTCCGCTGCGGCCAACCGGGGCACAAGGCAGCCTCCTGCACCACAGCCGCGCCGCACTGCGTCTTGTGCGACGCGGCCAAAAGGAAGGCCGACCACCGGGCCGGGGGCCCGGCGTGTAAATCTGCCCCCTCCTCTACAAAAACGAGGAGGGGCGGAAAGAAAAAGAAGCCGGCTGCAACAAGGGCAGCCGGCGAGTCAGATCCCGCCGCGGCTGTTGTCGAGCCGCAGGGCGGGACAGACGAGGGAGCGATGGACGTAGCCCCGTAATGGGTTGCGTCCATCGCTTCCTCCAAAGTAATTTGAACCACTCCGCCAGGGCACAGGATCTCCTCGTCCACACCATGGCGGAGTGGTCAATCGACGTCGCTGTCGCTGCGGAGCCGGACTTCGTCCCCACCGACCAGGACTGCTGGATGGGGGACGTCGACGGCTCCGTGGCCATTGTGTTGAGACAGTCCGCGGCGTTACCCCCCTTGGAAATGGTGGCCAGGGGACCCGGGTACGTCGCGGCTAGGATCGACGGGACCGTCGTGATCGGGGCGTACTTTTCTCCGAACAGGAGCCTCGCCGAGTTCGAGCGGTTTCTGGGCGGGCTCGAGGTGCTCTTGCACCGCTTCGGGTCCCGCCCTGTCATCGTCGCGGGGGACCTCAATGCCAAGTGTACGGCTTGGGGCTCCCCCCGCACGGATTCGCGAGGCGAGGCTCTTTCGGAGTGGGCGATCGCGACCGGCCTCTGTCTCCTAAACAGAGGCACGGTCGCGATTTGCGTGCGGTGGAACGGGGAATCTCACGTGGACGTGACGTTCGCGTCCCCGTCCGCCGTGCGCCGCACCCGCGGCTGGCGCGTACTCGAGGGGGCGGAGACGCTCTCGGACCACCGATACGTCCGATTTGAGCTCTCCGCCTCCTCCTTGTCGTCGTCGTCAGCCGTGGGCGCCCGCGGTGAGGAGGAGCTCCCGCAAGGTGCGCCCCGTTCGTTCCCCAGGTGGGCCTTGAAACGAATGAACAAGGAGTTGCTGATGGAGGCGGCCGCTGTTGCTGCGTGGGCGCCAAAACCCGCGCGGCTCGCGGACGTGGATGCGGAGGTCGACTGGTTCCGGGGCACCATGGCAAACATCTGTGATGCCGCCATGCCCCGGGTCGGCCCCCGAGCACCACGTGGGGGTGCGTTCTGGTGGTCGCCCGAGATCGCAAGACTCCGCGAGGAGTGCGTGAGGGCGCGCCGCCGGAGCACACGCCACCGCCGCCGCCGTCGTCGCGACGCTACGTTCGCGGAGTGATCGGGGGTGATCGCGGGGGCGCTGGAGTATCACGGCGTCCCCGCATACCTCCGCCGACTGATCGGCTCCTACCTCGAGGGCAGGTCGATCCAGTGCATCGGACACGGTGGGGCGATGTACCGCTTCCCCGTCGAGCGCGGTGTTCCGCAGGGGTCCGTCCTGGGCCCCCTGCTGTGGAACATCGGCTACGACTGGGTCCTGCGGGGCGTCGTTCGGGGACCCCTCCCCGGGCTCAGCGTAATTTGTTACGCTGACGACACGTTGGTCGTAGCTCCGGGGAGGGACTACCGGGAGTCTGCCCGTCTGGCGTGCGCAGGCGTGGCACACGTCGTCACCAGGATCCGACGGTTGGGGCTCGAGGTGGCGCTCGACAAAACCCAGGCCCTGCTCTTTCACGGGCCGGGACGAGCGCCGCCTCTGGGTGCCCACCTCGTGATCGGAGGCGTCCGCGTCGGGGTCGGGGTGACCGGTCTTCGGTACCTCGGCCTCGAACTGGACGGTCGGTGGAGCTTCCGCGCTCACTTCGAAAAATTGGGCCCTCGGCTGATGGCGACGGCCGGCTCTCTGAGCCGGCTGCTTCCAAACGTCGGGGGTCCCGATCAGGTGGCGCGCCGCCTCTACATGGGGGTGGTGCGGTCTATGGCACTATACGGCGCTCCCGTATGGTGCCACGCCCTGACCCGCAAGAACGTCGCGGCGCTGCGACGTCCGCAGCGCGCGATTGCGGTCAGGGCGATCCGAGGATACCGCACGACGACGTTATCGGAGCCTATGTTAAGCCTAATTCTCTTTCTCATTCCGGTTCTCGCTATTTTTCCGCTCGCACATTCATGCCGCATACATTTTCTTTCTGCATTCATCATATCTTTCTTTCCTTATTTTGGGTGGGACTCCCATTCTGAACCTATTCTATTCTATTACTTATTTACTATCATGTAAGGGGGAAATAACCGCACATTTTTATCTTTTATTTTTACACAATTTTTCTTATCAATTAAATAAATCAAAACTTAAACAATGTCTTTCAGTTTTCTTAATTTTACAATAGCTTCTTATTTCTATTACCACTTATTAAAATACATACTCCTATTATACTTATTTCTATGCTTAATATATATATATCTAAATATACTATCAGCATATTTACTTAAACTGTTCTATTTCTATCTACTACCTTCTGTGCAATCTTTGTACAATACTTAAAAAATGTTTCCCTATCCTTCCCCCGCATCACTTCCCCCACTGTTTCTATGTCCAATTCCATTTGTAGTGCCTGTTCCAGTTCATATCTTTCCACAGCGTGTACAGGACATTCCAATAGAAGATGTGGCACGGTTTCGTCGGTGTTTGGGTTGCAGATGCACGATGGACTCCCCTTGCACCTAAAGCGATTTAGATACTCGGAGAATCCACCGTGCCCCGTCATAATCTGTGCCCTAATGCTAGTTATTTCCATTTTTCTTATTATACTATATGCCGCCACCGCATCCGGGAAAAAGATCTTAGTGACCTTGGCAGTGTGGCCGGATTTGTATCTCCGATTCCATTCGTCAAGCGTCCTCATGCGTATGTGGCGCTTGACGAATGAGATCGGACACAGATCATAGTCCGGTCTTCTCTTTAAGTTCATGGCGGCCTCCTTTGCAAGCTGATCCGCTCTCTCATTGCCCGCTAACCCTGCGTGGGCCTTTATCCAGAAGAAGGATACCACCTTGTTCTGGAGAGATGCAGCTGTTATGTTCTCTCTGGTCTCCACTGCCAGGGGATGAAGGCAACTCGGGTTTTTCACTGTCAAAAGAGCCGCCATGGAGTCACTGAATACCCCGAAAGAAGGCGCCTTGGTTTTCCTAATTTCCCGCGTTGCTCGACATATCGCGAGAAGCTCAGCCTGGTAGACCGTACAGTATCCTGGTAACGCCAACTTGAGGGCGCGTGTCTCAGCCTCTCCGTTCCATATGGACAGAGCTGCCCCGACACGCCCCTCAATCTTACTACCGTCGGTGAAGATTTTCACCTGTTGGTCCGAATTGGCGCTAACTTCTTCCCGGTTTACCAAGCCGATGATCTTCAGTTCGCTTCGCTCCGCGGGATGCGGGGACTCCAGTGCAGAGGTCATCCGCTCCACCTCTCTATCTCCCAATATTGCCTGTGGCACCCCTTTCCTAGCTCTGTACAACGAAGCCACCTCGTGAATTCTAAGATCCAGGGGTAGTATCCCGGCTAGTAGGAGAACGGAATTTAGTGAGACGGTGCGGTACGCCTTGCACATTTTCTGTGCTATTCCCCGCTGCACGACGCCTAGCTGTTTTATGATTCCCAGCTTGTTAGCGGCTTCTGCCCATGCGCTGGCGGCGTATAGAACTATTGGTTCCACTGTAGCCACGTATATGATTTTTATTACTTCAGGGTTTAGGCCCCAGTTTACTTTTGCGGCTCTGCTCAGCTGTTTATGGACTGCGATGGCCTTGCGACATACTTCAGAGATGTGCGCGTTAAACGTGAGCCCGTCGTCGACGGTGAGGCCTTTTTTTCTTTTTTCGGGTAGAGGGCCGAACCTCCTACGAGGTCCCCGCGCAAAAGGGGCGCGCGGGGTATGTGAGACTCAACGATCTGCATGGTGTTGTGAGCAGACCGCGGGCCCAAGGATTTTAGAGCCCACCCACTAAACGACTCCTCTGCACTCTTACACCCGACGTCCGATCCCCTCCGAGGTCAGAACCCGGATGAGGTAGGGGGGCTACCGCGGTCAACACTACAACCAGACGGCGCGGCTCACCCCAAGGACGCCCAGCCGACGGAGCCTTCGAGGCGAATCGAAGGCTCTGAAACGTCGGCCGTCTCGGTACGGCAGCCCGTCGGGCCGCCCAGACGGTGCCGCTGGTGTCCCGGAATACCCCGCTGGACCAGAACCAGCCTGCCGGGTCGGGACGCGATACACCGTCGACCGGTCGCTCTATTCACTCCACGGCAGCGCGCTAGAGTGCTGGTAGCGCGCCGCGCGGCCTCACCCCTCAGGTCGCCCCTTGACCTTCACCGGGGGGAGGCCGCTACCTACAGGGGCCGGGATGTACGGGCGTATTCCCGCCTCCGGCCCCCGGCTCGACGGCGACGGATCGGTGCGGAAAGGGAAGAGCTCTCCCTCTCTCGCTCCGCCGCCTCCTTCTGCGAGATGGTGGACTCGCAGAAGTCGAGCATCGCCTTCCAGGACGCGTCGCTGCCGAGCATCGTAGCCACGACGCGCGGCAGCGAGAGGTCCTCTCCAATGACCGCGACGAGGGCGGCGCGTTGCTCGTCGAATCCAGAGCAACGCGCCAGCGTGTGTTCCGCTGTATCTTCCTCGTCGCGGTCCGCGCAGTGGTGGCACTGCGCCGTCGGTTCCCTTCCGGCTATCTTGTGCAAGTACCGGCCGAAACAACCATGGCCGGTAAGCATCTGCGTTAGCCGGAAGGTGAGGCATCCGCGGTCGCGGCCCACCCAGTCCGCGAGAATCGGGCGGACCGCCTCGACGGTACGGATGCCGGCCGACGGGTCCGCCAAGCGGCGAGACCACGCCTCCAGCACGGACCGCCGAGATTGGAGCCTCCGCGCTCGAACTACTCCTTCGCCGGGGCGCCCTTCCCCCCTAGAGCGGAGGTCGCTACGCCACCTGTAATCGGCAGCGAGCGCCTCCGCCTCCAGGTCCCAGGGTGGCGCCCCGGCGAGCAAGCACGCCGCCTCGAAGGAGACGGTGCGGTATCCTCGGATCGCCCTGACCGCGATCGCGCGCTGCGGACGTCGCAGCGCCGCGACGTTCTCGCGGGTCAGGGCGTGGCACCATACGGGAGCCCCGTATAGTGCCATCGACCGCACCACCCCCATGTAGAGGCGGCGCGCCACCTGATCGGGACCCCCGACGTTTGGAAGCAGCCGGCTCAGAGAGCCGGCCGTCACCATCAGTCGAGGGCCCAACTTCTCAAAGTGAGCGCGGAAGTCGACGGTGAGGCCTTTTTTTTTTTTTTTTTTTTTTCGGGTAGAGGGCCGAACCTCCTACGAGGTCCCCGCGCAAAAGGGGCGCGCGGGGTATGTGAGACTCAACGATCTGCATGGTGTTGTGAGCAGACCGCGGGCCCAAGGATTTTAGAGCCCACCCACTAAACGACTCCTCTGCACTCTTACACCCGACGTCCGATCCCCTCCGAGGTCAGAACCCGGATGAGGTAGGGGGGCTACCGCGGTCAACACTACAACCAGACGGCGCGGCTCACCCCAAGGACGCCCAGCCGACGGAGCCTTCGAGGCGAATCGAAGGCTCTGAAACGTCGGCCGTCTCGGTACGGCAGCCCGTCGGGCCGCCCAGACGGTGCCGCTGGTGTCCCGGAATACCCCGCTGGACCAGAACCAGCCTGCCGGGTCGGGACGCGATACACCGTCGACCGGTCGCTCTATTCACTCCACGGCAGCGCGCTAGAGTGCTGGTAGCGCGCCGCGCGGCCTCACCCCCTCAGGTCGCCCCTTGACCTTCACCGGGGGGAGGCCGCCACCTACAGCGACGGTGAGGCCTAGTATTTTGATTTTTTTGGACATAGCAACACCAACCCCGCCCATGCTCAAACGTGGGATGTCATATTTCAGCTTTTTTGTAATGACCATTGCACTGGTCTTGTGTGGTGCGAAGTTTAACTTGTTTTCCACGCCCCACGCCTGAACACGTTCAAGGGCGGCATTTGCCTGTCTCTCTATTTCCGATGCCGTGTCACCATCGAAGACTAGGATCACGTCGTCAGCGAAGGCTTGCGCGTAATCTCCTCTTCTCTCAAGTTCTTTGAGCAGGGGATCTAGTACGAGGTTCCAGAGAATGGGGCCCCCAATTGAGCCTTGCACGCAACCCTTCTCCGTGCTTCCTTGGTGCTCAGCGCCGGCGTATCTTACCCGAACTTTCCTATCGCGCAGGTAGCTGTCGATTACCCTTCTCAGGTTGACCGGACACCTTTCCTCAGCCAGTCGGACTCTTATGGCTGGCCACCAGGCATTGTCGAAGGCTCCCTCTATGTCCAACGATATTAATGTTACTATTTTCTTTTGTTTTAGCTTTTTGCGTATTTTTTGCATGAGGGTATAGAGGGAGTCTTCGGTACTCCTTTGTGGCATGAATCCGTACTGGCGAGTACTCATCCTCGGCGCTATGTAGAACCTGAGTCGGGCCACCAACATTTTCTCATAAATTTTTCCAAGTACCGGCAACAGGCCGATCGGACGGTACGCCTTTGGTGATGTGTAGTCTGGCTTCCCTGGTTTCCGTAGTACAACCACTGTCGCCTCTTTCCATACTCTGGGGAAGTGGTTGTATGCCAGACATTTATTTAGGATAGCCAGAAAAATTTCGGGGTCTTTGCTGATGGCATGATTGCAAATATCGGCTGTGAGGCCGTCCATTCCTGGAGCCTTCTTTGGGTTGAAGGACTCACTCGACGCCTTCAGTTCGGCTATGGTGAATGGAGGGTCGTATGGTTCACCATTTTCGCCTTCATTCACCAATTCCGCCTCCAATCTGACACGGCTGTGGTGAGCGTTGTCCGCAGCAAGGTGGTCTTCTGGATACAGGGTTTCCGCTATGTATCGGGCGGATCCTTCCGCGTCCAGCGCCTCCCCATCTTTCACCAGCGGCGTGTCCTCCACTCTGCTCGCTGTCCTTCCTATAACCCTGTAAATCCCCTCCCACACCCCCTCCCTATCCTGTTTACAGCAGAACTCTTTCCAACTATCGGTTTGGGCTCTGGCTGCCTCTAACTCATACTCTTCTTTCTGTTGCAGGTACTCTTCGACAACAATACTTCTACGGATTGGAGCAGCGCACCTGATCCTCCTCTTTTTGGTAGCTACCGCTTTTTTCAGTTTTGTGAGTCTCTCCGACCACCACGGCAAGGTAAGTTTTTCTGTTTGTTTCTTTATTGGCATAGATTCTTTACATGCTTTTGTAATTATTTCTGTGTAATTGTTTACTATTTTATCTATTTGCTCTACTTTGCTTATTTTATCTATTTCCTCTTCGGTGATTTTGTGTTCTTGGCTTAACTGGGTGAGTTTCTCATGAAACTCGGACCAGTTTGCCTTTTTTGTATTGAATATTCTAGTGGTTCTTTCTACCTTAAGCCCTTTTGATTTAGTCTGTAAAATTTTGAAGACGATGCCGTTGTGGTCGGAGTTGCATAGACCCTCGACGACTTTCCAGTCTGTTACCTTGTCGAGGATATTTGCCGAACAAGCTGTTATGTCGACATAGCTGCTATAGCGTTGTCCTCCTCTTATTGTGTCGAAGGTAGGGATTTCTCCTGCGTTAAGTATATGCAGCCCGATCTCCCCGAGAGTCCCGCATACCTCTTCTCCCCTACGGTCGACCGTTGGGCTGCCCCACCAGGTGCTTTTGGCGTTTGCGTCGCCTCCAACGATTATGGGCTTAGAGCCATTTTTGGCCACTATTTCTTTAAGGTGGTTAAGGTAAGGCTCCACTGGTTTGTCCGGCTCGAAGTATATGGACACCAGGGTGATCTCCCAGGCACTGGTCTGGATCCCCACCACAATAATATTGTTTGTGGTGAGTTTTGGGTACTGCTTTACATTGAGATTTTTATCAAAGACTGCAATTGCAGCCTTAACAGTCCCATCTCCATCGTCAGTGTTCTGAAAGATCCTTACTCCTCTGTAGTTCTTCATTGTCTTGGTCCCCCCAGTGTATGGCTCTTGCAGCAGGGCTACGGCCACTCCTTGTTTTTGTGCCTCGAGTAGCAGCTCGACTGTCGCAAGCCTTTTTCGTTGGAGGTTCGCTTGCATATAGCTGTATGTTGTGGTGGCAACTTTGGCGTTAACAATACGCTACGGTCGAACGGGCCAGTTCGTCCCAGCGGCGGCGTACAGGGCACCCAGAACTGAAGGCATTATGCTCTACCTGCGTTAACTTCGCCTTTCTGCAGTTTCTGCAGGCCGGTGGCTCCCCAGCTAGCCAGTCCGCGCACTCCGTTCTCAGGTGAGGACCGCCACAGTGACTGCATGCGTCTGCAGTCTCATGGCAGTACTTACGGCCGTGGCCGTACCCCAGGCAGCGCGTGCACTGGACTAGTGGGGTCTGGTCTTCTGCTCTGACCCGCTGGAGATCTATATAGACGTAGCCTATCTCCGTTACCCGCCTCCAGACACTGGGCGAAACGCTAACAACTACGTGGTTAGTGTGAGGGTTTCTGGCTCTCCTTCTATATTTTACGGCTATCCTATCCTCCCCCTCCTCGAGGCCGCGGAATACAGCCCCATTCTGGTTCCGAAGAGCCTTGAGGATGTCCTCATCTGTATTTACCGTCAGTACATCCCCAAGCCTGACCAGCGGATCCTTGTTTTCCACGTCTTCGATAGTGAGGCTGCCACCTTCTTTTCCTATTCTATCCTTTATTTTATCCCGTTCTTCCTTAGACTCAAAGCCCATTATTACTTTTCTATTTTTAGCCTTTCTTACCCTCTCCACTTTTACCCATCCCTCCTTAGCGTCTATGGCCTTCCTTACTCTTTCGAGCACCTCTTCTCCTGTTTCCGTCTCCACGGTTGAGGTGACCGCGACCGAGTGCAGCGTGCGCTTTTGAAGCGCCCTATCGGTCTGGGTCGCGGTCACCCCAGCGTAGGTAGGCGTTTCTATCTTTTCCATTTTTCCGGCATGTCTTTCAATCGTCGCCTTCAGTTCTTCCATTTTCCTGCCGTTTTCCAGCATCAGGTTAGAGTGTTCCTCTAAGCGTGCCATGATTAGGCTTTCGTCGAAGGTAGAGGAGGGAGAGGGGGCGGAGTTGTAAGGAGGAGCATCAAACGCTCCCACTCCCTTCTCCACCCGCCCTCCCACCGTTGTACTTCCCTTCGTCTTGAGCTCTTTTTCAGATTCCTTGATTAGCTCAAGTAGTCGTGTGAGTGCCTTTTCAACCCCCTCCTTTATCTCTGTCTTAAGGTTCCGTGAGGCCCTCAAATGGGCCTTCGCCTTATTCAGACAGGCTGCCGCTTCTGCTGCTCTGCTAACGTAAAATTTTTTAGGGGACTCGTCATTTCCCGTTGATGCTCTGCGGGCGGCGATGATGTTTCCCGCTGGCTTGGTGGCCACCTTAGTTGTTTCTGCAGGGCCTGCCTGCGTTGTCGAATTGGTCTTCGTTTTCTCTGGACATGTTTTCGCAGTCAGTTCTTCGCTTCGCTCAGCGGCCTCCCACCTGTCTATACTTTTGCGAACGATCACCTTTGGGGGTGACTTATAGCTCTCCTGTCTTTTAACAGGCGTGCGGAGTCCAAGTCCAAACATTTTGAGATTGTGATGCGGAGGGGCAGATAGTTTTGTAAAAGTTATAAAAAGGAACTGCCCCTTTTGTTGTGACCGTTAAAAAACTACAGAGATAAAACAGTAATCAATATGTATAAGATGAGTCGCTGACTCTAGTCAGTACTCGGGCACACACTGTAGATAACAAATACAATATTAATGATAACGTTTCTTTTTAAATTACATCTATTTTAGAGAATAAAGAAAATTATCTCTATGTAGTCACTTGGCTGCGCCAATTTGTGTCAAAATTTAGGTAGTGTCAATTTATAATAAAATAAAATATAATAAAGAAAATAAAATAAATAAAATAAAGAAGAGATTTTGTTTGCCCAATAGGCTTGGTCAAAAAAAAAAAAAAAATAAGCCGTGCTGTCTGTACTACCCAGAGATGTCTTGTTTAAATGTAATTTTTATATTCTATTTTATTTTACAGGTGCTCTACTCTGCGAGATGGCGTCCAGGTGATGCAGCTCCGGATCACCAGTCAACGTGTCTACACGCAGGTCAGTGTGCCCAGGTAAGTACAAAAATTTTTCTTATTTTGGGTAGAGGGACTCTACCTAGAGCAGTTCTGGTATGGTCCCGCTATCCCTTAACCCGTATTATTATGTACAAAAGAAATCGCATCCAAATCGGCCGGTAAACCACCGAGCTATGGAAGTTTTAATCCTTCAAAGATGGCGGCCAAGATGGCCGACCAAATCCTTAAAAAATCACTACTCCGCCAATTTTGTAGCTAGAAGGACGCGGCTTTCTCTGCCAAGTGAAGGGGCCTTTTGTCTGTCCGCTTGCGGTGTTTATTGACAGGCTCTACTTCCAACTCTAGATAGAGTCGGTAGGTGGTTTGTTCGATTCTGGCTCCCCTCGCTATGTCAGCTATGAAAACCACGTCTCTCCACGACTTATGGTTCACTAGTTAGAGCCGATTCAAACTTTTCAAGATGGCCGTCAAAATGGCCGATTTGTTCTAAAATTGGCAGTTTTCACTCTAAGCTACCCGTGTTTGGGCTTGATTTTTGCGTCTTGAAGAGAACTATTCAATAATTTTATGAAACCCTTAAACTTTTACACCCCCGATTTTTAAAAACGAAATAACCCCTTATTTTTTATTAAAAACTGCGTATTTCTTAAAGTTTAAACCTAAAAACACAAATAAAAGCACAAATAGTCTTAGAATTACTAGCCTTAATTTAACATATACAAAGATTTTTGTCAGGGGTTCGTTTAAGGGTAGCACGTGTCAACCCTTAAACTTTAAAAGTCTATATCTTCGAAATTTCAAGTTGAATTTTCTTGATTTTTGGAATGCAAGTAGAACTCGGCGAGGTTTATCGATATATTATTTTTAAGTAATACGTCGTCGATCTTATTTTTAAAATAAAAAATTTTAAAAATTGCCAAAATTTAAAAATATCTTATCTCGGCTCCCACTTGTCCAATTTTCACGCTTGAAGTGTCGGACGGCTCGTCGCAGCGGGCTCTTTGATTCTATAGTGCTCGAAGCTCCCGGCTGCCTCGGGATCCACGACCACGTGTCCACGTGGTTTTTGTTTTTTCCTTTATATCTCAGTCATTTCCCACGGGAAAAATCCGGGACTTAGCCGAGCTTGTAGGTCTCCCAAATGCCCTAGTGGAGGCACTTTAAAAAAGGGGGGTCATAGATCTAAATCGGCCGTCCGCGCCGTTTTAAGATCAGAAAAAACTCAAAATTAGGGTTTTTCACCTTCCACTCACTCGGTTTTCACTTTTTTGTTTTCAAAATTTCACTGTTATAATGCACTCACTCACCGCACAATTTGACACTTTGCGCGTAAAAATCGGTTCACAATTACTATTTATCCGCGATTTTTTAAGATTTTTCGGTGCGGAGCGGCACTTGGCAGTGAGCGGCTATCTTGGCGCTTCGAATGCGACTGGTTAGGTTAGGTTAGGTTAGGTTAGGTTTTTTTTTTTTTTTTTTTTTTCTCTGTCTACCTCCAACATGATCGGAGCCTGTTCTAACAAGTTCTCTTTCATTCCAGTTCTCGCAAGTTTTCTTCTCGTACTTTCATGCTACATACCATCTTTCTCTCGTTCATCACCGTTCGCTACTTTTCTGGGTGGGATTCCCAACTACGTTATACTACTACGCTACGCTAACTACTTTTCTTCATTTTCTTTATTTATATTCTTAGGGATTTGTGTACAGGTTGGTATTGAATAAGAAACTCAACAACACAAACAACGGCACAGGGGTCAGTTTTGTTTCTCTTTTGTGTTATACTTATTTATCTTATAACTATTTTTACATTTCCTTAACTATACTATTTGCTTACTTTATATTTTTATGTTTATCTTAATATATAACTTATATTATGTAAACATAATTTACTTATACTAATTTATTTCTATTTGTCACTTTTTCTACAATTTTTGTACAGTATTTCATAAATAATTCTCTATTATTCCCCGCAATTAGCTCTTGAATCATATCCACTGTCAGGTTGTGCTGCACTCTTTGCTCAAATTCAAACCTCTCCACTGCGTGGATCGGACACACCAAGAGCAAGTGCTGTACTGTCTCTGCTTGTGCTGGGTCGCAGATGCACGATGGACTCTCCTTGCATTTAAAGCGACTAAGGTATTCGGAAAATCCACCGTGCCCCGTCATGATTTGTGTAGTCAGGTAAGTCGGTACAAGTTTTCGTACAATTTTATAGGCCGCCTTCGCGTCTGGGAAGAAAAGTTTGGTAATTGACGCTGTTTCTCCTGATTTGTACCTGCGGTTCCATTCATCAAGCGTGGCCGTACGAATACCACGCTTGATGTATGCAATCGGGCATCGGTCGTAATCCGGTTTGCGTTTGGTATCTATAGCCGCCCCTTTGGCGAGCTCATCTGCTCTTTCATTGCCTTCCAACCCTACGTGTGCCTTGATCCAGTGCAAGCGTATGGTTTTTCCCTCACGAGATATGTGTTTAATGTTTTCTCTGGCTTGCACTGCCAGGGGATGGAGGCAACTATAGTTTTGTATAGTTTGGAGAGCTGCCATGGAGTCGCTGTAGACACCAAACGTTCTGGCTCTGATAGTCTTGGCCTCTTTAGTTGCTACGCACAACGCCAGGAGCTCCGCTTGGTAAACTGTGCAGAAACTGGGCAGTGCGAGTTTGCGAGTTTTTATTTCAACCTCGCTGTTCCAGACTGTGAGCGCAGCCCCAACTCCGCCGTTGATTTTACTGCCATCTGTGAAGATTCGAATGTCGAATGCACTATGCATTTCGACATCGTCTTGGTTAACCAAGCGGGTGACCCCTATTCCAGTACACTCTGCAGGATGTGGCATCTCGGTCGCTGACGTCATCTTCTCCACCTCACGGCCACGCAGTTCCGGAACTGGTGAGCCCTTCCTGGCTTCGTACAATGCAGCCACCTCTCGCACTCTGAGATCGAGGGGGAGCGTACCCGCCAAGATGAGCGCTGAGTGGAGGGAGACTGTGCGATATGCTCTGCAGATCTTCTGCGCTATTCCTCTCTGCACAACTCCCAGCTGTTTCTGAGTACCCAGCTTGTTTGCCGCGGGTGCCCATACGCTGGCCGCATAACAGGCTCTATGACGGCTGTATAAATTGTACGTATCACATCTGGGTGGAGCCTCCAGCTGGCCCTGGCGGCCCTGGATAGCTTTTTATAAATATTTATGGCCTTGCGGCAGACATTCGAGACGTGGCTGTTGAAAGTCAGCTTATCGTCAACGGTGACACCCAGTATTTTTATTTCTTTAGCCATTTCGATGCTGACTCCCCCCATGCTCAGTCTTGGGGTGTCGTACTTAAGCTTCCTTGTTATGGTAATGGCGTTGGTCTTGTGTGCCGCGAATTTAAGCTTGTTTCTGAAGCCCCACTCCTGAGCTTGCCCAAGTGCAGCATTAGCTTTCATTTCTATCTCTAATGCAGTGTCTCCATCGACCACAAGCACGACATCATCCGCGAATGCTTGGCAGTAATCCCCTCTCCGTTCGAAGCTGCTTAACAGTGGATCTATCAGCAGGTTCCACAGAATGGGTCCCGCCACGGATCCCTGTACGCAGCCTTTACTGGTTTTCAGACTGTGTGTTTCTCCAGCATATCTCACGGAGACCTGCCTGTCCTTTAGGTAATTACCCGCCTTAAGCCGATCGGGCACTGTACTTCCGCCAGACGCACCCGAATTGCAGGCCACCAGGCGTTGTCGAAGGCTCCCTCTATATCGAGCGATATCAACGTAACAATTTTCTTTCTGTCAATTTTGTTACGGATATGTTGGATGAGTGTATAGAGGGAGTCTTCGGTACCCCGTTGCGGCATGAACCCGTATTGGCACGCACTAATTCTCGGTATCAGGTGATGTTTCAGCCGAGCAACCAGCATCTTTTCGTAGATTTTTCCAAGGATCGGGAGTAGTCCGATTGGCCTGTATGACTTGGGGTTGGTGTAATTGTCCTTCCCGGGCTTCCTTAGCACTATGACTGTGGCCTTTTTCCATATTTTCGGGAAGTAGTTCTGTTCCAGGCATTTATTAAGTAGGTTGAGGAATACCTCTGGGCTGCTTTTGATAGCCTGACAACAGATATCTGCCGTAAGGCCGTCTGCCCCTGGTGCCTTCTTGGAGTTGAAGGATTCACTTGCCCGTTCTATTTCTTCCATTGTGAATGCTGGTTCGCAGAGATCATTTTGTTCGCCATCATCCACTCTGGAAGCTTTTTGCCGGATACTGCTATGATGTTCGTCGTCGCTACTAACAGAGTCCTCTGGATAAAAAGTCTCTGCCAGCAACTCGACGGACTCTTGTGCGGTCAGTGTTTTCCCATCCTTTTGCAAGAGCGAATCCTCAACTCTTTTTGTCACTCTCCCTATTACCCTGTAGATCCCTTCCCATATTCCTTCCTTGTCTTGTTTCTTACAGAATTCTTTCCAGCTTTCAGTTTGTGCTTTGGCTGCTCTGATCTCATATTCTTCTTTTGTTTGCAGGTACTCTTCAACTACCCTCGTTCGCCGTACGCGAGCTGCACATCGAATCCTGCGTTTCTTGGTGGCAACGTTTCGCTTCATCTCTTCGAGCTCTTTGGACCACCACGGTAAGGTAAAATACTCTTTCTTTATCTTTTTTGCTATGGTCAAGTTGCATATTTCTGTTATTACTTCTGTTATTTTGTTTACTATATATTCAATTTGGTCTATTGTATGTATTGATTCTATTTCTGTTCCTGTTATTTGGTTGTTTTGCAAGGATTGTCTGAGTTTCTCACAAAACTCAGGCCAATTTGCTTTTTTTGTGTTAAATAATCTAGTCGTCCTTTCAATTCTAATTCCTTTTGATTTTTCTAAATAGATATTGAAGAGTATCCCATTGTGGTCGGAGCTCGTGAGGCCCTCTTCGATTTTCCAGTCGTCCACCAAGTGCAGAACTTCGATTGTGCATGCAGTGATGTCTACGTAGCTGCTGTAACGTTTGCCACCTCTTACTGTGTCGAACGTCGGGATTTTCCCTGTGTTCAGCACGGCGAAATTCATTTCGGTAAGGGCACTCTGCAGGTCCTCCCCCTTGTGGTCAGTGACCGGACTTCCCCACCACGTGCTCTTGGCGTTTGTATCGCCTCCGATTATCCAGCCGCCAGGACCTATCTCTTCTCTTATTCTGGAAAGCTGTGCCATATAGGGCTCTATTGGTTGGTCAGGTTCAAAATAAAAGGAAATAGCTGTGATCTTCCATGCACTGGTGTTGATCCCCACTACCACGATGTTGTTGGTAGTGAGTTCTGGGTATTGTGTGACGTTCAATTCGTTGTCGAATACGACTATTGCCGATTTCACAACACCCTCTGCCTCACCTGTCCCTTGGAAGATCCGCATCCCTGCATGACCTTTCATTACCCTGTCTCCACCTATATAGGGCTCCTGCAGTAGAGCTATATCAATTTTACGCTTCACTGCTTCCATGAACAGCTCATTCGTGGCCAATCTTTTTCTCTGCAAATTTGCTTGCACCACTTGATAGAATGTCCGCTGATTTTGGGGGCCTTTAGCACTGATGGTAGGCTATGGTCGATCTTGCTATTTTGTCCCACCTCTGTCGTGTCGGGCACGCATATTCAAACGCGTTATGTTCGGTGTCTTCTAGGTTTGCCTTTGTGCAGTTATAGCACTTGGGCGGCACGGCCTTTGAGAGCCACTCCACGCACTCGGCCCTTAGGTGGGGACCCCCGCAGTGGCTACAGAGATCAGCAAGCTCAGCACAAAAGCGCTTGCCGTGCCCAAAACCCAGGCAGCGGGTGCACTGTACGAGCGGGGATTGGTCCTCTATCCTGATACGCTGCAGGTCAATGTGTACGTGCCCTTTGCTCATCGCTCTTTGATAAATGGTCGGTGAGACACTAATTATTATATGACCAGTATGAGGGTTTCTTGATTTTTTCTTATATTTTATTTCCACGCGATCTTCCCTTTCATCGAGACCCTGAAAAATATCCTTATTCTGGTTCCTCATTGCCTTGTGTATGTCCTCGTCTGTATTTATATTTAGTACATTTTTGAGGATGAGGAGTGGATCTTTATTTTTCACCGTCTCGACATTTAGGTTTACTCCGTCTCTAACCAGTTTATTTTTTAGTTTTTCCCTATCTTCTTTGGTACCCAACCCTATTATTATTTTCCTGTCCTTAGCCTTCCTTATTTTTTCCACCCGAATCCATCCCTCCTTGGCGTCTAACGCATTCCTGACCCTATTGAGTACTTCCTCGCCAGTTTCTCTGTCGTCACTGGAGGTGACCACCACCGAGTGCAGCGTGTTACGCGCAGGGCCTTGCTTTATGTTCGTTCCTGCGGTTGGCGTCGCAGTCACTCTGGCATAGGTCAGTGTTGACATCTTCTCCAGGGTCTCCTTCTGTTTTTCCAACGTTTCCCTAAGCTCTACTATTTTTTTAGTGTTCTCCAGCAACAGGTTTGTATGTTCCTCGATTTTAGTCGCCAGTTCATTCGTGTCTGGGCTGAGTGTAAATGTTGTGTCTGAGGTAGACAGTTCCCGCATCACCTCTCGGCTTCCGCTGTTCCTCTCTTTCGATTTTTCTTTTTTGAGTTCGATCTCTGCCTCTTTAACCAGCTGGTATATTCGGTCCAGTGCTCCAGCCACTTCGCTCTTAATATCTGTTTTTAAATTTCGGGAGTTGGTTAGGTTAGGTTAGGTTAGGTTAGGTTAGGTTAGGTTAGGTTAGGTTAGGTTAGGTTAGGAATGGACAGCTCGGTGGAAATGGAGGAAGTAAGGGAGGACTTAAAGTCGACAAACTTGATAAAAAAAGTAGACAGCTTGGAGATAAGATCACTGAGACCGATGGGCGGTGGAAACCAGACGGCAACGGTGATCCTGGATGAAGAGGATGCAGGAAGGCTGCTTGCGGGTGGTAAGGTAAGAGTAGGGCTTAATATATGCCACATATATGAAAGAATTGAACTGCTGAGATGTTACCGGTGCTGGAAATATGGCCACAAAGCGGATAACTGCGACGGCGAGGATAGGAGTAGGGCATGTAGGAGGTGTTCGGAAGCGGGCCATATGGCCGGAGATTGCGTAAATGAGCAATTCTGTCCCCTGTGTAATAAAAAAGGACACACAGCTGGCACCAGTGGATGCTCACTCTTCCGGGAGGCATTGGAAACCGCGAAGCGAAGACTAACCTATAAAAAAAATGGTTTTTAAAGTGTTACAGATAAATATAGACCGAGGGAAAGCCGCGCACGACCTACTTCTGGCAACTGCGAGCAGTATGAGCGCGGATCTAGTGATGCTATCTGAACCCAATAGAAAATTGGCAAAAGCTGCTGGATGGGAGTGTGACACCAGGGGAGATACAGCCCTAGTTCTTCTTAATAAAACACTGACGGTTCCTGAAATTTATAGGGGGAAGGGATTTGTTGGGTTCAAGATGAAGCACTTTGCCGCGTTCAGCTGTTACATATCTCCCAACTGCAGTTTTGAGGAGTTCAAAGCAGACGTCGATGAGCTTTGGACACTACTTAAAAAACAAAAGACACCGATCCTAGTGGCAGGAGATTTTAACTCTGCATCGAGAGCGTGGGGCAGTAAAGCAACCAACAAAAGGGGCCACTACCTGTTGGAAATGGTGGCGGACCTTGACATTGTCATCATGAATGAAGGCGTGACCCCAACTTTTGAAAGAGGAGACAGAACATCTAGGCCCGACATCACCATGGCCTCTGAAACGCTGGCAGGCAAGATTAGTAATTGGCAAGTGCGCGACGAGGAGACAATGAGCGGACATAAATATATAGCCTACGAGATAAAGCATGTATTGCCTCTATCCCAGTGCCATGCACAGATGAAAAGGTGGAACCTCCAAAGGCTGGACGTAGATAAGTTCAGTAAAAGCCTGAAAGGAGCGCAGATCTCGACTCCCATGGAACTGGTGCAGGCTACGACGGCAGCGTGTGATGCTTCTATGCCAAAGCAAAACAACCGCAAGAAAAAAGGAGTCTACTGGTGGAACAAGGAAATTGCGGAAGCAAGGAAGGAGTGTTTGAAATGCCGAAGGAGGTACACAAGGAATAACAAAAAGCTAGGAAAAGGGAAAGACAGGGAAAATAACGAAGAAAATGAACACAAAAAGCAGTATAAGGAAGCGAAACTGGAGCTACAAAGACGAATATGGAAAGCGAAAGACGATAAATGGAGGGAAGTGTGCGAGGAAGTCGACAATGATATATGGGGACTGGGATACAAAATAGTGTCAAAAAAGCTACGCGGAAACTCACCGATAAATATGGGCATGGCACAAATTCAAAGCATAGCTGATGGCCTCTTCCCGGAACACATAGATTTCGAACGGAAAACGAAACCGTCACAGGAGTTCCCAGAGGTGACCGAGGAGGAGATCATCCAACTAAAAGCCCGCATAAAGCTCAGGAAAGCCCCAGGGCCCGACCGGATTCCGCCGGAGATAGTGACTCTAGCAGTAGCAGTAATTCCAGACAGGATAAGGCTTGTGTTGCAGAAGGTGCTGGAGTCTGGCGTCTTCCCCAACAGCTGGAAAACAGCCAGACTAGTCCTGCTAAGAAAACCAGGCAAACCCGCTGAAGATCCTGCGGGGCACAGACCGCTATGTCTACTGGACTGCTACGGAAAGCTGCTGGAGTCGCTGATCCTAGGCAGAATAGAAAAACAACTTGTACAATCGGACTGTTTACAAGATTCACAGTACGGGTTCAGAAAGGGGAGGTCCACAGTGGATGCAGCCAACAAGCTACTTGAGATAGCGGAAGACGCGAGACGAGGAACCCACCGCACCAGAAGAATCTGCGCAGTAGTGGCCCTCGACGTCCGTAATGCTTTCAATTCTGCATCGTGGGAGCTCATCCTGGAGGAAATGGCTGCAATAGGTATGCCTCAATACATCTATAATATCATAAACAGCTACCTCCAGGACAGATGCATCATACTGACAGACGCTGAGGGAGGGGTTGTAGTGAAAAAGGTTACCGGTGGTGTTCCGCAGGGGTCGATACTGGGCCCCACGCTGTGGAACATACTGTATGATGGGGTACTGCGCCTCGAACTGGGGGACGGGGCACAATTAATAGGCTTCGCGGACGATTTAGCTCTGGTGGTGTCAGCAAAGAAGGAAGCAGAACTAATGGCAATAACGAATGTAGCCCTACAAAAGATCAGCGCTTGGATGAAGCAGAAGCGGCTACACTTGGCCCCAGAAAAGACCGAGGCAATTGTGCTAAGTGGGCGAAGAAAGCTTAGCGAGATTTGCTTTACCCTCCAGGGCGTCAGGGTGGTTCCAACCGACAAACTGAAATACCTCGGGTTTTGGTTTGACAAAAGTCTGAAGTTCGGCAAACACATTGAAGAAACAACTGGTAAAGCCGAAAGACTGACGACCGCCCTTGGCCAAATCATGCCCAGGAAAGGAGGGCCGAGGTCGAGCAAGCGCAGACTATTGGCGTCCGCAATACAATCTGTGATGTTATATGGAGCACCGGTGTGGGCAAAGGTAATGAATGTAGCGAAGTACAGGAACATGTATAGCAAAGTGCAACGACAGCTGGCAATACGCATCTGTGGAGCTTACCGTACCATATCGCTAGAAGCCGTCTTGGTGATAGCGGGCCTGATACCGATAGAACGGCTAGCAAAGGAACGGCAACGTTACTACCACGAGGGGACAAGAACGAGAGAAGAGGAAAGAGCACATACAATAAAAGAATGGGAACGAGACTGGCAGAAGGAGGGAAAAGGTAAGTGGACTCGTACAATCATACCCAACCTTAGGCTCTGGATGGAACGGAAACATGGCGAAACCGACAGACTGCTGACACAGGCCCTAAGTGGGCATGGAGTTTTCAACACTTACCTGCATTCAATAGGGAAAGCAGAAAGCGCAAGTTGCCCATACTGCGAACATGTTGACACACCGGAACATGCCCTATTTCAATGCATAAAGTTCACAGAACTAAGAGGGAAAACGGAGGGAAGTGACGGAAAGGTGACTGTGGAAAACCTGATGGTGAGAATGATCCATAGTAAAGAAGAATGGGATAAATATGCGGGAATGCTCAAAGAGATAATGAGAGTGCGGGAAAAGGACGAAAGACTAAGGCAAGAATCTATCTATAATAATATATAATAATCTATAAGAATCTAAAAAATAATCTAATAAACTAATAATCTATAAAATAATGTATAATAATATAAAGACAATATAAAGACATACAAACCTATAATAATATGAAGATAATATAAAGACAAAAGCCTCTCTGAAGGAATGCTCAGGCGGTTCTAGAGAGGACAGGAGAACAAACGGAAGGGGGTTTTAGTCCGTAGGATGCTGAGCCACCTTCTCAGTAGAGTCGGGCATGCCATCTGGCCCGGGCCTTTTGGTATCCATGAGGATTTCCCCCTACCGACGCAAAAAAAAAAAAAAAAAAAAAAAAAAAAAAAAAAAAAAAAAAAAAAAAAAAAAAAAAAAAAAAAAAAAAAAAAAAAAGGTTAGGTTTCGCTGCCGCGCGTCGTGGCTACGATGCTCGGCAGCGACGCGTCCTGGAAGGCGATGCTCGACTTCTGCGAGTCCACCATCTCGCAGAAGGAGGCGGCGGAGCGAGAGAGGGAGAGCTCTTCCCTTTCCGCACCGATCCGTCGCCGTCGAGCCGGGGGCCGGAGGCGGGAATACGCCCGTACGTCCCGGCCCCTGTAGGTGGCGGCCTCCCCCCGGTGAAGGTCAAGGGGCGACCTGAGGGGGTGAGGCCGCGCGGCGCGCTACCAGCACTCTAGCGCGCTGCCGTGGAGTGATTAGAGCGACCGGTCGACGGTGTATCGCGTCCCGACCCGGCAGGCTGGTTCTGGTCCAGCGGGGTATTCCGGGACACCAGCGGCACCGTCTGGGCGGCCCGACGGGCTGCCGTACCGAGACGGCCGACGTTTCAGAGCCTTCGATTCGCCTCGAAGGCTCCGTCGGCTGGGCGTCCTTGGGGTGAGCCGCGCCGTCTGGTTGTAGTGTTGACCGCGGTAGCCCCCCTACCTCATCCGGGTTCTGACCTCGGAGGGGATCGGACGTCGGGTGTAAGAGTGCAGAGGAGTCGTTTAGTGGGTGGGCTCTAAAATCCTTGGGCCCGCGGTCTGCTCACAACACCATGCAGATCGTTGAGTCTCACATACCCCGCGCGCCCCTTTTGCGCGGGGACCTCGTAGGAGGTTCGGCCCTCTACCCGAAAAAAAAAAAAAAAAAAAAAAAAAGGTTAGGTTCGGGTCCCGAGGGACCTGGGCGGGCCCCCCGGCGCGCACTCTGCGTGGCCGGGGGCTCCGTCTGTGGGGGAGTTTTGCTGGACTTCCACCGGGCGCGTCCGTAGGTGGCGGATAACGGGATCCTCTGGGAACAGTCCCACTCCCAGGGGTATCGTCCGGTCTTTTTCGTTGCAAGGATTTCTAGGTGTTAGGTAGGTAGGCTAGGTGTAGGAGTAGGGTAGCCTAGTTAGGCTTTGCAACGAAAGAGATCGGATGACGCGGACCAAAACCAGCAGGGGGAGTTGCGGGCTCTCCACGCCCTTCACTCGCTGAAGGGTGTTCCTCCTGGAGACGCTCGGGCTCCCTCTCTTTTCCCCTTTCTTCCCCCTTTTTTGTTTTTTCTTCGGGTCACGTCCGACCCGTTTCGGACGTAACCCACGGGTGGTGGTGGGCCACTTTTGGCCTGCCCTTTGATGGAGAAGTGAGCCGGCGTTGCTTACGCATCTTCCGGCCGCTGGTCGCCATGTCCCCGGCTTCGGCTACAGGGGCACGCCCTCCAGAGGGGGGTACCGGTATACCGGCGTGGCTTCGTCGTTGTTGCTCTTTTGAGCGTCGGGCGGTGGTCTGTCGTGTTGCTCGTTGCACTCGGCGGGCCGCCGGCCAACCCGTAATCCTCACCGCGTGGGGAACGGGGGCCGCTGCCGCGAGGCACGGGGCCGCGAGGACGTAAACCTCTTTAAAAAATGCCCCAATCCTAAGCTCTGGTGCCCGGCGATGGGATGAATGGCTGGAGGGAGTCCAGTCCCGAGGGTACCAACCAGACCCCAGGGGACCGACCCCTGGTTAAATAAAAAGGAATTATGAAAAAATGGCACATGTAAAAAGTTTATTACCCCAGGAGGGTACCTCCCGCTCCGCGGGGGGAGAATCCCTCCGTGCGGTCGAGCAATCGGCCGCACGCTGCCCCACCGTTTCTGGGGGGGGCAAACATTGCCACGACGAAGGGGGCGACAGCACGGGTCGCGTAAGGGACAGAGTCCCCACCGTGCGCCTCGAACGCTGCGAGAGCCTGATCTCGCTCTACTCGGCGCGGAGCTCCGCAAGGGGCGACGCGTCCAGTGGGCGGGAGACGCCAGCGCTGTTCGTGGACAGTGCTCGACAGCGCACTAGACGGAAGAGGAAGTCGGCTCGTCAGCCGGCATCTGTCCCTCCGTCCGACTCCTCGGAAGGAGAGCCTACCAGCGCAAAGTACTTGGCGTTGGCGGAAGGGCCGGCGACTGCTGCGGCGTCGCCCGCCACCGGCTTTGACAAAAGAGCATCTTGCGGACTGGATGCTGCCTCCTCGGCGCAGTCCAGGGCCGCCTGCCGTGAGGCACATAAACGGTTGGCAACGGTTGGAGAGGTCGAGCGACTGGAGCGCTCCCTGACAGAGGTGGGTCCCTATGACCCCCTCCGTAGATATGGCATCAGCCAAAAAATTGTTTCTACGGTGGCGACGAAGTCGAGTGCAGGCCTAAAGGGCGACTATGTGCGGGCCCTAAAATCGGCCGCCTCCTCCATGGAGGAAGTAATGGTGGAGGTGTTGGAGCGCACCAAGGATGGGGAGACGGAAGGTCTGCGCAAATCGGTGGACCTGCTGCACGCCCGACTGGCCCAAATCAGCGCGGAGAACGGTCATCTTCGCGCTGAGAACGGGCAGATGAAGGTGGACTTGGCCGAGTTGCGCACACTGGTCAACGACCTAATCGAGAAGCAGTGCAACTCGGCCCCTGTACCTACTCCGCTCGAGACCGAAGAGGCCAATGAGGCCGAGGAGCTGAGGCGGCAGCTCCTAATACAGGAGGCACGTAGCTCCAACGTGGAGCGCGCGAGACCGCCCCTCGCCCATGAAGCGAAAAGCAGTGCGCCTGTGCCGGCGCCCCGCAGGAAGGTGCAGCCCAGCCAGAAGAAAAAAACAACACCCGCGCGAACTTCCTCTGCGGCTAGACCTACACCTGCGGCTGCGGGGGTGCCGGCACCCACGGCCCCTACAAGAAAACCGGCGTCCGCTCCTGCCCCGCCCCAGCCTGCGAAAGCAGGGCCCGGCAGGAGCCGGACAAAGAAGAAGGGAGGCGTCAACGCCGCCAAACCGGCACTGACCCCCCAGCCCCGCCCACTGCCCCCCGCCCCGGCCAACATGGATGAGGCCTGGACGACGGTAGTGCGGCGTGGGCCCAAAAAGGTGGCGGCGCCTCCTGCGCCACGCCCCAAGCCCGCCCCTGCGGCCGCCGCTCCCCGCCAAGAGGGTCGAGCGGAGCCGAGGGGCCGAACTGGTAGAAGGAGGCCGCGCGCCCCGCGGTCGGCTGCAGTGGTAGTGGAGCTGCTGCCGGCCGGCAAAGAAAAGGGCATCACCTACCACGAGGTGATGACCCAGGCGCGCGGCGGCGTGAATGTGGACGCCCTCGGCGTGGAGGGGGGCATCAAGGTCCGGCAGACGGCCAACGGGGCTCGTCTTATAGAGTGCCCCGGCCCCAACACAAACGCCGCGGCCGAAAAATTGGCGGCCCGGCTGAGGGAGATCCTGCCGGACCCCGAGGTGGTGCGCATCGCGCGGCCCGTGAAGATGGGGGAAGTAAAAATCACGGGCCTCGACGAGTGCGCCACGAAAGAGGAGGTCGCCGCGGCCATCGCGTCGCAGGGCAACTGCGCCCTCGCCGACGTCAAAGTCGGGGAGCTCCGGGCGACGTACTCCGGAACCCGGACGGCGTGGGCGCGTTGCCCGGTAGTAACGGCGAACCTCCTGGCCACCCCTCCGCAGGGTCGGCCTTCGGACAGCCCTGGATGGCTGCGCGTGGGCTGGGTAGTGGCCCACGTGCAACTGCAGGAGAGCAGGCCGTGGCGTTGTCTTCGGTGCTTCGGCACCGGCCACGGCCTCGCCAAGTGCCCCTCGACCGTGGACCGCAGCGATCTGTGTTTCCGCTGCGGCCAACCGGGGCACAAGGCAGCCTCCTGCACCACAGCCGCGCCGCACTGCGTCTTGTGCGACGCGGCTAAAAGGAAGGCCGACCACCGGGCCGGGGGCCCGGCGTGTAAATCCGCCCCCTCCTCTACAAAAACGAGGAGGGGCGGAAAGAAAAAGAAGCCGGCTGCAAAAAGGGCAGCCGGTGAGTCAGCTCCCGCCGCGGCACCAGAGCAGCCGCAAGGCGGGACAGACGAGGGAGCGATGGACTTAGCCCCGTAATGGGTTGCGTCCATCGCTTCCTACAAAGTAATTTGAACCACTCCGCCAGGGCACAGGATCTCCTCGTCCACACCATGGCGGAGTGGTCAATCGACGTCGCTGTCGCCGCGGAGCCGTACTTCGTCCCCACCGACCAGGACTGCTGGATGGGGGACGTGGACGGCTCCGTGGCCATTGTGTTGAGACAGTCCGCGGCGTTACCCCCCTTGGAAATGGTGGCCAGGGGACCCGGGTACGTCGCGGCTAGGATCGACGGGACCGTCGTGATCGGGGCGTACTTTTCTCCGAACAGGAGCCTCGCCGAGTTCGAGCGGTTTCTGGGCGGGCTCGAGGTGCTCTTGCACCGCTTCGGGTCCCGCCCTGTCATCGTCGCGGGGGACCTCAATGCCAAGTGTACGGCTTGGGGCTCCCCCCGCACGGATGCGCGAGGCGAGGCCCTTTCGGAGTGGGCGATCGCGACCGGCCTCTGTATCCTAAACAGAGGCACGGTCGCGACTTGCGTGCGGTGGAATGGGGAATCTCACGTGGACGTGACGTTCGCGTCCCCGTCCGCCGTGCGCCGCACCCGCGGCTGGCGCGTACTCGAGGGGGCGGAGACGCTCTCGGACCACAGATACGTCCGATTCGAGCTCTCCGCCTCCTCCTTGTCGTCGTCGTCAGCCGCGGGCGCCCGCGGCGAGGAGGAGCTCCCGCAAGGTGCGCCCCGTTCGTTCCCCAGGTGGGCCTTGAAACGAATGAACAAGGAGTTGCTGATGGAGGCGGCCGCTGTTGCTGCGTGGGCGCCAAAACCCGCGCGGCTCGCGGACGTGGATGCGGAGGTCGACTGGTTCCGGGGCACCATGGCAAACATTTGCGATGCCGCCATGCCCCGGGTCGGCCCCCGAGCACCACGTGGGGGTGCGTTCTGGTGGTCGCCCGAGATCGCAAGACTCCGAGAGGAGTGCGTGAGGGCGCGCCGCCGGAGCGCACGCCACCGCCGCCGCCGTCGTCGCGACGCTGCGTTCGCGGAGACGGCGGCCCAGCTGCACGCTGACTGTCGTCAAAAGCAGACGGCGCTGCAGCTGGCCATCGGCGAGGCCAAGAAGCAGAGCATGAAGACTCTCCTGGAGTCGCTCGATGAAGATCCCTGGGGGCGCCCATACAAGATGGTTCGCAGGAAACTGCAGCCGTGGGCGCTCCCGGTGACCGAGCGGCTCCAGCCTCGGCAGCTGCGGGAAATAGTTTCTGCGCTTTTCCCGCCGGCAGCGGGGGGGGACTTTGAGCCCCCCCAGATGGACGCCACGTGGGGCACGCCTCCGCGTCGCCCCAGCGTTCCCGCTGCCGAGGAGCCCCCTCCCCCTATCACGGGGGCGGAGATCCATGCGGCCGTGTCCAGAATGAGAGCGAAGGACGCGGCCCCCGGCCCTGACGGCGTTCACGGCCGGGTCTGGAGCTTGGCCTTCGAGGCCCTAGGGGACCGGCTCGGGGGGCTTTTCGAAGCGTGCCTCGAGTCGGGACGGTTCCCGTCGAAATGGAAGACGGGCAGACTGGTCCTTCTGCGGAAGGACGGGCGCCCCGCGGACTCACCCGCGGGCTATCGCCCCATCGTGTTGCTGGACGAAGCGGGCAAGATGCTCGAGAGGATCGTCGCGGCCCGCATCGTCCGGCACCTGACCGAGACGGGTCCCGATCTTTCGGCGGAACAGTACGGCTTCAGAGAGGGCCGCTCGACTATCGACGCAATTCTGCGCGTGAGGGCCCTCTCCGACGAAGCCGTATCCCGGGGCGGGGTGGCGATGGCGTTATCCTTAGATGTAAGGAACGCCTTCAACACCCTGCCCTGGTCGGTGATCGCGGGGGCGCTGGAGTATCACGGCGTCCCCGCATACCTTCGCCGACTGATCGGCTCCTATCTCGAGGGCAGGTCGATCCAGTGCATCGGACACGGTGGGGCGATGTACCGCTTCCCTGTCGAGCGCGGTGTTCCGCAGGGGTCCGTCCTGGGCCCCCTGCTGTGGAACATCGGCTACGACTGGGTCCTGCGGGGCGTCATTCGGGGTCCCCTCCCCGGGCTGAGCGTCATTTGTTACGCTGACGACACTCTAGTCGTGGCTCCGGGGAGGGACTACCGGGAGTCTGCCCGTCTGGCGTGCGCAGGCGTGGCACACGTCGTCACTAGGATCCGACGGTTGGGGCTCGAGGTGGCGCTCGACAAAACCCAGGCCCTGTTGTTTCACGGGCCGGGACGAGCGCCGCCTCTGGGTGCCCACCTCGTGATCGGAGGCGTCCGCGTCGGGGTCGGGGTGACCGGTCTTCGGTACCTCGGCCTCGAACTGGACGGTCGGTGGAGCTTCCGCGCTCACTTTGAAAAATTGGGCCCTCGACTGATGGCGGCGGCCGGCTCTTTGAGCCGGCTGCTTCCAAACGTCGGGGGTCCCGATCAGGTGGCGCGCCGCCTCTACATGGGGGTGGTGCGGTCGATGGCACTATACGGCGCGCCCGTATGGTGCCACGCCCTGACCCGCCAGAACGTCGCAGCGCTGCGACGTCCGCAGCGCGCGATCGCGGTCAGGGCGATCCGAGGATACCGCACCGTCTCCTTCGAGGCGGCGTGCTTGCTCGCCGGGGCGCCACCCTGGGACCTGGAGGCGGAGGCGCTCGCTGCCGATTACAGGTGGCGTAGCGACCTCCGCTCTAGGGGGGAAGGGCGCCCCGGCGAAGGAGTAGTTCGAGCGCGGAGGCTCCAATCTCGGCGGTCCGTGCTGGAGGCGTGGTCTCGCCGCTTGGCGGACCCGTCGGCCGGCCTCCGTACCGTCGAGGCGGTCCGCCCGGTTCTCGCGGACTGGGTGGGCCGCGACCGCGGATGCCTCACCTTCCGGCTGACGCAGATGTTGACCGGCCATGGGTGTTTTGGCCGGTACCTCTTTAAGATAGCCGGAAGGGAACCGACGGCGCAGTGCCACCACTGCGCGGACCGCGACGAGGAAGATACAGCGGAACACACGCTGGCGCGTTGCTCTGGATTCGACGAGCAACGCGCCGCCCTCGTCGCGGTCATTGGAGAGGGCCTCTCGCTGCCGCGCGTCGTGGCTACGATGCTCGGCAGCGACGCGTCCTGGAAGGCGATGCTCGACTTCTGCGAGTCCACCATATCGCAGAAGGAGGCGGCGGAGCGAGAGAGGGAGAGCTCTTCCCTTTCCGCACCGATCCGTCGCCGTCGAGCCGGGGGCCGGAGGCGGGAATACGCCCGTACGTCCCGGCCCCTGTAGGTGGCGGCCTCCCCCCGGTGAAGGTCAAGGGGCGACCTGAGGGGGTGAGGCCGCGCGGCGCGCTACCAGCACTCTAGCGCGCTGCCGTGGAGTGATTAGAGCGACCGGTCGACGGTGTATCGCGTCCCGACCCGGCAGGCTGGTTCTGGTCCAGCGGGGTATTCCGGGACACCAGCGGCACCGTCTGGGCGGCCCGACGGGCTGCCGTACCGAGACGGCCGACGTTTCAGAGCCTTCGATTCGCCTCGAAGGCTCCGTCGGCTGGGCGTCCTTGGGGTGAGCCGCGCCGTCTGGTTGTAGTGTTGACCGCGGTAGCCCCCCTACCTCATCCGGGTTCTGACCTCGGAGGGGATCGGACGTCGGGTGTAAGAGTGCAGAGGAGTCGTTTAGTGGGTGGGCTCTAAAATCCTTGGGCCCGCGGTCTGCTCACAACACCATGCAGATCGTTGAGTCTCACATACCCCGCGCGCCCCTTTTGCGCGGGGACCTCGTAGGAGGTTCGGCCCTCTACCCGAAAAAAAAAAAAAAAAAAAAAAAAAAAAAAAAAAAAAAAAAAAAAAAGGTTAGCTCTACATCCCGAGGGACCTGGGCGGGCCCCCCGGCGCGCACTCTGCGTGGCCGGGGGCTCCGTCTGTGGGGGAGTTTTGCTGGACTTCCACCGGGCGCGTCCGTAGGTGGCGGATAACGGGATCCTCTGGGAACAGTCCCACTCCCAGGGGTATCGTCCGGTCTTTTTCGTTGCAAGGATTTCTAGGTGTTAGGTAGGTAGGCTAGGTGTAGGAGTAGGGTAGCCTAGTTAGGCTTTGCAACGAAAGAGATCGGATGACGCGGACCAAAACCAGCAGGGGGAGTTGCGGGCTCTCCACGCCCTTCACTCGCTGAAGGGTGCTCCTCCTGGAGACGCTCGGGCTCCCTCTCTTGTCCCCTTTCTTCCCCCTTTTTTGTTTTTCGGGCCACGTCCGACCCGTTTCGGACGTAGCCCATGGGTGACGGTGGGCCACTTTTGGTCTGCCTTTTGATGGAGTAGTGAGCCGGCGTTGCTTATGCATCTTCCGGCCGCTGGTCGCCATGTCCCCGGCTTCGGCTACAGGGGCACGCCCTCCAGAGGGGGGTACCGGTATACCGGCGTGGCTTCGTCGTTGTTGCTCTTTTGAGCGTCGGGCGGTGGTCTGTCGTGTTGCTCGTTGCACTCGGCGGGCCGCCGGCCAACCCGTAATCCTCACCGTGTGGGGGACGGGGGCCGCTGCCGCGAGGCACGGGGCCGCGAGGACGTAAACCTCTTTAAAAAATGCCCCAATCCTAAGCTCTGGTGCCCGGCGATGGGATGAATGGCTGGAGGGAGTCCAGTCCCAAGGGTACCAACCAGACCCCAGGGGACCGACCCCTGGTTAATCAAAAAGGAAATATGACACAATGGCACATGTTAAAAGTTTATTACCCCAGGAGGGTACCTCCCGCTCTGCGGGAGGAGAATCCCTCCGTGCGGTCGAGCGATCGGCCGCACGCTGCCCCACCGTTTCTGGGGGGGGCAAACATTGCCACGACGAAGGGGGCGACGGCACGGGTCGCGTAAGGGACCGAGTTCCCACCGTGCTACTGGAGCGCTGCGACAGCCTGTTCTCGCTTCACTCGGCGCGAAGCTCCGCGAGGGGCGACGCGTCCAGTGGGAGAGAGACGCCAGTGCTGTTCGCTGACAGCGCGCAAAAGCGGACTCGGCGGAAGCGGAAGTCGGCTCGACGGCCGGCGTCCTCCGCTCCGTCTGACTCGTCCGAGGGTGAGCCTGTCAGCGCCAAATATATGGCGTTGGCGGAAGGGCCGACGGCTGCTGCGGCGCCGCCCGCCACTGATTGTGACGACAGTCTTCCTCGCGGACTGGCTGCTGCCTCCTCGGCGCATTCCAGGGCCGCCTGCCGTGAGACGAAAAATAGAGAGAAAATGGGAGAGGTCGAGCGCCTTGAGCGCTCCCTAACGGAGGTGGGTCCTTCTGACCCCCTCCGAGCTTGTAATATTGTAAAAGATATGGTGGCCACTATAGCCACAAAATCGGCTAAAGGGCTGAAGGGTGATTATGTGCGGGCCCTAAAATCCGGAGCGGCCACCTTAGAAGAACGGATAAAGGATGTCGTGGACCGCACCACAACGACGGAAACGGCGGGCTTGCGACAGGAAGTGGCCCTGCTGCATGCCCGCCTTGAAGAGGTATCGAACGAGAATGGCCAACTTCGGGCGGAGAATGGGCAGCTGCGAGTGGACATGGCTGAGTTGAGGACCATGGTGGCTGACCTCATGGAGCGGCAACGCAGCTCGGCCCCTGCCCCTCCTCCGCCTGAAGCGGAAGAAAACCAGGAAGCTGAGGAGCAGAGACGGCAGCTCCTAATACTCGAGGCAAGGAGTTCAACCGTCGAGCGCGCAAGACCGCCCCTTGCTCACGAGGCGAAAAACGGGGCCCCTACACCGGCACCCCGCAGGACTGTGGCCGCAAAAGCTCATAGCGGCCCCAAGAAGTCAGCCACACCTGCGAAGATTCCCGCTGCGACTGCCTCCACGTCCGCAGCTGCGAGGGCTTCGAAACCAGCACCCGCAAAGAAACCGACGTCCGCTCCTGCCCCGTCCCAGCCTGCGAAGGCGGGGCCCGGCAGGAGCCGAAATAAGAAGAAGGGGGGCGTCAACGCCGCCAAACCGGCCCCGACCCCCCAGCCCCGCCCACTGCCCCCTGCCCCGGCCAATATGGAAGAGGCCTGGACGACGGTAGTGCGGCGTGGGCCTAGGAAAGTGGCGGCGCCTGCTGCGCCGCGTCCCAAGCCCGCCCCTGCGGCCACCGCTCCCCGCCAAGAGGGTCGAGCGGAGCCGAGGGGCCAAAAAGGAAGGAGAGGAGCACGCAGAAAGCCGCGCGCCCCGCGGTCGGCTGCAGTGGTATTGGAGCTGCTGCCGGCCGCCAAAGAAAAGGGCATCACATACCACGACGTGATGACCCAGGCGCGCGGTGGCGTAAATGTGGACGCCCTCGGCGTGGAGGGTGGCGTCAAGGTCCGGCAGACGGCCAACGGGGCTCGTCTTTTGGAGTGCCCCGGCGAAAACACGAACGCCGCGGCCGAAAAACTGGCGGCCCGGCTTCGAGAAATTCTGCCGGACCCCGAGATGGTGCGCATCGCGCGGCCCGTGAAGATGGGAGAAGTTAAAATCACGGGCCTCGACGAGTGTGCCACGAAGGAGGAGGTCGCCTCGGCCATCGCGTCGCAGGGCAACTGCGCCCTCGCCGACGTCAAAGTCGGGGAGCTCCGGGTAACCTACTCTGGTACCCGGACGGCGTGGGCGCGTTGCCCGATTGCAACGGCGACCCTCCTGGCCACCCCTCCACAGGGGCGGCCTTCCGACAGCCCAGGTAGGCTGCGCGTGGGCTGGGTAGTGGCCCACGTGCAGCTGCAGGATGCCAGGCCGTGGCGCTGTCTTCGGTGCTTCGGCACCGGCCACGGCCTCGCCAAGTGCCCCTCGACCGTGGACCGCAGCGGCTTGTGTTTCCGCTGCGGCCAACCGGGGCACAAGGCAGCCTCCTGCACCACAGCCGCGCCGCACTGCGTCTTGTGCGACGCGGCTAAAAGGAAGGCCGACCACCGGGCCGGGGGCCCGGCGTGTAAGTCCGCCCCCTCCTCTACCAAAACGAGGAGGGGCGGCAAGAAAAATAAAAAGAAGGAGAGGCCGGCTGCAATAAGGGCAGCCGGCGAGTCAGTTCCCGCCGCGGCACCAGACGAGCCGCAGGGCGGGACAGACGAGGGAGCGATGGACGTAGCCCCGTAATGGGTTGCGTCCACCGCTTCCTCCAGTGCAATTTGAACCACTCCGCCAGGGCACAGGATCTCCTCGTCCACACCATGGCGGAGTGGTCAATCGACGTCGCTGTCGCTGCGGAGCCGTACTTCGTCCCCACCGACCAGGACTGCTGGATGGGGGACGTCGACGGCTCCGTGGCCATTGTGTTGAGACAGTCCGCGGCGTTACCCCCCTTGGAAATGGTGGCCAGGGGACCCGGGTACGTCGCGGCTAGGATCGACGGGACCGTCGTGATCGGGGCGTACTTTTCTCCGAACAGGAGCCTCGCCGAGTTCGAGCGGTTTCTGGGCGGGCTCGAGGTGCTCTTGCACCGCTTCGGGTCCCGCCCTGTCATCGTCGCGGGGGACTTCAATGCCAAGTGCACGGCTTGGGGTTCCCCCCGCACGGATGCGCGAGGCGAGGCCCTTTCGGAGTGGGCGATCGCGACCGGCCTCTGTCTCCTAAACAGAGGCACGGTCGCGACTTGCGTGCGGTGGAACGGGGAATCTCACGTGGACGTGACGTTTGCGTCCCCGTCCGCCGTGCGCCGCACCCGCGGCTGGCGCGTACTCGAGGGGGCGGAGACGCTCTCGGACCACCGATACGTCCGATTTGAGCTCTCCGCCTCCTCCTTGTCGTCGTCGTCAGCCGCGGGCGCCCGCGGTGAGGAGGAGCTCCCGCAAGGTGCGCCCCGTTCGTTCCCCAGGTGGGCCTTGAAGCGAATGAACAAGGAGTTGCTGATGGAGGCGGCCGCTGTTGCTGCGTGGGCGCCAAAACCCGCGCGGCTCGCGGACGTGGATGCGGAGGTCGACTGGTTCCGGGGCACCATGGCAAACATCTGTGATGCCGCCATGCCCCGGGTCGGCCCCCGAGCACCACGTGGGGGTGCGTTCTGGTGGTCGCCCGAGATCGCAAGACTCCGCGAGGAGTGCGTGAGGGCGCGCCGCCGGAGCGCACGCCACCGCCGCCGCCGTCGTCGCGACGCTGCGTTCGCGGAGACGGCGGCCCAGCTGCACGCTGACTGTCGTCAAAAGCAGACGGCGCTGCAGCTGGCCATCGGCGAGGCCAAGAAGCAGAGCATGAAGACTCTCCTGGAGTCGCTCGACGAAGATCCCTGGGGGCGCCCATACAAGATGGTTCGCAGGAAACTGCAACCGTGGGCGCTCCCGGTGACCGAGCGGCTCCAGCCTCGGCAGCTGCGGGAAATTGTTGCGGCACTGTTCCCGCCGGCAGCGGGGGGGGACTTTGAGCCCCCCCAGATGGACGCCACGTGGGGCACGCCGCCGCGTCGCCCCAGCGTTCCCGCTGCCGAGGAGCCCCCTCCCCCTATCACGGGGGCGGAGATCCATGCGGCCGTGTCCAGGATGAGAGCGAAGGACGCGGCCCCCGGCCCTGACGGTGTTCACGGCCGGGTCTGGAGCTTGGCCTTCGAGGCCCTAGGGGACCGGCTCGGGGGGCTTTTCGAAGCGTGCCTCGAGTCGGGACGGTTCCCGTCGAAATGGAAGACGGGCAGACTGGTCCTTCTGCGGAAGGACGGGCGCCCCGCGGACTCACCCGCGGGCTATCGCCCCATCGTGTTGCTGGACGAAGCGGGCAAGATGCTCGAGAGGATCGTCGCGGCCCGCATCGTCCGGCACCTGACCGAGACGGGTCCCGATCTTTCGGCGGAACAGTACGGCTTCAGAGAGGGCCGCTCGACTATCGACGCGATTCTGCGCGTGAGGGCCCTCTCCGACGAAGCCGTATCCCGGGGCGGGGTGGCGATGGCGTTATCCTTAGATGTAAGGAACGCCTTCAACACCCTGCCCTGGTCGGTGATCGCGGGGGCGCTGGAGTATCACGGCGTCCCCGCATACCTCCGCCGACTGATCGGCTCCTACCTCGAGGGCAGGTCGATCCAGTGCATCGGACACGGTGGGGCGATGCTCCGCTTCCCCGTCGAGCGCGGTGTTCCACAGGGGTCTGTCCTGGGCCCCCTGCTGTGGAACATCGGCTACGACTGGGTCCTGCGGGGCGTCATTCGGGGTCCCCTCCCCGGGCTGAGCGTCATTTGTTACGCTGACGACACTCTAGTCGTGGCTCCGGGGAGGGACTACCGGGAGTCTGCCCGTCTGGCGTGCGCAGGCGTGGCACACGTCGTCACTAGGATCCGACGGTTGGGGCTCGAGGTGGCGCTCGACAAAACCCAGGCCCTGTTGTTTCACGGGCCGGGACGAGCGCCGCCTCTGGGTGCCCACCTCGTGATCGGAGGCGTCCGCGTCGGGGTCGGGGTGACCGGTCTTCGGTACCTCGGCCTCGAACTGGACGGTCGGTGGAGCTTCCGCGCTCACTTTGAAAAATTGGGCCCTCGACTGATGGCGGCGGCCGGCTCTTTGAGCCGGCTGCTTCCAAACGTCGGGGGTCCCGATCAGGTGGCGCGCCGCCTCTACATGGGGGTGGTGCGGTCGATGGCACTATACGGCGCGCCCGTATGGTGCCACGCCCTGACCCGCGAGAACGTCGCCGCGCTGCGACGTCCGCAGCGCGCGATCGCGGTCAGGGCGATCCGAGGATACCGCACCGTCTCCTTCGAGGCGGCGTGCTTGCTCGCCGGGGCGCCACCCTGGGACCTGGAGGCGGAGGCGCTCGCTGCCGATTACCGGTGGCGTAGCGACCTCCGCTCTAGGGGGGAAGGGCGCCCCGGCGAAGGAGTAGTTCGAGCGCGGAGGCTCCAATCTCGGCGGTCCGTGCTGGAGGCGTGGTCTCGCCGCTTGGCGGACCCGTCGGCCGGCATCCGAACCGTCGAGGCGGTCCGCCCGGTTCTCGCGGACTGGGTGGGCCGCGACCGCGGATGCCTCACCTTCCGGCTAACGCAGATGCTTACCGGCCATGGTTGTTTCGGCCGGTACTTGCACAAGATAGCCGGAAGGGAACCGACGGCGCAGTGCCACCACTGCGCGGACCGCGACGAGGAAGACACAGCGGAACACACGCTGGCGCGTTGCTCTGGATTCGACGAGCAACGCGCCGCCCTCGTCGCGGTCATAGGAGAGGACCTCTCGCTGCCGCGCGTCGTGGCTACGATGCTCGGCAGCGACGCGTCCTGGAAGGCGATGCTCGACTTCTGCGAGTCCACCATCTCGCAGAAGGAGGCGGCGGAGCGAGAGAGGGAGAGCTCTTCCCTTTCCGCACCGATCCGTCGCCGTCGAGCCGGGGGCCGGAGGCGGGAATACGCCCGTACGTCCCGGCCCCTGTAGGTGGCGGCCTCCCCCCGGTGAAGGTCAAGGGGCGACCTGAGGGGGTGAGGCCGCGCGGCGCGCTACCAGCACTCTAGCGCGCTGCCGTGGAGTGAATAGAGCGACCGGTCGACGGTGTATCGCGTCCCGACCCGGCAGGCTGGTTCTGGTCCAGCGGGGTATTCCGGGACACCAGCGGCACCGTCTGGGCGGCCCGACGGGCTGCCGTACCGAGACGGCCGACGTTCCAGAGCCTTCGATTCGCCTCGAAGGCTCCGTCGGCTGGGCGTCCTTGGGGTGAGCCGCGCCGTCTGGTTGTAGTGTTGACCGCGGTAGCCCCCCTACCTCATCCGGGTTCTGACCTCGGAGGGGATCGGACGTCGGGTGTAAGAGTGCAGAGGAGTCGTTTAGTGGGTGGGCTCTAAAATCCTTGGGCCCGCGGTCTGCTCACAACACCATGCAGATCGTTGAGTCTCACATACCCCGCGCGCCCCTTTTGCGCGGGGACCTCGTAGGAGGTTCGGCCCTCTACCCGAAAAAAAAAAAAAAAAAAAAAAAGGTTAGCTCTACATCCCGAGGGACCTGGGCGGGCCCCCCGGCGCGCACTCTGCGTGGCCGGGGGCTCCGTCTGTGGGGGAGTTTTGCTGGACTTCCACCGGGCGCGTCCGTAGGTGGCGGATAACGGGATCCTCTGGGAACAGTCCCACTCCCAGGGGTATCGTCCGGTCTTTTTCGTTGCAAGGATTTCTAGGTGTTAGGTAGGTAGGCTAGGTGTAGGAGTAGGGTAGCCTAGTTAGGCTTTGCAACGAAAGAGATCGGATGACGCGGACCAAAACCAGCAGGGGGAGTTGCGGGCTCTCCACGCCCTTCACTCGCTGAAGGGTGCTCCTCCTGGAGACGCTCGGGCTCCCTCTCTTGTCCCCTTTCTTCCCCCTTTTTGTTTTTTCGGGTCACGTCCGACCAGTTTCGGACGTAGCCCACGGGTGGTGGTGGGCCACTTTTGGCCTGCCCTTCGATGGAGAAGTGAGCCGGCGTTGCTTACGCATCTTCCGGCCGCTGGTCGCCATGTCCCCGGCTTCGGCTACAGGGGCACGCCCTCCAGAGGGGGGTACCGGTATACCGGCGTGGCTTCGTGGTTGTTGCTCTTTTGAGCGTCGGGCGGTGGTCTGTCGTGTTGCTCGTTGCACTCGGCGGGCCGCCGGCCAACCCGTAATCCTCACCGCGTGGGGGACGGGGGCCGCTGCCGCGAGGCACGGGGCCGCGAGGACGTAAACCTCTTTAAAAAATGCCCCAATCCTAAGCTCTGGTGCCCGGCGATGGGATGAATGGCTGGAGGGAGTCCAGTCCCGAGGGTACCAACCAGACCCCAGGGGACCGACCCCTGGTTAAACAAAAAGGAAATATGACACAATGGCACTTGTTAAAAAGTTATTACCCCAGGAGGGTACCTCCCGCTCCGCGGGGGGAGAATCCCTCCGTGCGGTCGAGGAATCGGCCGCACGCTGCCCCACCGTTTCTGGGGGGGGCAAACAATGCCACGACGAAGGGGGCGACAACACGGGTCGCGTAAGGGACAGAGTCCCCACCGTGCTGCTGGAGAGGTGCGACAGCCTCATCTCACTACACTCTGCGCGAAGCTCCGTGAGGGGCGACGTGTCCAGTGGGAGGGAGACACCGGCGCTGTTTGCCGATTGTGTTCGGCAGCGGACTCGGCGGAAGCGGAAGTCGGCTCGACAGCCGGCGTCCTCCGCTCCGTCCGATTCCTCGGAGGGCGAGCCTGCCAGTGCCAAATATATGGCGTTGGCGGAAGGGCCGGCGACTGCTGCGGCGTCGCCCGCCACTGATTTTGAGAAGCCGTCGTCTTGCGGACTGGACGCTGCCTCCTCGGCGCAGTCCAGGGCCGCCTGCCGTGAGGCAAAATATACAAAAAACGACAAAATAGGAGAGATTGAGCGCCTACAGAGAGCCCTGACGTTGGTGGGTCCCTCTGACCCCCTCCGATCTTGTCAGATAGTTGGCAAAATAGTTGCAACCATGGCGGCCAAAACGACTGGAGGCCTCAAGGGGACCGAAGTGTCGGCCATGAAATCTGCGGCCGCCACACTTGAGGAAAGGCTGCAGGATGTCGTGGACCGCACCACGACGACGGAAACGGCGGGCTTGCGGCAGGAAGTGGCTCTGCTGCACACCCGCCTCGAGCAAGTATCGGCCGAGAATGGCCTGCTTCGGGCGGAGAACGGTCAGCTCCGCGTCGACATGGCCGAGCTGCGAACAATGGTTGCCGATCTCATCGAGCGGCAACGCAGCTCGGCCCCTGTCCTTCCTCCGCCCGAAGCAGAAGGCCTCACTGAGGCCGAGGAGCTGAGGCGGCAGCTCCTCATACAGGAAGCACGCAGCTCCAGGGTGGAGCGTGCGAGGCCGCCCCTCGCCCATGAGGCGAAAGGCAGTGCGCCCGTGCCAGCGCCCCGGAAAACAGTGGCCGTCAGAACTTATGGCGGCCCTACAAAGGGCGCGACACCTGCGGCACGCCCGGTCGCCTCGGCTGCTGTTCCGGCCAAGCCTGGACCAACGGACCCGCGGAACCAACAAAATACGGGGGCACTAAAACCCGCCCCCTCAGGAGCACCAGTCACCGGCCAGCGGAAGACTATGAAGAATGCTCCTGCCCCGTCCCAGCCTGCGAAGGCGGGGCCCGGCAGGAGCCGAAATAAGAAGAAGGGGGGCGTCAACGCCGCCAAACCGGCCCCGACCCCCCAGCCCCGCCCACTGCCCCCTGCCCCGGCCAATATGGAAGAGGCCTGGACGACGGTAGTGCGGCGTGGGCCCAAAAAGGTGGCGGCGCCTCCTGCGCCACGCCCCAAGCCTGCCCCTGCGGCCGCCGCTCCCCGCCAAGAGGGTCGAGCGGAGCCGAGGGGCCGAACTGGTAGAAGGAGGCCGCGCGCCCCGCGGTCGGCTGCAGTGGTAGTGGAGCTGCTGCCGGCCGGCAAAGAAAAGGGCATCACCTACCACGAGGTGATGACCCAGGCGCGCGGCGGCGTGAATGTGGACGCCCTCGGCGTGGAGGGGGGCATCAAGGTCCGGCAGACGGCCAACGGGGCTCGTCTTATAGAGTGCCCCGGCCCCAACACAAACGCCGCGGCCGAAAAATTGGCGGCCCGGCTCAGGGAGATCCTGCCGGACCCCGAGGTGGTGCGCATCGCGCGGCCCGTGAAGATGGGGGAAGTAAAAATCACGGGCCTCGACGAGTGCGCCACGAAAGAGGAGGTCGCCGCGGCCATCGCGTCGCAGGGCAACTGCGCCCTCGCCGACGTCAAAGTCGGGGAGCTCCGGGCGACGTACTCCGGAACCCGGACGGCGTGGGCGCGTTGCCCGGTAGTAACGGCGAACCTCCTGGCCACCCCTCCACAGGGTCGGCCTTCGGACAGCCCTGGATGGCTGCGCGTGGGCTGGGTAGTGGCCCACGTGCAACTGCAGGAGAGCAGGCCGTGGCGTTGTCTTCGGTGCTTCGGCACCGGCCACGGCCTCGCCAAGTGCCCCTCAACCGTGGACCGCAGCGATCTGTGTTTCCGCTGCGGCCAACCGGGGCACAAGGCAGCCTCCTGCACCACAGCCGCGCCGCACTGCGTCTTGTGCGACGCGGCTAAAAGGAAGGCCGACCACCGGGCCGGGGGCCCGGCGTGTAAGTCCGCCCCCTCCTCTACCAAAACGAGGAGGGGCGGCAAGAAAAATAAAAAGAAGGAGAGGCCGGCTGCAATAAGGGCAGCCGGCGAGTCAGTTCCCGCCGCGGCACCAGACGAGCCGCAGGGCGGGACAGACGAGGGAGCGATGGACGTAGCCCCGTAATGGGTTGCGTCCACCGCTTCCTCCAGTGCAATTTGAACCACTCCGCCAGGGCACAGGATCTCCTCGTCCACACCATGGCGGAGTGGTCAATCGACGTCGCTGTCGCTGCGGAGCCGTACTTCGTCCCCACCGACCAGGACTGCTGGATCGGGGACGTCGACGGCTCCGTGGCCATCGTACTGAGACAGTCCGCGGCGTTACCCCCCTTGGATATGGTGGCCAGGGGACCCGGGTACGTCGCGGCTAGGATCGACGGGACCGTCGTGATCGGGGCGTACTTTTCTCCGAACAGGAGCCTCGCCGAGTTCGAGCGGTTTCTGGGCGGGCTCGAGGCGCTTTTGCACCGCCTCGGGTCCCGCCCTGTCATCGTCGCGGGGGACTTCAATGCCAAGTGCACGGCTTGGGGTTCCCCCCGCACGGATGCGAGAGGCGAGGCCCTTTCGGAGTGGGCGATCGCGACCGGCCTCTGTCTCCTAAACAGAGGCACGGTCGCGACTTGCGTGCGGTGGAACGGGGAATCTCACGTGGACGTGACGTTCGCGTCCCCGTCCGCCGTGCGCCGCACCCGCGGCTGGCGCGTACTCGAGGGGGCGGAGACGCTCTCGGACCACAGATACGTCCGATTCGAGCTCTCTGCCTCCTCCTTGTCGTCGTCAGCCGCGGGCGCCCGCGGCGAGGAGGAGCTCCCGCAAGGTGCGCCCCGTTCGTTCCCCAGGTGGGCCTTGAAACGAATGAACAAGGAGTTGCTGATGGAGGCGGCCGCTGTTGCTGCGTGGGCGCCAAAACCCGCGCGGCTCGCGGACGTGGATGCGGAGGTCGACTGGTTCCGGGGCACCATGGCAAACATCTGTGATGCCGCCATGCCCCGGGTCGGCCCCCGAGCACCACGTGGGGGTGCGTTCTGGTGGTCGCCCGAGATCGCAAGACTCCGCGAGGAGTGCGTGAGGGCGCGCCGCCGGAGCGCACGCCACCGCCGCCGCCGTCGTCGCGACGCTACGTTCGCGGAGACGGCGGCCCGGCTGCACGCTGACTGTCGTCAAAAACAGACGGCGCTGCAGCTGGCCATCGGCGAGGCCAAGAAGCAGAGCATGAAGACTCTCCTGGAGTCGCTCGACGAAGATCCCTGGGGGCGCCCATACAAGATGGTTCGCAGGAAACTGCAGCCGTGGGCGCTCCCGGTGACCGAGCGGCTCCAGCCTCGGCAGCTGCGGGATATAGTCTCCGCGCTTTTCCCACCGGCGGCGGGGGGGGACTTTGAGCCCCCCCAGATGGACGCCACGTGGGGCACGCCTCCGCGTCGCCCCAGCGTTCCCGCTGCCGAGGAGCCCCCTCCCCCTATCACGGGGGCGGAGATCCATGCGGCCGTGTCCAGAATGAGAGCGAAGGACGCGGCCCCCGGCCCTGACGGCGTTCACGGCCGGGTCTGGAGCTTGGCCTTCGAGGCCCTAGGGGACCGGCTCGGGGGGCTTTTCGAAGCGTGCCTCGAGTCGGGACGGTTCCCGTCGAAATGGAAGACGGGCAGACTGGTCCTTCTGCGGAAGGACGGGCGCCCCGCGGACTCACCTGCGGGATATCGCCCCATCGTGTTGCTGGACGAAGCGGGCAAGATGCTCGAGAGGATCGTCGCGGCCCGCATCGTCCGGCACCTGACCGAGACGGGTCCCGATCTTTCGGCGGAGCAGTACGGCTTCAGAGAGGGCCGCTCGACTATCGACGCAATTCTGCGCGTGCGGGCCCTCTCCGATGAAGCCGTATCCCGGGGCGGGGTGGCGATGGCGTTATCCTTAGATGTAAGGAACGCCTTCAACACCCTGCCCTGGTCGGTGATCGCGGGGGCGCTGGAGTATCACGGCGTCCCCGCATACCTCCGCCGACTGATCGGCTCCTACCTCGAGGGCAGGTCGATCCAGTGCATCGGACACGGTGGGGCGATGTACCGCTTCCCCGTCGAGCGCGGTGTTCCGCAGGGGTCCGTCCTGGGCCCCCTGCTGTGGAACATCGGCTACGACTGGGTCCTGCGGGGCGTCATTCGGGGACCCCTCCCCGGGCTCAGCGTAATTTGTTACGCTGACGACACGTTGGTCGTAGCTCCGGGGAGGGACTACCGGGAGTCTGCCCGTCTGGCGTGCGCAGGCGTGGCACACGTCGTCACCAGGATCCGACGGTTGGGGCTCGAGGTGGCGCTCGACAAAACCCAGGCCCTGCTCTTTCACGGGCCGGGACGAGCGCCGCCTCTGGGTGCCCACCTCGTGATCGGAGGCGTCCGCGTCGGGGTCGGGGTGACCGGTCTTCGGTACCTCGGCCTCGAACTGGACGGTCGGTGGAGCTTCCGCGCTCACTTTGAAAAATTGGGCCCTCGACTGATGGCGGCGGCCGGCTCTTTGAGCCGGCTGCTTCCAAACGTCGGGGGTCCCGATCAGGTGGCGCGCCGCCTCTACATGGGGGTGGTGCGGTCGATGGCACTATACGGCGCGCCCGTATGGTGCCACGCCCTGACCCGCGAGAACGTCGCGGCGCTGCGACGTCCGCAGCGCGCGATCGCGGTCAGGGCGATCCGAGGATACCGCACCGTCTCCTTCGAGGCGGCGTGCTTGCTCGCCGGGGCGCCACCCTGGGACCTGGAGGCGGAGGCGCTCGCTGCCGATTACCGGTGGCGTAGCGACCTCCGCTCTAGGGGGGAAGGGCGCCCCGGCGAAGGAGTAGTTCGAGCGCGGAGGCTCCAATCTCGGCGGTCCGTGCTGGAGGCGTGGTCTCGCCGCTTGGCGGACCCGTCGGCCGGCCTCCGAACCGTCGAGGCGGTCCGCCCGGTTCTCGCGGATTGGGTGGGCCGCGACCGCGGATGCCTCACCTTCCGGCTGACGCAGATGTTGACCGGCCATGGGTGTTTTGGCCGGTACCTCTTTAAGATAGCCGGAAGGGAACCGACGGCGCAGTGCCACCACTGCGCGGACCGCGACGAGGATGACACAGCGGAACACACGCTGGCGCGTTGCTCTGGATTTGACGAGCAACGCGCCGCCCTCGTCGCGGTCATTGGAGAGGACCTCTCGCTGCCGCGCGTCGTGGCTACGATGCTCGGCAGCGACGCGTCCTGGAAGGCGATGCTCGACTTCTGCGAGTCCACCATCTCGCAGAAGGAGGCGGCGGAGCGAGAGAGGGAGAGCTCTTCCCTTTCCGCACCGATCCGTCGCCGTCGAGCCGGGGGCCGGAGGCGGGAATACGCCCGTACGTCCCGGCCCCTGTAGGTGGCGGCCTCCCCCCGGTGAAGGTCAAGGGGCGACCTGAGGGGGTGAGGCCGCGCGGCGCGCTACCAGCACTCTAGCGCGCTGCCGTGGAGTGAATAGAGCGACCGGTCGACGGTGTATCGCGTCCCGACCCGGCAGGCTGGTTCTGGTCCAGCGGGGTATTCCGGGACACCAGCGGCACCGTCTGGGCGGCCCGACGGGCTGCCGTACCGAGACGGCCGACGTTTCAGAGCCTTCGATTCGCCTCGAAGGCTCCGTCGGCTGGGCGTCCTTGGGGTGAGCCGCGCCGTCTGGTTGTAGTGTTGACCGCGGTAGCCCCCCTACCTCATCCGGGTTCTGACCTCGGAGGGGATCGGACGTCGGGTGTAAGAGTGCAGGGGAGTCGTTTAGTGGGTGGGCTCTAAAATCCTTGGGCCCGCGGTCTGCTCACAACACCATGCAGATCGTTGAGTCTCACATACCCCGCGCGCCCCTTTTGCGCGGGGACCTCGTAGGAGGTTCGGCCCTCTACCCGAAAAAAAAAAAAAAAAAAAAAAAGGTTAGCTCTACATGGGGGTGGTGCGGTCGATGGCACTATACGGCGCGCCCGTATGGTGCCACGCCCTGACCCGCGAGAACGTCGCGGCGCTGCGACGTCCGCAGCGCGCGATCGCGGTCAGGGCGATCCGAGGATACCGCACCGTCTCCTTCGAGGCGGCGTGCTTGCTCGCCGGGGCGCCACCCTGGGACCTGGAGGCGGAGGCGCTCGCTGCCGATTACAGGTGGCGTAGCGACCTCCGCTCTAGGGGGGAAGGGCGCCCCGGCGAAGGAGTAGTTCGAGCGCGGAGGCTCCAATCTCGGCGGTCCGTGCTGGAGGCGTGGTCTCGCCGCTTGGCGGACCCGTCGGCCGGCATCCGTACCGTCGAGGCGGTCCGCCCGGTTCTCGCGGACTGGGTGGGCCGCGACCGCGGATGCCTCACCTTCCGGCTAACGCAGATGCTTACCGGCCATGGTTGTTTCGGCCGGTACTTGCACAAGATAGCCGGAAGGGAACCGACGGCGCAGTGCCACCACTGCGCGGACCGCGACGAGGATGACACAGCGGAACACACGCTGGCGCGTTGCTCTGGATTTGACGAGCAACGCGCCGCCCTCGTCGCGGTCATTGGAGAGGACCTCTCGCTGCCGCGCGTCGTGGCTACGATGCTCGGCAGCGACGCGTCCTGGAAGGCGATGCTCGACTTCTGCGAGTCCACCATCTCGCAGAAGGAGGCGGCGGAGCGAGAGAGGGAGAGCTCTTCCCTTTCCGCACCGATCCGTCGCCGTCGAGCCGGGGGCCGGAGGCGGGAATACGCCCGTACGTCCCGGCCCCTGTAGGTGGCGGCCTCCCCCCGGTGAAGGTCAAGGGGCGACCTGAGGGGGTGAGGCCGCGCGGCGCGCTACCAGCACTCTAGCGCGCTGCCGTGGAGTGAATAGAGCGACCGGTCGACGGTGTATCGCGTCCCGACCCGGCAGGCTGGTTCTGGTCCAGCGGGGTATTCCGGGACACCAGCGGCACCGTCTGGGCGGCCCGACGGGCTGCCGTACCGAGACGGCCGATGTTTCAGAGCCTTCGATTCGCCTCGAAGGCTCCGTCGGCCGGGCGTCCTTGGGGTGAGCCGCGCTGTCTGGTTGTAGTGTTGACCGCGGTAGCCCCCCTACCTCATCCGGGTTCTGACCTCGGAGGGGATCGGACGTCGGGTGTAAGAGTGCAGAGGAGTCGTTTAGTGGGTGGGCTCTAAAATCCTTGGGCCCGCGGTCTGCTCACAACACCATGCAGATCGTTGAGTCTCACATACCCCGCGCGCCCCTTTTGCGCGGGGACCTCGTAGGAGGTTCGGCCCTCTACCCGAAAAAAAAAAAAAAAAAAAAGGTTAGGTTCCCGACCCGAGGGACCTGGGCGGGCCCCCCGGCGCGCACTCTGCGTGGCCGGGGGCTCCGTCTGTGGGGGAGTTTTGCTGGACTTCCACCGGGCGCGTCCGTAGGTGGCGGATAACGGGATCCTCTGGGAACAGTCCCACTCCCAGGGGTATCGTCCGATCTTTTTCGTTGCAAGGATTCTTAGGTGTTAGGGAGGTAGGTTAGGTGTAGGTGTAGGGTAGCCTAGTTAGGCTTTGCAACGAAAGAGATCGGATGACGCGGACCAAAACCAGCAGGGGGAGTTGCGGGCTCTCCACGCCCTTCACTCGCTGAAGGGTGCTCCTCCTGGAGACGCTCGGGCTCCCTCTCTTGTCCCCTTTCTTCCCCCTTTTTGTTTTTTCGGGTCACGTCCGACCCGTTTCGGACGTAGCCCACGGGTGGTGGTGGGCCACTTTTGGCCTGCCCTTCGATGGAGAAGTGAGCCGGCGTTGCTTACGCATCTTCCGGCCGCTGGTCGCCATGTCCCCGGCTTCGGCTACAGGGGCACGCCCTCCAGAGGGGGGTACCGGTATACCGGCGTGGCTTCGTGGTTGTTGCTCTTTTGAGCGTCGGGCGGTGGTCTGTCGTGTTGCTCGTTGCACTCGGCGGGCCGCCGGCCAACCCGTAATCCTCACCGCGTGGGGGACGGGGGCCGCTGCCGCGAGGCACGGGGCCGCGAGGACGTAAACCTCTTTAAAAAATGCCCCAATCCTAAGCTCTGGTGCCCGGCGATGGGATGAATGGCTGGAGGGAGTCCAGTCCCGAGGGTACCAACCAGACCCCAGGGGACCGACCCCTGGTTAAACAAAAAGGAAATATGACACAATGGCACTTGTTAAAAAGTTATTACCCCAGGAGGGTACCTCCCGCTCCGCGGGGGGAGAATCCCTCCGTGCGGTCGAGGAATCGGCCGCACGCTGCCCCACCGTTTCTGGGGGGGGCAAACAATGCCACGACGAAGGGGGCGACAACACGGGTCGCGTAAGGGACAGAGTCCCCACCGTGCTGCTGGAGAGGTGCGACAGCCTCATCTCACTACACTCGGCGCGAAGCTCCGTGAGGGGCGACGTGTCCAGTGGGAGGGAGACACCGGCGCTGTTTGCCGATTGTGTTCGGCAGCGGACTCGGCGGAAGCGGAAGTCGGCTCGACAGCCGGCGTCCTCCGCTCCGTCCGATTCCTCGGAGGGCGAGCCTGCCAGTGCCAAATATATGGCGTTGGCGGAAGGGCCGGCGACTGCTGCGGCGTCGCCCGCCACTGATTTTGAGAAGCCGTCGTCTTGCGGACTGGACGCTGCCTCCTCGGCGCAGTTCAGGGCCGCCTGTCGTGAGGCGAAAAATAAAAATAAAAATAGAAAAATAGAAGAGGTCGAACGCCTACAGCGATCCCTGACGGAGGTGGGTCCCTCTGACCCCCTCCGAGCTTGTAAAATAGTCGGGAAGATAGTCGCGACCATTGCGGCTAAATCCACTGGAGGCCTCAAGGGCTCAGAAGTGTCGGCCATGAAATCGGCGGCCGCCACACTCGAGGAACGGCTGCAGGACGTCGTGGACCGCACCACGACCACGGAGACGGCAGGCCTGCGGCAGGAAATAGCCCTGCAGCACGCCCGCCTTGAGCAACTGGCGGAGGAAAATGGCCGACTTCGGGCGGAGAACGGACAGTTCCGCGTCGACATGGCCGAGTTGAGGACCATGGTGGCCGACCTTATAGAGCGGCAACGCAGCTCGGCCCCTGTCCCTCCTCCGCCCGAAGCGGAAGGCCTCACTGAGGTCGAGGAGCTGAGGCGGCAGCTCCTTATACAGGAGGCAAGGAGCTCGACTGTTGAGCGCGCAAGACCGCCCCTCGCTCATGAGGTGAAAAACGGAGCTCCTACACCGGCACCCCGCAGGACTGTGGCCGCTAGAACGTATAGCGGTCCTAAAAAGGGCGCGACACCCGCGGCACGTCCGGCCGCTTCGGGGACCCAAAAAGATACGGGGGCACCAAAACCCGCCCCCTCAGGAGCAAAAGTCACCGGCCAACGCAAGACTCAGAAGACTGCTCCTGCCCCGTCCCAGCCTGCGAAGGCGGGGCCCGGCAGGAGCCGGACCAAGAAGAAGGGGGGCATCAACGCTGCGAAACCGGCCCCGACTCCCCAGCCCCGCCCGCTGCCCCCGGCTCCTGCCACTATGGAAGAGGCATGGACAACGGTAGTGCGGCGTGGGCCCAAAAAGGTGGCGGCGCCTGTCGCGCCGCGCCCCAAGCCCGCCCCTGCGGCCGCCGCTCCCCGCCAAGAGGGTCGAGCGGAGCCGAGGGGCCGAAATGGACGAAGGAGGCCGCGCGCCCCGCGGTCGGCTGCAGTGGTAGTGGAGCTGCTGCCGGCCGGCAAAGAAAAAGGCATCACCTACCACGAGGTGATGACCCAGGCGCGCGGCGGCGTGGATGTGGACGCCCTCGGCGTGGAGGGGGGCATCAAGGTCCGGCAGACGGCCAACGGGGCACGTCTCATAGAGTGCCCCGGCCCGAACACCAACGCCGCGGCCGAAAAATTGGCGGCCCGGCTGAGGGAAATCCTGCCGGATCCCGAGGTGGTGCGCATCGCGCGGCCCGTAAAAATGGCGGAGGTGAAAATTACGGGCCTCGACGAGTGTGCCACGAAGGAGGAGGTCGCCTCGGCCATCGCGTCGCAGGGCAACTGCGCCCTCGCCGACGTCAAAGTCGGGGAGCTCCGGGTAACCTACTCTGGTACCCGGACGGCGTGGGCGCGTTGTCCGATTGCAACGGCGACCCTTCTGGCCACCCCTCCACAGGGGCGGCCTTCCGACAGCCCAGGAAGGCTGCGCGTGGGCTGGGTAGTGGCCCACGTGCAGCTGCAGGATGCCAGGCCGTGGCGCTGTCTTCGGTGCTTCGGCACCGGCCACGGCCTCGCCAAGTGCCCCTCGACCGTGGACCGCAGCGGCTTGTGTTTCCGCTGCGGCCAACCGGGGCACAAGGCAGCCTCCTGCACCACAGCCGCGCCGCACTGCGTCTTGTGCGACGCGGCCAAAAGGAAGGCCGACCACCGGGCCGGGGGCCCGGCGTGTAAATCTGCCCCCTCCTCTACAAAAACGAGGAGGGGCGGAAAGAAAAAGAAGCCGGCTGCAACAAGGGCAGCCGGCGAGTCAGTTCCCGCCGCGGCTGTTGTCGAGCCGCAGGGCGGGACAGACGAGGGAGCGATGGACGTAGCCCCGTAATGGGTTGCGTCCATCGCTTCCTCCAAAGTAATTTGAACCACTCCGCCAGGGCACAGGATCTCCTCGTCCACACCATGGCGGAGTGGTCAATCGACGTCGCTGTCGCTGCGGAGCCGTACTTCGTCCCCACCGACCAGGACTGCTGGATGGGGGACGTCGACGGCTCCGTGGCCATCGTACTAAGACAGTCCGCGGCGTTACCCCCCTTGGATATGGTGGCCAGGGGACCCGGGTACGTCGCGGCTAGGATCGACGGGACCGTCGTGATCGGGGCGTACTTTTCTCCGAACAGGAGCCTCGCCGAGTTCGAGCGGTTTCTGGGCGGGCTCGAGGCGCTTTTACACCGCCTCGGGTCCCGCCCTGTCATCGTCGCGGGGGACTTCAATGCCAAGTGCACGGCTTGGGGTTCCCCCCGCACGGATGCGCGAGGCGAGGCCCTTTCGGAGTGGGCGATCGCGACCGGCCTCTGTCTCCTAAACAGAGGCACGGTCGCGACTTGCGTGCGGTGGAACGGGGAATCTCACGTGGACGTTACGTTCGCGTCCCCGTCCGCCGTGCGCCGCACCCGCGGCTGGCGCGTACTCGAGGGGGCGGAGACGCTCTCGGACCACAGATACGTCCGATTCGAGCTCTCTGCCTCCTCCTTGTCGTCGTCAGCCGCGGGCGCCCGCGGCGAGGAGGAGCTCCCGCAAGGTGCGCCCCGTTCGTTCCCCAGGTGGGCCTTGAAACGGATGAACAAGGAGTTGCTGATGGAGGCGGCCGCTGTTGCTGCGTGGGCGCCAAAACCCGCGCGGCTCGCGGACGTGGATGCGGAGGTCGACTGGTTCCGGGGCACCATGGCAAACATTTGTGATGCCGCCATGCCCCGGGTCGGCCCCCGAGCACCACGTGGGGGTGCGTTCTGGTGGTCGCCCGAGATCGCGAGACTCCGTGAGGAGTGCGTGAGGGCGCGCCGCCGGAGCGCACGCCACCGCCGCCGCCGTCGTCGCGACGCTATGTTCGCGGAGACGGCGGCCCGGCTGCACGCTGACTGTCGTCAAAAACAGACGGCGCTGCAGCTGGCCATCGGCGAGGCCAAGAAGCAGAGCATGAAGACTCTCCTGGAGTCGCTCGACGAAGATCCCTGGGGGCGCCCATACAAGATGGTTCGCAGAAAACTGCAGCCGTGGGCGCTCCCGGTGACCGAGCGGCTCCAGCCTCGGCAGCTGCGGGAAATTGTTTCCGCGCTTTTCCCGCCGGCAGCGGGGGGGGACTTTGAGCCCCCCCAGATGGACGCCACGTGGGGCACGCCTCCGCGTCGCCCCAGCGTTCCCGCTGCCGAGGAGCCCCCTCCCCCTATCACGGGGGCGGAGATCCATGCGGCCGTGTCCAGAATGAGAGCGAAGGACGCGGCCCCCGGCCCTGACGGCGTTCACGGCCGGGTCTGGAGCTTGGCCTTCGAGGCCCTAGGGGACCGGCTCGGGGGGCTTTTCGAAGCGTGCCTCGAGTCGGGACGGTTCCCGTCGAAATGGAAGACGGGCAGACTGGTCCTTCTGCGGAAGGACGGGCGCCCCGCGGACTCACCCGCGGGCTATCGCCCCATCGTGTTGCTGGACGAAGCGGGCAAGATGCTCGAGAGGATCGTCGCGGCCCGCATCGTCCGGCACCTGACCGAGACGGGTCCCGATCTTTCGGCGGAACAGTACGGCTTCAGAGAGGGCCGCTCGACTATCGACGCAATTCTGCGCGTGAGGGCCCTCTCCGACGAAGCCGTATCCCGGGGCGGGGTTGCGATGGCGTTATCCTTAGATGTAAGGAACGCCTTCAACACCCTGCCCTGGTCGGTGATCGCGGGGGCGCTGGAGTATCACGGCGTCCCCGCATACCTCCGCCGACTGATCGGCTCCTATCTCGAGGGCAGGTCGATCCAGTGCATCGGACACGGTGGGGCGATGTACCGCTTCCCTGTCGAGCGCGGTGTTCCGCAGGGGTCCGTCCTGGGCCCCCTGCTGTGGAACATCGGCTACGACTGGGTCCTGCGGGGCGTCATTCGGGGACCCCTCCCCGGGCTCAGCGTAATTTGTTACGCTGACGACACGTTGGTCGTAGCTCCGGGGAGGGACTACCGGGAGTCTGCCCGTCTGGCGTGCGCAGGCGTGGCACACGTCGTCACCAGGATCCGACGGTTGGGGCTCGAGGTGGCGCTCGACAAAACCCAGGCCCTGCTCTTTCACGGGCCGGGACGAGCGCCGCCTCTGGGTGCCCACCTCGTGATCGGAGGCGTCCGCGTCGGGGTCGGGGTGACCGGTCTTCGGTACCTCGGCCTCGAACTGGACGGTCGGTGGAGCTTCCGCGCTCACTTCGAAAAATTGGGCCCTCGGCTGATGGCGACGGCCGGCTCTTTGAGCCGGCTGCTTCCAAACGTCGGGGGTCCCGATCAGGTGGCGCGCCGCCTCTACATGGGGGTGGTGCGGTCGATGGCACTATACGGCGCGCCCGTATGGTGCCACGCCCTGACCCGCGAGAACGTCGCCGCGCTGCGACGTCCGCAGCGCGCGATCGCGGTCAGGGCGATCCGAGGATACCGCACCGTCTCCTTCGAGGCGGCGTGCTTGCTCGCCGGGGCGCCACCCTGGGACCTGGAGGCGGAGGCGCTCGCTGCCGATTACCGGTGGCGTAGCGACCTCCGCTCTAGGGGGGAAGGGCGCCCCGGCGAAGGAGTAGTTCGAGCGCGGAGGCTCCAATCTCGGCGGTCCGTGCTGGAGGCGTGGTCTCGCCGCCTGGCGGACCCGTCGGCCGGCATCCGTACCGTCGAGGCGGTCCGCCCGGTTCTCGCGGACTGGGTGGGCCGCGACCGCGGATGCCTCACCTTCCGGCTAACGCAGATGCTTACCGGCCATGGTTGTTTCGGCCGGTACTTGCACAAGATAGCCGGAAGGGAACCGACGGCGCAGTGCCACCACTGCGCGGACCGCGACGAGGATGACACAGCGGAACACACGCTGGCGCGTTGCTCTGGATTTGACGAGCAGCGCGCCGCCCTCGTCGCGGTCATTGGAGAGGACCTCTCGCTGCCGCGCGTCGTGGCTACGATGCTCGGCAGCGACGCGTCCTGGAAGGCGATGCTCGACTTCTGCGAGTCCACCATCTCGCAGAAGGAGGCGGCGGAGCGAGAGAGGGAGAGCTCTTCCCTTTCCGCACCGATCCGTCGCCGTCGAGCCGGGGGCCGGAGGCGGGAATACGCCCGTACGTCCCGGCCCCTGTAGGTGGCGGCCTCCCCCCGGTGAAGGTCAAGGGGCGACCTGAGGGGGTGAGGCCGCGCGGCGCGCTACCAGCACTCTAGCGCGCTGCCGTGGAGTGAATAGAGCGACCGGTCGACGGTGTATCGCGTCCCGACCCGGCAGGCTGGTTCTGGTCCAGCGGGGTATTCCGGGACACCAGCGGCACCGTCTGGGCGGCCCGACGGGCTGCCGTACCGAGACGGCCGACGTTTCAGAGCCTTCGATTCGCCTCGAAGGCTCCGTCGGCTGGGCGTCCTTGGGGTGAGCCGCGCCGTCTGGTTGTAGTGTTGACCGCGGTAGCCCCCCTACCTCATCCGGGTTCTGACCTCGGAGGGGATCGGACGTCGGGTGTAAGAGTGCAGAGGAGTCGTTTAGTGGGTGGGCTCTAAAATCCTTGGGCCCGCGGTCTGCTCACAACACCATGCAGATCGTTGAGTCTCACATACCCCGCGCGCCCCATTTGCGCGGGGACCTCGTAGGAGGTTCGGCCCTCTACCCGAAAAAAAAAAAAAAAAAAAAAAAAAGGTTGGAAGGCTGCCCGAGGGACCTGGGCGGGCCCCCCGGCGCGCACTCTGCGTGGCCGGGGGCTCCGTCTGTGGGGGAGTTTTGCTGGACTTCCACCGGGCGCGTCCGTAGGTGGCGGATAACGGGATCCTCTGGGAACAGTCCCACTCCCAGGGGTATCGTCCGATCTTTTTCGTTGCAAGGATTCTTAGGTGTTAGGGAGGTAGGTTAGGTGTAGGTGTAGGATAGCCTAGTTAGGCTTTGCAACGAAAGAGATCGGATGACGCGGACCAAAACCAGCAGGGGGAGTTGCGGGCTCTCCACGCCCTTCACTCGCTGAAGGGTGTTCCTCCTGGAGACGCTCGGGCTCCCTCTCTTGTCCCCTTTCTTCCCCCTTTTTGTTTTTTCGGGTCACGTCCGACCCGTTTCGGACGTAACCCACGGGTGGTGGTGGGCCACTTTTGGCCTGCCCTTCGATGGAGAAGTGAGCCGGCGTTGCTTACGCATCTTCCGGCCGCTGGTCGCCATGTCCCCGGCTTCGGCTACAGGGGCACGCCCTCCAGAGGGGGGTACCGGTATACCGGCGTGGCTTCGTGGTTGTTGCTCTTTTGAGCGTCGGGCGGTGGTCTGTCGTGTTGCTCGTTGCACTCGGCGGGCCGCCGGCCAACCCGTAATCCTCACCGCGTGGGGGACGGGGGCCGCTGCCGCGAGGCACGGGGCCGCGAGGACGTAAACCTCTTTAAAAAATGCCCCAATCCTAAGCTCTGGTGCCCGGCGATGGGATGAATGGCTGGAGGGAGTCCAGTCCCGAGGGTACCAACCAGACCCCAGGGGACCGACCCCTGGTTAATAAAAAAGGAAAAAATGTATAATGGCACTTGTTAAAAAGTTATTACCCCAGGAGGGTACCTCCCGCTCCGCGGGAGGAGAATCCCTCCGTGCGGTCGAGGAATCGGCCGCACGCTGCCCCACCGTTTCTGGGGGGGGCAAACAATGCCACGACGAAGGGGGCGACAGCACGGGTCGCGTAAGGGATCGAGTTCCCACCGTGCTCCTCGAACGATGCGACAGCCTGTTCTCGCTTCACTCGGCGCGAAGCTCCGCGAGGGGCGACGCGTCCAGTGGGAGGGAGACGCCAGTGCTGTTCGCAGACAGCGCGCAAAAGCGGACTCGGCGGAAGCGGAAGTCGGCTCGACGGCCGGCGTCCTCCGCTCCGTCAGACTCGTCCGAGGGTGAGCCTGCCAGCGCCAAATATATGGCGTTGGCGGAAGGGCCGGCGACTGCTGCGGCGTCGCCCGCTACTGATTTTGAGAAGCCGTCGTCTTGCGGACTGGACGCTGCCTCCTCGGCGCAGTTCAGGGCCGCCTGCCGTGAGGCAAAATATACAAAAAACGACAAAATAGGAGAGATTGAGCGCCTACAGAGAGCCCTGACGTTGGTGGGTCCCTCTGACCCCCTCCGATCTTGTCAGATAGTTGGCAAAATAGTTGCAACCATGGCGGCCAAAACGACTGGAGGCCTCAAGGGGACCGAAGTGTCGGCCATGAAATCTGCGGCCGCCACACTTGAGGAAAGGCTGCAGGATGTCGTGGACCGCACCACGACGACGGAAACGGTGGGCTTGCGGCAGGAAGTGGCTCTGCTGCACACCCGCCTCGAGCAAGTATCGGCCGAGAATGGCCTGCTTCGGGCGGAGAACGGTCAGCTCCGCGTCGACATGGCCGAGCTGCGAACAATGGTTGCCGATCTCATCGAGCGGCAACGCAGCTCGGCCCCTGTCCTTCCTCCGCCCGAAGCAGAAGGCCTCACTGAGGTCGAGGAGCTGAGGCGGCAGCTCCTCATACAGGAAGCACGCAGCTCCAGGGTGGAGCGTGCGAGGCCGCCCCTCGCCCATGAGGCGAAAGGCAGTGCGCCCGTGCCAGCGCCCCGGAAAACAGTGGCCGTCAGAACTTATGGCGGCCCTACAAAGGGCGCGACACCTGCGGCACGCCCGGTCGCCTCGGCTGCTGTTCCGGCCAAGCCTGGACCAACGGACCCGCGGAACCAACAAAATACGGGGGCACTAAAACCCGCCCCCTCAGGAGCACCAGTCACCGGCCAGCGGAAGACTATGAAGAATGCTCCTGCCCCGTCCCAGCCTGCGAAGGCGGGGCCCGGCAGGAGCCGAAATAAGAAGAAGGGGGGCGTCAACGCCGCCAAACCGGCCCCGACCCCCCAGCCCCGCCCACTGCCCCCTGCCCCGGCCAATATGGAAGAGGCCTGGACGACGGTAGTGCGGCGTGGGCCCAAAAAGGTGGCGGCGCCTCCTGCGCCACGCCCCAAGCCTGCCCCTGCGGCCGCCGCTCCCCGCCAAGAGGGTCGAGCGGAGCCGAGGGGCCGAACTGGTAGAAGGAGGCCGCGCGCCCCGCGGTCGGCTGCAGTGGTAGTGGAGCTGCTGCCGGCCGGCAAAGAAAAGGGCATCACCTACCACGAGGTGATGACCCAGGCGCGCGGCGGCGTGAATGTGGACGCCCTCGGCGTGGAGGGGGGCATCAAGGTCCGGCAGACGGCCAACGGGGCTCGTCTTATAGAGTGCCCCGGCCCCAACACAAACGCCGCGGCCGAAAAATTGGCGGCCCGGCTGAGGGAGATCCTGCCGGACCGCGAGGTGGTGCGCATCGCGCGGCCCGTGAAGATGGGGGAAGTAAAAATCACGGGCCTCGACGAGTGCGCCACGAAAGAGGAGGTCGCCGCGGCCATCGCGTCGCAGGGCAACTGCGCCCTCGCCGACGTCAAAGTCGGGGAGCTCCGGGCGACGTACTCCGGAACCCGGACGGCGTGGGCGCGTTGCCCGGTAGTAACGGCGAACCTCCTGGCCACCCCTCCACAGGGTCGGCCTTCGGACAGCCCTGGATGGCTGCGCGTGGGCTGGGTAGTGGCCCACGTGCAACTGCAGGAGAGCAGGCCGTGGCGTTGTCTTCGGTGCTTCGGCACCGGCCACGGCCTCGCCAAGTGCCCCTCAACCGTGGACCGCAGCGATCTGTGTTTCCGCTGCGGCCAACCGGGGCACAAGGCAGCCTCCTGCACCACAGCCGCGCCGCACTGCGTCTTGTGCGACGCGGCTAAAAGGAAGGCCGACCACCGGGCCGGGGGCCCGGCGTGTAAGTCCGCCCCCTCCTCTACCAAAACGAGGAGGGGCGGCAAGAAAAATAAAAAGAAGGAGAGGCCGGCTGCAATAAGGGCAGCCGGCGAGTCAGTTCCCGCCGCGGCACCAGACGAGCCGCAGGGCGGGACAGACGAGGGAGCGATGGACGTAGCCCCGTAATGGGTTGCGTCCACCGCTTCCTCCAGTGCAATTTGAACCACTCCGCCAGGGCACAGGATCTCCTCGTCCACACCATGGCGGAGTGGTCAATCGACGTCGCTGTCGCTGCGGAGCCGTACTTCGTCCCCACCGACCAGGACTGCTGGATCGGGGACGTCGACGGCTCCGTGGCCATCGTACTGAGACAGTCCGCGGCGTTACCCCCCTTGGATATGGTGGCCAGGGGACCCGGGTACGTCGCGGCTAGGATCGACGGGACCGTCGTGATCGGGGCGTACTTTTCTCCGAACAGGAGCCTCGCCGAGTTCGAGCGGTTTCTGGGCGGGCTCGAGGTGCTCTTGCACCGCTTCGGGTCCCGCCCTGTCATCGTCGCGGGGGACCTCAATGCCAAGTGTACGGCTTGGGGCTCCCCCCGCACGGATTCGCGAGGCGAGGCTCTTTCGGAGTGGGCGATCGCGACCGGCCTCTGTCTTCTAAACAGAGGTACGGTCGCGACTTGCGTGCGGTGGAACGGGGAATCTCACGTGGACGTTACGTTCGCGTCCCCGTCCGCCGTGCGCCGCACCCGCGGCTGGCGCGTACTCGAGGGGGCGGAGACGCTCTCGGACCACAGATACGTCCGATTCGAGCTCTCCGCCTCCTCCTTGTCGTCGTCAGCCGCGGGCGCCCGCGGCGAGGAGGAGCTCCCGCAAGGTGCGCCCCGTTCGTTCCCCAGGTGGGCCTTGAAACGGATGAACAAGGAGTTGCTGATGGAGGCGGCCGCTGTTGCTGCGTGGGCGCCAAAACCCGCGCGGCTCGCGGACGTGGATGCGGAGGTCGACTGGTTCCGGGGCACCATGGCAAACATTTGCGATGCCGCCATGCCCCGGGTCGGCCCCCGAGCACCACGTGGGGGTGCGTTCTGGTGGTCGCCCGAGATCGCAAGACTCCGCGAGGAGTGCGTGAGGGCGCGCCGCCGGAGCGCACGCCACCGCCGCCGCCGTCGTCGCGACGCTGCGTTCGCGGAGACGGCGGCCCAGCTGCACGCTGACTGTCGTCAAAAGCAGACGGCGCTGCAGCTGGCCATCGGCGAGGCCAAGAAGCAGAGCATGAAGACTCTCCTGGAGTCGCTCGACGAAGATCCCTGGGGGCGCCCATACAAGATGGTTCGCAGGAAACTGCAACCGTGGGCGCTCCCGGTGACCGAGCGGCTCCAGCCTCGGCAGCTGCGGGAAATTGTTGCGGCACTCTTCCCGCCGGCAGCGGGGGGGGACTTTGAGCCCCCCCAGATGGACGCCACGTGGGGCACGCCGCCGCGTCGCCCCAGCGTTCCCGCTGCCGAGGAGCCCCCTCCCCCTGTCACGGGGGCGGAGATCCATGCGGCCGTGTCCAAAATGAGAGCGAAGGACGCGGCCCCCGGCCCTGACGGCGTTCACGGCCGGGTCTGGAGCTTGGCCTTCGAGGCCCTAGGGGACCGGCTCGGGGGGCTTTTCGAAGCGTGCCTCGAGTCGGGACGGTTCCCGTCGAAATGGAAGACGGGCAGACTGGTCCTTCTGCGGAAGGACGGGCGCCCCGCGGACTCACCCGCGGGCTATCGCCCCATCGTGTTGCTGGACGAAGCGGGCAAGATGCTCGAGAGGATCGTCGCGGCCCGCATCGTCCGGCACCTGACCGAGACGGGTCCCGATCTTTCGGCGGAGCAGTACGGCTTCAGAGAGGGCCGCTCGACTATCGACGCAATTCTGCGCGTGCGGGCCCTCTCCGATGAAGCCGTATCCCGGGGCGGGGTGGCGATGGCGTTATCCTTAGATGTAAGGAACGCCTTCAACACCCTGCCCTGGTCGGTGATCGCGGGGGCGCTGGAGTATCACGGCGTCCCCGCATACCTCCGCCGACTGATCGGCTCCTATCTCGAGGGCAGGTCGATCCAGTGCATCGGACACGGTGGGGCGATGTACAGCTTCCCCGTCGAGCGCGGTGTTCCGCAGGGGTCCGTCCTGGGCCCCCTGCTGTGGAACATCGGCTACGACTGGGTCCTGCGGGGCGTCATTCGGGGACCCCTCCCCGGGCTCAGCGTAATTTGTTACGCTGACGACACGTTGGTCGTGGCTCCGGGGAGGGACTACCGGGAGTCTGCCCGTCTGGCGTGCGCAGGCGTGGCACACGTCGTCACCAGGATCCGACGGTTGGGGCTCGAGGTGGCGCTCGACAAAACCCAGGCCCTGCTCTTTCACGGGCCGGGACGAGCGCCGCCTCTGGGTGCCCACCTCGTGATCGGAGGCGTCCGCGTCGGGGTCGGGGTGACCGGTCTTCGGTACCTCGGCCTCGAACTGGACGGTCGGTGGAGCTTCCGCGCTCACTTTGAAAAATTGGGCCCTCGACTGATGGCGGCGGCCGGCTCTTTGAGCCGGCTGCTTCCAAACGTCGGGGGTCCCGATCAGGTGGCGCGCCGCCTCTACATGGGGGTGGTGCGGTCGATGGCACTATACGGCGCGCCCGTATGGTGCCACGCCCTGACCCGCGAGAACGTCGCGGCGCTGCGACGTCCGCAGCGCGCGATCGCGGTCAGGGCGATCCGAGGATACCGCACCGTCTCCTTCGAGGCGGCGTGCTTGCTCGCCGGGGCGCCACCCTGGGACCTGGAGGCGGAGGCGCTCGCTGCCGATTACAGGTGGCGTAGCGACCTCCGCTCTAGGGGGGAAGGGCGCCCCGGCGAAGGAGTAGTTCGAGCGCGGAGGCTCCAATCTCGGCGGTCCGTGCTGGAGGCGTGGTCTCGCCGCTTGGCGGACCCGTCGGCCGGCATCCGTACCGTCGAGGCGGTCCGCCCGGTTCTCGCGGACTGGGTGGGCCGCGACCGCGGATGCCTCACCTTCCGGCTAACGCAGATGCTTACCGGCCATGGTTGTTTCGGCCGGTACTTGCACAAGATAGCCGGAAGGGAACCGACGGCGCAGTGCCACCACTGCGCGGACCGCGACGAGGATGACACAGCGGAACACACGCTGGCGCGTTGCTCTGGATTTGACGAGCAACGCGCCGCCCTCGTCGCGGTCATTGGAGAGGACCTCTCGCTGCCGCGCGTCGTGGCTACGATGCTCGGCAGCGACGCGTCCTGGAAGGCGATGCTCGACTTCTGCGAGTCCACCATCTCGCAGAAGGAGGCGGCGGAGCGAGAGAGGGAGAGCTCTTCCCTTTCCGCACCGATCCGTCGCCGTCGAGCCGGGGGCCGGAGGCGGGAATACGCCCGTACGTCCCGGCCCCTGTAGGTGGCGGCCTCCCCCCGGTGAAGGTCAAGGGGCGACCTGAGGGGGTGAGGCCGCGCGGCGCGCTACCAGCACTCTAGCGCGCTGCCGTGGAGTGAATAGAGCGACCGGTCGACGGTGTATCGCGTCCCGACCCGGCAGGCTGGTTCTGGTCCAGCGGGGTATTCCGGGACACCAGCGGCACCGTCTGGGCGGCCCGACGGGCTGCCGTACCGAGACGGCCGACGTTTCAGAGCCTTCGATTCGCCTCGAAGGCTCCGTCGGCTGGGCGTCCTTGGGGTGAGCCGCGCCGTCTGGTTGTAGTGTTGACCGCGGTAGCCCCCCTACCTCATCCGGGTTCTGACCTCGGAGGGGATCGGACGTCGGGTGTAAGAGTGCAGGGGAGTCGTTTAGTGGGTGGGCTCTAAAATCCTTGGGCCCGCGGTCTGCTCACAACACCATGCAGATCGTTGAGTCTCACATACCCCGCGCGCCCCTTTTGCGCGGGGACCTCGTAGGAGGTTCGGCCCTCTACCCGAAAAAAAAAAAAAAAAAAAAAAAAAAAAGGTTGGAAGGCTGCCCCGAGGGACCTGGGCGGGCCCCCCGGCGCGCACTCTGCGTGGCCGGGGGCTCCGTCTGTGGGGGAGTTTTGCTGGACTTCCACCGGGCGCGTCCGTAGGTGGCGGATAACGGGATCCTCTGGGAACAGTCCCACTCCCAGGGGTATCGTCCGGTCTTTTTCGTTGCAAGGATTCCTAGGTGTTAGGTAGGTAGGTTAGGTGTAGGGGTAGGGTAGCCTAGTTAGGCTTTGCAACGAAAGAGATCGGACGACGCGGACCAAAACCAGCAGGGGGAGTTGCGGGCTCTCCACCCCCTTCACTCGCTGAAGGGTGCTCCTCCTGGAGACGCTCGGGCTCCCTCTCTCTTCCCCCTTCTTCCCCCTTTTTGTTTTTCGGGTCACGTCCGACCCGTTTCGGACGTAACCCACGGGTGGTGGTGGGCCACTTTTGGCCTGCCCTTTGATGGAGAAGTGAGCCGGCGTTGCTTACGCATCTTCCGGCCGCTGGTCGCCATGTCCCCGGCTTCGGCTACAGGGGCACGCCCTCCAGAGGGGGGTACCGGTATACCGGCGTGGCTTCGTGGTTGTTGCTCTTTTGAGCGTCGGGCGGTGGTCTGTCGTGTTGCTCGTTGCACTCGGCGGGCCGCCGGCCAACCCGTAATCCTCACCGTGTGGGGGACGGGGGCCGCTGTCGCGAGGCACGGGGCCGCGAGGACGTAAACCTCTTTAAAAAATGCCCCAATCCTAAGCTCTGGTGCCCGGCGATGGGATGAATGGCTGGAGGGAGTCCAGTCCCAAGGGTACCAACCAGACCCCAGGGGACCGACCCCTGGTTAATAAAAAAGGACAAATGGAATAATGGCAACAGTTAAAAAATTATTACCCCAGGAGGGTACCTCCCGTTCTGCGGGGGGAGAATCCCTCCGTGCGGTCGAGCGATCGGCCGCACGCTGCCCCACCGTTTCTGGGGGGGGCAAACTTTGTCAAGACGAAGGGGGCGACGGCACGGGTCGCGTAAGGGACAGAGTTCCCACCGTGCTACTGGAGCGCTGCGACAGCCTGATTTCCCTGCACTCGGCGCGAAGCTCCGCGAGGGGCGACGCGTCAAGTGGAAGGGAGACTCCGGCGCTGTTCGCCGATAGTGTTCGGCAACGGACTCGGCGGAAGCGGAAGTCGGCTCGACGGCCGGCGTCCTCCGCTCCGTCTGACTCCTCGGAGGGTGAGCCTGCCAGCGCCAAATATATGGCGTTGGCCATTCCGATAGAGGCACCCGTCACGTGCGGACGTGCTCATCGACCACTCGATCGCCCGGTCTTTGTTCGCCTGGCTTTTGTTAGCCCGGCCATTGTTCGCGCGGCCTGTGTTTGTGGTACATCTGCCGACTAAGTGCTCTTTCTGGAAGTTTTTATTTGTTTTGTTTCCTTTTGTTGTTTCTGTGTTCGTGGTACATCTGCCGACAAACTGTTTTCCTGGAAGTGTTTAATTGTTCTGTTTCTTTTTGTTATTTCCGTTTTGTTGTGTTTTTTCTTTGTCCTGTAGTAATCGTGCCGCATCGCCACCTGTGTTCAATAGAACCGCTCAGGTCCGAGAAGTTGGGGCCTCGCCGCAAGGCGAGTGTTTTCAAGACCCGGGGCCGCCCCACCTGGGCACTCAGCGATCATGGACGCTGTATTCGCGGAATTCCTCCGACTTCGCCACCCACAGCTCGCCTCAGAGTTTCTGGCCTTCAAGGCCGATCACACCGCGAGCCCTCTCGTGGACTCCGCCGAGCTCGCTGCTCCTGCGTCGCCTGTACCTGCGTGCAAAGCTTCTGCATCGAGCACCGCAGCCTCCGTCGTGCCTGCCGTTCCCGCGTCGCCTATACTGGCGAGTAAAACTGCTGCGTCGTCCGCCGTGGCCACCGTTCCAGCAGCGCGATCATCCGCAGCCTCCGTCGTGCCCTCCAAAACACCTGCTCGTAGGTCACCTGCGCCCGCCTCCTCGTCCTCCGACTCTGACTCGGAGATGGAGGTCGACCTCGCTCCCGTCTCATTGACGGATGGATTCACCCTGGTACAAAAGGGTAAGAAGCGTGCCGCGGAGTCTCGAGCTCCCGCGGCCGCTAAAATTAGCAAAGCCGCGAACGCGTCGCGCCCCCGCCCTCAGACTCCCGTTGCGCCTCCAGCCCGTGCCACTCCGTCGCCGCGTCCGGTGGCACAAAATAAAACCCCGACCCCTCCCCCGGTAATCCTCCGAGAGAAGGCAGCTTGGGATCGAGTTTCCCTGGCCCTTAAGGCCAAAAATATCAACTTCACGAATGCCCGTAACCTCGCGAACGGCATTCAAATTAAGGTTCGAACACCCGACGACCATAGGGCCCTCTCTTCTTACCTCCGTAAGGAGCGTATAAGTTTCCACACGTATACGCTCCAGGAGGAGCGCGAACTCCGTGCCGTCATACGTGGCATCCCTAAAGAGTTGGATGCCGAGCTAGTCAAGGCCGACCTTCTCGAACAAGGCCTACCGGTTAACTCCGTACACCGCATGCACACAGGTCGCGGAAGGGAGCCATATAACATGGTTCTCGTCGCCCTCCAGCCTACCCCCGAGGGTAAGCAAATATTCAACATCCGAACGGTCTGTAGCCTTTCCGGAATCGCCGTCGAAACCCCACACAAGAAAGGCACACCTAGCCAGTGCCATAACTGCCAATTATACGGGCATTCTTCCCGTAACTGTCACGCGCGCCCCCGATGCGTCAAGTGTTTAGGAGATCACGCCACGGCCCTCTGCACTCGCGATCAAAAAACCGCGACGGAACCGCCTAGCTGCGTCCTGTGTCGTACACAGGGTCACCCTGCAAATTACCGCGGATGCCCCCGAGCCCCGAAAATAAATCGCCGCGTCGCCCGCCAAAACCGTCTCCGAGCTTCCGGCCCAGACATCAAAGCCTCGGCACCCTCTGTGTCGCAGGCTAAGCCAGCGTTCGTTCCGGCGCCGGTGCCCAGTGTCTCGGCTTGGGCGAAACCGCTGCCGTACACGAACACGGTTACAACTCCCTCCTCCGCGATTCGTCCCGCCCCTGCAACTCGTCCCTCTCCCGCGACTTGCCCTCCGACCGCGTCCGACAATCTCGCTTTAGCGATCGACTTCTTTCAGTCGATCAACTTTGAGCGCGTTAACGCTTTGGGCGACGCCATTCGCGCTGCCTCCACTGCACAACACTTTATCGCCGTTGTGCAAGAATACGCCGACGTATACGCGTCATTAAATACGTACGTCCTCCCCTCACTCCGCCGGTAATCAATGGCGTATATAAGTAGAATAAAGCCCCTATCCGTAACGATAGGATTTTTTAACGCTTACGGTCTCGCAAATCAACGTGATCAGGTTTCTGACTTTTTGCGTGACCATCAAATTGATATCTTTTTAGTGCAGGAGACCCTACTTAAGCCCGCGCGTCGTGACCCTAAAATCGCGAACTACAACATGGTCAGGAACGACAGGCTCTCTGCCCGTGGTGGTGGTACCGTCATTTACTATAGAAGAGCCCTGCATTGCGTCCCGCTCGATCCTCCCGCGCTCGCTAATATCGAAGCATCAGTGTGCCGAATCTCACTGACGGGACACGCGCCGATCGTTATCGCGTCCGTTTATCTTCCACCGGATAAGATCGTTCTAAGCAGTGATATCGAGGCGCTGCTCGGTATGGGGAGCTCTGTCATTCTGGCGGGCGACCTAAATTGTAAACACATCAGGTGGAACTCACACACCACAACCCCGAATGGCAGGCGGCTTGACGCGTTAGTCGATGATCTCGCCTTCGATATCGTCGCTCCGTTAACCCCGACTCACTACCCGCTAAATATCGCGCATCGCCCGGATATACTCGACATAGCGTTATTAAAAAACGTAACTCTGCGCTTACACTCGATCGAAGTAGTTTCAGAGTTAGATTCAGACCACCGTCCCGTCGTTATGAAGCTCGGTCGCGCTCCCGATTCCGTTCCCGTCACGAGGACTGTGGTGGATTGGCACACGCTGGGCATCAGCCTGGCTGAATCTGATCCACCATCGCTCCCGTTTAACCCGGACTCTACCCCGTCTCCTCAGGATACCGCTGAAGCCATAGACATCTTAACATCACACATCACCTCGACATTAGATAGGTCATCGAAACAAGTTGTAGCGGAGGACTTCCTTCACCGCTTCAAATTGTCCGACGATATTAGGGAACTCCTTAGAGCTAAGAACGCCTCGATACGGGCCTACGACAGGTATCCTACCGCGGATAATCGTACTCGAATGCGTGCCCTACAACGCGACGTAAAGTCTCGCATCGCCGAAGTCCGAGATGCCAGATGGTCTGATTTCTTAGAAGGACTCGCGCCCTCCCAAAGGTCTTACTACCGCTTAGCTCGTACTCTCAAATCGGATACGGTAGTAACTATGCCCCCTCTCGTAGGCCCCTCAGGCCGACTCGCGGCCTTTGATGATGACGAAAAAGCAGAGCTGCTGGCCGATACATTGCAAACCCAGTGCACGCCCAGCACTCAATCCGTGGACCCTGTTCATGTAGAATTAGTAGACAGTGAGGTAGAACGCAGAGCCTCCTTGCCACCCTCGGATGCGTTACCACCCGTCACCCCGATGGAAGTTAAAGACTTGATCAAAGACCTACGTCCTCGCAAGGCTCCCGGTTCCGACGGTATATCTAACCGCGTTATTAAACTTCTACCCATCCAACTCATCGTGATGTTGGCATCTATTTTCAATGCCGCTATGGCGAACTGTATCTTTCCCGCGGTGTGGAAAGAAGCGGACGTTATCGGCATACATAAACCCGGTAAACCAAAAAATCATCCGACGAGCTACCGCCCGATTAGCCTCCTCATGTCTCTAGGCAAGCTGTATGAGCGTCTGCTCTACAAGCGCCTCAGAGATTTCGTCTCATCCAAGGGCATTCTCATCGATGAACAATTCGGATTCCGTACAAATCACTCATGCGTTCAACAGGTGCACCGCCTCACGGAGCACATTCTTGTGGGGCTTAATCGACCAAAACCGTTATACACGGGAGCTCTCTTCTTCGACGTCGCAAAAGCGTTCGACAAAGTCTGGCACAATGGTTTGATTTTCAAACTATTCAACATGGGCGTGCCGGATAGTCTCGTGCTCATCATACGAGACTTCTTGTCGAACCGCTCTTTTCGATATCGAGTCGAGGGAACCCGCTCCTCCCCACGACCTCTCACAGCTGGAGTCCCGCAAGGCTCTGTCCTCTCACCCCTCCTATTTAGCTTATTCGTCAACGATATTCCCCGGTCGCCGCCGACCCATTTAGCTTTATTCGCCGACGACACGACTATTTACTATTCTAGTAGAAATAAGTCCCTAATCGTGAAGAAGCTTCAGAGCGCAGCCCTAGCCCTAGGACAGTGGTTCCGAAAATGGCGCATAGACATCAACCCAGCGAAAAGTACTGCGGTGCTATTTCAGAGGGGAAGCTCCACACGGATTTCCTCCCGGATTAGGAGGAGGAATCTTACACCCCCGATTACTCTCTTTAGACAACCCATACCCTGGGCCAGGAAGGTCAAGTACCTGGGCGTTACCCTGGATGCATCGATGACATTCCGCCCGCATATAAAATCAGTCCGTGACCGTGCCGCGTTTATTCTCGGTAGACTCTACCCCATGATCTGTAAGCGGAGTAAAATGTCCCTTCGGAACAAGGTGACACTTTACAAAACTTGCATAAGGCCCGTCATGACTTACGCGAGTGTGGTGTTCGCTCACGCGGCCCGCACACACATAGACACCCTCCAATCCCTACAATCCCGCTTTTGCAGGTTAGCTGTCGGGGCTCCGTGGTTCGTGAGGAACGTTGACCTACACGACGACCTGGGCCTCGAATCAATTCGGAAATACATGAAGTCAGCGTCGGAACGATACTTCGATAAGGCTATGCGTCATGATAATCGCCTTATCGTTGCCGCCGCTGACTACTCCCCAAATCCTGATCATGCAGGAGCCAGTCACCGTCGACGCCCTAGACACGTCCTTACGGATCCATCAGATCCAATAACCTTTGCATTAGATGCCTTCAGCTCTAATACTAGCGGCAGGCTTAGGGACCCCGGTAACAGTACTCGTCGAACTCGACAAAGAGGTCGACGTGCAACCTAACCCATGCATCAGCCCGCTGAGTTTCTCGCCGGATCTTCTCAGCGGGTCGCGATTCCGATCCGGTAGTAGATTCATTCGCGAAGCAGCTACTCTTGAGCTGTTAGGTCTCCTTCGGAGACGCTCGGGTAGCTGTTAGCAAATCCCACCTCTCCTGGCTGAGCCTTTGCTCGCCCACGTGTCCTGGTGAAACTGGAAAGGCCTTCGGGCCACCAGTAAACTTTCAAACATAAAAAAAAAAAAAAAAATATGGCGTTGGCGGAAGGGCCGGCGACTGCTGCGGCGTCGCCCGCCACAGGATTTGACTTTAACAAGGCATCGTCTTGCGGACTGGACGCTGCCTCTTCGGCGCAGTCTAGGGCCGCCTGCCGTGAGGCAAAAAATAATAGAAAGCTAGAAGAGATCGAGCGGCTACAGCGATCCCTAACGCTGGTGGGTCCCTCTGACCCCCTCCGATCATGTAAAATAGCCGGAAAAATTGTTGAGACCATTGCGGCCAAGTCGACTGCAGGCCTCAAGGGCTCAGAAGTGTCGGCCATGAAATCTGCGGCCGCCACACTTGAGGAAAGGCTGCAGGACGTCGTGGACCGCACCACGACGACGGAGACGGCGGGCTTGCGGCAGGAAGTGGCTCTGCTGCACACCCGCCTCGAGCAAATATCGGCCGAGAATGGCCTGCTTCGGGCGGAGAACGGTCAGCTCCGCGTCGACATGGCCGAGCTGCGAACAATGGTTGCCGATCTCATCGAGCGGCAACGCGGCTCCGCCCCTGTCCCTCCTCCGCCCGAAGCAGAAGGCCTCACTGAGGTCGAGGAGCTGAGGCGGCAGCTCCTTATACAGGAGGCGCGCAGCTCCAAAGTGGAGCGGGCGAGACCGCCCCTCGCCCATGAGGTGAAAGGCAGCGCGCCTGTGCCCGCACCTCGTAGAACAGTGGCCGCTAAAACTTATAGCGGCCCCAAACAGACAGCCACACCTGCGAGGATTCCCGCCGCGACTGTCTCGCGGTCAGCAGCTTCGGGGGCAACAAGATCTGCCCCCCCAAAGAAACCGGCATCCGCTCCTGCTCCGCTCCAGCCTGCGAAGGCAGGGCCCGGCAGGAGCCGGACAAAGAAGAAGGGAGGCGTCAACGCCGCCAAACCGGCACCGACTCCCCAGCCCCGCCCGCTGCCCCCGGCCCCGGCCAATATGGAAGAGGCCTGGACAACGGTGGTGCGGCGCGGGCCCAAGAAGGTGGCGGCGCCTGCTGCGCCGCGCCCCAAGCCCGTCCCTGCGGCCGCTGCTCCCCGCCAAGAGGGTCGAGCGGAGCCGAGGGGCCAAAAAAGAAGAGGAGGAGCACGCAGAAAGCCGCGCGCCCCGCGGTCGGCTGCAGTGGTCGTGGAGCTGCTGCCGGCCGCCAAAGAACGGGGCATCACGTATCACGACGTGATGACCCAGGCGCGCGGCGGCGTAAATGTGGACGCCCTCGGCGTGGAGGGTGGCCTGAAGGTCCGGCACACAGCCAACGGGGCCCGCCTGGTAGAATGCCCCGGCGCAAATTCCAGCGCCGCGGCAGAAAAACTGGCGGTCCGTCTGCGGGAAATCCTGCCGGACCCCGAGGTGGTGCGCATCGCGCGGCCCGTGAAGATGGGAGAAATCAAAATCACGGGCCTCGACGAGTGCGCAACTAAGGAGGAGGTCGCCGCGGCCATCGCGTCGCAGGGCAATTGCGCCCTCGCCGACGTCAAAGTTGGAGAGCTCCGGGTGACATATTCCGGAACCCGGACGGCGTGGGCGCGTTGCCCGATTGCAACGGCGACCCTCCTGGCCACCCCTCCACAGGGGCGGCCTTCCGACAGCCCAGGAAGGCTGCGCGTGGGCTGGGTAGTGGCCCACGTGCAGCTGCAGGATGCCAGGCCGTGGCGCTGTCTTCGGTGCTTCGGCACCGGCCACGGTCTTGCCAAGTGCCCCTCGACCGTGGACCGCAGCGGCTTGTGTTTCCGCTGCGGCCAACCGGGGCACAAGGCAGCCTCCTGCACCACAGCCGCGCCGCACTGCGTCTTGTGCGACGCGGCCAAAAGGAAGGCCGACCACCGGGCCGGGGGCCCGGCGTGTAAATCTGCCCCCTCCTCTACAAAAACGAGGAGGGGCGGAAAGAAAAAGAAGCCGGCTGCAACAAGGGCAGCCGGCGAGTCAGTTCCCGCCGCGGCTGTTGTCGAGCCGCAGGGCGGGACAGACGAGGGAGCGATGGACGTAGCCCCGTAATGGGTTGCGTCCATCGCTTCCTCCAAAGTAATTTGAACCACTCCGCCAGGGCACAGGATCTCCTCGTCCACACCATGGCGGAGTGGTCAATCGACGTCGCTGTCGCTGCGGAGCCGTACTTCGTCCCCACCGACCAGGACTGCTGGATGGGGGACGTCGACGGCTCCGTGGCCATCGTACTAAGACAGTCCGCGGCGTTACCCCCCTTGGATATGGTGGCCAGGGGACCCGGGTACGTCGCGGCTAGGATCGACGGGACCGTCGTGATCGGGGCGTACTTTTCTCCGAACAGGAGCCTCGCCGAGTTCGAGCGGTTTCTGGGCGGGCTCGAGGCGCTTTTACACCGCCTCGGGTCCCGCCCTGTCATCGTCGCGGGGGACTTCAATGCCAAGTGCACGGCTTGGGGTTCCCCCCGCACGGATGCGCGAGGCGAGGCCCTTTCGGAGTGGGCGATCGCGACCGGCCTCTGTCTCCTAAACAGAGGCACGGTCGCGACTTGCGTGCGGTGGAACGGGGAATCTCACGTGGACATGACGTTCGCGTCCCCGTCCGCCGTGCGCCGCACCCGCGGCTGGCGCGTACTAGAGGGGGCGGAGACGCTCTCGGACCACAGATACGTCCGATTCGAGCTCTCCGCCTCCTCCTTGTCATCGTCGTCAGCCGCGGGCGCCCGCGGCGAGGAGGAGCTCCCGCAAGGTGCGCCCCGTTCGTTCCCCAGGTGGGCCTTGAAACGGATGAACAAGGAGTTGCTGATGGAGGCGGCCGCTGTTGCTGCGTGGGCGCCAAAACCCGCGCGGCTCGCGGACGTGGATGCGGAGGTCGACTGGTTCCGGGGCACCATGGCAAACATTTGTGATGCCGCCATGCCCCGGGTCGGCCCCCGAGCACCACGTGGGGGTGCGTTCTGGTGGTCGCCCGAGATCGCAAGACTCCGCGAGGAGTGCGTGAGGGCGCGCCGCCGGAGCGCACGCCACCGCCGCCGCCGTCGTCGCGACGCTGCGTTCGCGGAGACGGCGGCCCAGCTGCACGCTGACTGTCGTCAAAAGCAGACGGCGCTGCAGCTGGCCATCGGCGAGGCCAAGAAGCAGAGCATGAAGACTCTCCTGGAGTCGCTCGACGAAGATCCCTGGGGGCGCCCATACAAGATGGTTCGCAGAAAACTGCAGCCGTGGGCGCTCCCGGTGACCGAGCGGCTCCAGCCTCGGCAGCTGCGGGAAATTGTTTCCGCGCTTTTCCCGCCTGCAGCGGGGGGGGACTTTGAGCCCCCCCAGATGGACGCCACGTGGGGCACGCCTCCGCGTCGCCCCAGCGTTCCCGCTGCCGAGGAGCCCCCTCCCCCTATCACGGGGGCGGAGATCCATGCGGCCGTGTCCAGAATGAGAGCGAAGGACGCGGCCCCCGGCCCTGACGGCGTTCACGGCCGGGTCTGGAGCTTGGCCTTCGAGGCCCTAGGGGACCGGCTCGGGGGGCTTTTCGAAGCGTGCCTCGAGTCGGGACGGTTCCCGTCGAAATGGAAGACGGGCAGACTGGTCCTTCTGCGGAAGGACGGGCGCCCCGCGGACTCACCCGCGGGCTATCGCCCCATCGTGTTGCTGGACGAAGCGGGCAAGATGCTCGAGAGGATCGTCGCGGCCCGCATCGTCCGGCACCTGACCGAGACGGGTCCCGATCTTTCGGCGGAGCAGTACGGCTTCAGAGAGGGCCGCTCGACTATCGACGCAATTCTGCGCGTGCGGGCCCTCTCCGATGAAGCCGTATCCCGGGGCGGGGTGGCGATGGCGTTATCCTTAGATGTAAGGAACGCCTTCAACACCCTGCCCTGGTCGGTGATCGCGGGGGCGCTGGAGTATCACGGCGTCCCCGCATACCTCCGCCGACTGATCGGCTCCTACCTCGAGGGCAGGTCGATCCAGTGCATCGGACACGGTGGGGCGATGCTCCGCTTCCCCGTCGAGCGCGGTGTTCCACAGGGGTCTGTCCTGGGCCCCCTGCTGTGGAACATCGGCTACGACTGGGTCCTGCGGGGCGTCATTCGGGGTCCCCTCCCCGGGCTGAGCGTAATATGTTACGCCGACGACACGTTGGTCGTGGCTCCGGGGAGGGACTACCGGGAGTCTGCCCGTCTGGCGTGCGCAGGCGTGGCACACGTCGTCACTAGGATCCGACGGTTGGGGCTCGAGGTGGCGCTCGACAAAACCCAGGCCCTGATGTTTCACCTCGTAGGAGGTTCGGCCCTCTACCCGAAAAAAAAAAAAAAAAAAAAAGGTTCAGCCGCGGGCGCCCGCGGCGAGGAGGAGCTCCCGCAAGGTGCGCCCCGTTCGTTCCCCAGGTGGGCCTTGAAACGAATGAACAAGGAGTTGCTGATGGAGGCGGCCGCTGTTGCTGCGTGGGCGCCAAAACCCGCGCGGCTCGCGGACGTGGATGCGGAGGTCGACTGGTTCCGGGGCACCATGGCAAACATCTGTGATGCCGCCATGCCCCGGGTCGGCCCCCGAGCACCACGTGGGGGTGCGTTCTGGTGGTCGCCCGAGATCGCAAGACTCCGCGAGGAGTGCGTGAGGGCGCGCCGCCGGAGCGCACGCCACCGCCGCCGCCGTCGTCGCGACGCTACGTTCGCGGAGACGGCGGCCCGGCTGCACGCTGACTGTCGTCAAAAACAGACGGCGCTGCAGCTGGCCATCGGCGAGGCCAAGAAGCAGAGCATGAAGACTCTCCTGGAGTCGCTCGACGAAGATCCCTGGGGGCGCCCATACAAGATGGTTCGCAGGAAACTGCAGCCGTGGGCGCTCCCGGTGACCGAGCGGCTCCAGCCTCGGCAGCTGCGGGATATAGTCTCCGCGCTTTTCCCACCGGCGGCGGGGGGGGACTTTGAGCCCCCCCAGATGGACGCCACGTGGGGCACGCCTCCGCGTCGCCCCAGCGTTCCCGCTGCCGAGGAGCCCCCTCCCCCTATCACGGGGGCGGAGATCCATGCGGCCGTGTCCAGAATGAGAGCGAAGGACGCGGCCCCCGGCCCTGACGGCGTTCACGGCCGGGTCTGGAGCTTGGCCTTCGAGGCCCTAGGGGACCGGCTCGGGGGGCTTTTCGAAGCGTGCCTCGAGTCGGGACGGTTCCCGTCGAAATGGAAGACGGGCAGACTGGTCCTTCTGCGGAAGGACGGGCGCCCCGCGGACTCACCTGCGGGATATCGCCCCATCGTGTTGCTGGACGAAGCGGGCAAGATGCTCGAGAGGATCGTCGCGGCCCGCATCGTCCGGCACCTGACCGAGACGGGTCCCGATCTTTCGGCGGAGCAGTACGGCTTCAGAGAGGGCCGCTCGACTATCGACGCAATTCTGCGCGTGCGGGCCCTCTCCGATGAAGCCGTATCCCGGGGCGGGGTGGCGATGGCGTTATCCTTAGATGTAAGGAACGCCTTCAACACCCTGCCCTGGTCGGTGATCGCGGGGGCGCTGGAGTATCACGGCGTCCCCGCATACCTCCGCCGACTGATCGGCTCCTACCTCGAGGGCAGGTCGATCCAGTGCATCGGACACGGTGGGGCGATGTACCGCTTCCCCGTCGAGCGCGGTGTTCCGCAGGGGTCCGTCCTGGGCCCCCTGCTGTGGAACATCGGCTACGACTGGGTCCTGCGGGGCGTCATTCGGGGACCCCTCCCCGGGCTCAGCGTAATTTGTTACGCTGACGACACGTTGGTCGTAGCTCCGGGGAGGGACTACCGGGAGTCTGCCCGTCTGGCGTGCGCAGGCGTGGCACACGTCGTCACCAGGATCCGACGGTTGGGGCTCGAGGTGGCGCTCGACAAAACCCAGGCCCTGCTCTTTCACGGGCCGGGACGAGCGCCGCCTCTGGGTGCCCACCTCGTGATCGGAGGCGTCCGCGTCGGGGTCGGGGTGACCGGTCTTCGGTACCTCGGCCTCGAACTGGACGGTCGGTGGAGCTTCCGCGCTCACTTTGAAAAATTGGGCCCTCGACTGATGGCGGCGGCCGGCTCTTTGAGCCGGCTGCTTCCAAACGTCGGGGGTCCCGATCAGGTGGCGCGCCGCCTCTACATGGGGGTGGTGCGGTCGATGGCACTATACGGCGCGCCCGTATGGTGCCACGCCCTGACCCGCGAGAACGTCGCGGCGCTGCGACGTCCGCAGCGCGCGATCGCGGTCAGGGCGATCCGAGGATACCGCACCGTCTCCTTCGAGGCGGCGTGCTTGCTCGCCGGGGCGCCACCCTGGGACCTGGAGGCGGAGGCGCTCGCTGCCGATTACCGGTGGCGTAGCGACCTCCGCTCTAGGGGGGAAGGGCGCCCCGGCGAAGGAGTAGTTCGAGCGCGGAGGCTCCAATCTCGGCGGTCCGTGCTGGAGGCGTGGTCTCGCCGCTTGGCGGACCCGTCGGCCGGCCTCCGAACCGTCGAGGCGGTCCGCCCGGTTCTCGCGGATTGGGTGGGCCGCGACCGCGGATGCCTCACCTTCCGGCTGACGCAGATGTTGACCGGCCATGGGTGTTTTGGCCGGTACCTCTTTAAGATAGCCGGAAGGGAACCGACGGCGCAGTGCCACCACTGCGCGGACCGCGACGAGGATGACACAGCGGAACACACGCTGGCGCGTTGCTCTGGATTTGACGAGCAACGCGCCGCCCTCGTCGCGGTCATTGGAGAGGACCTCTCGCTGCCGCGCGTCGTGGCTACGATGCTCGGCAGCGACGCGTCCTGGAAGGCGATGCTCGACTTCTGCGAGTCCACCATCTCGCAGAAGGAGGCGGCGGAGCGAGAGAGGGAGAGCTCTTCCCTTTCCGCACCGATCCGTCGCCGTCGAGCCGGGGGCCGGAGGCGGGAATACGCCCGTACGTCCCGGCCCCTGTAGGTGGCGGCCTCCCCCCGGTGAAGGTCAAGGGGCGACCTGAGGGGGTGAGGCCGCGCGGCGCGCTACCAGCACTCTAGCGCGCTGCCGTGGAGTGAATAGAGCGACCGGTCGACGGTGTATCGCGTCCCGACCCGGCAGGCTGGTTCTGGTCCAGCGGGGTATTCCGGGACACCAGCGGCACCGTCTGGGCGGCCCGACGGGCTGCCGTACCGAGACGGCCGACGTTTCAGAGCCTTCGATTCGCCTCGAAGGCTCCGTCGGCTGGGCGTCCTTGGGGTGAGCCGCGCCGTCTGGTTGTAGTGTTGACCGCGGTAGCCCCCCTACCTCATCCGGGTTCTGACCTCGGAGGGGATCGGACGTCGGGTGTAAGAGTGCAGGGGAGTCGTTTAGTGGGTGGGCTCTAAAATCCTTGGGCCCGCGGTCTGCTCACAACACCATGCAGATCGTTGAGTCTCACATACCCCGCGCGCCCCTTTTGCGCGGGGACCTCGTAGGAGGTTCGGCCCTCTACCCGAAAAAAAAAAAAAAAAAAAAAAGGTTTCGGCGGAGCAGTACGGCTTCAGAGAGGGCCGCTCGACTATCGACGCAATTCTGCGCGTGCGGGCCCTCTCCGATGAAGCCGTATCCCGGGGCGGGGTGGCGATGGCGTTATCCTTAGATGTAAGGAACGCCTTCAACACCCTGCCCTGGTCGGTGATCGCGGGGGCGCTGGAGTATCACGGCGTCCCCGCATACCTCCGCCGACTGATCGGCTCCTACCTCGAGGGCAGGTCGATCCAGTGCATCGGACACGGTGGGGCGATGTACCGCTTTCCGGTCGAGCGCGGTGTTCCGCAGGGGTCTGTCCTGGGCCCCCTGCTGTGGAACATCGGCTACGACTGGGTCCTGCGGGGCGTCATTCGGGGTCCCCTCCCCGGGCTGAGCGTAATTTGTTACGCCGACGACACGTTGGTCGTGGCTCCGGGGAGGGACTACCGGGAGTCTGCCCGTCTGGCGTGCGCAGGCGTGGCACACGTCGTCACTAGGATCCGACGGTTGGGGCTCGAGGTGGCGCTCGACAAAACCCAGGCCCTGTTATTTCACGGGCCGGGACGAGCGCCACCTCTGGGTGCCCACCTCGTGATCGGAGGCGTCCGCGTCGGGGTCGGGGTGACCGGTCTTCGGTACCTCGGCCTCGAACTGGACGGTCGGTGGAACTTCCGCGCTCACTTTGAGAAGTTGGGCCCTCGACTGATGGCGACGGCCGGCTCTTTGAGCCGGCTGCTTCCAAACGTCGGGGGTCCCGATCAGGTGGCGCGCCGCCTCTACATGGGGGTGGTGCGGTCTATGGCACTATACGGCGCGCCCGTATGGTGCCACGCCCTGACCCGCCAGAACGTCGCCGCGCTGCGACGTCCGCAGCGCGCGATCGCGGTCAGGGCGATCCGAGGATACCGCACCGTCTCCTTCGAGGCGGCGTGCTTGCTCGCCGGGGCGCCACCCTGGGACCTGGAGGCGGAGGCGCTCGCTGCCGATTACCGGTGGCGTAGCGACCTCCGCTCTAGGGGGGAAGGGCGCCCCGGCGAAGGAGTAGTTCGAGCGCGGAGGCTCCAATCTCGGCGGTCCGTGCTGGAGGCGTGGTCTCGCCGCTTGGCGGACCCGTCGGCCGGCCTCCGAACCGTCGAGGCGGTCCGCCCGGTTCTCGCGGACTGGGTGGGCCGCGACCGCGGATGCCTCACCTTCCGGCTAACGCAGATGCTTACCGGCCACGGATGTTTCGGCCGGTACTTGCATAAGATAGCCGGAAGGGAACCGACGGCGCAGTGCCACCACTGCGCGGACCGCGACGAGGAAGATACAGCGGAACACACGCTGGCGCGTTGCTCTGGATTCGACGAGCAACGCGCCGCCCTCGTCGCGGTCATTGGAGAGGACCTCTCGCTGCCGCGCGTCGTGGCTACGATGCTCGGCAGCGACGCGTCCTGGAAGGCGATGCTCGACTTCTGCGAGTCCACCATATCGCAGAAGGAGGCGGCGGAGCGAGAGAGGGAGAGCTCTTCCCTTTCCGCACCGATCCGTCGCCGTCGAGCCGGGGGCCGGAGGCGGGAATACGCCCGCACGTCCCGGCCCCTGTAGGTGGCGGCCTCCCCCCGGTGAAGGTCAAGGGGCGACCTGAGGGGGTGAGGCCGCGCGGCGCGCTACCAGCACTCTAGCGCGCTGCCGTGGAGTGAATAGAGCGACCGGTCGACGGTGTATCGCGTCCCGACCCGGCAGGCTGGTTCTGGTCCAGCGGGGTATTCCGGGACACCAGCGGCACCGTCTGGGCGGCCCGACGGGCTGCCGTACCGAGACGGCCGACGTTTCAGAGCCTTCGATTCGCCTCGAAGGCTCCGTCGGCCGGGCGTCCTTGGGGTGAGCCGCGCTGTCTGGTTGTAGTGTTGACCGCGGTAGCCCCCCTACCTCATCCGGGTTCTGACCTCGGAGGGGATCGGACGTCGGGTGTAAGAGTGCAGAGGAGTCGTTTAGTGGGTGGGCTCTAAAATCCTTGGGCCCGCGGTCTGCTCACAACACCATGCAGATCGTTGAGTCTCACATACCCCGCGCGCCCCATTTGCGCGGGGACCTCGTAGGAGGTTCGGCCCTCTACCCGAAAAAAAAAAAAAAAAAAAGGTTCCCGAGGGACCCGAGGGACCTGGGCGGGCCCCCCGGCGCGCACTCTGCGTGGCCGGGGGCTCCGTCTGTGGGGGAGTTTTGCTGGACTTCCACCGGGCGCGTCCGTAGGTGGCGGATAACGGGATCCTCTGGGAACAGTCCCACTCCCAGGGGTATCGTCCGGTCTTTTTCGTTGCAAGGATTTCTAGGTGTTAGGTAGGTAGGCTAGGTGTAGGAGTAGGGTAGCCTAGTTAGGCTTTGCAACGAAAGAGATCGGATGACGCGGACCAAAACCAGCAGGGGGAGTTGCGGGCTCTCCACCCCCTTCACTCGCTGAAGGGTGCTCCTCCTGGAGACGCTCGGGCTCCCTCTCTTGTCCCCTTTCTTCCCCCTTTTTGTTTTTTCGGGTCACGTCCGACCCGTTTCGGACGTAGCCCACGGGTGGTGGTGGGCCACTTTTGGCCTGCCCTTCGATGGAGAAGTGAGCCGGCGTTGCTTACGCATCTTCCGGCCGCTGGTCGCCATGTCCCCGGCTTCGGCTACAGGGGCACGCCCTCCAGAGGGGGGTACCGGTATACCGGCGTGGCTTCGTGGTTGTTGCTCTTTTGAGCGTCGGGCGGTGGTCTGTCGTGTTGCTCGTTGCACTCGGCGGGCCGCCGGCCAACCCGTAATCCTCACCGCGTGGGGGACGGGGGCCGCTGCCGCGAGGCACGGGGCCGCGAGGACGTAAACCTCTTTAAAAAATGCCCCAATCCTAAGCTCTGGTGCCCGGCGATGGGATGAATGGCTGGAGGGAGTCCAGTCCCAAGGGTACCAACCAGACCCCAGGGGACCGACCCCTGGTTAATCAAAAAGGAAACATGGATACAATGGCAACTGTTAAAAATGTACTACCCCAGGAGGGTACCTCCCGCTCCGCGGGGGGAGAATCCCTCCGTGCGGTCGAGCGATCGGCCGCACGCTGCCCCACCGTTTCTGGGGGGGGCAAACACTGCCACGAGGAAGGGGGCGACAGCACGGGTCGCGTAAGGGACAGAGTCCCCACCGTGCGCCTTGAGCGCTGCGAGAGCCTGATCTCGCTGTACTCGGCGCGGAGCTCCGCAAGGGGCGATGCGTCTAGTGGGCGGGAGACGCCAGCGCTGTTTGCCGATTGCGTTCGGCAGCGGACTCGGCGGAAGCGGAAGTCGGCTCGTCGGCCGGCGTCCTCCGCTCCGTCCGACTCCTCGGAGGGTGAGCCCGCCAGCGCCAAATATATGGCGATGGCGGAAGGGCCGGCGGCTGCTGCGGCGCCGCCTGCCACCAATTGTGACATTTCTTCCCGCGGACTGGACGCTGCCTCCTCGGCGCAGTCTAGGGCCGCCTGCCGCAAGGCAAAGAACGGGACAGAGGTAGGAGAGGTCGAGCGTCTGGAGCGCTCCCTGACGGAGGTGGGTCCCTATGACCCCCTCCGTAGATTGAACATCATCCAGAAACTTGTGTCTGCGGTGGCGACGAAGTCGAGCGCGGGCTTAAAGGGTGATTACCTACGGGCCCTCAAATCCTCAGCCGCCTCGATGGAGGAGATATTGGTGGAGGTGGTGGAGCGCACGACTGATAAGGAGAACGCGGACCTGCGGCGAGAGCTGGACCTGATGCACGCCCGCTTTGCGCAGGTTAGCGAAGAGAACGGCCACCTGCGAGCTGAAAACGGCCAAATCAAGGTCGATATGGCAGAGCTGCGCACGGTGGTCAACGACCTGGTAGAGAAGCAGCGCAGCTCGGCCACCGTTCCCCCTCCGCCCGAAGTGGAAGATGAAAGCGAGGCCGAAGAGCTGAGGCGGCGACTCTTAATCTCGGAGGCACGCAGCTCCAAGGTGGAGCGTGCGAGACCGCCCCTCGCTCACGAGGCGAAAGGCGCTGCCCCCACACCGGCACCCCGAAAGAAAATGGCCGCAAAAACATATGGCGGTCCCAAAAAGGATGCGACACCAGCGGCACGTTCGGCCGCTTCAGCTGCTGCTCCGGCCAAACCCGGATCATCGGCAAAGGATACGGGGGCACCAAAACCCGCCCCCTCAAGGGCACCTATCACCGGCCAGCCCAAGACCCAGAAGGCCGCTCCTGCCCCGTCCCAGCCTGCGAAGGTGGGGCCCGGCAGGAGCCGGAATAAAAAGAAGGGGGGCGTCAACGCCGCCAAACCGGCACCGACTCCCCAGCCCCGCCCTCTGCCCCCGGCCCCAGCAAATATGGATGAGGCCTGGACAACGGTAGTGCGGCGTGGGCCTAAGAAAGTAGCGGCGCCTCCTGCGCCACGTCCCAAGCCCGCCCCTGCGGCCACCGCTCCCCGCCAAGAGGGTCGAGCGGAGCCGAGGGGCCGAAATGGACGAAGGAGGCCGCGCGCCCCGCGGTCGGCTGCAGTGGTAGTGGAGCTGCTGCCGGCCGGCAAAGAAAAGGGCATCACCTACCACGAGGTGATGACCCAGGCGCGTGGCGGCGTAAATGTGGACGCCCTCGGCGTGGAGGGGGGCATCAAGGTCCGGCAGACGGCCAACGGGGCCCGTCTCATAGAGTGCCCCGGCCCAAACACTAACGCCGCGGCCGAAAAACTGGCGGCCCGGCTGAGGGAGATCCTGCCGGACCCCGAGGTGGTGCGCATTGCGCGGCCCGTGAAGATGGGAGAAGTGAAAATCACGGGCCTCGACGAGTGCGCCACAAAGGAGGAGGTCGCCGCGGCCATCGCGTCGCAGGGCAACTGCGCCCTCGCCGACGTCAAAGTCGGGGAGCTCCGGGTGACGTACTCCGGAACCCGGACGGCGTGGGCGCGTTGCCCCATCGCAACGGCGAACCTCCTGGCCACCCCTCCACAGGGTCGGCCTTCGGACAGCCCAGGATGGCTGCGCGTGGGCTGGGTAGTGGCCCACGTGCAACTGCAGGAGAGCAGGCCGTGGCGTTGTCTTCGGTGCTTCGGCACCGGCCACGGCCTCGCCAAGTGTCCCTCGACCGTGGACCGCAGCGACCTGTGTTTCCGCTGCGGCCAACCGGGACACAAGGCAGCCTCCTGCACCACAGCCGCGCCGCACTGCGTCTTGTGCGACGCGGCTAAAAGGAAGGCCGACCACCGGGCCGGGGGCCCGGCGTGTAAATCCGCCCCCTCCTCTACCAAAACGAGGAGGGGCGGAAAGAAAAATAAAAAGAATAAGGAGAGGCCGGCTGCAACAAGGGCAGCCGGCGAGTCAGTTCCCGCCGCGGCTGTTGTCGAGCCGCAGGGCGGGACAGACGAGGGAGCGATGGACGTAGCCCCGTAATGGGTTGCGTCCATCGCTTCCTCCAGTGCAATTTGAACCACTCCGCCAGGGCACAGGATCTCCTCGTCCACACCATGGCGGAGTGGTCAATCGACGTCGCTGTCGCCGCGGAGCCGTACTTCGTCCCCACCGACCAGGACTGCTGGATCGGGGACGTCGACGGCTCCGTGGCCATCGTACTCAGACAGTCCGCGGCGTTACCCCCCTTGGATATGGTGGCCAGGGGACCCGGGTACGTCGCGGCTAGGATCGACGGGACCGTCGTGATCGGGGCGTACTTTTCTCCGAACAGGAGCCTCGCCGAGTTCGAGAGGTTTCTGGGCGGGCTCGAGGTGCTCTTGCACCGCTTCGGGTCCCGCCCTGTCATCGTCGCGGGGGACCTCAATGCCAAGTGTACGGCTTGGGGCTCCCCCCGCACGGATTCGCGAGGCGAGGCTCTTTCGGAGTGGGCGATCGCGACCGGCCTCTGTCTTCTAAACAGAGGTACGGTCGCGACTTGCGTGCGGTGGAACGGGGAATCTCACGTGGACGTTACGTTCGCGTCCCCGTCCGCCGTGCGCCGCACCCGCGGCTGGCGCGTACTCGAGGGGGCGGAGACGCTCTCGGACCACAGATACGTCCGATTCGAGCTCTCTGCCTCCTCCTTGTCGTCGTCAGCCGCGGGCGCCCGCGGCGAGGAGGAGCTCCCGCAAGGTGCGCCCCGTTCGTTCCCCAGGTGGGCCTTGAAACGGATGAACAAGGAGTTGCTGATGGAGGCGGCCGCTGTTGCTGCGTGGGCGCCAAAACCCGCGCGGCTCGCGGACGTGGATGCGGAGGTCGACTGGTTCCGGGGCACCATGGCAAACATTTGTGATGCCGCCATGCCCCGGGTCGGCCCCCGAGCACCACGTGGGGGTGCGTTCTGGTGGTCGCCCGAGATCGCGAGACTCCGTGAGGAGTGCGTGAGGGCGCGCCGCCGGAGCGCACGCCACCGCCGCCGCCGTCGTCGCGACGCTACGTTCGCGGAGACGGCGGCCCGGCTGCACGCTGACTGTCGTCAAAAACAGACGGCGCTGCAGCTGGCCATCGGCGAGGCCAAGAAGCAGAGCATGAAGACTCTCCTGGAGTCGCTCGACGAAGATCCCTGGGGGCGCCCATACAAGATGGTTCGCAGAAAACTGCAGCCGTGGGCGCTCCCGGTGACCGAGCGGCTCCAGCCTCGGCAGCTGCGGGAAATTGTTTCCGCGCTTTTCCCGCCGGCAGCGGGGGGGGACTTTGAGCCCCCCCAGATGGACGCCACGTGGGGCACGCCTCCGCGTCGCCCCAGCGTTCCCGCTGCCGAGGAGCCCCCTCCCCCTATCACGGGGGCGGAGATCCATGCGGCCGTGTCCAGAATGAGAGCGAAGGACGCGGCCCCCGGCCCTGACGGTGTTCACGGCCGGGTCTGGAGCTTGGCCTTCGAGGCCCTAGGGGACCGGCTCGGGGGGCTTTTCGAAGCGTGCCTCGAGTCGGGACGGTTCCCGTCGAAATGGAAGACGGGCAGACTGGTCCTTCTGCGGAAGGACGGGCGCCCCGCGGACTCACCCGCGGGCTATCGCCCCATCGTGTTGCTGGACGAAGCGGGCAAGATGCTCGAGAGGATCGTCGCGGCCCGCATCGTCCGGCACCTGACCGAGACGGGTCCCGATCTTTCGGCGGAACAGTACGGCTTCAGAGAGGGCCGCTCGACTATCGACGCAATTCTGCGCGTGAGGGCCCTCTCCGACGAAGCCGTATCCCGGGGCGGGGTGGCGATGGCGTTATCCTTAGATGTAAGGAACGCCTTCAACACCCTGCCCTGGTCGGTGATCGCGGGGGCGCTGGAGTATCACGGCGTCCCCGCATACCTCCGCCGACTGATCGGCTCCTATCTCGAGGGCAGGTCGATCCAGTGCATCGGACACGGTGGGGCGATGTACCGCTTCCCTGTCGAGCGCGGTGTTCCGCAGGGGTCCGTCCTGGGCCCCCTGCTGTGGAACATCGGCTACGACTGGGTCCTGCGGGGCGTCATTCGGGGTCCCCTCCCCGGGCTGAGCGTAATATGTTACGCCGACGACACGTTGGTCGTGGCTCCGGGGAGGGACTACCGGGAGTCTGCCCGTCTGGCGTGCGCAGGCGTGGCACACGTCGTCACTAGGATCCGACGGTTGGGGCTCGAGGTGGCGCTGGACAAAACCCAGGCCCTGATGTTTCACGGGCCGGGACGAGCGCCGCCTCTGGGTGCCCACCTCGTGATCGGAGGCGTCCGCGTCGGGGTCGGGGTGACCGGTCTTCGGTACCTCGGCCTCGAACTGGATGGTCGGTGGAACTTCCGCGCTCACTTTGAGAAGTTGGGCCCTCGACTGATGGCGACGGCCGGCTCTCTGAGCCGGCTGCTTCCAAACGTCGGGGGTCCCGATCAGGTGGCGCGCCGCCTCTACATGGGGGTGGTGCGGTCGATGGCACTATACGGGGCTCCCGTATGGTGCCACGCCCTGACCCGCGAGAACGTCGCGGCGCTGCGACGTCCGCAGCGCGCGATCGCGGTCAGGGCGATCCGAGGATACCGCACCGTCTCCTTCGAGGCGGCGTGCTTGCTCGCCGGGGCGCCACCCTGGGACCTGGAGGCGGAGGCGCTCGCTGCCGATTACAGGTGGCGTAGCGACCTCCGCTCTAGGGGGGAAGGGCGCCCCGGCGAAGGAGTAGTTCGAGCGCGGAGGCTCCAATCTCGGCGGTCCGTGCTGGAGGCGTGGTCTCGCCGCTTGGCGGACCCGTCGGCCGGCCTCCGTACCGTCGAGGCGGTCCGCCCGGTTCTCGCGGACTGGGTGGGCCGCGACCGCGGATGCCTCACCTTCCGGCTGACGCAAATGCTTACCGGCCACGGATGTTTCGGCCGGTACTTGCATAAGATAGCCGGAAGGGAACCGACGGCGCAGTGCCACCACTGCGCGGACCGCGACGAGGATGACACAGCGGAACACACGCTGGCGCGTTGCTCTGGATTCGACGAGCAGCGCGCCGCCCTCGTCGCGGTCATAGGAGAGGACCTCTCGCTGCCGCGCGTCGTGGCTACGATGCTCGGCAGCGACGCGTCCTGGAAGGCGATGCTCGACTTCTGCGAGTCCACCATCTCGCAGAAGGAGGCGGCGGAGCGAGAGAGGGAGAGCTCTTCCCTTTCCGCACCGATCCGTCGCCGTCGAGCCGGGGGCCGGAGGCGGGAATACGCCCGTACGTCCCGGCCCCTGTAGGTGGCGGCCTCCCCCCGGTGAAGGTCAAGGGGCGACCTGAGGGGGTGAGGCCGCGCGGCGCGCTACCAGCACTCTAGCGCGCTGCCGTGGAGTGAATAGAGCGACCGGTCGACGGTGTATCGCGTCCCGACCCGGCAGGCTGGTTCTGGTCCAGCGGGGTATTCCGGGACACCAGCGGCACCGTCTGGGCGGCCCGACGGGCTGCCGTACCGAGACGGCCGATGTTTCAGAGCCTTCGATTCGCCTCGAAGGCTCCGTCGGCTGGGCGTCCTTGGGGTGAGCCGCGCCGTCTGGTTGTAGTGTTGACCGCGGTAGCCCCCCTACCTCATCCGGGTTCTGACCTCGGAGGGGATCGGACGTCGGGTGTAAGAGTGCAGAGGAGTCGTTTAGTGGGTGGGCTCTAAAATCCTTGGGCCCGCGGTCTGCTCACAACACCATGCAGATCGTTGAGTCTCACATACCCCGCGCGCCCCTTTTGCGCGGGGACCTCGTAGGAGGTTCGGCCCTCTACCCGAAAAAAAAAAAAAAAAAAAAAAAAAAAAAAAGGTTCCCGAGGGACCTGGGCGGGCCCCCCGGCGCGCACTCTGCGTGGCCGGGGGCTCCGTCTGTGGGGGAGTTTTGCTGGACTTCCACCGGGCGCGTCCGTAGGTGGCGGATAACGGGATCCTCTGGGAACAGTCCCACTCCCAGGGGTATCGTCCGGTCTTTTTCGTTGCAAGGATTTCTAGGTGTTAGGTAGGTAGGCTAGGTGTAGGAGTAGGGTAGCCTAGTTAGGCTTTGCAACGAAAGAGATCGGATGACGCGGACCAAAACCAGCAGGGGGAGTTGCGGGCTCTCCACGCCCTTCACTCGCTGAAGGGTGTTCCTCCTGGAGACGCTCGGGCTCCCTCTCTTTTCCCCTTTCTTCCCCCTTTTTCTTTTTCTTCGGGTCACGTCCGACCCGTTTCGGACGTAACCCACGGGTGGTGGTGGGCCACTTTTGGCCTGCCCTTTCATGGAGAAGTGAGCCGGCGTTGCTTACGCATCTTCCGGCCGCTGGTCGCCATGTCCCCGGCTTCGGCTACAGGGGCACGCCCTCCAGAGGGGGGTACCGGTATACCGGCGTGGCTTCGTCGTCGTTGCTCGTTTGAGCGTCGGGCGGTGGTCTGTCGTGTTGCTCGTTGCACTCGGCGGGCTGCCGGCCAACCCGTAATCCTCACCGCGTGGGGGACGGGGGCCGCTGCCGCGAGGCACGGGGCCGCGAGGACGTAAACCTCTTTAAAAAATGCCCCAATCCTAAGCTCTGGTGCCCGGCGATGGGATGAATGGCTGGAGGGAGTCCAGTCCCAAGGGTACCAACCAGACCCCAGGGGACCGACCCCTGGTTAATCAAAAAGGAAATATGACACAATGGCACATGTTAAAAGTTTATTACCCCAGGAGGGTACCTCCCGCTCTGCGGGAGGAGAATCCCTCCGTGCGGTCGAGCGATCGGCCGCACGCTGCCCCACCGTTTCTGGGGGGGGCAAACATTGCCACGACGAAGGGGGCGACGGCACGGGTCGCGTAAGGGACCGAGTTCCCACCGTGCTACTGGAGCGCTGCGACAGCCTGTTCTCGCTTCACTCGGCGCGAAGCTCCGCGAGGGGCGACGCGTCCAGTGGGAGAGAGACGCCAGTGCTGTTCGCTGACAGCGCGCAAAAGCGGACTCGGCGGAAGCGGAAGTCGGCTCGACGGCCGGCGTCCTCCGCTCCGTCTGACTCGTCCGAGGGTGAGCCTGTCAGCGCCAAATATATGGCGTTGGCGGAAGGGCCGACGGCTGCTGCGGCGCCGCCCGCCACTGATTGTGACGACAGTCTTCCTCGCGGACTGGCTGCTGCCTCCTCGGCGCATTCCAGGGCCGCCTGCCGTGAGACGAAAAATAGAGAGAAAATGGGAGAGGTCGAGCGCCTTGAGCGCTCCCTAACGGAGGTGGGTCCTTCTGACCCCCTCCGAGCTTGTAATATTGTAAAAGATATGGTGGCCACTATAGCCACAAAATCGGCTAAAGGGCTGAAGGGTGATTATGTGCGGGCCCTAAAATCCGGAGCGGCGACCCTGGAAGAGAGACTGCAGGACGTCGTGGACCGCACCACAACCACGGAGACGGCGGGCTTGCGACAGGAAGTGGCCCTGCTGCATGCCCGCCTTGAAGAGGTATCGATCCAGAATGGCCAACTTCGGACGGAGAATGGGCAGCTGCGAGTGGACATGGCTGAGTTGCGGACCATGGTGGCCGACCTCATGGAGCGGCAACGCAGCTCGGCCCCTGCCCCTCCTCCGCCTGAAGCGGAAAAAAACCAGGAAGCTGAGGAGCAGAGACGGCAGCTCCTAATACTCGAGGCAAGGAGTTCAACCGTCGAGCGCGCAAGACCGCCCCTTGCTCACGAGGCGAAAAACGGGGCCCCTATACCGGCACCCCGCAGGATTGTGGCCGCAAAAACTTATAGCGGCCCCAAGAAGTCAGCCACACCGGCGAAGATTCCCGCTGCGACTGCCTCCACGTCTGCAGCTGCGAGGGCTTCGAAACCAGCCCCCGCAAAGAAACCGACGTCCGCTCCTGCCCCGTCCCAGCCTGCGAAGGCGGGGCCCGGCAGGAGCCGAAATAAGAAGAAAGGGGGCGTCAACGCCGCCAAACCGGCCCCGACCCCCCAGCCCCGCCCGCTGCCCCCCGCCCCGGCCAACATGAATGAGGCCTGGACGACGGTGGTGCGGCGAGGGCCCAAAAAGGTAGCGGTGCCTGCCGCGCCGCGCCCCAAGCCCGCCCCTGCGGCCACCGCTCCCCGCCAAGAGGGTCGAGCGGAGCCGAGGGGCCGACCTGGACGAAGGAGGCCGCGCGCCCCGCGGTCGGCTGCAGTAGTCGTAGAGCTGCTGCCGGCCGCTAAAGAACGGGGCATCACCTACCACGAGGTGATGACCCAGGCGCGCGGCGGCGTGAATGTGGACGCCCTCGGCGTGGAGGGGGGCATCAAGGTCCGGCAGACGGCCAACGGGGCTCGTCTTATAGAGTGCCCCGGCCCCAACACAAACGCCGCGGCTGAAAAATTGGCAGCCCGGCTGAGGGAGATCCTGCCGGACCCCGAGGTGGTGCGCATCGCGCGGCCCGTGAAGATGGGGGAAGTAAAAATCACGGGCCTCGACGAGTGCGCCACGAAAGAGGAGGTCGCCGCGGCCATCGCGTCGCAGGGCAACTGCGCCCTCGCCGACGTCAAAGTCGGGGAGCTCCGGGTGACATACTCCGGAACCCGGACGGCGTGGGCGCGTTGCCCGGTAGCAACGGCGAACCTCCTGGCCACCCCTCCACAGGGTCGGCCTTCGGACAGCCCTGGATGGCTGCGCGTGGGCTGGGTAGTGGCCCACGTGCAACTGCAGGAGAGCAGGCCGTGGCGTTGTCTTCGATGCTTCGGCACCGGCCACGGCCTCGCCAAGTGCCCCTCGACCGTGGACCGCAGCGACCTGTGTTTCCGCTGCGGCCAACCGGGGCACAAGGCAGCCTCCTGCACCACAGCCGCGCCGCACTGCGTCTTGTGCGACGCGGCTAAAAGGAAGGCCGACCACCGGGCCGGGGGCCCGGCGTGTAAGTCCGCCCCCTCCTCTACCAAAACGAGGAGGGGCGGCAAGAAAAATAAAAAGAAGGAGAGGCCGGCTGCAATAAGGGCAGCCGGCGAGTCAGTTCCCGCCGCGGCACCAGACGAGCCGCAGGGCGGGACAGACGAGGGAGCGATGGACGTAGCCCCGTAATGGGTTGCGTCCACCGCTTCCTCCAGTGCAATTTGAACCACTCCGCCAGGGCACAGGATCTCCTCGTCCACACCATGGCGGAGTGGTCAATTGATGTTGCTGTCGCCGCGGAGCCGTACTTCGTCCCCACCGACCAGGACTGCTGGATGGGGGACGTCGACGGCTCCGTGGCCATCGTACTAAGACAGTCCGCAGCGTTACCCCCCTTGGATATGGTGGCCAGGGGACCCGGGTACGTCGCGGCTAGGATCGACGGGACCGTCGTGATCGGGGCGTACTTTTCTCCGAACAGGAGCCTCGCCGAATTCGAACGGTTTCTGGGCGGGCTCGAGGCGCTTTTACACCGCCTCGGGTCCCGCCCTGTCATCGTCGCGGGGGACCTCAACGCCAAGTGTACGGCTTGGGGTTCCCCCCGCACGGATTCGCGAGGCGAGGCTCTTTCGGAGTGGGCGATCGCGACCGGCCTCTGTCTCCTAAACAGAGGCACGGTCGCGACTTGCGTGCGGTGGAACGGGGAATCTCACGTGGACGTGACGTTCGCGTCCCCGTCCGCCGTGCGCCGCACCCGCGGCTGGCGCGTACTCGAGGGGGCGGAGACGCTCTCGGACCACCGATACGTCCGATTTGAGCTCTCCGCCTCCTCCTTGTCGTCGTCGTCAGCCGCGGGCGCCCGCGGTGAGGAGGAGCTCCCGCAAGGTGCGCCCCGTTCGTTCCCCAGGTGGGCCTTGAAACGAATGAACAAGGAGTTGCTGATGGAGGCGGCCGCTGTTGCTGCGTGGGCGCCAAAACCCGCGCGGCTCGCGGACGTGGATGCGGAGGTCGACTGGTTCCGGGGCACCATGGCAAACATCTGTGATGCCGCCATGCCCCGGGTCGGCCCCCGAGCACCACGTGGGGGTGCGTTCTGGTGGTCGCCCGAGATCGCAAGACTCCGCGAGGAGTGCGTGAGGGCGCGCCGCCGGAGCGCACGCCACCGCCGCCGCCGTCGTCGCGACGCTACGTTCGCGGAGACGGCGGCCCGGCTGCACGCTGACTGTCGTCAAAAACAGACCGCGCTGCAGCTGGCCATCGGCGAGGCCAAGAAGCAGAGCATGAAGACTCTCCTGGAGTCGCTCGACGAAGATCCCTGGGGGCGCCCATACAAGATGGTTCGCAGAAAAATGCAGCCGTGGGCGCTCCCGGTGGCCGAGCGGCTCCAGCCTCGGCAGCTGCGGGAAATTGTTTCCGCGCTTTTCCCGCCGGCAGCGGGGGGGGACTTTGAGCCCCCCCAGATGGACGCCACGTGGGGCACGCCTCCGCGTCGCCACAGCGTTCCCGCTGCCGAGGAGCCCCCTCCCCCTATCACGGGGGCGGAGATCCATGCGGCCGTGTCCAGAATGAGAGCGAAGGACGCGGCCCCCGGCCCTGACGGCGTTCACGGCCGGGTCTGGAGCTTGGCCTTCGAGGCCCTAGGGGACCGGCTCGGGGGGCTTTTCGAAGCGTGCCTCGAGTCGGGACGGTTCCCGTCGAAATGGAAGACGGGCAGACTGGTCCTTCTGCGGAAGGACGGGCGCCCCGCGGACTCACCCGCGGGCTATCGCCCCATCGTGTTGCTGGACGAAGCGGGCAAGATGCTCGAGAGGATCGTCGCGGCCCGCATCGTCCGGCACCTGACCGAGACGGGTCCCGATCTTTCGGCGGAGCAGTACGGCTTCAGAGAGGGCCGCTCGACTATCGACGCAATTCTGCGCGTGCGGGCCCTCTCCGATGAAGCCGTATCCCGGGGCGGGGTGGCGATGGCGTTATCCTTAGATGTAAGGAACGCCTTCAACACCCTGCCCTGGTCGGTGATCGCGGGGGCGCTGGAGTATCACGGCGTCCCCGCATACCTCCGCCGACTGATCGGCTCCTACCTCGAGGGCAGGTCGATCCAGTGCATCGGACACGGTGGGGCGATGTACCGCTTCCCTGTCGAGCGCGGTGTTCCGCAGGGGTCCGTCCTGGGCCCCCTGCTGTGGAACATCGGCTACGACTGGGTCCTGCGGGGCGTCATTCGGGGTCCCCTCCCCGGGCTGAGCGTCATTTGTTACGCTGACGACACTCTAGTCGTGGCTCCGGGGAGGGACTACCGGGAGTCTGCCCGTCTGGCGTGCGCAGGCGTGGCACACGTCGTCACTAGGATCCGACGGTTGGGGCTCGAGGTGGCGCTCGACAAAACCCAGGCCCTGTTGTTTCACGGGCCGGGACGAGCGCCACCTCTGGGTGCCCACCTCGTGATCGGAGGCGTCCGCGTCGGGGTCGGGGTGACCGGTCTTCGGTACCTCGGCCTCGAACTGGACGGTCGGTGGAGCTTCCGCGCTCACTTTGAAAAATTGGGCCCTCGACTGATGGCGGCGGCCGGCTCTTTGAGCCGGCTGCTTCCAAACGTCGGGGGTCCCGATCAGGTGGCGCGCCGCCTCTACATGGGGGTGGTGCGGTCGATGGCACTATACGGCGCGCCCGTGTGGTGCCACGCCCTGACCCGCGAGAACGTCGCCGCGCTGCGACGTCCGCAGCGCGCGATCGCGGTCAGGGCGATCCGAGGATACCGCACCGTCTCCTTCGAGGCGGCGTGCTTGCTCGCCGGGGCGCCACCCTGGGACCTGGAGGCGGAGGCGCTCGCTGCCGATTACAGGTGGCGTAGCGACCTCCGATCTAGGGGGGAAGGGCGCCCCGGCGAAGGTGTAGTTCGAGCGCGGAGGCTCCAATCTCGGCGGTCCGTGCTGGAGGCGTGGTCTCGCCGCTTGGCGGACCCGTCGGCCGGCCTCCGTACCGTCGAGGCGGTCCGCCCGGTTCTCGCGGACTGGGTGGGCCGCGACCGCGGATGCCTCACCTTCCGGCTAACGCAGATGCTTACCGGCCATGGTTGTTTCGGCCGGTACTTGCACAAGATAGCCGGAAGGGAACCGACGGCGCAGTGCCACCACTGCGCGGACCGCGACGAGGAAGATACAGCGGAACACACGCTGGCGCGTTGCTCTGGATTCGACGAGCAACGCGCCGCCCTCGTCGCGGTCATTGGAGAGGACCTCTCGCTGCCGCGCGTCGTGGCTACGATGCTCGGCAGCGACGCGTCCTGGAAGGCGATGCTCGACTTCTGCGAGTCCACCATATCGCAGAAGGAGGCGGCGGAGCGAGAGAGGGAGAGCTCTTCCCTTTCCGCACCGATCCGTCGCCGTCGAGCCGGGGGCCGGAGGCGGGAATACGCCCGTACGTCCCGGCCCCTGTAGGTGGCGGCCTCCCCCCGGTGAAGGTCAAGGGGCGACCTGAGGGGGTGAGGCCGCGCGGCGCGCTACCAGCACTCTAGCGCGCTGCCGTGGAGTGAATAGAGCGACCGGTCGACGGTGTATCGCGTCCCGACCCGGCAGGCTGGTTCTGGTCCAGCGGGGTATTCCGGGACACCAGCGGCACCGTCTGGGCGGCCCGACGGGCTGCCGTACCGAGACGGCCGACGTTTCAGAGCCTTCGATTCGCCTCGAAGGCTCCGTCGGCTGGGCGTCCTTGGGGTGAGCCGCGCCGTCTGGTTGTAGTGTTGACCGCGGTAGCCCCCCTACCTCATCCGGGTTCTGACCTCGGAGGGGATCGGACGTCGGGTGTAAGAGTGCAGAGGAGTCGTTTAGTGGGTGGGCTCTAAAATCCTTGGGCCCGCGGTCTGCTCACAACACCATGCAGATCGTTGAGTCTCACATACCCCGCGCGCCCCTTTTGCGCGGGGACCTCGTAGGAGGTTCGGCCCTCTACCCGAAAAAAAAAAAAAAAAAAAAAAAAAAAAAAAAAAAAAAAAAAGGTTAGGTTCCCGGCGCCGGGGCGCCACCCTGGGACCTGGAGGCGGAGGCGCTCGCTGCCGATTACCGGTGGCGTAGCGACCTCCGCTCTAGGGGGGAAGGGCGCCCCGGCGAAGGAGTAGTTCGAGCGCGGAGGCTCCAATCTCGGCGGTCCGTGCTGGAGGCGTGGTCTCGCCGCTTGGCGGACCCGTCGGCAGGCCTCCGTACCGTCGAGGCGGTCCGCCCGGTTCTCGCGGACTGGGTGGGCCGCGACCGCGGATGCCTCACCTTCCGGCTGACGCAAATGCTTACCGGCCACGGATGTTTCGGCCGGTACTTGCATAAGATAGCCGGAAGGGAACCGACGGCGCAGTGCCACCACTGCGCGGACCGCGACGAGGAAGACACAGCGGAACACACGCTGGCGCGTTGCTCTGGATTTGACGAGCAACGCGCCGCCCTCGTCGCGGTCATTGGAGAGGACCTCTCGCTGCCGCGCGTCGTGGCTACGATGCTCGGCAGCGACGCGTCCTGGAAGGCGATGCTCGACTTCTGCGAGTCCACCATATCGCAGAAGGAGGCGGCGGAGCGAGAGAGGGAGAGCTCTTCCCTTTCCGCACCGATCCGTCGCCGTCGAGCCGGGGGCCGGAGGCGGGAATACGCCCGTACGTCCCGGCCCCTGTAGGTGGCGGCCTCCCCCCGGTGAAGGTCAAGGGGCGACCTGAGGGGGTGAGGCCGCGCGGCGCGCTACCAGCACTCTAGCGCGCTGCCGTGGAGTGAATAGAGCGACCGGTCGACGGTGTATCGCGTCCCGACCCGGCAGGCTGGTTCTGGTCCAGCGGGGTATTCCGGGACACCAGCGGCACCGTCTGGGCGGCCCGACGGGCTGCCGTACCGAGACGGCCGACGTTTCAGAGCCTTCGATTCGCCTCGAAGGCTCCGTCGGCTGGGCGTCCTTGGGGTGAGCCGCGCCGTCTGGTTGTAGTGTTGACCGCGGTAGCCCCCCTACCTCATCCGGGTTCTGACCTCGGAGGGGATCGGACGTCGGGTGTAAGAGTGCAGAGGAGTCGTTTAGTGGGTGGGCTCTAAAATCCTTGGGCCCGCGGTCTGCTCACAACACCATGCAGATCGTTGAGTCTCACATACCCCGCGCGCCCCATTTGCGCGGGGACCTCGTAGGAGGTTCGGCCCTCTACCCGAAAAAAAAAAAAAAAAAAAAAAGGTTAGGTTCCCGGGACCTGGGCGGGCCCCCCGGCGCGCAGTCAGCGTGGCCGGGGGCTCCGTCTGTGGGGGAGTTTTGCTGGACTTCCACCGGGCGCGTCCGTAGGTGGCGGATAACGGGCTTCTGGGAGCAGTCACACTCCCAGGGGTATCGCTCCTTCTTTCTCGTCGTGTCACGGCGGGGGAGATTGAGCGACGCGGACCAAAACCAGCACGGGGGGTTCCGGGCTCTCCACGCCCTTCACTGGCTGAAGGGTGTTTCTTCTGGGGATGCCTAGGCCTCCTCGTTCCCATTTTCCCCCTTCGTTTTTATCTTCCCCTTTATGTTATTTTGTTTTTCTGTTTGTTTTGCCTTCTTTTGTTTTATTTGTCTTATTGGTTTTACTTTTTCTTTTTTTCATCTTTTTGTTTTGGGGCCACGTCCGAACTATTTTCGGCGTGACCCACCGGAGGTGGCGGGCCGCTCTTGGTCTGCCTTCGTCGTTGAGAAAGCGAGCCGGCGTTGTTTGCGCTTCTTCCGGCCGCTGGTCGCCATGTCCCCGGCTGCACAGCTACAGGGGAACGCCCTCCAGAGGGGGGTACCGGTATACCGGCGTGGCTTCGTGGATTGGTGCTCACTCGAGCGTAGGGCGGTGGTCTGTCGTGCTGCTCGTTGCACTCGATGGACTGCCGGCCAACCCGTAATCCTCACCGTGTGGGGAACGGGGGCCGCTGCCGCGAGGTACGGGGCTGCGAGGACGTAAACCTCTATAAAAAATACCCCAATCTTAAGCTCTGGCGCCCGGCGATGGGATGCATGGCTGGTGGGAGACCAGTCGCGAGGGCGTCCCAGGGGACCGTACCCCTGGCGAATAAAAACAGGAACTAACATAATGAAAAAATGTCCAGTTATAAAGAAGAATTACCCCAGGAGGGTACCTCCCGCTCCGCGGGGGGAGAATCCCTCCGTGCGGCCGAGCGATCGGCCGCACGCTGCCCCTCGTCTTCTGGGGGGGGCAATAACTGTTCGAAGAGGTCCGTGAAGGACGGTGGTAGGGTGTCCGCGAAGGACGGAGAAAACAAAGAACGTCGAGGAGGGTCCGTGAAGGACAACGAAGCAGCAAACGTCTTGTCGGACGATAGCATGGCGACGGCCAGCTCGGGCCGTTCGTCACTGACTGGAAGCCGAAGAAAGAGGCTGAAGGGCTCCAGCACGGAGTGCTCAGAGAGCAGCTCCGGTGAAGAGACGGCGTGCTCAGCCGGAAGAGCCGCCTCCAAGACCCCGTCAAAGAGGGGCAGAGGAAGACCGCCCACAACCGGGCAGTACGTTGGCCTCGCCGCCGCCAAGGAGGCGTATGTGAAGGCCCAACGAGAGGAGCTGGCACTGCGCGCCGAGAGAGAGGTCACCGAGAGTGTCCGAAAGCTGCGAGTGAGGGAGGACGCCGTCGCGGGCAGCACAGGGGAACCAACACTCGACCCCGAACGCCGACTAGACGAGTCCGCGAAGCTGGCCGTAGCAATCGCGGCCAAGTCTGGGAACCTGAAGGGCACATACGTACGTGCCCTGAAGGAGATGGCTGCCGCCATTCGGGAGGCCAAGGAAGAGATGGCAGCAAGGACTACCGACGGTGAGACGAAGAGGCTGCAGGAGCTCTGCAGGAGGCAGGAGGCCGAGATCCTGCACCTCAAGAATGCGATCGCCGACATGAGGTCGGAGATGGCGCGCCTGGCCCAGGCCGTGGGATCGCCGGCAGCCGTCTCCGCCCCCGTACCCGCCCCTGCCCCGATCCAACGGAGCGACGACGAGGAGGAGCGGCGCCTCCAGCGCATCATGCGTGCGGTCGGCACCATGCTGGATGCGCGACTCTCTGGGCTGGAAGCGCGACTGCCTCCAGAGCCCAGGATGAGACCACCCCTGGCCGCAGACCACAGGAGAAGCCGCGCTCAAGAAAAGACGTCGACACCACCAACGGCAGCAGAATCAATGCCGACGCCCGGACCAACAGCTGCGGTTGCGATGGCGGCACCTAACGGTGGCGGCCCGCAGAAAAAGAAGGCGCCGAAAAGCAGGCAGCAGCCGGCTCACCCAGAACCACGGACATTCCCCCCCGCCCCAGCTGCTCTGACGGAAGCCTGGACGACGGTAGCCCGAAGAGGCGCCAAGCCGAGGACGGCAACGGCGACCGGCACCGTCCCCGCTCCACCGCCCCTGAAGGAAAAGAAGAAGAGACTCCGGCCACCGCGCTCGCAGGCGGTCATTGTCAAGCTGCAGCCGGAGGCCGTCGAGCGTGGAGTCACGTATCGGTCGGTCCTCGCCGAGGCTAGGGCTAAGATCGATCCGGCAGAGCTGGGGATCCCTATCCAGCGGATACGCTCTGCAGTGACGGGAGCAAAAGTATTGGTCGTAGACGGCGCCGACCAGAACGAAAAAGCTGATTTGCTGGCGGAGAAATTACGGGAGGTTTTGCCCTCGGACAGCATTGTCGTCTCGAGGCCGACAATAACGGCAGCTGTCAGACTGAGCGGCCTCGACGAATCAATATCCCGGGAAGAGCTTGTTGCCGAGGTCGCCAGGATTGGAGAGTGCCCCCCCGACGTTGTGAAGGTTGGGGAAATAAAAATGGGCCCCGGAGGCACTGGCCAGGTCTTGGTCAGATGCCCCATAGCGGGCGTCAAAAAAATATTGGCCGTCGATAAGCTGCGGATCGGGTGGAGCGTCCTTCGCGCGCAACTCCTCGAGGCGAGGCGCCTGCAGTGCTACCGCTGCCACGCACTGGGCCACGTGAGTGCCCGCTGCCCATCGTCGGTGGACCGCAGTGGTGAGTGCTACCGCTGCGGCCAGACCGGCCACAAGTCTGCGGGCTGCGCGCTCACCCCGCACTGTACAATCTGCGCCGGCGCCGGTAGGCCTGCAGCGCACGTCTCCGGGGGCAAGGCTTGCGCCAAGCCCCCGAAACAAAGGCAACAGAGGAGCAGCGCCGCCGAAGAGAAACGGCGGAGTCAGCCCGGTACGGCTACGGCGACACCAATGGACGACGAACAATGACCAGCAGCCCGTGTCATATCTTACAGGGCAACCTCAATCGCTCCGCCAGAGCTCAGGACCTGCTGATCCAGAGCATGGCGGAGCGGTTGACCCATCTGGCGGTCGTCGCCGAGCCCTATCGGGTCCCTTCGGTTCCCGACTGGGCGGGAGATATTGACGGCCTGGTGGCCGTGGTCCAGCGTCGGTCAGCGGTGGGCGCTCCGCCCGAATTCGACGTCGTACAGAGGGGTCGGGGCTTCGTCGCAGTCTTCTGGGCGGGCCTGCTCGTCGTCGGGGTGTACTTCTCCCCCAACCGGCCGCTCGCCGAATTCGAGTCCTTTCTCGACGAACTCGGTCAGGTCGTGGGGAGGTCGCGCTCAAGGCGCGCGCTCGTTCTCGGGGACCTCAACGCGAAGTCGTCCGCCTGGGGTTCCCCGGTCACCTGTCCCAGGGGACGGGAGACTGAGGAGTGGTTGGTCGGGAGCGGTCTCGTTGTCCTCAACCGCGGCGCCGAGAACACATGCGTCCGTCGTTCGGGTGGGTCCGTGGTGGATGTGTCTTTTGCGACCCCCGACGTCGCGCGCCGCGTCTGCGGTTGGGAGGTGTTGGTCGACGTGGAGACGCTCTCCGACCACCGCTACATTGGTTTTCGTGTGGCCGCGGCCCCGGAGTCTTCTTCGGTAACGACTTTGCCCTTTGGTGGCGGCGTGGAGGGCCCGCGCTGGGCCTTGAAGCGCCTCGACACGGAGCGGCTGCAGGAGGCGGCCGTCGTCCAGGCCTGGCGGTTGGACTCCCTGGGCGAGCCGGCGGACGTGCGCGAGGGTGCGGAGCGGCTGCGCGAGGCGATGTCGCGAGTCTGCGACTACGCCATGCCCCGCGTCCGAGCGTACGCGCCGAGGCGCCAAGTCTACTGGTGGAACGAGGGGATCGCCGGCCTGCGACGCCGATGCGCCGGTAGTCGCCGAAAATATCAACACCTTCGTCGTCGGAGGCGCCGGAACGAGGAAGAAGAGGACCGGGCGTACGAGGAGTACCGGGAGGACGTGCGGGCCCTGCGCGTCGCCATTGGAGAGGCGAAGGAGGCGGCGTGGAAGGAGCTTTTAGAGACGCTGGACCGCGACCCGTGGGGGCGACCGTATCGCCTCGCGCGGAGCACAATGCGCTCTTGGGCCCCGCCCGCGACGAGCACCCTGCCGCCTGACATCGTTCGGCACGTGATTGGGGGACTGTTTCCGGACGCACCTGGAACTCCCTTCGTTCCCCCCGTCATGATAACACCGACAACCGGAGCTCAGATTGGTGCAGAAGAGGAGGAGGTGTCGCCGGCGGAATTCGGTGCGGCCATCGAAAAAATGAAGGCGAGGAGGACGGCGCCAGGTCCCGATGGACTGTCGAATCGGGCCTGGGCGCTAGCATTACAAGCTGAGGGTGGTCTGGGACCTGTCCTCCGAGGGCTGCTCAGCAGGTGCCTCCGAGAGGGCAGGTTCCCGGAAGAATGGAAGACGGGTCGGTTGGTCCTCATCCCCAAGGAGGGGCGCCCCAGAGACCAGCCATCGGGGTATCGCCCAATAGTCGTGCTGAGCGAGGCCGGCAAGCTTCTCGAGCGCGTCGTTGCCGGTCGCCTCGTGCGGCACCTTGAAAATGTCGGGCCAAATCTGGCCGACTCTCAGTACGGGTTCCGGAGGGGTCGCTCGACCTTGGACGCGGTCCAGCGCGTCCGCGACCTCTCCGACCGGGCGTGCTCCCGGGGAGGCGTGTTGTTGGCGGTGTCTATAGACATATCCAACGCCTTCAATACGATCCCCTGGAGCACGATCCTGGAGTCGTTAAGGTTTCACCGCGTCCCCACCGGTCTCCGGAACCTGATCGAGGATTACCTCGCAGGGCGGGCTGTGGTCTTCCCCGAACGGAGGGGGTGGGGACACAAAGCGGTCTCGTGTGGTGTCCCGCAGGGGTCGGTTCTGGGTCCGCTCCTGTGGGACGTCGGGTTCGACTGGGTCCTCCGCGGGGCTAACCTGCGTGGCGTGCAGGTCATCTGCTACGCCGACGACACGCTGGTGACGGCCCGCGGAGACGACTACCGTTCGGCGTCGATTCTGGCTGCGGCTGCGGTGGCAACAGTCGTAGCCAGAATAAGGAAGCTCGGCCTGGAGGTCGCCCTGCACAAGTCTGAGGCCGTGTGTTTTCACCCGGCTCGGAAGGGGCCTCCTCCCGGCGCGAGCATAACCATCGGAGGGACTGCGATCGCTGTCCGGTCCCAACTTAAATACCTGGGGCTCGTGCTGGACAGCAGGTGGAGTTTTGACCGGCATTTTGATGTGCTGGTCCCGAAATTGCTCGGGGCGGCGGGTGCCTTAGCCCGCTTGCTCCCAAACACTGGAGGAGGAGGAGAGTCGGTCCGGCGTCTTTACGTGGGAGTGGTGCGGAGCATGGCCCTGTACGGCGCTCCCGTCTGGTCGCCCACGCTCTCCGCTCGCAACGCGGCCCTCTTGCAGAGGGTTCAGAGGGTGCTGGCGGTGAGGGTCGTGCGGGGCTACCGCACCATTTCGACGGAGGTCGCTTGCGCCCTCGCCGGTTCCCTTCCGTGGGAGTACGAGGCCGAGGTCCTGGCCGCGGTGTACCGGCGCAGGGCGCAATCTTTGGGTCGGGGAAGTGTGCCCCGTTTGTCTGTCGTCGCCCGATGGAGGCGTGCTGCGCGTCGCGTGGCAACGTTGAAGTGGAAAGAGAGGCTGGCTGCAGAGGCGATCCACCGTGGTTCTCGAACCCGGCGGCGCACCCTCGCAGCCCTGGTGCCCGTGTTGGAGGCCTGGATTGACAGGCGTCACGGCGTGCTCGACTTCCGGCTCACGCAGGTCCTCTCGGGGCATGGCTGCTTCGGGAGGTACTTGTGGCGGGTCGGGAGAGAGCCGCATCCCGGATGCCACCAATGCGGGCATCCAGACGACGACGCGCAGCACGCCCTCGAAGCGTGCCCGAGGTGGGAGTATCCGCGGCAGTCGCTTGTCGCGGTGCTCGGGGCAGACTTAAGTTTGCCGGTCGTAGTGTCCCGCATGGTCGAGGACGAGCGTTGCTGGAGAGCGATGGCCGACTATGCGGACCTGGTCATGACGCTCCGCGAAACGGAGGAGCGAGACAGAGAGTGCGATCCGAACTCAGTTGCACTCAGGCGAAAGAGACGGGGTGGGCGGCGCGGGCGAAGGGCCCCCGCTCAGCTCCCGTAGGGACCGTCGGGCGTCGGGCGCGGGGGCGCCTGATGCTCGACACGATAGTCCAGTTGTGGTGGTGAGGGTATAGGGCGCTGTGGCTCCGGTGCCTACCTCACGAAGAAGTTGCGGTCAGCAATGGCCGACGTTGATCCCGCCGTTCGTCAGGCTGGGAGCCGGTGTGGGGGGCCTGCGGGGCGCGTTTCCCTGCGGTATCGTAGGTTCCCCCTATGCCGGAAAGGAAGGAGCTCGTTGGGTTTTAGTCGGTAGTCGTTAAGCTGGGCGGGTTCGGCGCGAGCTGAACTTAGCCCAGCGCGCCTTTCTCAAGGCGTAGTCTCCGTGGACTAATTGGTCGAGGGCGCGCACCTCGGTTCGCGACTTCTTCCTCTTTGTTCCACCGGAGGCGCGGAGTCCGACATAACCCGGTCCGACCCCCGTCGGCCGGGTATCCGTAAAGACTGGGATTCCCCATCGATACCAAAAAAAAAAAAAAAAAAAGGTTAGGTTAGGTTAGGTTAGGTTTCCCGAGGGACCTGGGCGGGCCCCCCGGCGCGCACTCTGCGTGGCCGGGGGCTCCGTCTGTGGGGGAGTTTTGCTGGACTTCCACCGGGCGCGTCCGTAGGTGGCGGATAACGGGATCCTCTGGGAACAGTCCCACTCCCAGGGGTATCGTCCGGTCTTTTTCGTTGCAAGGATTTCTAGGTGTTAGGTAGGTAGGCTAGGTGTAGGAGTAGGGTAGCCTAGTTAGGCTTTGCAACGAAAGAGATCGGATGACGCGGACCAAAACCAGCAGGGGGAGTTGCGGGCTCTCCACGCCCTTCACTCGCTGAAGGGTGCTCCTCCTGGAGACGCTCGGGCTCCCTCTCTTGTCCCCTTTCTTCCCCCTTTTTGTTTTTTCGGGTCACGTCCGACCAGTTTCGGACGTAGCCCACGGGTGGTGGTGGGCCACTTTTGGCCTGCCCTTCGATGGAGAAGTGAGCCGGCGTTGCTTACGCATCTTCCGGCCGCTGGTCGCCATGTCCCCGGCTTCGGCTACAGGGGCACGCCCTCCAGAGGGGGGTACCGGTATACCGGCGTGGCTTCGTGGTTGTTGCTCTTTTGAGCGTCGGGCGGTGGTCTGTCGTGTTGCTCGTTGCACTCGGCGGGCCGCCGGCCAACCCGTAATCCTCACCGCGTGGGGGACGGGGGCCGCTGCCGCGAGGCACGGGGCCGCGAGGACGTAAACCTCTTTAAAAAATGCCCCAATCCTAAGCTCTGGTGCCCGGCGATGGGATGAATGGCTGGAGGGAGTCCAGTCCCGAGGGTACCAACCAGACCCCAGGGGACCGACCCCTGGTTAAACAAAAAGGAAATATGACACAATGGCACTTGTTAAAAAGTTATTACCCCAGGAGGGTACCTCCCGCTCCGCGGGGGGAGAATCCCTCCGTGCGGTCGAGGAATCGGCCGCACGCTGCCCCACCGTTTCTGGGGGGGGCAAACAATGCCACGACGAAGGGGGCGACAACACGGGTCGCGTAAGGGACAGAGTCCCCACCGTGCTGCTGGAGAGGTGCGACAGCCTCATCTCACTACACTCTGCGCGAAGCTCCGTGAGGGGCGACGTGTCCAGTGGGAGGGAGACACCGGCGCTGTTTGCCGATTGTGTTCGGCAGCGGACTCGGCGGAAGCGGAAGTCGGCTCGACAGCCGGCGTCCTCCGCTCCGTCCGATTCCTCGGAGGGCGAGCCTGCCAGTGCCAAATATATGGCGTTGGCGGAAGGGCCGGCGACTGCTGCGGCGTCGCCCGCCACTGATTTTGAGAAGCCGTCGTCTTGCGGACTGGACGCTGCCTCCTCGGCGCAGTCCAGGGCCGCCTGCCGTGAGGCAAAATATACAAAAAACGACAAAATAGGAGAGATTGAGCGCCTACAGAGAGCCCTGACGTTGGTGGGTCCCTCTGACCCCCTCCGATCTTGTCAGATAGTTGGCAAAATAGTTGCAACCATGGCGGCCAAAACGACTGGAGGCCTCAAGGGGACCGAAGTGTCGGCCATGAAATCTGCGGCCGCCACACTTGAGGAAAGGCTGCAGGATGTCGTGGACCGCACCACGACGACGGAAACGGCGGGCTTGCGGCAGGAAGTGGCTCTGCTGCACACCCGCCTCGAGCAAGTATCGGCCGAGAATGGCCTGCTTCGGGCGGAGAACGGTCAGCTCCGCGTCGACATGGCCGAGCTGCGAACAATGGTTGCCGATCTCATCGAGCGGCAACGCAGCTCGGCCCCTGTCCTTCCTCCGCCCGAAGCAGAAGGCCTCACTGAGGCCGAGGAGCTGAGGCGGCAGCTCCTCATACAGGAAGCACGCAGCTCCAGGGTGGAGCGTGCGAGGCCGCCCCTCGCCCATGAGGCGAAAGGCAGTGCGCCCGTGCCAGCGCCCCGGAAAACAGTGGCCGTCAGAACTTATGGCGGCCCTACAAAGGGCGCGACACCTGCGGCACGCCCGGTCGCCTCGGCTGCTGTTCCGGCCAAGCCTGGACCAACGGACCCGCGGAACCAACAAAATACGGGGGCACTAAAACCCGCCCCCTCAGGAGCACCAGTCACCGGCCAGCGGAAGACTATGAAGAATGCTCCTGCCCCGTCCCAGCCTGCGAAGGCGGGGCCCGGCAGGAGCCGAAATAAGAAGAAGGGGGGCGTCAACGCCGCCAAACCGGCCCCGACCCCCCAGCCCCGCCCACTGCCCCCTGCCCCGGCCAATATGGAAGAGGCCTGGACGACGGTAGTGCGGCGTGGGCCCAAAAAGGTGGCGGCGCCTCCTGCGCCACGCCCCAAGCCTGCCCCTGCGGCCGCCGCTCCCCGCCAAGAGGGTCGAGCGGAGCCGAGGGGCCGAACTGGTAGAAGGAGGCCGCGCGCCCCGCGGTCGGCTGCAGTGGTAGTGGAGCTGCTGCCGGCCGGCAAAGAAAAGGGCATCACCTACCACGAGGTGATGACCCAGGCGCGCGGCGGCGTGAATGTGGACGCCCTCGGCGTGGAGGGGGGCATCAAGGTCCGGCAGACGGCCAACGGGGCTCGTCTTATAGAGTGCCCCGGCCCCAACACAAACGCCGCGGCCGAAAAATTGGCGGCCCGGCTCAGGGAGATCCTGCCGGACCCCGAGGTGGTGCGCATCGCGCGGCCCGTGAAGATGGGGGAAGTAAAAATCACGGGCCTCGACGAGTGCGCCACGAAAGAGGAGGTCGCCGCGGCCATCGCGTCGCAGGGCAACTGCGCCCTCGCCGACGTCAAAGTCGGGGAGCTCCGGGCGACGTACTCCGGAACCCGGACGGCGTGGGCGCGTTGCCCGGTAGTAACGGCGAACCTCCTGGCCACCCCTCCACAGGGTCGGCCTTCGGACAGCCCTGGATGGCTGCGCGTGGGCTGGGTAGTGGCCCACGTGCAACTGCAGGAGAGCAGGCCGTGGCGTTGTCTTCGGTGCTTCGGCACCGGCCACGGCCTCGCCAAGTGCCCCTCAACCGTGGACCGCAGCGATCTGTGTTTCCGCTGCGGCCAACCGGGGCACAAGGCAGCCTCCTGCACCACAGCCGCGCCGCACTGCGTCTTGTGCGACGCGGCTAAAAGGAAGGCCGACCACCGGGCCGGGGGCCCGGCGTGTAAGTCCGCCCCCTCCTCTACCAAAACGAGGAGGGGCGGCAAGAAAAATAAAAAGAAGGAGAGGCCGGCTGCAATAAGGGCAGCCGGCGAGTCAGTTCCCGCCGCGGCACCAGACGAGCCGCAGGGCGGGACAGACGAGGGAGCGATGGACGTAGCCCCGTAATGGGTTGCGTCCACCGCTTCCTCCAGTGCAATTTGAACCACTCCGCCAGGGCACAGGATCTCCTCGTCCACACCATGGCGGAGTGGTCAATCGACGTCGCTGTCGCTGCGGAGCCGTACTTCGTCCCCACCGACCAGGACTGCGGGATCGGGGACGTCGACGGCTCCGTGGCCATCGTACTGAGACAGTCCGCGGCGTTACCCCCCTTGGATATGGTGGCCAGGGGACCCGGGTACGTCGCGGCTAGGATCGACGGGACCGTCGTGATCGGGGCGTACTTTTCTCCGAACAGGAGCCTCGCCGAGTTCGAGCGGTTTCTGGGCGGGCTCGAGGCGCTTTTGCACCGCCTCGGGTCCCGCCCTGTCATCGTCGCGGGGGACTTCAATGCCAAGTGCACGGCTTGGGGTTCCCCCCGCACGGATGCGAGAGGCGAGGCCCTTTCGGAGTGGGCGATCGCGACCGGCCTCTGTCTCCTAAACAGAGGCACGGTCGCGACTTGCGTGCGGTGGAACGGGGAATCTCACGTGGACGTGACGTTCGCGTCCCCGTCCGCCGTGCGCCGCACCCGCGGCTGGCGCGTACTCGAGGGGGCGGAGACGCTCTCGGACCACAGATACGTCCGATTCGAGCTCTCTGCCTCCTCCTTGTCGTCGTCAGCCGCGGGCGCCCGCGGCGAGGAGGAGCTCCCGCAAGGTGCGCCCCGTTCGTTCCCCAGGTGGGCCTTGAAACGAATGAACAAGGAGTTGCTGATGGAGGCGGCCGCTGTTGCTGCGTGGGCGCCAAAACCCGCGCGGCTCGCGGACGTGGATGCGGAGGTCGACTGGTTCCGGGGCACCATGGCAAACATCTGTGATGCCGCCATGCCCCGGGTCGGCCCCCGAGCACCACGTGGGGGTGCGTTCTGGTGGTCGCCCGAGATCGCAAGACTCCGCGAGGAGTGCGTGAGGGCGCGCCGCCGGAGCGCACGCCACCGCCGCCGCCGTCGTCGCGACGCTACGTTCGCGGAGACGGCGGCCCGGCTGCACGCTGACTGTCGTCAAAAACAGACGGCGCTGCAGCTGGCCATCGGCGAGGCCAAGAAGCAGAGCATGAAGACTCTCCTGGAGTCGCTCGACGAAGATCCCTGGGGGCGCCCATACAAGATGGTTCGCAGGAAACTGCAGCCGTGGGCGCTCCCGGTGACCGAGCGGCTCCAGCCTCGGCAGCTGCGGGATATAGTCTCCGCGCTTTTCCCACCGGCGGCGGGGGGGGACTTTGAGCCCCCCCAGATGGACGCCACGTGGGGCACGCCTCCGCGTCGCCCCAGCGTTCCCGCTGCCGAGGAGCCCCCTCCCCCTATCACGGGGGCGGAGATCCATGCGGCCGTGTCCAGAATGAGAGCGAAGGACGCGGCCCCCGGCCCTGACGGCGTTCACGGCCGGGTCTGGAGCTTGGCCTTCGAGGCCCTAGGGGACCGGCTCGGGGGGCTTTTCGAAGCGTGCCTCGAGTCGGGACGGTTCCCGTCGAAATGGAAGACGGGCAGACTGGTCCTTCTGCGGAAGGACGGGCGCCCCGCGGACTCACCTGCGGGATATCGCCCCATCGTGTTGCTGGACGAAGCGGGCAAGATGCTCGAGAGGATCGTCGCGGCCCGCATCGTCCGGCACCTGACCGAGACGGGTCCCGATCTTTCGGCGGAGCAGTACGGCTTCAGAGAGGGCCGCTCGACTATCGACGCAATTCTGCGCGTGCGGGCCCTCTCCGATGAAGCCGTATCCCGGGGCGGGGTGGCGATGGCGTTATCCTTAGATGTAAGGAACGCCTTCAACACCCTGCCCTGGTCGGTGATCGCGGGGGCGCTGGAGTATCACGGCGTCCCCGCATACCTCCGCCGACTGATCGGCTCCTACCTCGAGGGCAGGTCGATCCAGTGCATCGGACACGGTGGGGCGATGTACCGCTTCCCCGTCGAGCGCGGTGTTCCGCAGGGGTCCGTCCTGGGCCCCCTGCTGTGGAACATCGGCTACGACTGGGTCCTGCGGGGCGTCATTCGGGGACCCCTCCCCGGGCTCAGCGTAATTTGTTACGCTGACGACACGTTGGTCGTAGCTCCGGGGAGGGACTACCGGGAGTCTGCCCGTCTGGCGTGCGCAGGCGTGGCACACGTCGTCACCAGGATCCGACGGTTGGGGCTCGAGGTGGCGCTCGACAAAACCCAGGCCCTGCTCTTTCACGGGCCGGGACGAGCGCCGCCTCTGGGTGCCCACCTCGTGATCGGAGGCGTCCGCGTCGGGGTCGGGGTGACCGGTCTTCGGTACCTCGGCCTCGAACTGGACGGTCGGTGGAGCTTCCGCGCTCACTTTGAAAAATTGGGCCCTCGACTGATGGCGGCGGCCGGCTCTTTGAGCCGGCTGCTTCCAAACGTCGGGGGTCCCGATCAGGTGGCGCGCCGCCTCTACATGGGGGTGGTGCGGTCGATGGCACTATACGGCGCGCCCGTATGGTGCCACGCCCTGACCCGCGAGAACGTCGCGGCGCTGCGACGTCCGCAGCGCGCGATCGCGGTCAGGGCGATCCGAGGATACCGCACCGTCTCCTTCGAGGCGGCGTGCTTGCTCGCCGGGGCGCCACCCTGGGACCTGGAGGCGGAGGCGCTCGCTGCCGATTACCGGTGGCGTAGCGACCTCCGCTCTAGGGGGGAAGGGCGCCCCGGCGAAGGAGTAGTTCGAGCGCGGAGGCTCCAATCTCGGCGGTCCGTGCTGGAGGCGTGGTCTCGCCGCTTGGCGGACCCGTCGGCCGGCCTCCGAACCGTCGAGGCGGTCCGCCCGGTTCTCGCGGATTGGGTGGGCCGCGACCGCGGATGCCTCACCTTCCGGCTGACGCAGATGTTGACCGGCCATGGGTGTTTTGGCCGGTACCTCTTTAAGATAGCCGGAAGGGAACCGACGGCGCAGTGCCACCACTGCGCGGACCGCGACGAGGAAGATACAGCGGAACACACGCTGGCGCGTTGCTCTGGATTCGACGAGCAACGCGCCGCCCTCGTCGCGGTCATTGGAGAGGACCTCTCGCTGCCGCGCGTCGTGGCTACGATGCTCGGCAGCGACGCGTCCTGGAAGGCGATGCTCGACTTCTGCGAGTCCACCATCTCGCAGAAGGAGGCGGCGGAGCGAGAGAGGGAGAGCTCTTCCCTTTCCGCACCGATCCGTCGCCGTCGAGCCGGGGGCCGGAGGCGGGAATACGCCCGTACGTCCCGGCCCCTGTAGGTGGCGGCCTCCCCCCGGTGAAGGTCAAGGGGCGACCTGAGGGGGTGAGGCCGCGCGGCGCGCTACCAGCACTCTAGCGCGCTGCCGTGGAGTGAATAGAGCGACCGGTCGACGGTGTATCGCGTCCCGACCCGGCAGGCTGGTTCTGGTCCAGCGGGGTATTCCGGGACACCAGCGGCACCGCCTGGGCGGCCCGACGGGCTGCCGTACCGAGACGGCCGATGTTTCAGAGCCTTCGATTCGCCTCGAAGGCTCCGTCGGCCGGGCGTCCTTGGGGTGAGCCGCGCTGTCTGGTTGTAGTGTTGACCGCGGTAGCCCCCCTACCTCATCCGGGTTCTGACCTCGGAGGGGATCGGACGTCGGGTGTAAGAGTGCAGAGGAGTCGTTTAGTGGGTGGGCTCTAAAATCCTTGGGCCCGCGGTCTGCTCACAACACCATGCAGATCGTTGAGTCTCACATACCCCGCGCGCCCCTTTTGCGCGGGGACCTCGTAGGAGGTTCGGCCCTCTACCCGAAAAAAAAAAAAGGTTAGGTTAGGTTCCCGAGGGACCTGGGCGGGCCCCCCGGCGCGCACTCTGCGTGGCCGGGGGCTCCGTCTATGGGGGAGTTTTGCTGGACTTCCACCGGGCGCGTCCGTAGGTGGCGGATAACGGGATCCTCTGGGAACAGTCCCACTCCCAGGGGTATCGTCCGGTCTTTTTCGTTGCAAGGATTTCTAGGTGTTAGGTAGGTAGGCTAGGTGTAGGAGTAGGGTAGCCTAGTTAGGCTTTGCAACGAAAGAGATCGGACGACGCGGACCAAAACCAGCAGGGGGAGTTGCGGGCTCTCCACGCCCTTCACTCGCTGAAGGGTGCTCCTCCTGGAGACGCTCGGGCTCCCTCTCTTGTCCCCTTTCTTCCCCCTTTTTTGTTTTTTCTTCGGGTCACGTCCGACCCGTTTCGGACGTAACCCACGGGTGGTGGTGGGCCACTTTTGGCCTGCCCTTTGATGGAGAAGTGAGCCGGCGTTGCTTACGCATCTTCCGGCCGCTGGTCGCCATGTCCCCGGCTTCGGCTACAGGGGCACGCCCTCCAGAGGGGGGTACCGGTATACCGGCGTGGCTTCGTCGTTGTTGCTCTTTTGAGCGTCGGGCGGTGGTCTGTCGTGTTGCTCGTTGCACTCGGCGGGCCGCCGGCCAACCCGTAATCCTCACCGTGTGGGGGACGGGGGCCGCTGTCGCGAGGCACGGGGCCGCGAGGACGTAAACCTCTTTAAAAAATGCCCCAATCCTAAGCTCTGGTGCCCGGCGATGGGATGAATGGCTGGAGGGAGTCCAGTCCCAAGGGTACCAACCAGACCCCAGGGGACCGACCCCTGGTTAATAAAAAAGGACAAATGGAATAATGGCAACAGTTAAAAAATTATTACCCCAGGAGGGTACCTCCCGTTCTGCGGGGGGAGAATCCCTCCGTGCGGTCGAGCGATCGGCCGCACGCTGCCCCACCGTTTCTGGGGGGGGCAAACTTTGTCAAGACGAAGGGGGCGACGGCACGGGTCGCGTAAGGGACAGAGTTCCCACCGTGCTACTGGAGCGCTGCGACAGCCTGATTTCCCTGCACTCGGCGCGAAGCTCCGCGAGGGGCGACGCGTCAAGTGGAAGGGAGACTCCGGCGCTGTTCGCCGATAGTGTTCGGCAACGGACTCGGCGGAAGCGGAAGTCGGCTCGACGGCCGGCGTCCTCCGCTCCGTCTGACTCCTCGGAGGGTGAGCCTGCCAGCGCCAAATATATGGCGTTGGCGGAAGGGCCGGCGACTGCTGCGGCGTCGCCCGCCACAGGATTTGACTTTAACAAGCCATCGTCTTGCGGACTGGACGCTGCCTCTTCGGCGCAGTCTAGGGCCGCCTGCCGTGAGGCAAAAAATAATAGAAAGCTAGAAGAGATCGAGCGGCTACAGCGATCCCTAACGCTGGTGGGTCCCTCTGACCCCCTCCGATCATGTAAAATAGCCGGAAAAATTGTTGAGACCATTGCGGCCAAGTCGACTGCAGGCCTCAAGGGCTCAGAAGTGTCGGCCATGAAATCTGCGGCCGCCACACTTGAGGAAAGGCTGCAGGACGTCGTGGACCGCACCACGACGACGGAGACGGCGGGCTTGCGGCAGGAAGTGGCTCTGCTGCACACCCGCCTCGAGCAAGTATCGGCCGAGAATGGCCTGCTTCGGGCGGAGAACGGTCAGCTCCGCGTCGACATGGCCGAGCTGCGAACAATGGTTGCCGATCTCATCGAGCGGCAACGCGGCTCCGCCCCTGTCCCTCCTCCGCCCGAAGCAGAAGGCCTCACTGAGGTCGAGGAGCTGAGGCGGCAGCTCCTTATACAGGAGGCGCGCAGCTCCAAAGTGGAGCGGGCGAGACCGCCCCTCGCCCATGAGGTGAAAGGCAGCGCGCCTGTGCCCGCACCTCGTAGAACAGTGGCCGCTAAAACTTATAGCGGCCCCAAACAGACAGCCACACCTGCGAGGATTCCCGCCGCGACTGTCTCGCGGTCAGCAGCTTCGGGGGCAACAAGATCTGCCCCCCCAAAGAAACCGGCATCCGCTCCTGCTCCGCTCCAGCCTGCGAAGGCAGGGCCCGGCAGGAGCCGGACAAAGAAGAAGGGAGGCGTCAACGCCGCCAAACCGGCACCGACTCCCCAGCCCCGCCCGCTACCCCCGGCCCCGGCCAATATGGAAGAGGCCTGGACAACGGTGGTGCGGCGCGGGCCCAAGAAGGTGGCGGCGCCTGCTGCGCCGCGCCCCAAGCCCGTCCCTGCGGCCGCTGCTCCCCGCCAAGAGGGTCGAGCGGAGCCGAGGGGCCAAAAAAGAAGAGGAGGAGCACGCAGAAAGCCGCGCGCCCCGCGGTCGGCTGCAGTGGTCGTGGAGCTGCTGCCGGCCGCCAAAGAACGGGGCATCACGTATCACGACGTGATGACCCAGGCGCGCGGCGGCGTAAATGTGGACGCCCTCGGCGTGGAGGGTGGCCTGAAGGTCCGGCAGACAGCCAACGGGGCCCGCCTGGTAGAATGCCCCGGCGCAAATTCCAGCGCCGCGGCAGAAAAACTGGCGGTCCGTCTGCGGGAAATCCTGCCGGACCCCGAGGTGGTGCGCATCGCGCGGCCCGTGAAGATGGGAGAAATCAAAATCACGGGCCTCGACGAGTGCGCAACTAAGGAGGAGGTCGCCGCGGCCATCGCGTCGCAGGGCAACTGCGCCCTCGCCGACGTCAAAGTTGGAGAGCTCCGGGTGACATATTCCGGAACCCGGACGGCGTGGGCGCGTTGCCCGATTGCAACGGCGACCCTCCTGGCCACCCCTCCACAGGGGCGGCCTTCCGACAGCCCAGGAAGGCTGCGCGTGGGCTGGGTAGTGGCCCACGTGCAGCTGCAGGATGCCAGGCCGTGGCGCTGTCTTCGGTGCTTCGGCACCGGCCACGGTCTCGCCAAGTGCCCCTCGACCGTGGACCGCAGCGGCTTGTGTTTCCGCTGCGGCCAACCGGGGCACAAGGCAGCCTCCTGCACCACAGCCGCGCCGCACTGCGTCTTGTGCGACGCGGCTAAAAGGAAGGCCGACCACCGGGCCGGGGGCCCGGCGTGTAAATCCGCCCCCTCCTCTACAAAAACGAGGAGGGGCGGAAAGAAAAAGAAGCCGGCTGCAAAAAGGGCAGCCGGTGAGTCAGCTCCCGCCGCGGCACCAGAGCAGCCGCAAGGCGGGACAGACGAGGGAGCGATGGACGTAGCCCCGTAATGGGTTGCGTCCATCGCTTCCTACAAAGTAATTTGAACCACTCCGCCAGGGCACAGGATCTCCTCGTCCACACCATGGCGGAGTGGTCAATCGACGTCGCTGTCGCCGCGGAGCCGTACTTCGTCCCCACCGACCAGGACTGCTGGATGGGGGACGTGGACGGCTCCGTGGCCATTGTGTTGAGACAGTCCGCGGCGTTACCCCCCTTGGAAATGGTGGCCAGGGGACCCGGGTACGTCGCGGCTAGGATCGACGGGACCGTCGTGATCGGGGCGTACTTTTCTCCGAACAGGAGCCTCGCCGAGTTCGAGCGGTTTCTGGGCGGGCTCGAGGTGCTCTTGCACCGCTTCGGGTCCCGCCCTGTCATCGTCGCGGGGGACTTCAATGCCAAGTGCACGGCCTGGGGTTCCCCCCGCACGGATGCGCGAGGCGAGGCCCTTTCGGAGTGGGCGATCGCGACCGGCCTCTGTCTCCTAAACAGAGGCACGGTCGCGACTTGCGTGCGGTGGAACGGGGAATCTCACGTGGACGTGACGTTTGCGTCCCCGTCCGCCGTGCGCCGCACCCGCGGCTGGCGCGTACTCGAGGGGGCGGAGACGCTCTCGGACCACCGATACGTCCGATTTGAGCTCTCCGCCTCCTCCTTGTCGTCGTCGTCAGCCGCGGGCGCCCGCGGTGAGGAGGAGCTCCCGCAAGGTGCGCCCCGTTCGTTCCCCAGGTGGGCCTTGAAGCGAATGAACAAGGAGTTGCTGATGGAGGCGGCCGCTGTTGCTGCGTGGGCGCCAAAACCCGCGCGGCTCGCGGACGTGGATGCGGAGGTCGACTGGTTCCGGGGCACCATGGCAAACATTTGCGATGCCGCCATGCCCCGGGTCGGCCCCCGAGCACCACGTGGGGGTGCGTTCTGGTGGTCGCCCGAGATCGCAAGACTCCGAGAGGAGTGCGTGAGGGCGCGCCGCCGGAGCGCACGCCACCGCCGCCGCCGTCGTCGCGACGCTGCGTTCGCGGAGACGGCGGCCCAGCTGCACGCTGACTGTCGTCAAAAGCAGACGGCGCTGCAGCTGGCCATCGGCGAGGCCAAGAAGCAGAGCATGAAGACTCTCCTGGAGTCGCTCGACGAAGATCCCTGGGGGCGCCCATACAAGATGGTTCGCAGGAAACTGCAACCGTGGGCGCTCCCGGTGACCGAGCGGCTCCAGCCTCGGCAGCTGCGGGAAATTGTTGCGGCACTGTTCCCGCCGGCAGCGGGGGGGGACTTTGAGCCCCCCCAGATGGACGCCACGTGGGGCACGCCGCCGCGTCGCCCCAGCGTTCCCGCTGCCGAGGAGCCCCCTCCCCCTATCACGGGGGCGGAGATCCATGCGGCCGTGTCCAGGATGAGAGCGAAGGACGCGGCCCCCGGCCCTGACGGTGTTCACGGCCGGGTCTGGAGCTTGGCCTTCGAGGCCCTAGGGGACCGGCTCGGGGGGCTTTTCGAAGCGTGCCTCGAGTCGGGACGGTTCCCGTCGAAATGGAAGACGGGCAGACTGGTCCTTCTGCGGAAGGACGGGCGCCCCGCGGACTCACCCGCGGGCTATCGCCCCATCGTGTTGCTGGACGAAGCGGGCAAGATGCTCGAGAGGATCGTCGCGGCCCGCATCGTCCGGCACCTGACCGAGACGGGTCCCGATCTTTCGGCGGAACAGTACGGCTTCAGAGAGGGCCGCTCGACTATCGACGCGATTCTGCGCGTGAGGGCCCTCTCCGACGAAGCCGTATCCCGGGGCGGGGTGGCGATGGCGTTATCCTTAGATGTAAGGAACGCCTTCAACACCCTGCCCTGGTCGGTGATCGCGGGGGCGCTGGAGTATCACGGCGTCCCCGCATACCTCCGCCGACTGATCGGCTCCTACCTCGAGGGCAGGTCGATCCAGTGCATCGGACACGGTGGGGCGATGTACCGCTTCCCCGTCGAGCGCGGTGTTCCGCAGGGGTCTGTCCTGGGCCCCCTGCTGTGGAACATCGGCTACGACTGGGTCCTGCGGGGCGTCGTACGGGGTCCTCTCCCCGGGCTGAGCGTAATTTGTTACGCCGACGACACGTTGGTCGTGGCTCCGGGGAGAGACTACCGAGAGTCTGCCCGTCTGGCGTGCGCAGGCGTGGCACACGTCGTCACAAGGATCCGACGGCTGGGACTCGAGGTGGCGCTCGACAAAACCCAGGCCCTGTTGTTTCACGGGCCGGGACGAGCGCCGCCTCTGGGTGCCCACCTCGTGATCGGAGGCGTCCGCGTCGGGGTCGGGGTGACCGGTCTTCGGTACCTCGGCCTCGAACTGGATGGTCGGTGGAACTTCCGCGCTCACTTTGAGAAGTTGGGCCCTCGACTGATGGCGACGGCCGGCTCTTTGAGCCGGCTGCTTCCAAACGTCGGGGGTCCCGATCAGGTGGCGCGCCGCCTCTACATGGGGGTGGTGCGGTCGATGGCACTATACGGCGCGCCCGTATGGTGCCACGCCCTGACCCGCGAGAACGTCGCCGCGCTGCGACGTCCGCAGCGCGCGATCGCGGTCAGGGCGATCCGAGGATACCGCACCGTCTCCTTCGAGGCGGCGTGCTTGCTCGCCGGGGCGCCACCCTGGGACCTGGAGGCGGAGGCGCTCGCTGCCGATTACCGGTGGCGTAGCGACCTCCGCTCTAGGGGGGAAGGGCGCCCCGGCGAAGGAGTAGTTCGAGCGCGGAGGCTCCAATCTCGGCGGTCCGTGCTGGAGGCGTGGTCTCGCCGCTTGGCGGACCCGTCGGCCGGCCTCCGAACCGTCGAGGCGGTCCGCCCGGTTCTCGCGGACTGGGTGGGCCGCGACCGCGGATGCCTCACCTTCCGGCTAACGCAGATGCTTACCGGCCATGGTTGTTTTGGCCGGTACCTCTTTAAGATAGCCGGAAGGGAACCGACGGCGCAGTGCCACCACTGCGCGGACCGCGACGAGGAAGATACAGCGGAACACACGCTGGCGCGTTGCTCTGGATTCGACGAGCAACGCGCCGCCCTCGTCGCGGTCATTGGAGAGGACCTCTCGCTGCCGCGCGTCGTGGCTACGATGCTCGGCAGCGACGCGTCCTGGAAGGCGATGCTCGACTTCTGCGAGTCCACCATCTCGCAGAAGGAGGCGGCGGAGCGAGAGAGGGAGAGCTCTTCCCTTTCCGCACCGATCCGTCGCCGTCGAGCCGGGGGCCGGAGGCGGGAATACGCCCGTACGTCCCGGCCCCTGTAGGTGGCGGCCTCCCCCCGGTGAAGGTCAAGGGGCGACCTGAGGGGGTGAGGCCGCGCGGCGCGCTACCAGCACTCTAGCGCGCTGCCGTGGAGTGAATAGAGCGACCGGTCGACGGTGTATCGCGTCCCGACCCGGCAGGCTGGTTCTGGTCCAGCGGGGTATTCCGGGACACCAGCGGCACCGTCTGGGCGGCCCGACGGGCTGCCGTACCGAGACGGCCGACGTTTCAGAGCCTTCGATTCGCCTCGAAGGCTCCGTCGGCTGGGCGTCCTTGGGGTGAGCCGCGCCGTCTGGTTGTAGTGTTGACCGCGGTAGCCCCCCTACCTCATCCGGGTTCTGACCTCGGAGGGGATCGGACGTCGGGTGTAAGAGTGCAGGGGAGTCGTTTAGTGGGTGGGCTCTAAAATCCTTGGGCCCGCGGTCTGCTCACAACACCATGCAGATCGTTGAGTCTCACATACCCCGCGCGCCCCATTTGCGCGGGGACCTCGTAGGAGGTTCGGCCCTCTACCCGAAAAAAAAAAAAAAAAAAAAAAGGTTTTGGCCTTCGCCGGCTTGGGGTTCCCCCCGCACGGATGCGCGAGGCGAGGCCCTTTCGGAGTGGGCGATCGCGACCGGCCTCTGTCTCCTAAACAGAGGCACGGTCGCGACTTGCGTGCGGTGGAACGGGGAATCTCACGTGGACATGACGTTCGCGTCCCCGTCCGCCGTGCGCCGCACCCGCGGCTGGCGCGTACTAGAGGGGGCGGAGACGCTCTCGGACCACAGATACGTCCGATTCGAGCTCTCCGCCTCCTCCTTGTCATCGTCGTCAGCCGCGGGCGCCCGCGGCGAGGAGGAGCTCCCGCAAGGTGCGCCCCGTTCGTTCCCCAGGTGGGCCTTGAAACGGATGAACAAGGAGTTGCTGATGGAGGCGGCCGCTGTTGCTGCGTGGGCGCCAAAACCCGCGCGGCTCGCGGACGTGGATGCGGAGGTCGACTGGTTCCGGGGCACCATGGCAAACATTTGTGATGCCGCCATGCCCCGGGTTGGCCCCCGAGCACCACGTGGGGGTGCGTTCTGGTGGTCGCCCGAGATCGCAAGACTCCGCGAGGAGTGCGTGAGGGCGCGCCGCCGGAGCGCACGCCACCGCCGCCGCCGTCGTCGCGACGCTACGTTCGCGGAGACGGCGGCCCGGCTGCACGCTGACTGTCGTCAAAAACAGACGGCGCTGCAGCTGGCCATCGGCGAGGCCAAGAAGCAGAGCATGAAGACTCTCCTGGAGTCGCTCGACGAAGATCCCTGGGGGCGCCCATACAAGATGGTTCGCAGAAAACTGCAGCCGTGGGCGCTCCCGGTGACCGAGCGGCTCCAGCCTCGGCAGCTGCGGGAAATTGTTTCCGCGCTTTTCCCGCCGGCAGCGGGGGGGGACTTTGAGCCCCCCCAGATGGACGCCACGTGGGGCACACCTCCGCGTCGCCCCAGCGTTCCCGCTGCCGAGGAGCCCCCTCCCCCTATCACGGGGGCGGAGATCCATGCGGCCGTGTCCAGAATGAGAGCGAAGGATGCGGCCCCCGGCCCTGACGGCGTTCACGGCCGGGTCTGGAGCTTGGCCTTCGAGGCCCTAGGGGACCGGCTCGGGGGGCTTTTCGAAGCGTGCCTCGAGTCGGGACGGTTCCCGTCGAAATGGAAGACGGGCAGACTGGTCCTTCTGCGGAAGGACGGGCGCCCCGCGGACTCACCCGCGGGCTATCGCCCCATCGTGTTGCTGGACGAAGCGGGCAAGATGCTCGAGAGGATCGTCGCGGCCCGCATCGTCCGGCACCTGACCGAGACGGGTCCCGATCTTTCGGCGGAGCAGTACGGCTTCAGAGAGGGCCGCTCGACTATCGACGCAATTCTGCGCGTGCGGGCCCTCTCCGATGAAGCCGTATCCCGGGGCGGGGTGGCGATGGCGTTATCCTTAGATGTAAGGAACGCCTTCAACACCCTGCCCTGGTCGGTGATCGCGGGGGCGCTGGAGTATCACGGCGTCCCCGCATACCTCCGCCGACTGATCGGCTCCTACCTCGAGGGCAGGTCGATCCAGTGCATCGGACACGGTGGGGCGATGCTCCGCTTCCCCGTCGAGCGCGGTGTTCCACAGGGGTCTGTCCTGGGCCCCCTGCTGTGGAACATCGGCTACGACTGGGTCCTGCGGGGCGTCATTCGGGGTCCCCTCCCCGGGCTGAGCGTAATATGTTACGCCGACGACACGTTGGTCGTGGCTCCGGGGAGGGACTACCGGGAGTCTGCCCGTCTGGCGTGCGCAGGCGTGGCACACGTCGTCACTAGGATCCGACGGTTGGGGCTCGAGGTGGCGCTCGACAAAACCCAGGCCCTGATGTTTCACGGGCCGGGACGAGCGCCGCCTGTGGGTGCCCACCTCGTGATCGGAGGCGTCCGCGTCGGGGTCGGGGTGACCGGTCTTCGGTACCTCGGCCTCGAACTGGACGGTCGGTGGAGCTTCCGCGCTCACTTCGAAAAATTGGGCCCTCGGCTGATGGCGACGGCCGGCTCTCTGAGCCGGCTTCTTCCAAACGTCGGGGGTCCCGATCAGGTGGCGCGCCGTCTCTACATGGGGGTGGTGCGGTCGATGGCACTATACGGGGCTCCCGTATGGTGCCACGCCCTGACCCGCGAGAACGTCGCGGCGCTGCGACGTCCGCAGCGCGCGATCGCGGTCAGGGCGATCCGAGGATACCGCACCGTCTCCTTCGAGGCGGCGTGCTTGCTCGCCGGGGCGCCACCCTGGGACCTGGAGGCGGAGGCGCTCGCTGCCGATTACAGGTGGCGTAGCGACCTCCGCTCTAGGGGGGAAGGGCGCCCCGGCGAAGGAGTAGTTCGAGCGCGGAGGCTCCAATCTCGGCGGTCCGTGCTGGAGGCGTGGTCTCGCCGCTTGGCGGACCCGTCGGCCGGCATCCGAACCGTCGAGGCGGTCCGCCCGGTTCTCGCGGACTGGGTGGGCCGCGACCGCGGATGCCTCACCTTCCGGCTAACGCAGATGCTTACCGGCCATGGTTGTTTCGGCCGGTACTTGCACAAGATAGCCGGAAGGGAACCGACGGCGCAGTGCCACCACTGCGCGGACCGCGACGAGGAAGACACAGCGGAACACACGCTGGCGCGTTGCTCTGGATTCGATGAGCAACGCGCCGCCCTCGTCGCGGTCATTGGAGAGGACCTCTCGCTGCCGCGCGTCGTGGCTACGATGCTCGGCAGCGACGCGTCCTGGAAGGCGATGCTCGACTTCTGCGAGTCCACCATCTCGCAGAAGGAGGCGGCGGAGCGAGAGAGGGAGAGCTCTTCCCTTTCCGCACCGATCCGCCGCCGTCGAGCCAGGGGCCGGAGGCGGGAATACGCCCGTACGTCCCGGCCCCTGTAGGTGGCGGCCTCCCCCCGGTGAAGGTCAAGGGGCGACCTGAGGGGGTGAGGCCGCGCGGCGCGCTACCAGCACTCTAGCGCGCTGCCGTGGAGTGAATAGAGCGACCGGTCGACGGTGTATCGCGTCCCGACCCGGCAGGCTGGTTCTGGTCCAGCGGGGTATTCCGGGACACCAGCGGCACCGTCTGGGCGGCCCGACGGGCTGCCGTACCGAGACGGCCGACGTTTCAGAGCCTTCGATTCGCCTCGAAGGCTCCGTCGGCTGGGCGTCCTTGGGGTGAGCCGCGCCGTCTGGTTGTAGTGTTGACCGCGGTAGCCCCCCTACCTCATCCGGGTTCTGACCTCGGAGGGGATCGGACGTCGGGTGTAAGAGTGCAGAGGAGTCGTTTAGTGGGTGGGCTCTAAAATCCTTGGGCCCGCGGTCTGCTCACAACACCATGCAGATCGTTGAGTCTCACATACCCCGCGCGCCCCTTTTGCGCGGGGACCTCGTAGGAGGTTCGGCCCTCTACCCGAAAAAAAAAAAAAAAAAAAAAAAAAAGGTTTTGGCCTTCGAGGCCCTAGGGGACCGGCTCGGGGGGCTTTTCGAAGCGTGCCTCGAGTCGGGACGGTTCCCGTCAAAATGGAAGACGGGCAGACTGGTCCTTCTGCGGAAGGACGGGCGCCCCGCGGACTCACCCGCGGGCTATCGCCCCATCGTGTTGCTGGACGAAGCGGGCAAGATGCTCGAGAGGATCGTCGCGGCCCGCATCGTCCGGCACCTGACCGAGACGGGTCCCGATCTTTCGGCGGAGCAGTACGGCTTCAGAGAGGGCCGCTCGACTATCGACGCAATTCTGCGCGTGCGGGCCCTCTCCGATGAAGCCGTATCCCGGGGCGGGGTGGCGATGGCGTTATCCTTAGATGTAAGGAACGCCTTCAACACCCTGCCCTGGTCGGTGATCGCGGGGGCGCTGGAGTATCACGGCGTCCCCGCATACCTCCGCCGACTGATCGGCTCCTACCTCGAGGGCAGGTCGATCCAGTGCATCGGACACGGTGGGGCGATGTACCGCTTCCCCGTCGAGCGCGGTGTTCCGCAGGGGTCTGTCCTGGGCCCCCTGCTGTGGAACATCGGCTACGACTGGGTCCTGCGGGGCGTCGTACGGGGTCCTCTCCCCGGGCTGAGCGTAATTTGTTACGCCGACGACACGTTGGTCGTGGCTCCGGGGAGAGACTACCGGGAGTCTGCCCGTCTGGCGTGCGCAGGCGTGGCACACGTCGTCACAAGGATCCGACGGCTGGGACTCGAGGTGGCGCTCGACAAAACCCAGGCCCTGTTGTTTCACGGGCCGGGACGAGCGCCGCCTCTGGGTGCCCACCTCGTGATCGGAGGCGTCCGCGTCGGGGTCGGGGTGACCGGTCTTCGGTACCTCGGCCTCGAACTGGATGGTCGGTGGAACTTCCGCGCTCACTTTGAGAAGTTGGGCCCTCGACTGATGGCGACGGCCGGCTCTTTGAGCCGGCTGCTTCCAAACGTCGGGGGTCCCGATCAGGTGGCGCGCCGCCTCTACATGGGGGTGGTGCGGTCGATGGCACTATACGGCGCGCCCGTATGGTGCCACGCCCTGACCCGCCAGAACGTCGCCGCGCTGCGACGTCCGCAGCGCGCGATCGCGGTCAGGGCGATCCGAGGATACCGCACCGTCTCCTTCGAGGCGGCGTGCTTGCTCGCCGGGGCGCCACCCTGGGACCTGGAGGCGGAGGCGCTCGCTGCCGATTACCGGTGGCGTAGCGACCTCCGCTCTAGGGGGGAAGGGCGCCCCGGCGAAGGAGTAGTTCGAGCGCGGAGGCTCCAATCTCGGCGGTCCGTGCTGGAGGCGTGGTCTCGCCGCTTGGCGGACCCGTCGGCCGGCCTCCGTACCGTCGAGGCGGTCCGCCCAGTTCTCGCGGACTGGGTGGGCCGCGACCGCGGATGCCTCACCTTCCGGCTGACGCAGATGTTGACCGGCCATGGGTGTTTTGGCCGGTACCTCTTTAAGATAGCCGGAAGGGAACCGACGGCGCAGTGCCACCACTGCGCGGACCGCGACGAGGAAGACACAGCGGAACACACATTGGCGCGTTGCTCTGGATTTGACGAGCAACGCGCCGCCCTCGTCGCGGTCATTGGAGAGGACCTCTCGCTGCCGCGCGTCGTGGCTACGATGCTCGGTAGCGACGAGTCCTGGAAGGCGATGCTCGACTTCTGCGAGTCCACCATATCGCAGAAGGAGGCGGCGGAGCGAGAGAGGGAGAGCTCTTCCCTTTCCGCACCGATCCGTCGCCGTCGAGCCGGGGGCCGGAGGCGGGAATACGCCCGTACGTCCCGGCCCCTGTAGGTGGCGGCCTCCCCCCGGTGAAGGTCAAGGGGCGACCTGAGGGGGTGAGGCCGCGCGGCGCGCTACCAGCACTCTAGCGCGCTGCCGTGGAGTGAATAGAGCGACCGGTCGACGGTGTATCGCGTCCCGACCCGGCAGGCTGGTTCTGGTCCAGCGGGGTATTCCGGGACACCAGCGGCACCGTCTGGGCGGCCCGACGGGCTGCCGTACCGAGACGGCCGACGTTTCAGAGCCTTCGATTCGCCTCGAAGGCTCCGTCGGCTGGGCGTCCTTGGGGTGAGCCGCGCCGTCTGGTTGTAGTGTTGACCGCGGTAGCCCCCCTACCTCATCCGGGTTCTGACCTCGGAGGGGATCGGACGTCGGGTGTAAGAGTGCAGGGGAGTCGTTTAGTGGGTGGGCTCTAAAATCCTTGGGCCCGCGGTCTGCTCACAACACCATGCAGATCGTTGAGTCTCACATACCCCGCGCGCCCCTTTTGCGCGGGGACCTCGTAGGAGGTTCGGCCCTCTACCCGAAAAAAAAAAAAAAAAAAAAAAAAAAAGGTTCCCGAGGAACCTGGGCGGGCCCCCCGGCGCGCACTCTGCGTGGCCGGGGGCTCCGTCTGTGGGGGAGTTTTGCTGGACTTCCACCGGGCGCGTCCGTAGGTGGCGGATAACGGGATCCTCTGGGAACAGTCCCACTCCCAGGGGTATCGTCCGATCTTTTTCGTTGCAAGGATTCTTAGGTGTTAGGGAGGTAGGTTAGGTGTAGGTGTAGGGTAGCCTAGTTAGGCTTTGCAACGAAAGAGATCGGATGACGCGGACCAAAACCAGCAGGGGGAGTTGCGGGCTCTCCACGCCCTTCACTCGCTGAAGGGTGCTCCTCCTGGAGACGCTCGGGCTCCCTCTCTTGTCCCCTTTCTTCCCCCTTTTTGTTTTTTCGGGTCACGTCCGACCCGTTTCGGACGTAGCCCACGGGTGGTGGTGGGCCACTTTTGGCCTGCCCTTCGATGGAGAAGTGAGCCGGCGTTGCTTACGCATCTTCCGGCCGCTGGTCGCCATGTCCCCGGCTTCGGCTACAGGGGCACGCCCTCCAGAGGGGGGTACCGGTATACCGGCGTGGCTTCGTGGTTGTTGCTCTTTTGAGCGTCGGGCGGTGGTCTGTCGTGTTGCTCGTTGCACTCGGCGGGCCGCCGGCCAACCCGTAATCCTCACCGCGTGGGGGACGGGGGCCGCTGCCGCGAGGCACGGGGCCGCGAGGACGTAAACCTCTTTAAAAAATGCCCCAATCCTAAGCTCTGGTGCCCGGCGATGGGATGAATGGCTGGAGGGAGTCCAGTCCCGAGGGTACCAACCAGACCCCAGGGGACCGACCCCTGGTTAAACAAAAAGGAAATATGACACAATGGCACTTGTTAAAAAGTTATTACCCCAGGAGGGTACCTCCCGCTCCGCGGGGGGAGAATCCCTCCGTGCGGTCGAGGAATCGGCCGCACGCTGCCCCACCGTTTCTGGGGGGGGCAAACAATGCCACGACGAAGGGGGCGACAACACGGGTCGCGTAAGGGACAGAGTCCCCACCGTGCTGCTGGAGAGGTGCGACAGCCTCATCTCACTACACTCGGCGCGAAGCTCCGTGAGGGGCGACGTGTCCAGTGGGAGGGAGACACCGGCGCTGTTTGCCGATTGTGTTCGGCAGCGGACTCGGCGGAAGCGGAAGTCGGCTCGACAGCCGGCGTCCTCCGCTCCGTCCGATTCCTCGGAGGGCGAGCCTGCCAGTGCCAAATATATGGCGTTGGCGGAAGGGCCGGCGACTGCTGCGGCGTCGCCCGCCACTGTTTTTGAGAAGCCGTCGTCTTGCGGACTGGACGCTGCCTCCTCGGCGCAGTCCAGGGCCGCCTGCCGTGAGGCAAAATATACAAAAAACGACAAAATAGGAGAGATTGAGCGCCTACAGAGAGCCCTGACGTTGGTGGGTCCCTCTGACCCCCTCCGATCTTGTCAGATAGTTGGCAAAATAGTTGCAACCATGGCGGCCAAAACGACTGGAGGCCTCAAGGGGACCGAAGTGTCGGCCATGAAATCTGCGGCCGCCACACTTGAGGAAAGGCTGCAGGATGTCGTGGACCGCACCACGACGACGGAAACGGCGGGCTTGCGGCAGGAAGTGGCTCTGCTGCACACCCGCCTCGAGCAAGTATCGGCCGAGAATGGCCTGCTTCGGGCGGAGAACGGTCAGCTCCGCGTCGACATGGCCGAGCTGCGAACAATGGTTGCCGATCTCATCGAGCGGCAACGCAGCTCGGCCCCTGTCCTTCCTCCGCCCGAAGCAGAAGGCCTCACTGAGGTCGAGGAGCTGAGGCGGCAGCTCCTCATACAGGAAGCACGCAGCTCCAGGGTGGAGCGTGCGAGGCCGCCCCTCGCCCATGAGGCGAAAGGCAGTGCGCCCGTGCCAGCGCCCCGGAAAACAGTGGCCGTCAGAACTTATGGCGGCCCTACAAAGGGCGCGACACCTGCGGCACGCCCGGTCGCCTCGGCTGCTGTTCCGGCCAAGCCTGGACCAACGGACCCGCGGAACCAACAAAATACGGGGACACTAAAACCCGCCCCCTCAGGAGCACCAGTCACCGGCCAGCGGAAGACTATGAAGAATGCTCCTGCCCCGTCCCAGCCTGCGAAGGCGGGGCCCGGCAGGAGCCGAAATAAGAAGAAGGGGGGCGTCAACGCCGCCAAACCGGCCCCGACCCCCCAGCCCCGCCCACTGCCCCCTGCCCCGGCCAATATGGAAGAGGCCTGGACGACGGTAGTGCGGCGTGGGCCCAAAAAGGTGGCGGCGCCTCCTGCGCCACGCCCCAAGCCTGCCCCTGCGGCCGCCGCTCCCCGCCAAGAGGGTCGAGCGGAGCCGAGGGGCCGAACTGGTAGAAGGAGGCCGCGCGCCCCGCGGTCGGCTGCAGTGGTAGTGGAGCTGCTGCCGGCCGGCAAAGAAAAGGGCATCACCTACCACGAGGTGATGACCCAGGCGCGCGGCGGCGTGAATGTGGACGCCCTCGGCGTGGAGGGGGGCATCAAGGTCCGGCAGACGGCCAACGGGGCTCGTCTTATAGAGTGCCCCGGCCCCAACACAAACGCCGCGGCCGAAAAATTGGCGGCCCGGCTCAGGGAGATCCTGCCGGACCCCGAGGTGGTGCGCATCGCGCGGCCCGTGAAGATGGGGGAAGTAAAAATCACGGGCCTCGACGAGTGCGCCACGAAAGAGGAGGTCGCCGCGGCCATCGCGTCGCAGGGCAACTGCGCCCTCGCCGACGTCAAAGTCGGGGAGCTCCGGGTGACATACTCCGGAACCCGGACGGCGTGGGCGCGTTGCCCGGTAGCAACGGCGAACCTCCTGGCCACCCCTCCACAGGGTCGGCCTTCGGACAGCCCTGGATGGCTGCGCGTGGGCTGGGTAGTGGCCCACGTGCAACTGCAGGAGAGCAGGCCGTGGCGTTGTCTTCGATGCTTCGGCACCGGCCACGGCCTCGCCAAGTGCCCCTCGACCGTGGACCGCAGCGACCTGTGTTTCCGCTGCGGCCAACCGGGGCACAAGGCAGCCTCCTGCACCACAGCCGCGCCGCACTGCGTCTTGTGCGACGCGGCTAAAAGGAAGGCCGACCACCGGGCCGGGGGCCCGGCGTGTAAGTCCGCCCCCTCCTCTACCAAAACGAGGAGGGGCGGCAAGAAAAATAAAAAGAAGGAGAGGCCGGCTGCAATAAGGGCAGCCGGCGAGTCAGTTCCCGCCGCGGCACCAGACGAGCCGCAGGGCGGGACAGACGAGGGAGCGATGGACGTAGCCCCGTAATGGGTTGCGTCCACCGCTTCCTCCAGTGCAATTTGAACCACTCCGCCAGGGCACAGGATCTCCTCGTCCACACCATGGCGGAGTGGTCAATTGATGTTGCTGTCGCCGCGGAGCCGTACTTCGTCCCCACCGACCAGGACTGCTGGATGGGGGACGTCGACGGCTCCGTGGCCATCGTACTAAGACAGTCCGCTGCGTTACCCCCCTTGGATATGGTGGCCAGGGGACCCGGGTACGTCGCGGCTAGGATCGACGGGACCGTCGTGATCGGGGCGTACTTTTCTCCGAACAGGAGCCTCGCCGAATTCGAACGGTTTCTGGGCGGGCTCGAGGCGCTTTTACACCGCCTCGGGTCCCGCCCTGTCATCGTCGCGGGGGACCTCAACGCCAAGTGTACGGCTTGGGGTTCCCCCCGCACGGATTCGCGAGGCGAGGCTCTTTCGGAGTGGGCGATCGCGACCGGCCTCTGTCTCCTAAACAGAGGCACGGTCGCGACTTGCGTGCGGTGGAACGGGGAATCTCACGTGGACGTGACGTTCGCGTCCCCGTCCGCCGTGCGCCGCACCCGCGGCTGGCGCGTACTCGAGGGGGCGGAGACGCTCTCGGACCACCGATACGTCCGATTTGAGCTCTCCGCCTCCTCCTTGTCGTCGTCGTCAGCCGCGGGCGCCCGCGGTGAGGAGGAGCTCCCGCAAGGTGCGCCCCGTTCGTTCCCCAGGTGGGCCTTGAAACGAATGAACAAGGAGTTGCTGATGGAGGCGGCCGCTGTTGCTGCGTGGGCGCCAAAACCCGCGCGGCTCGCGGACGTGGATGCGGAGGTCGACTGGTTCCGGGGCACCATGGCAAACATCTGTGATGCCGCCATGCCCCGGGTCGGCCCCCGAGCACCACGTGGGGGTGCGTTCTGGTGGTCGCCCGAGATCGCAAGACTCCGCGAGGAGTGCGTGAGGGCGCGCCGCCGGAGCGCACGCCACCGCCGCCGCCGTCGTCGCGACGCTACGTTCGCGGAGACGGCGGCCCGGCTGCACGCTGACTGTCGTCAAAAACAGACGGCGCTGCAGCTGGCCATCGGCGAGGCCAAGAAGCAGAGCATGAAGACTCTCCTGGAGTCGCTCGACGAAGATCCCTGGGGGCGCCCATACAAGATGGTTCGCAGAAAACTGCAGCCGTGGGCGCTCCCGGTGGCCGAGCGGCTCCAGCCTCGGCAGCTGCGGGAAATTGTTTCCGCGCTTTTCCCGCCGGCAGCGGGGGGGGACTTTGAGCCCCCCCAGATGGACGCCACGTGGGGCACGCCTCCGCGTCGCCACAGCGTTCCCGCTGCCGAGGAGCCCCCTCCCCCTATCACGGGGGCGGAGATCCATGCGGCCGTGTCCAGAATGAGAGCGAAGGACGCGGCCCCCGGCCCTGACGGCGTTCACGGCCGGGTCTGGAGCTTGGCCTTCGAGGCCCTAGGGGACCGGCTCGGGGGGCTTTTCGAAGCGTGCCTCGAGTCGGGACGGTTCCCGTCGAAATGGAAGACGGGCAGACTGGTCCTTCTGCGGAAGGACGGGCGCCCCGCGGACTCACCCGCGGGCTATCGCCCCATCGTGTTGCTGGACGAAGCGGGCAAGATGCTCGAGAGGATCGTCGCGGCCCGCATCGTCCGGCACCTGACCGAGACGGGTCCCGATCTTTCGGCGGAGCAGTACGGCTTCAGAGAGGGCCGCTCGACTATCGACGCAATTCTGCGCGTGCGGGCCCTCTCCGATGAAGCCGTATCCCGGGGCGGGGTGGCGATGGCGTTATCCTTAGATGTAAGGAACGCCTTCAACACCCTGCCCTGGTCGGTGATCGCGGGGGCGCTGGAGTATCACGGCGTCCCCGCATACCTCCGCCGACTGATCGGCTCCTACCTCGAGGGCAGGTCGATCCAGTGCATCGGACACGGTGGGGCGATGTACCGCTTTCCGGTCGAGCGCGGTGTTCCGCAGGGGTCTGTCCTGGGCCCCCTGCTGTGGAACATCGGCTACGACTGGGTCCTGCGGGGCGTCATTCGGGGTCCCCTCCCCGGGCTGAGCGTAATTTGTTACGCCGACGACACGTTGGTCGTGGCTCCGGGGAGGGACTACCGGGAGTCTGCCCGTCTGGCGTGCGCAGGCGTGGCACACGTCGTCACCAGGATCCGACGGTTGGGGCTCGAGGTGGCGCTCGACAAAACCCAGGCCCTGCTCTTTCACGGGCCGGGACGAGCGCCGCCTCTGGGTGCCCACCTCGTGATCGGAGGCGTCCGCGTCGGGGTCGGGGTGACCGGTCTTCGGTACCTCGGCCTCGAACTGGACGGTCGGTGGAGCTTCCGCGCTCACTTTGAAAAATTGGGCCCTCGACTGATGGCGGCGGCCGGCTCTTTGAGCCGGCTGCTTCCAAACGTCGGGGGTCCCGATCAGGTGGCGCGCCGCCTCTACATGGGGGTGGTGCGGTCGATGGCACTATACGGCGCGCCCGTATGGTGCCACGCCCTGACCCGCGAGAACGTCGCGGCGCTGCGACGTCCGCAGCGCGCGATCGCGGTCAGGGCGATCCGAGGATACCGCACCGTCTCCTTCGAGGCGGCGTGCTTGCTCGCCGGGGCGCCACCCTGGGACCTGGAGGCGGAGGCGCTCGCTGCCGATTACAGGTGGCGTAGCGACCTCCGCTCTAGGGGGGAAGGGCGCCCCGGCGAAGGAGTAGTTCGAGCGCGGAGGCTCCAATCTCGGCGGTCCGTGCTGGAGGCGTGGTCTCGCCGCTTGGCGGACCCGTCGGCCGGCCTCCGTACCGTCGAGGCGGTCCGCCCGGTTCTCGCGGACTGGGTGGGCCGCGACCGCGGATGCCTCACCTTCCGGCTGACGCAAATGCTTACCGGCCACGGATGTTTCGGCCGGTACTTGCATAAGATAGCCGGAAGGGAACCGACGGCGCAGTGCCACCACTGCGCGGACCGCGACGAGGATGACACAGCGGAACATACATTGGCGCGTTGCTCTGGATTTGACGAGCAACGCGCCGCCCTCGTCGCGGTCATAGGAGAGGACCTCTCGCTGCCGCGCGTCGTGGCTACGATGCTCGGCAGCGACGCGTCCTGGAAGGCGATGCTCGACTTCTGCGAGTCCACCATCTCGCGGAAGGAGGCGGCGGAGCGAGAGAGGGAGAGCTCTTCCCTTTCCGCACCGATCCGTCGCCGTCGAGCCGGGGGCCGGAGGCGGGAATACGCCCGTACGTCCCGGCCCCTGTAGGTGGCGGCCTCCCCCCGGTGAAGGTCAAGGGGCGACCTGAGGGGGTGAGGCCGCGCGGCGCGCTACCAGCACTCTAGCGCGCTGCCGTGGAGTGATTAGAGCGACCGGTCGACGGTGTATCGCGTCCCGACCCGGCAGGCTGGTTCTGGTCCAGCGGGGTATTCCGGGACACCAGCGGCACCGTCTGGGCGGCCCGACGGGCTGCCGTACCGAGACGGCCGACGTTTCAGAGCCTTCGATTCGCCTCGAAGGCTCCGTCGGCTGGGCGTCCTTGGGGTGAGCCGCGCCGTCTGGTTGTAGTGTTGACCGCGGTAGCCCCCCTACCTCATCCGGGTTCTGACCTCGGAGGGGATCGGACGTCGGGTGTAAGAGTGCAGAGGAGTCGTTTAGTGGGTGGGCTCTAAAATCCTTGGGCCCGCGGTCTGCTCACAACACCATGCAGATCGTTGAGTCTCACATACCCCGCGCGCCCCTTTTGCGCGGGGACCTCGTAGGAGGTTCGGCCCTCTACCCGAAAAAAAAAGGTTCCCGAGGGACCTGGGCGGGCCCCCCGGCGCGCACTCTGCGTGGCCGGGGGCTCCGTCTGTGGGGGAGTTTTGCTGGACTTCCACCGGGCGCGTCCGTAGGTGGCGGATAACGGGATCCTCTGGGAACAGTCCCACTCCCAGGGGTATCGTCCGGTCTTTTTCGTTGCAAGGATTTCTAGGTGTTAGGTAGGTAGGCTAGGTGTAGGAGTAGGGTAGCCTAGTTAGGCTTTGCAACGAAAGAGATCGGACGACGCGGACCAAAACCAGCAGGGGGAGTTACGGGCTCTCCACGCCCTTCACTCGCTGAAGGGTGTTCCTCCTGGAGACGCTCGGGCTCCCTCTCTTTTCCCCTTTCTTCCCCCTTTTTCTTTTCTTCGGGTCACGTCCGACCCGTTTCGGACGTAACCCATGGGAGATGGTGGGCCACTTTTGGCCTGCCTTTCGATGGAGAAGTGAGCCGGCGTTGCTTACGCATCTTCCGGCCGCTGGTCGCCATGTCCCCGGCTTCGGCTACAGGGGCACGCCCTCCAGAGGGGGGTACCGGTATACCGGCGTGGCTTCGTGGTTGTTGCTCTTTTGAGCGTCGGGCGGTGGTCTGTCGTGTTGCTCGTTGCACTCGGCGGGCCGCCGGCCAACCCGTAATCCTCACCGCGTGGGGGACGGGGGCCGCTGCCGCGAGGCACGGGGCCGCGAGGACGTAAACCTCTTTAAAAAATGCCCCAATCCTAAGCTCTGGTGCCCGGCGATGGGATGAATGGCTGGAGGGAGTCCAGTCCCGAGGGTACCAACCAGACCCCAGGGGACCGACCCCTGGTTAAATAAAAAGGAATTATGAAAAAAAAATGGCACCTGTTCAAAATTTATTACCCCAGGAGGGTACCTCCCGCTCCGCGGGGGGAGAATCCCTCCGTGCGGTCGAGCGATCGGCCGCACGCTGCCCCACCGTTTCTGGGGGGGGCAAACACTGCCACGACGAAGGGGGCGACAACACGGGTCGCGTAAGGGACAGAGTCCCCACCGTGCTGCTGGAGAGGTGCGACAGCCTCATCTCACTACACTCGGCGCGAAGCTCCGTGAGGGGCGACGTGTCCAGTGGGAGGGAGACACCGGCGCTGTTTGCCGATTGTGTTCGGCAGCGGACTCGGCGGAAGCGGAAGTCGGCTCGACAGCCGGCGTCCTCCGCTCCGTCCGATTCCTCGGAGGGCGAGCCTGCCAGTGCCAAATATATGGCGTTGGCGGAAGGGCCGGCGACTGCTGCGGCGTCGCCCGCCACTGATTTTGAGAAGCCGTCGTCTTGCGGACTGGACGCTGCCTCCTCGGCGCAGTTCAGGGCCGCCTGTCGTGAGGCGAAAAATAAAAATAAAAATAGAAAAATTGAAGAGGTCGAACGCCTACAGCGATCCCTGACGGAGGTGGGTCCCTCTGACCCCCTCCGAGCTTGTAAAATAGTCGGGAAGATAGTCGCGACCATTGCGGCTAAATCCACTGGAGGCCTCAAGGGCTCAGAAGTGTCGGCCATGAAATCGGCGGCCGCCACACTCGAGGAACGGCTGCAGGACGTCGTGGACCGCACCACGACCACGGAGACGGCAGGCCTGCGGCAGGAAATAGCCCTGCAGCACGCCCGCCTTGAGCAACTGGCGGAGGAAAATGGCCGACTTCGGGCGGAGAACGGACAGTTCCGCGTCGACATGGCCGAGTTGAGGACCATGGTGGCCGACCTTATAGAGCGGCAACGCAGCTCGGCCCCTGTCCCTCCTCCGCCCGAAGCGGAAGGCCTCACTGAGGTCGAGGAGCTGAGGCGGCAGCTCCTTATACAGGAGGCAAGGAGCTCGACTGTTGAGCGCGCAAGACCGCCCCTCGCTCATGAGGTGAAAAACGGAGCTCCTACACCGGCACCCCGCAGGACTGTGGCCGCTAGAACGTATAGCGGTCCTAAAAAGGGCGCGACACCCGCGGCACGTCCGGCCGCTTCGGGGACCCAAAAAGATACGGGGGCACCAAAACCCGCCCCCTCAGGAGCAAAAGTCACCGGCCAACGCAAGACTCAGAAGACTGCTCCTGCCCCGTCCCAGCCTGCGAAGGCGGGGCCCGGCAGGAGCCGGACCAAGAAGAAGGGGGGCATCAACGCTGCGAAACCGGCCCCGACTCCCCAGCCCCGCCCGCTGCCCCCGGCTCCTGCCACTATGGAAGAGGCATGGACAACGGTAGTGCGGCGTGGGCCCAAAAAGGTGGCGGCGCCTGTCGCGCCGCGCCCCAAGCCCGCCCCTGCGGCCGCCGCTCCCCGCCAAGAGGGTCGAGCGGAGCCGAGGGGCCGAAATGGACGAAGGAGGCCGCGCGCCCCGCGGTCGGCTGCAGTGGTAGTGGAGCTGCTGCCGGCCGGCAAAGAAAAAGGCATCACCTACCACGAGGTGATGACCCAGGCGCGCGGCGGCGTGGATGTGGACGCCCTCGGCGTGGAGGGGGGCATCAAGGTCCGGCAGACGGCCAACGGGGCACGTCTCATAGAGTGCCCCGGCCCGAACACCAACGCCGCGGCCGAAAAATTGGCGGCCCGGCTGAGGGAAATCCTGCCGGATCCCGAGGTGGTGCGCATCGCGCGGCCCGTGAAGATGGGAGAAGTTAAAATCACGGGCCTCGACGAGTGTGCCACGAAGGAGGAGGTCGCCTCGGCCATCGCGTCGCAGGGCAACTGCGCCCTCGCCGACGTCAAAGTCGGGGAGCTCCGGGTAACCTACTCTGGTACCCGGACGGCGTGGGCGCGTTGCCCGATTGCAACGGCGACCCTCCTGGCCACCCCTCCACAGGGGCGGCCTTCCGACAGCCCAGGAAGGCTGCGCGTGGGCTGGGTAGTGGCCCACGTGCAGCTGCAGGATGCCAGGCCGTGGCGCTGTCTTCGGTGCTTCGGCACCGGCCACGGCCTCGCCAAGTGCCCCTCGACCGTGGACCGCAGCGGCTTGTGTTTCCGCTGCGGCCAACCGGGGCACAAGGCAGCCTCCTGCACCACAGCCGCGCCGCACTGCGTCTTGTGCGACGCGGCCAAAAGGAAGGCCGACCACCGGGCCGGGGGCCCGGCGTGTAAATCTGCCCCCTCCTCTACAAAAACGAGGAGGGGCGGAAAGAAAAAGAAGCCGGCTGCAACAAGGGCAGCCGGCGAGTCAGTTCCCGCCGCGGCTGTTGTCGAGCCGCAGGGCGGGACAGACGAGGGAGCGATGGACGTAGCCCCGTAATGGGTTGCGTCCATCGCTTCCTCCAAAGTAATTTGAACCACTCCGCCAGGGCACAGGATCTCCTCGTCCACACCATGGCGGAGTGGTCAATCGACGTCGCTGTCGCCGCGGAGCCGTACTTCGTCCCCACCGACCAGGACTGCTGGATCGGGGACGTCGACGGCTCCGTGGCCATCGTACTCAGACAGTCCGCGGCGTTACCCCCCTTGGATATGGTGGCCAGGGGACCCGGGTACGTCGCGGCTAGGATCGACGGGACCGTCGTGATCGGGGCGTACTTTTCTCCGAACAGGAGCCTCGCCGAGTTCGAGAGGTTTCTGGGCGGGCTCGAGGTGCTCTTGCACCGCTTCGGGTCCCGCCCTGTCATCGTCGCGGGGGACCTCAATGCCAAGTGTACGGCTTGGGGCTCCCCCCGCACGGATTCGCGAGGCGAGGCTCTTTCGGAGTGGGCGATCGCGACCGGCCTCTGTCTTCTAAACAGAGGTACGGTCGCGACTTGCGTGCGGTGGAACGGGGAATCTCACGTGGACGTTACGTTCGCGTCCCCGTCCGCCGTGCGCCGCACCCGCGGCTGGCGCGTACTCGAGGGGGCGGAGACGCTCTCGGACCACAGATACGTCCGATTCGAGCTCTCTGCCTCCTCCTTGTCGTCGTCAGCCGCGGGCGCCCGCGGCGAGGAGGAGCTCCCGCAAGGTGCGCCCCGTTCGTTCCCCAGGTGGGCCTTGAAACGAATGAACAAGGAGTTGCTGATGGAGGCGGCCGCTGTTGCTGCGTGGGCGCCAAAACCCGCGCGGCTCGCGGACGTGGATGCGGAGGTCGACTGGTTCCGGGGCACCATGGCAAACATCTGTGATGCCGCCATGCCCCGGGTCGGCCCCCGAGCACCACGTGGGGGTGCGTTCTGGTGGTCGCCCGAGATCGCAAGACTCCGCGAGGAGTGCGTGAGGGCGCGCCGCCGGAGCGCACGCCACCGCCGCCGCCGTCGTCGCGACGCTACGTTCGCGGAGACGGCGGCCCGGCTGCACGCTGACTGTCGTCAAAAACAGACGGCGCTGCAGCTGGCCATCGGCGAGGCCAAGAAGCAGAGCATGAAGACTCTCCTGGAGTCGCTCGACGAAGATCCCTGGGGGCGCCCATACAAGATGGTTCGCAGAAAACTGCAGCCGTGGGCGCTCCCGGTGACCGAGCGGCTCCAGCCTCGGCAGCTGCGGGAAATAGTTTCCGCGCTTTTCCCGCCGGCAGCGGGGGGGGACTTTGAGCCCCCCCAGATGGACGCCACGTGGGGCACGCCTCCGCGTCGCCCCAGCGTTCCCGCTGCCGAGGAGCCCCCTCCCCCTATCACGGGGGCGGAGATCCATGCGGCCGTGTCCAAAATGAGAGCGAAGGACACGGCCCCCGGCCCTGACGGCGTTCACGGCCGGGTCTGGAGCTTGGCCTTCGAGGCCCTAGGGGACCGGCTCGGGGGGCTTTTCGAAGCGTGCCTCGAGTCGGGACGGTTCCCGTCGAAATGGAAGACGGGCAGACTGGTCCTTCTGCGGAAGGACGGGCGCCCCGCGGACTCACCCGCGGGCTATCGCCCCATCGTGTTGCTGGACGAAGCGGGCAAGATGCTCGAGAGGATCGTCGCGGCCCGCATCGTCCGGCACCTGACCGAGACGGGTCCCGATCTTTCGGCGGAGCAGTACGGCTTCAGAGAGGGCCGCTCGACTATCGACGCAATTCTGCGCGTGCGGGCCCTCTCCGATGAAGCCGTATCCCGGGGCGGGGTGGCGATGGCGTTATCCTTAGATGTAAGGAACGCCTTCAACACCCTGCCCTGGTCGGTGATCGCGGGGGCGCTGGAGTATCACGGCGTCCCCGCATACCTCCGCCGACTGATCGGCTCCTACCTCGAGGGCAGGTCGATCCAGTGCATCGGACACGGTGGGGCGATGTACCGCTTCCCCGTCGAGCGCGGTGTTCCGCAGGGGTCCGTCCTGGGCCCCCTGCTGTGGAACATCGGCTACGACTGGGTCCTGCGGGGCGTCATTCGGGGACCCCTCCCCGGGCTCAGCGTAATTTGTTACGCTGACGACACGTTGGTCGTAGCTCCGGGGAGGGACTACCGGGAGTCTGCCCGTCTGGCGTGCGCAGGCGTGGCACACGTCGTCACCAGGATCCGACGGTTGGGGCTCGAGGTGGCGCTCGACAAAACCCAGGCCCTGCTTTTTCACGGGCCGGGACGAGCGCCGCCTCTGGGTGCCCACCTCGTGATCGGAGGCGTCCGCGTCGGGGTCGGGGTGACCGGTCTTCGGTACCTCGGCCTCGAACTGGACGGTCGGTGGAACTTCCGCGCTCACTTTGAGAAGTTGGGCCCTCGGCTGATGGCAACGGCCGGCTCTTTGAGCCGGCTCCTTCCAAACGTCGGGGGTCCCGATCAGGTGGCGCGCCGCCTCTACATGGGGGTGGTGCGGTCGATGGCACTATACGGCGCGCCCGTATGGTGCCACGCCCTGACCCGCGAGAACGTCGCGGCGCTGCGACGTCCGCAGCGCGCGATCGCGGTCAGGGCGATCCGAGGATACCGCACCGTCTCCTTCGAGGCGGCGTGCTTGCTCGCCGGGGCGCCACCCTGGGACCTGGAGGCGGAGGCGCTCGCTGCCGATTACAGGTGGCGTAGCGACCTCCGCTCTAGGGGGGAAGGGCGCCCCGGCGAAGGAGTAGTTCGAGCGCGGAGGCTCCAATCTCGGCGGTCCGTGCTGGAGGCGTGGTCTCGCCGCTTGGCGGACCCGTCGGCCGGCATCCGTACCGTCGAGGCGGTCCGCCCGGTTCTCGCGGACTGGGTGGGCCGCGACCGCGGATGCCTCACCTTCCGGCTAACGCAGATGCTTACCGGCCATGGTTGTTTCGGCCGGTACTTGCACAAGATAGCCGGAAGGGAACCGACGGCGCAGTGCCACCACTGCGCGGACCGCGACGAGGATGACACAGCGGAACACACGCTGGCGCGTTGCTCTGGATTCGACGAGCAGCGCGCCGCCCTCGTCGCGGTCATAGGTGAGGACCTCTCGCTGCCGCGCGTCGTGGCTACGATGCTCGGCAGCGACGCGTCCTGGAAGGCGATGCTCGACTTCTGCGAGTCCACCATCTCGCAGAAGGAGGCGGCGGAGCGAGAGAGGGAGAGCTCTTCCCTTTCCGCACCGATCCGTCGCCGTCGAGCCGGGGGCCGGAGGCGGGAATACGCCCGTACGTCCCGGCCCCTGTAGGTGGCGGCCTCCCCCCGGTGAAGGTCAAGGGGCGACCTGAGGGGGTGAGGCCGCGCGGCGCGCTACCAGCACTCTAGCGCGCTGCTGTGGAGTGAATAGAGCGACCGGTCGACGGTGTATCGCGTCCCGACCCGGCAGGCTGGTTCTGGTCCAGCGGGGTATTCCGGGACACCAGCGGCACCGTCTGGGCGGCCCGACGGGCTGCCGTACCGAGACGGCCGACGTTTCAGAGCCTTCGATTCGCCTCGAAGGCTCCGTCGGCTGGGCGTCCTTGGGGTGAGCCGCGCTGTCTGGTTGTAGTGTTGACCGCGGTAGCCCCCCTACCTCATCCGGGTTCTGACCTCGGAGGGGATCGGACGTCGGGTGTAAGAGTGCAGGGGAGTCGTTTAGTGGGTGGGCTCTAAAATCCTTGGGCCCGCGGTCTGCTCACAACACCATGCAGATCGTTGAGTCTCACATACCCCGCGCGCCCCTTTTGCGCGGGGACCTCGTAGGAGGTTCGGCCCTCTACCCGAAAAAAAAAAAAAAAAAAAAAGGTTAGGTTAGGTTCCCGAGGGACCTGGGCGGGCCCCCCGGCGCGCACTCTGCGTGGCCGGGGGCTCCGTCTGTGGGGGAGTTTTGCTGGACTTCCACCGGGCGCGTCCGTAGGTGGCGGATAACGGGATCCTCTGGGAACAGTCCCACTCCCAGGGGTATCGTCCGGTCTTTTTCGTTGCAAGGATTCCTAGGTGTTAGGTAGGTAGGTTAGGTGTAGGGGTAGGGTAGCCTAGTTAGGCTTTGCAACGAAAGAGATCGGACGACGCGGACCAAAACCAGCAGGGGGAGTTGCGGGCTCTCCATGCCCTTCACTCGCTGAAGGGTGCTCCTCCTGGAGACGCTCGGGCTCCCTCTCTTGTCCCCTTTCTTCCCCCTTTTTTGTTTTTTCTTCGGGTCGCGTCCGACCCGTTTCGGACGTAACCCACGGGTGGTGGTGGGCCACTTTTGGCCTGCCCTTCGATGGAGAAGTGAGCCGGCGTTGCTTACGCATCTTCCGGCCGCTGGTCGCCATGTCCCCGGCTTCGGCTACAGGGGCACGCCCTCCAGAGGGGGGTACCGGTATACCGGCGTGGCGTCGTGGTTGTTGCTCTTTTGAGCGTCGGGCGGTGGTCTGTCGTGTTGCTCGTTGCACTCGGCGGGCCGCCGGCCAACCCGTAATCCTCACCGCGTGGGGGACGGGGGCCGCTGCCGCGAGGCACGGGGCCGCGAGGACGTAAACCTCTTTAAAAAATGCCCCAATCCTAAGCTCTGGTGCCCGGCGATGGGATGAATGGCTGGAGGGAGTCCAGTCCCGAGGGTACCAACCAGACCCCAGGGGACCGACCCCTGGTTAATAAAAAAGGAAAACAATGAAATATGGCACTTGTTAAAAAATTATTACCCCAGGAGGGTACCTCCCGCTCCGCGGGAGGAGAATCCCTCCGTGCGGTCGAGGAATCGGCCGCACGCTGCCCCACCGTTTCTGGGGGGGGCAAACAATGCCACGATGAAGGGGGCGACAGCACGGGTCGCGTAAGGGATCGAGTTCCCACCGTGCTCCTCGAACGATGCGACAGCCTGTTCTCGCTTCACTCGGCGCGAAGCTCCGCGAGGGGCGACGCGTCCAGTGGGAGGGAGACGCCAGTGCTGTTCGCAGACAGCGCGCAAAAGCGGACTCGGCGGAAGCGGAAGTCGGCTCGACGGCCGGCGTCCTCCGCTCCGTCTGACTCGTCCGAGGGTGAGCCTGCCAGCGCCAAATATATGGCGTTGGCGGAAGGGCCGGCGACTGCTGCGGCGTCGCCCGCCACTGATTTAGAGACTCGTTCGTCTCGCGGACTGGCTGCTGCCTCCTCGGCGCAAACCAGGGCCGCCCGCCGTGAGGCCAACGAACCTATAAAAAACGGAGAGGTTGAGCATCTGGAGCGCTCCCTTACCGAGGTGGGTCCCTCCGACCCCCTCAGAACATGTGATATCGCCCAGAAATTAGTGGCTGCGGTAGTGAAGAAGTCGGCCAAGGGCCTAAAGGGCGACTGCGTGCGGGCCCTAAAATCGGCTACCTCCTCCCTGGAGGAGCAAATGGCAATTGCAGTAAGCCGCACCACGAATGATGAAACGGTGGGTCTACGAAAAACAGTGGACCTGCTGCACGCCCGACTGGCCCAAATCAGTGCCGAAAACGATCGCCTTCGGCAGGAGAACGGGCAGATGAAGGTCGACATGGCTGAGATGCGCACGCTCGTGAACGACTTAGTCGAGAAGCAGTGCAACTCGGCCCCTGCATCTACTCCGCTCGAGACAGAAGAGGCCAACGAGGCCGAGGAGTTGAGGCGGCGGCTCCTAATACAGGAGGCACGCAGCTCGAACGTGGAGCGTGCGAGACCGCCCCTCGCTCACGAGAGAAAGGGAGAAGCACCAACACCGGCACCCCGCAGGATCATGAAGACGACCGCCAGCTCTAACGCGGTATCAAGGGCCACCAAAACATATGGCGGCCCCAAAACCAAAATGGGCGTAACTCCTGCGGCACGTCCCGCCGCGATTGCTGCTGCGAGGGCAACAACGTCCGCCCCTCCGAAGACACCGGCGTCTGCTCCTGCCCCTACCCAGCCTGTGAAGGCGGGGCCTGGCAGGAGCCGGACTAAGAAAAATAGGAGCGTCAACGCCGCAAAACCGGCCCCGACCCCCCAGCCCCGCCCACTGCCCCCTGCCCCGGCCAATATGGAAGAGGCCTGGACGACGGTAGTGCGGCGTGGGCCTAGGAAAGTGGCGGCGCCTGCTGCGCCGCGTCCCAAGCCCGCCCCTACGGCCACCGCTCCCCGCCAAGAGGGTCGAGCGGAGCCGAGGGGCCAAAAAGGAAGAAGAGGAGCACGCAGAAAGCCGCGCGCCCCGCGGTCGGCTGCAGTGGTATTGGAGCTGCTGCCGGCCGCCAAAGAAAAGGGCATCACGTACCACGACGTGATGACCCAGGCGCGCGGCGGCGTAAATGTGGACGCCCTCGGCGTGGAGGGTGGCGTCAAGGTCCGGCAGACGGCCAACGGGGCTCGTCTTTTGGAGTGCCCCGGCGAAAACACGAACGCCGCGGCCGAAAAACTGGCGGCCCGGCTTCGAGAAATTCTGCCGGACCCCGAGATGGTGCGCATCGCGCGGCCCGTGAAGATGGGAGAAGTTAAAATCACGGGCCTCGACGAGTGCGCCACAAAGGAGGAGGTCGCCGCAGCCATTGCGTCGCAGGGCAACTGCGCCCTCGCCGACGTCAAAGTCGGAGAGCTCCGGGTGACATATTCCGGAACCCGGACGGCGTGGGCGCGTTGCCCGATTGCAACGGCGACCCTCCTGGCCACCCCTCCACAGGGGCGGCCTTCCGACAGCCCAGGAAGGCTGCGCGTGGGCTGGGTAGTGGCCCACGTGCAGCTGCAGGATGCCAGGCCGTGGCGTTGTCTTCGGTGCTTCGGCACCGGCCACGGCCTCGCCAAGTGCCCCTCGACCGTGGACCGCAGCGGCTTGTGTTTCCGCTGCGGCCAACCGGGGCACAAGGCAGCCTCCTGCACCACAGCCGCGCCGCACTGCGTCTTGTGCGACGCGGCTAAAAGGAAGGCCGACCACCGCGCCGGGGGCCCGGCGTGTAAGTCCGCCCCCTCCTCTACCAAAACGAGGAGGGGCGGCAAGAAAAATAAAAAGAAAAAGGAGAGGCCGACTGCAACAAGGGCAGCCGGCGAGTCAGATCCCGCCGCGGCTGTTGTCGAGCCGCAGGGCGGGACAGACGAGGGAGCGATGGACGTAGCCCCGTAATGGGTTGCGTCCATCGCTTCCTCCAAAGTAATTTGAACCACTCCGCCAGGGCACAGGATCTCCTCGTCCACACCATGGCGGAGTGGTCAATCGACGTCGCTGTCGCCGCGGAGCCGTACTTCGTCCCCACCGACCAGGACTGCTGGATCGGGGACGTCGACGGCTCCGTGGCCATCGTACTTAGACAGTCCGCGGCGTTACCCCCCTTGGAAATGGTGGCCAGGGGACCCGGGTACGTCGCGGCTAGGATCGATGGGACCGTCGTGATCGGGGCGTACTTTTCTCCGAACAGGAGCCTCGCCGAGTTCGAGCGGTTTCTGGGCGGGCTCGAGGCGCTTTTACACCGCCTTGGGTCCCGCCCTGTCATCGTCGCGGGGGACTTCAATGCCAAGTGCACGGCTTGGGGTTCCCCCCGCACGGATGCGCGAGGCGAGGCCCTTTCGGAGTGGGCGATCGCGACCGGCCTCTGTCTCCTAAACAGAGGCACGGTCGCGACTTGCGTGCGGTGGAACGGGGAATCTCACGTGGACATGACGTTCGCGTCCCCGTCCGCCGTGCGCCGCACCCGCGGCTGGCGCGTACTAGAGGGGGCGGAGACGCTCTCGGACCACAGATACGTCCGATTCGAGCTCTCCGCCTCCTCCTTGTCATCGTCGTCAGCCGCGGGCGCCCGCGGCGAGGAGGAGCTCCCGCAAGGTGCGCCCCGTTCGTTCCCCAGGTGGGCCTTGAAACGGATGAACAAGGAGTTGCTGATGGAGGCGGCCGCTGTTGCTGCGTGGGCGCCAAAACCCGCGCGGCTCGCGGACGTGGATGCGGAGGTCGACTGGTTCCGGGGCACCATGGCAAACATCTGTGATGCCGCCATGCCCCGGGTCGGCCCCCGAGCACCACGTGGGGGTGCGTTCTGGTGGTCGCCCGAGATCGCAAGACTCCGCGAGGAGTGCGTGAGGGCGCGCCGCCGGAGCGCACGCCACCGCCGCCGCCGTCGTCGCGACGCTACGTTCGCGGAGACGGCGGCCCAGCTGCACGCTGACTGTCGTCAAAAGCAGACGGCGCTGCAGCTGGCCATCGGCGAGGCCAAGAAGCAGAGCATGAAGACTCTCCTGGAGTCGCTCGACGAAGATCCCTGGGGGCGCCCATACAAGATGGTTCGCAGGAAACTGCAACCGTGGGCGCTCCCGGTGACCGAGCGGCTCCAGCCTCGGCAGCTGCGGGAAATTGTTGCGGCACTCTTCCCGCCGGCAGCGGGGGGGGACTTTGAGCCCCCCCAGATGGACGCCACGTGGGGCACGCCGCCGCGTCGCCCCAGCGTTCCCGCTGCCGAGGAGCCCCCTCCCCCTATCACGGGGGCGGAGATCCATGCGGCCGTGTCCAAAATGAGAGCGAAGGACGCGGCCCCCGGCCCTGACGGCGTTCACGGCCGGGTCTGGAGCTTGGCCTTCGAGGCCCTAGGGGACCGGCTCGGGGGGCTTTTCGAAGCGTGCCTCGAGTCGGGACGGTTCCCGTCGAAATGGAAGACGGGCAGACTGGTCCTTCTGCGGAAGGACGGGCGCCCCGCGGACTCACCCGCGGGCTATCGCCCCATCGTGTTGCTGGACGAAGCGGGCAAGATGCTCGAGAGGATCGTCGCGGCCCGCATCGTCCGGCACCTGACCGAGACGGGTCCCGATCTTTCGGCGGAGCAGTACGGCTTCAGAGAGGGCCGCTCGACTATCGACGCAATTCTGCGCGTGCGGGCCCTCTCCGATGAAGCCGTATCCCGGGGCGGGGTGGCGATGGCGTTATCCTTAGACGTAAGGAACGCCTTCAACACCCTGCCCTGGTCGGTGATCGCGGGGGCGCTGGAGTATCACGGCGTCCCCGCATACCTCCGCCGACTGATCGGCTCCTACCTCGAGGGCAGGTCGATCCAGTGCATCGGACACGGTGGGGCGATGTACCGCTTCCCCGTCGAGCGCGGTGTTCCGCAGGGGTCCGTCCTGGGCCCCCTGCTGTGGAACATCGGCTACGACTGGGTCCTGCGGGGCGTCATTCGGGGACCCCTCCCCGGGCTCAGCGTAATTTGTTACGCTGACGACACGTTGGTCGTAGCTCCGGGGAGGGACTACCGGGAGTCTGCCCGTCTGGCGTGCGCAGGCGTGGCACACGTCGTCACCAGGATCCGACGGTTGGGGCTCGAGGTGGCGCTCGACAAAACCCAGGCCCTGTTATTTCACGGGCCGGGACGAGCGCCGCCTCTGGGTGCCCACCTCGTGATCGGAGGCGTCCGCGTCGGGGTCGGGGTGACCGGTCTTCGGTACCTCGGCCTCGAACTGGACGGTCGGTGGAACTTCCGCGCTCACTTTGAGAAGTTGGGCCCTCGACTGATGGCGACGGCCGGCTCTTTGAGCCGGCTTCTTCCAAACGTCGGGGGTCCCGATCAGGTGGCGCGCCGCCTCTACATGGGGGTGGTGCGGTCGATGGCACTATACGGGGCTCCCGTATGGTGCCACGCCCTGACCCGCGAGAACGTCGCGGCGCTGCGACGTCCGCAGCGCGCGATCGCGGTCAGGGCGATCCGAGGATACCGTACCGTCTCCTTCGAGGCGGCGTGCTTGCTCGCCGGGGCGCCACCCTGGGACCTGGAGGCGGAGGCGCTCGCTGCCGATTACCGGTGGCGTAGCGACCTCCGCTCTAGGGGGGAAGGGCGCCCCGGCGAAGGAGTAGTTCGAGCGCGGAGGCTCCAATCTCGGCGGTCCGTGCTGGAGGCGTGGTCTCGCCGCTTGGCGGACCCGTCGGCCGGCATCCGAACCGTCGAGGCGGTCCGCCCGGTTCTCGCGGACTGGGTGGGCCGCGACCGCGGATGCCTCACCTTCCGGCTAACGCAGATGCTTACCGGCCATGGTTGTTTCGGCCGGTACTTGCACAAGATAGCCGGAAGGGAACCGACGGCGCAGTGCCACCACTGCGCGGACCGCGACGAGGAAGACACAGCGGAACACACGCTGGCGCGTTGCTCTGGATTCGACGAGCAACGCGCCGCCCTCGTCGCGGTCATAGGAGAGGACCTCTCGCTGCCGCGCGTCGTGGCTACGATGCTCGGCAGCGACGCGTCCTGGAAGGCGATGCTCGACTTCTGCGAGTCCACCATCTCGCAGAAGGAGGCGGCGGAGCGAGAGAGGGAGAGCTCTTCCCTTTCCGCACCGATCCGTCGCCGTCGAGCCGGGGGCCGGAGGCGGGAATACGCCCGTACGTCCCGGCCCCTGTAGGTGGCGGCCTCCCCCCGGTGAAGGTCAAGGGGCGACCTGAGGGGGTGAGGCCGCGCGGCGCGCTACCAGCACTCTAGCGCGCTGCCGTGGAGTGAATAGAGCGACCGGTCGACGGTGTATCGCGTCCCGACCCGGCAGGCTGGTTCTGGTCCAGCGGGGTATTCCGGGACACCAGCGGCACCGTCTGGGCGGCCCGACGGGCTGCCGTACCGAGACGGCCGACGTTCCAGAGCCTTCGATTCGCCTCGAAGGCTCCGTCGGCTGGGCGTCCTTGGGGTGAGCCGCGCCGTCTGGTTGTAGTGTTGACCGCGGTAGCCCCCCTACCTCATCCGGGTTCTGACCTCGGAGGGGATCGGACGTCGGGTGTAAGAGTGCAGAGGAGTCGTTTAGTGGGTGGGCTCTAAAATCCTTGGGCCCGCGGTCTGCTCACAACACCATGCAGATCGTTGAGTCTCACATACCCGCGCGCCCCTTTTGCGCGGGGACCTCGTAGGAGGTTCGGCCCTCTACCCGAAAAAAAAAAAAAAAAAAAAAAAAAAAAAGGTTAGGTTAGGTTCCCGAGGGACCTGGGCGGGCCCCCCGGCGCGCACTCTGCGTGGCCGGGGGCTCCGTCTGTGGGGGAGTTTTGCTGGACTTCCACCGGGCGCGTCCGTAGGTGGCGGATAACGGGATCCTCTGGGAACAGTCCCACTCCCAGGGGTATCGTCCGATCTTTTTCGTTGCAAGGATTCTTAGGTGTTAGGGAGGTAGGTTAGGTGTAGGTGTAGGGTAGCCTAGTTAGGCTTTGCAACGAAAGAGATCGGATGACGCGGACCAAAACCAGCAGGGGGAGTTGCGGGCTCTCCACGCCCTTCACTCGCTGAAGGGTGTTCCTCCTGGAGACGCTCGGGCTCCCTCTCTTTTCCCCCTTCTTCCCTTTTTTTTTTGTTTTTCTTCGGGTCACGTCCGACCCGTTTCGGACGTAACCCATGGGTGATGGTGGGCCACTTTTGGCCTGCCTTTCGATGGAGAAGTGAGCCGGCGTTGCTTACGCATCTTCCGGCCGCTGGTCGCCATGTCCCCGGCTTCGGCTACAGGGGCACGCCCTCCAGAGGGGGGTACCGGTATACCGGCGTGGCTTCGTCGTTGTTGCTCTTTTGAGCGTCGGGCGGTGGTCTGTCGTGTTGCTCGTTGCACTCGGCGGGCCGCCGGCCAACCCGTAATCCTCACCGCGTGGGGGACGGGGGCCGCTGCCGCGAGGCACGGGGCCGCGAGGACGTAAACCTCTTTAAAAAATGCCCCAATCCTAAGCTCTGGTGCCCGGCGATGGGATGAATGGCTGGAGGGAGTCCAGTCCCAAGGGTACCAACCAGACCCCAGGGGACCGACCCCTGGTTAATAAAAAAGGAAAAATGAAACAATGACATCTGTGAGAAAAGTAATACCCCAGGAGGGTACCTCCCGCTCCGCGGGGGGAGAATCCCTCCGTGCGGTCGAGCGATCGGCCGCACGCTGCCCCACCGTTTCTGGGGGGGGCACACACTGTCACGCAGAAGGGGGCGACAGCACGGGTCGCGTAAGGGACAGGGTCCCCACCGTGCGCCTCGAGCGCTGCGAGAGCCTTATCTCGCTCTACTCGGCGCGGAGCTCCGCGAGGGGCGACGCGTCCAGTGGGCGGGAGACACCGGCGCTGTTCACCGACACGCGACAGCGGACTCGGCGGAAGCGGAAGTCGGCCCGACAGCCGGCATCCTCTGCTCCGTCTGACTCGTCCGAGGGTGAGCCTGCCAGCGCCAAATATATGGCGTTGGCGGAAGGGCCGGCGACTGCTGCGGCGTCGCCCGCCACCGGCTTCGAAAAAAGTTCCTCTTGCGGACTGGACGCTGCCTCCTCGGCGCAGTCCAGGGCCGCCTGCCGTGAGGCCCGGGAAAAATTTGAGATTGGAGTGGTTCAGCGCCTAGAGCGCTCCCTAACGGAGGTGGGTCCCTCTGACCCCCTCCGAGCTTTCGAGGTGGTCGGAAAATTAGTTTCCGCAGTCGTGGCAACATCCGGCGGTGGACTCAAGGGTGACTGCGTGCGGGCCTTAAAATCCGGAGCGGCCACCCTAGAAGAACGTCTGAGGGAAGTGGTAGACCGCACCACAACGACGGAGACGGCGGGCTTGCGGCAGGAAGTGGCCCTGCAGCACGCCCGCCTCGAGCAACTCTCGAACGAGAATGGCAAACTTCGGGCGGAGAATGGGCAGCTGCGAGTGGACATGGCCGAGTTGAGGACCATGGTTGCCGACCTCATCGAGCGGCAACGCAGCTCGGCCCCTGCCCCTCCTCCGCCCGAAGCGGAAGGCCTCAGTGAGGTGGACGAGTTGAGGCGGCAGCTCCTCATACAGGAGGCGCGCAGCTCCAAAGTGGAGCGCGCGAGACCGCCCCTCGCTCACGAGGCTAACGGAAGTACGCCTGTGCCGGCACCCCGCAGGAGTGTGCAGCCCGCTGTAAAAGCATACAGCGGGAAGAAGAAGGCTACACCCGCGCGAGCTCCCGCTGCGGCTGCACCTAAACCCGCGGCTGTAGGGGCGCCGGCACCCACGGCCCCTGCATCAAAACCGGTGTCCGCTCCTGCCCCGTCCAAGCCTGCGAAGGCGGGGCCTGGCAGGAGCCGAAACAAAAAGAAGGGGCGGACCAACGCCGCCAAACCGGCACCGACCCCCCAGCCCCGCCCACTGCCCCCAGCCCCGGCCAACATGGACGAGGCCTGGACGACGGTGGTGCGGCGCGGGCCCAAAAAGGTTGCGGCGCCTGTCGTGCCGCGCCCCAAGCCCGCCCCTACGGCCGCCGCTCCCCGTCAAGAGGGTCGAGCGGAGCCTAGGGGCCGAACTGGACGAAGGAGGCCGCGCGCCCCGCGGTCGGCTGCAGTAGTCGTGGAGCTGCTGCCGGCCGCCAAAGAACGGGGCATCACGTACCACGACGTGATGACTCAGGCGCGCGGCGGCGTAAATGTGGACGCCCTCGGCGTGGAGGGTGGCCTTAAGGTTCGGCAGACGGCCAACGGGGCCCGCCTGGTAGAATGCCCCGGCGCGAATTCCAGCGCCGCGGCAGAAAAACTGGCGGTCCGTCTGCGGGAAATCTTGCCGGACCCCGAGGTGGTGCGCATCGCGCGGCCCGTAAAGATGGCGGAGGTGAAGATTACGGGCCTCGACGAGTGCGCCACGAAAGAGGAGGTCGCCGCGGCCATCGCGTCGCAGGGCAACTGCGCCCTCGCCGACGTCAAAGTCGGGGAGCTCCGGGCGACGTACTCCGGAACCCGGACGACGTGGGCGCGTTGCCCGGTAGCAACGGCGAACCTCCTGGCCACCCCTCCACAGGGTCGGCCTTCGGACAGCCCAGGATGGCTGCGCGTGGGCTGGGTAGTGGCCCACGTGCAACTGCAGGAGAGCAGGCCGTGGCGTTGTCTTCGGTGCTTCGGCACCGGCCACGGCCTCGCCAAGTGCCCCTCGACAGTGGACCGCAGTGACCTGTGCTTCCGCTGCGGCCAACCGGGGCACAAGGCAGCCTCCTGCACCGCAGCCGCGCCGCACTGTGTCTTGTGCGACGCGGCTAAAAGGAAGGCCGACCACCGGGCCGGGGGCCCGGCGTGCAAGTCCGCCCCCTCCTCTACAAAAACGAGGAGGGGCGGAAAGAAAAAGAAGCCGGCTGCAAAAAGGGCAGCCGGTGAGTCAGTTCCCGCCGCGGCACCAGAAGAGCCGCAGGGCGGGACAGACGAGGGAGCGATGGACGTAGCCCCGTAATGGGTTGCGTCCATCGCTTCCTCCAATGTAATTTGAACCACTCCGCCAGGGCACAGGATCTCCTCGTCCACACCATGGCGGAGTGGTCAATCGATGTTGCTGTCGCCGCGGAGCCGTATTTCGTCCCCACTGACCAGGACTGCTGGATCGGGGACGTCGACGGCTCCGTGGCCATTATATTACGACAGTCCGCGGCGTTACCCCCCTTGGATATGGTGGCCAGGGGACCCGGGTACGTTGCGGCTAGGATCGACGGGACCGTCGTGATCGGGGCGTACTTTTCTCCGAACAGGAGCCTCGCCGAATTCGAACGGTTTCTGGGCGGGCTCGAGGCGCTTTTACACCGCCTCGGGTCCCGCCCTGTCATCGTCGCGGGGGACTTCAATGCCAAGTGCACGGCTTGGGGTTCCCCCCGCACGGATGCGCGAGGCGAGGCCCTTTCGGAGTGGGCGATCGCGACCAGCCTCTTTCTCATAAACAGAGGTTCGGTTGCGACTTGCGTGCGGTGGAACGGGCAGTCTCATGTGGACGTGACGTTCGCGTCCCCGTCCGTCGCATGCCGAACCCGCGGCTGGCGCGTACTCGAGGGGGCGGAGACGCTCTCGGACCACAGATACGTCCGATTCGAGCTCTCCGCCTCCTCCTTGTCGTCGTCGTCAGCCGCGGGCGCCCGCGGCGAGGAGGAGCTCCCGCAAGGTGCGCCCCGTTCGTTCCCCAGGTGGGCCTTGAAACGGATGAACAAGGAGTTGCTGATGGAGGCGGCCGCTGTTGCTGCGTGGGCGCCAAAACCCGCGCGGCTCGCGGACGTGGATGCGGAGGTCGACTGGTTCCGGGGCACCATGGCAAACATTTGTGATGCCGCCATGCCCCGGGTCGGCCCCCGAGCACCACGTGGGGGTGCGTTCTGGTGGTCGCCCGAGATCGCGAGACTCCGTGAGGAGTGCGTGAGGGCGCGCCGCCGGAGCGCACGCCACCGCCGCCGCCGTCGTCGCGACGCTGCGTTCGCGGAGACGGCGGCCCAGCTGCACGCTGACTGTCGTCAAAAGCAGACGGCGCTGCAGCTGGCCATCGGCGAGGCCAAGAAGCAGAGCATGAAGACTCTCCTGGAGTCGCTCGACGAAGATCCCTGGGGGCGCCCATACAAGATGGTTCGCAGGAAACTGCAGCCGTGGGCGCTCCCGGTGACCGAGCGGCTCCAGCCTCGGCAGCTGCGGGAGATAGTTTCCGCGCTTTTACCGCCGGCAGCGGGGGGGGACTTTGAGCCCCCCCAGATGGACGCCACGTGGGGCACACCTCCACGTCGCCCCAGCGTTCCCGCTGCCGAGGAGCCCCCTCCCCCTATCACGGGGGCGGAGATCCATGCGGCCGTGTCCAAAATGAGAGCGAAGGACACGGCCCCCGGCCCTGACGGCGTTCACGGCCGGGTCTGGAGCTTGGCCTTCGAGGCCCTAGGGGACCGGCTCGGGGGGCTTTTCGAAGCGTGCCTCGAGTCGGGACGGTTCCCGTCGAAATGGAAGACGGGCAGACTGGTCCTTCTGCGGAAGGACGGGCGCCCCGCGGACTCACCCGCGGGCTATCGCCCCATCGTGTTGCTGGACGAAGCGGGCAAGATGCTCGAGAGAATCGTCGCCGCCCGCATCGTCCGGCACCTGACCGAGACGGGTCCCGATCTTTCGGCGGAGCAATACGGCTTCAGAGAGGGCCGCTCGACTATCGACGCAATTCTGCGCGTGCGGGCCCTCTCCGACGAAGCCGTATCCCGGGGCGGGGTGGCGATGGCGCTATCCTTAGATGTAAGGAACGCCTTCAACACCCTGCCCTGGTCGGTGATCGCGGGGGCGCTGGAGTATCACGGCGTCCCCGCATACCTCCGCCGACTGATCGGCTCCTACCTCGAGGGCAGGTCGATCCAGTGCATCGGACACGGTGGGACGATGTACCGCTTCCCCGTCGAGCGCGGTGTTCCGCAGGGGTCTGTCCTGGGCCCCCTGCTGTGGAACATCGGCTACGACTGGGTCCTGCGGGGCGTCATTCGGGGACCCCTCCCCGGGCTCAGCGTAATTTGTTACGCTGACGACACGTTGGTCGTGGCTCCGGGGAGGGACTACCGGGAGTCTGCCCGTCTGGCGTGCGCAGGCGTGGCACACGTCGTCACTAGGATCCGACGGTTGGGGCTCGAGGTGGCGCTCGACAAAACCCAGGCCCTGATGTTTCACGGGCCGGGACGAGCGCCGCCTCTGGGTGCCCACCTCGTGATCGGAGGCGTCCGCGTCGGGGTCGGGGTGACCGGTCTTCGGTACCTCGGCCTCGAACTGGACGGTCGGTGGAGCTTCCGCGCTCACTTTGAAAAATTGGGCCCTCGACTGATGGCGGCGGCCGGCTCTTTGAGCCGGCTGCTTCCAAACGTCGGGGGTCCCGATCAGGTGGCGCGCCGCCTCTACATGGGGGTGGTGCGGTCGATGGCACTATACGGCGCGCCCGTATGGTGCCACGCCCTGACCCGCGAGAACGTCGCCGCGCTGCGACGTCCGCAGCGCGCGATCGCGGTCAGGGCGATCCGAGGATACCGCACCGTCTCCTTCGAGGCGGCGTGCTTGCTCGCCGGGGCGCCACCCTGGGACCTGGAGGCGGAGGCGCTCGCTGCCGATTACAGGTGGCGTAGCGACCTCCGATCTAGGGGGGAAGGGCGCCCCGGCGAAGGTGTAGTTCGAGCGCGGAGGCTCCAATCTCGGCGGTCCGTGCTGGAGGCGTGGTCTCGCCGCTTGGCGGACCCGTCGGCCGGCCTCCGTACCGTCGAGGCGGTCCGCCCGGTTCTCGCGGACTGGGTGGGCCGCGACCGCGGATGCCTCACCTTCCGGCTGACGCAAATGCTTACCGGCCACGGATGTTTCGGCCGGTACTTGCATAAAATAGCCGGAAGGGAACCGACGGCGCAGTGCCACCACTGCGCGGACCGCGACGAGGATGACACAGCGGAACACACGCTGGCGCGTTGCTCTGGATTCGACGAGCAACGCGCCGCCCTCGTCGCGGTCATTGGAGAGGACCTCTCGCTGCCGCGCGTCGTGGCTACGATGCTCGGCAGCGACGCGTCCTGGAAGGCGATGCTCGACTTCTGCGAGTCCACCATCTCGCAGAAGGAGGCGGCGGAGCGAGAGAGGGAGAGCTCTTCCCTTTCCGCACCGATCCGCCGCCGTCGAGCCGGGGGCCGGAGGCGGGAATACGCCCGTACGTCCCGGCCCCTGTAGGTGGCGGCCTCCCCCCGGTGAAGGTCAAGGGGCGACCTGAGGGGGTGAGGCCGCGCGGCGCGCTACCAGCACTCTAGCGCGCTGCCGTGGAGTGAATAGAGCGACCGGTCGACGGTGTATCGCGTCCCGACCCGGCAGGCTGGTTCTGGTCCAGCGGGGTATTCCGGGACACCAGCGGCACCGTCTGGGCGGCCCGACGGGCTGCCGTACCGAGACGGCCGACGTTTCAGAGCCTTCGATTCGCCTCGAAGGCTCCGTCGGCTGGGCGTCCTTGGGGTGAGCCGCGCCGTCTGGTTGTAGTGTTGACCGCGGTAGCCCCCCTACCTCATCCGGGTTCTGACCTCGGAGGGGATCGGACGTCGGGTGTAAGAGTGCAGAGGAGTCGTTTAGTGGGTGGGCTCTAAAATCCTTGGGCCCGCGGTCTGCTCACAACACCATGCAGATCGTTGAGTCTCACATACCCCGCGCGCCCCTTTTGCGCGGGGACCTCGTAGGAGGTTCGGCCCTCTACCCGAAAAAAAAAAAAAAAAAAAAAAAAAAAGGTTAGGTTAGGTTAGGTTAGGTTCTCTTTAAGATAGCCGGAAGGGAACCGACGGCGCAGTGCCACCACTGCGCGGACCGCGACGAGGAAGATACAGCGGAACACACGCTGGCGCGTTGCTCTGGATTCGACGAGCAACGCGCCGCCCTCGTCGCGGTCATTGGAGAGGACCTCTCGCTGCCGCGCGTCGTGGCTACGATGCTCGGCAGCGACGCGTCCTGGAAGGCGATGCTCGACTTCTGCGAGTCCACCATATCGCAGAAGGAGGCGGCGGAGCGAGAGAGGGAGAGCTCTTCCCTTTCCGCACCGATCCGTCGCCGTCGAGCCGGGGGCCGGAGGCGGGAATACGCCCGTACGTCCCGGCCCCTGTAGGTGGCGGCCTCCCCCCGGTGAAGGTCAAGGGGCGACCTGAGGGGGTGAGGCCGCGCGGCGCGCTACCAGCACTCTAGCGCGCTGCCGTGGAGTGATTAGAGCGACCGGTCGACGGTGTATCGCGTCCCGACCCGGCAGGCTGGTTCTGGTCCAGCGGGGTATTCCGGGACACCAGCGGCACCGTCTGGGCGGCCCGACGGGCTGCCGTACCGAGACGGCCGACGTTTCAGAGCCTTCGATTCGCCTCGAAGGCTCCGTCGGCTGGGCGTCCTTGGGGTGAGCCGCGCCGTCTGGTTGTAGTGTTGACCGCGGTAGCCCCCCTACCTCATCCGGGTTCTGACCTCGGAGGGGATCGGACGTCGGGTGTAAGAGTGCAGAGGAGTCGTTTAGTGGGTGGGCTCTAAAATCCTTGGGCCCGCGGTCTGCTCACAACACCATGCAGATCGTTGAGTCTCACATACCCCGCGCGCCCCTTTTGCGCGGGGACCTCGTAGGAGGTTCGGCCCTCTACCCGAAAAAAAAAAAAAAAAAAAAAAAAAGGTTAGGTTAGGTTCCCGAGGGACCTGGGCGGGCCCCCCGGCGCGCACTCTGCGTGGCCGGGGGCTCCGTCTGTGGGGGAGTTTTGCTGGACTTCCACCGGGCGCGTCCGTAGGTGGCGGATAACGGGATCCTCTGGGAACAGTCCCACTCCCAGGGGTATCGTCCGGTCTTTTTCGTTGCAAGGATTTCTAGGTGTTAGGTAGGTAGGCTAGGTGTAGGAGTAGGGTAGCCTAGTTAGGCTTTGCAACGAAAGAGATCGGATGACGCGGACCAAAACCAGCAGGGGGAGTTGCGGGCTCTCCACGCCCTTCACTCGCTGAAGGGTGTTCCTCCTGGAGACGCTCGGGCTCCCTCTCTTTTCCCCTTTCTTCCCCCTTTTTCTTTTTCTTCGGGTCACGTCCGACCCGTTTCGGACGTAACCCACGGGTGGTGGTGGGCCACTTTTGGCCTGCCCTTTCATGGAGAAGTGAGCCGGCGTTGCTTACGCATCTTCCGGCCGCTGGTCGCCATGTCCCCGGCTTCGGCTACAGGGGCACGCCCTCCAGAGGGGGGTACCGGTATACCGGCGTGGCTTCGTCGTCGTTGCTCGTTTGAGCGTCGGGCGGTGGTCTGTCGTGTTGCTCGTTGCACTCGGCGGGCTGCCGGCCAACCCGTAATCCTCACCGCGTGGGGGACGGGGGCCGCTGCCGCGAGGCACGGGGCCGCGAGGACGTAAACCTCTTTAAAAAATGCCCCAATCCTAAGCTCTGGTGCCCGGCGATGGGATGAATGGCTGGAGGGAGTCCAGTCCCAAGGGTACCAACCAGACCCCAGGGGACCGACCCCTGGTTAATAAAAAAGGACAAAATGAAATATGGCACCTGTTAAAGATTTATTACCCCAGGAGGGTACCTCCCGCTCCGCGGGGGGAGAATCCCTCCGTGCGGTCGAGCAATCGGCCGCACGCTGCCCCACCGTTTCTGGGGGGGGCAAACAATGCCAAGACGTAGTGGGCGACAACACGGGTCGCGTAAGGGACAGAGTCCCAACCGTGGTCCTAGAGCGCTGCGAAAGCTTAATCTCGCTGTACTCGGCACGGAGCTCCGCGAGGGGCGACGCGTCTAGTGGGCGGGAGACGCCAGTGCTGTTCGCAGACAGCGTGCAAAAGCGGACTCGGCGGAAGAGGAAGTCGGCTCGTCAGCCGGCATCTGTTCCTCCGTCCGACTCCTCGGAGGGTGAGCCCGCCAGCGCCAAATATATGGCGTTGGCGGAAGGGCCGGCGGCTGCTGCGGCGCCGCCCGCCACCGATTGCGACACAATCTCTTCCCGCGGACTGGACGCTGCCTCCTTGGCGCAGTCCAGAGCCGCCTGCCGAAAGGCACAAAACGGGACAGAGGTGGGAGAGGTCGAGCGACTGGAGCGCTCCCTAACGGAGGTGGGTCCCTCTGACCCCCTCCGAGCGTGCAATATTGTCAAGGAGATGGTTGCCACTATAGCCAAAAAATCGGCTAAAGGACTTAAAGGCGATTATGTGCGGGCCCTAAAATCCGGAGCGGCGACCCTGGAAGAGAGACTGCAGGACGTCGTGGACCGCACCACAACCACGGAGACGGCGGGCTTGCGACAGGAAGTGGCCCTGCTGCATGCCCGCCTTGAAGAGGTATCGATCCAGAATGGCCAACTTCGGACGGAGAATGGGCAGCTGCGAGTGGACATGGCTGAGTTGCGGACCATGGTGGCCGACCTCATGGAGCGGCAACGCAGCTCGGCCCCTGCCCCTCCTCCGCCTGAAGCGGAAGAAAACCAGGAAGCTGAGGAGCAGAGACGGCAGCTCCTAATACTCGAGGCAAGGAGTTCAACCGTCGAGCGCGCAAGACCGCCCCTTGCTCACGAGGCGAAAAACGGGGCCCCTATACCGGCACCCCGCAGGATTGTGGCCGCAAAAACTTATAGCGGCCCCAAGAAGTCAGCCACACCGGCGAAGATTCCCGCTGCGACTGCCTCCACGTCTGCAGCTGCGAGGGCTTCGAAACCAGCCCCCGCAAAGAAACCGACGTCCGCTCCTGCCCCGTCCCAGCCTGCGAAGGCGGGGCCCGGCAGGAGCCGAAATAAGAAGAAAGGGGGCGTCAACGCCGCCAAACCGGCCCCGACCCCCCAGCCCCGCCCGCTGCCCCCCGCCCCGGCCAACATGAATGAGGCCTGGACGACGGTGGTGCGGCGAGGGCCCAAAAAGGTAGCGGTGCCTGCCGCGCCGCGCCCCAAGCCCGCCCCTGCGGCCACCGCTCCCCGCCAAGAGGGTCGAGCGGAGCCGAGGGGCCGACCTGGACGAAGGAGGCCGCGCGCCCCGCGGTCGGCTGCAGTAGTCGTAGAGCTGCTGCCGGCCGCTAAAGAACGGGGCATCACCTACCACGAGGTGATGACCCAGGCGCGCGGCGGCGTGAATGTGGACGCCCTCGGCGTGGAGGGGGGCATCAAGGTCCGGCAGACGGCCAACGGGGCTCGTCTTATAGAGTGCCCCGGCCCCAACACAAACGCCGCGGCTGAAAAATTGGCAGCCCGGCTGAGGGAGATCCTGCCGGACCCCGAGGTGGTGCGCATCGCGCGGCCCGTGAAGATGGGGGAAGTAAAAATCACGGGCCTCGACGAGTGCGCCACGAAAGAGGAGGTCGCCGCGGCCATCGCGTCGCAGGGCAACTGCGCCCTCGCCGACGTCAAAGTCGGGGAGCTCCGGGTGACATACTCCGGAACCCGGACGGCGTGGGCGCGTTGCCCGGTAGCAACGGCGAACCTCCTGGCCACCCCTCCACAGGGTCGGCCTTCGGACAGCCCTGGATGGCTGCGCGTGGGCTGGGTAGTGGCCCACGTGCAACTGCAGGAGAGCAGGCCGTGGCGTTGTCTTCGATGCTTCGGCACCGGCCACGGCCTCGCCAAGTGCCCCTCGACCGTGGACCGCAGCGACCTGTGTTTCCGCTGCGGCCAACCGGGGCACAAGGCAGCCTCCTGCACCACAGCCGCGCCGCACTGCGTCTTGTGCGACGCGGCTAAAAGGAAGGCCGACCACCGGGCCGGGGGCCCGGCGTGTAAGTCCGCCCCCTCCTCTACCAAAACGAGGAGGGGCGGCAAGAAAAATAAAAAGAAGGAGAGGCCGGCTGCAATAAGGGCAGCCGGCGAGTCAGTTCCCGCCGCGGCACCAGACGAGCCGCAGGGCGGGACAGACGAGGGAGCGATGGACGTAGCCCCGTAATGGGTTGCGTCCACCGCTTCCTCCAGTGCAATTTGAACCACTCCGCCAGGGCACAGGATCTCCTCGTCCACACCATGGCGGAGTGGTCAATTGATGTTGCTGTCGCCGCGGAGCCGTACTTCGTCCCCACCGACCAGGACTGCTGGATGGGGGACGTCGACGGCTCCGTGGCCATCGTACTAAGACAGTCCGCGGCGTTACCCCCCTTGGATATGGTGGCCAGGGGACCCGGGTACGTCGCGGCTAGGATCGACGGGACCGTCGTGATCGGGGCGTACTTTTCTCCGAACAGGAGCCTCGCCGAATTCGAACGGTTTCTGGGCGGGCTCGAGGCGCTTTTACACCGCCTCGGGTCCCGCCCTGTCATCGTCGCGGGGGACCTCAATGCCAAGTGTACGGCTTGGGGTTCCCCCCGCACGGATTCGCGAGGCGAGGCTCTTTCGGAGTGGGCGATCGCGACCGGCCTCTGTCTCCTAAACAGAGGCACGGTCGCGACTTGCGTGCGGTGGAACGGGGAATCTCACGTGGACGTGACGTTCGCGTCCCCGTCCGCCGTGCGCCGCACCCGCGGCTGGCGCGTACTCGAGGGGGCGGAGACGCTCTCGGACCACCGATACGTCCGATTTGAGCTCTCCGCCTCCTCCTTGTCGTCGTCGTCAGCCGCGGGCGCCCGCGGTGAGGAGGAGCTCCCGCAAGGTGCGCCCCGTTCGTTCCCCAGGTGGGCCTTGAAACGAATGAACAAGGAGTTGCTGATGGAGGCGGCCGCTGTTGCTGCGTGGGCGCCAAAACCCGCGCGGCTCGCGGACGTGGATGCGGAGGTCGACTGGTTCCGGGGCACCATGGCAAACATCTGTGATGCCGCCATGCCCCGGGTCGGCCCCCGAGCACCACGTGGGGGTGCGTTCTGGTGGTCGCCCGAGATCGCAAGACTCCGCGAGGAGTGCGTGAGGGCGCGCCGCCGGAGCGCACGCCACCGCCGCCGCCGTCGTCGCGACGCTACGTTCGCGGAGACGGCGGCCCGGCTGCACGCTGACTGTCGTCAAAAACAGACGGCGCTGCAGCTGGCCATCGGCGAGGCCAAGAAGCAGAGCATGAAGACTCTCCTGGAGTCGCTCGACGAAGATCCCTGGGGGCGCCCATACAAGATGGTTCGCAGAAAACTGCAGCCGTGGGCGCTCCCGGTGGCCGAGCGGCTCCAGCCTCGGCAGCTGCGGGAAATTGTTTCCGCGCTTTTCCCGCCGGCAGCGGGGGGGGACTTTGAGCCCCCCCAGATGGACGCCACGTGGGGCACGCCTCCGCGTCGCCACAGCGTGCCCGCTGCCGAGGAGCCCCCTCCCCCTATCACGGGGGCGGAGATCCATGCGGCCGTGTCCAGAATGAGAGCGAAGGACGCGGCCCCCGGCCCTGACGGCGTTCACGGCCGGGTCTGGAGCTTGGCCTTCGAGGCCCTAGGGGACCGGCTCGGGGGGCTTTTCGAAGCGTGCCTCGAGTCGGGACGGTTCCCGTCGAAATGGAAGACGGGCAGACTGGTCCTTCTGCGGAAGGACGGGCGCCCCGCGGACTCACCCGCGGGCTATCGCCCCATCGTGTTGCTGGACGAAGCGGGCAAGATGCTCGAGAGGATCGTCGCGGCCCGCATCGTCCGGCACCTGACCGAGACGGGTCCCGATCTTTCGGCGGAGCAGTACGGCTTCAGAGAGGGCCGCTCGACTATCGACGCAATTCTGCGCGTGCGGGCCCTCTCCGATGAAGCCGTATCCCGGGGCGGGGTGGCGATGGCGTTATCCTTAGATGTAAGGAACGCCTTCAACACCCTGCCCTGGTCGGTGATCGCGGGGGCGCTGGAGTATCACGGCGTCCCCGCATACCTCCGCCGACTGATCGGCTCCTACCTCGAGGGCAGGTCGATCCAGTGCATCGGACACGGTGGGGCGATGTACCGCTTTCCGGTCGAGCGCGGTGTTCCGCAGGGGTCTGTCCTGGGCCCCCTGCTGTGGAACATCGGCTACGACTGGGTCCTGCGGGGCGTCATTCGGGGTCCCCTCCCCGGGCTGAGCGTAATTTGTTACGCCGACGACACGTTGGTCGTGGCTCCGGGGAGGGACTACCGGGAGTCTGCCCGTCTGGCGTGCGCAGGCGTGGCACACGTCGTCACTAGGATCCGACGGTTGGGGCTCGAGGTGGCGCTCGACAAAACCCAGGCCCTGTTATTTCACGGGCCGGGACGAGCGCCACCTCTGGGTGCCCACCTCGTGATCGGAGGCGTCCGCGTCGGGGTCGGGGTGACCGGTCTTCGGTACCTCGGCCTCGAACTGGACGGTCGGTGGAACTTCCGCGCTCACTTTGAGAAGTTGGGCCCTCGACTGATGGCGACGGCCGGCTCTTTGAGCCGGCTGCTTCCAAACGTCGGGGGTCCCGATCAGGTGGCGCGCCGCCTCTACATGGGGGTGGTGCGGTCGATGGCACTATACGGCGCGCCCGTATGGTGCCACGCCCTGACCCGCCAGAACGTCGCCGCGCTGCGACGTCCGCAGCGCGCGATCGCGGTCAGGGCGATCCGAGGATACCGCACCGTCTCCTTCGAGGCGGCGTGCTTGCTCGCCGGGGCGCCACCCTGGGACCTGGAGGCGGAGGCGCTCGCTGCCGATTACCGGTGGCGTAGCGACCTCCGCTCTAGGGGGGAAGGGCGCCCCGGCGAAGGAGTAGTTCGAGCGCGGAGGCTCCAATCTCGGCGGTCCGTGCTGGAGGCGTGGTCTCGCCGCTTGGCGGACCCGTCGGCCGGCCTCCGAACCGTCGAGGCGGTCCGCCCGGTTCTCGCGGACTGGGTGGGCCGCGACCGCGGATGCCTCACCTTCCGGCTAACGCAGATGCTTACCGGCCATGGTTGTTTTGGCCGGTACCTCTTTAAGATAGCCGGAAGGGAACCGACGGCGCAGTGCCACCACTGCGCGGACCGCGACGAGGAAGACACAGCGGAACACACGCTGGCGCGTTGCTCTGGATTCGACGAGCAACGCGCCGCCCTCGTCGCGGTCATTGGAGAGGACCTCTCGCTGCCGCGCGTCGTGGCTACGATGCTCGGCAGCGACGCGTCCTGGAAGGCGATGCTCGACTTCTGCGAGTCCACCATCTCGCAGAAGGAGGCGGCGGAGCGAGAGAGGGAGAGCTCTTCCCTTTCCGCACCGATCCGTCGCCGTCGAGCCGGGGGCCGGAGGCGGGAATACGCCCGTACGTCCCGGCCCCTGTAGGTGGCGGCCTCCCCCCGGTGAAGGTCAAGGGGCGACCTGAGGGGGTGAGGCCGCGCGGCGCGCTACCAGCACTCTAGCGCGCTGCCGTGGAGTGATTAGAGCGACCGGTCGACGGTGTATCGCGTCCCGACCCGGCAGGCTGGTTCTGGTCCAGCGGGGTATTCCGGGACACCAGCGGCACCGTCTGGGCGGCCCGACGGGCTGCCGTACCGAGACGGCCGACGTTTCAGAGCCTTCGATTCGCCTCGAAGGCTCCGTCGGCTGGGCGTCCTTGGGGTGAGCCGCGCCGTCTGGTTGTAGTGTTGACCGCGGTAGCCCCCCTACCTCATCCGGGTTCTGACCTCGGAGGGGATCGGACGTCGGGTGTAAGAGTGCAGGGGAGTCGTTTAGTGGGTGGGTCCTAAAATCCTTGGGCCCGCGGTCTGCTCACAACACCATGCAGATCGTTGAGTCTCACATACCCCGCGCGCCCCTTTTGCGCGGGGACCTCGTAGGAGGTTCGGCCCTCTACCCGAAAAAAAAAAAAAAAAAAAAAAAAGGTTAGGTTAGGTTAGGTTCCCGGGACCTGGGCGGGCCCCCCGGCGCGCACTCAGCGTGGCCGGGGGCTCCGTCTGTGGGGGAGTTTTGCTGGACTTCCACCGGGCGCGTCCGTAGGTGGCGGATAACGGGCTTCTGGGAGCAGTCACACTCCCAGGGGTATCGCTCCTTCTTTCTCGTCGTGTCACGGCGGGGGAGATTGAGCGACGCGGACCAAAACCAGCACGGGGGGTTCCAGGCTCTCCACGCCCTTCACTGGCTAAAGGGTGTTTCTTCTGGGGATGCCTGGGCCTCCTCGTTCCCATTTTCCCCCTTCGTTTTTATCTTCCCCTTTATGTTATTTTGTTTTCTGTTTGTTTTGCCTTCTTTTGTTTTATTTGTCTTATTGGTTTTACTTTTTCTTTTTTCATCTTTTTGTTTTGGGGCCACGTCCGAACTATTTTCGGCGTGACCCACCGGAGGTGGCGGGCCGCTCTTGGTCTGCCTTCGTCGTTGAGAAAGCGAGCCGGCGTTGTTTGCGCTTCTTCCGGCCGCTGGTCGCCATGTCCCCGGCTGCACAGCTACAGGGGAACGCCCTCCAGAGGAGGGTACCGGTATACCGGCGTGGCTTCGTGGATTGGTGCTCACTCGAGCGTAGGGCGGTGGTCTGTCGTGCTGCTCGTTGCACTCGATGGACTGCCGGCCAACCCGTAATCCTCACCGTGTGGGGGACGGGGGCCGCTGCCGCGAGGTACGGGGCTGCGAGGACGTAAACCTCTATAAAAAATACCCCAATCTTAAGCTCTGGCGCCCGGCGATGGGATGCATGGCTGGTGGGAGACCAGTCGCGAGGGCGTCCCAGGGGACCGTACCCCTGGCTAATAAAAACAGGAACTAACATAATGAAAAAATGTCCAGTTATAAAGAAGAATTACCCCAGGAGGGTACCTCCCGCTCTGCGGGGGGAGAATCCCTCCGTGCGGCCGAGCGATCGGCCGCACGCTGCCCCTCGTCTTCTGGGGGGGGCAATAACTGTTCGAAGAGGTCCGTGAAGGACGGTGGTAGGGTGTCCGCGAAGGACGGAGAAAACAAAGAACGTAGAGGAGGGTCCGTGAAGGACAACGAAGCAGCAAACGTCTTGTCGGACGATAGCATGGCGACGGCCAGCTCGGGCCGTTCGTCACTGACTGGAAGCCGAAGAAAGAGGCTGAAGGGCTCCAGCACGGAGTGCTCAGAGAGCAGCTCCGGTGAAGAGACGGCGTGCTCAGCCGGAAGAGCCGCCTCCAAGACCCCGTCAAAGAGGGGCAGAGGAAGACCGCCCACAACCGGGCAGTACGTTGGCCTCGCCGCCGCCAAGGAGGCGTATGTGAAGGCCCAACGAGAGGAGCTGGCGCTGCGCGCCGAGAGAGAGGTCACCGAGAGTGTCCGAAAGCTGCGAGTGAGGGAGGACGCCGTCGCGGGCAGCACGGGGGAACCAACACTCGACCCCGAACGCCGACTAGACGAGTCCGCGAAGCTGGCCGTAGCAATCGCGGCCAAGTCTGGGAACCTGAAGGGCACATACGTACGTGCCCTGAAGGAGATGGCTGCCGCCATTCGGGAGGCCAAGGAAGAGATGGCAGCAAGGACTACCGACGGTGAGACGAAGAGGCTGCAGGAGCTCTGCAGGAGGCAGGAGGCCGAGATCCTGCACCTCAAGAATGCGATCGCCGACATGAGGTCGGAGATGGCGCGCCTGGCCCAGGCCGTTGGATCGCCGGCAGCCGTCCCCGCCCCCGTACCCGCCCCCGCCCCGATCCAACGGAGCGACGACGAGGAGGAGCAGCGCCTCCAGCGCATCATGCGTGCGGTCGGCACCATGCTGGATGCGCGCCTCTCTGGGCTGGAAGCGCGACTGCCTCCAGAGCCCAGGATGAGACCACCCCTGGCCGCAGACCACAGGAGAAGCCGCGGTCAAGAAAAGACGCCGACACCACCAACGGCAGCAGAATCAATGCCGACGCCCGGACCAACAGCTGCGGTCGCGACGGCGGCACCCAACGGTGGTGGCCCGCAGAAAAAGAAGGCGCCGAAAAGCAGGCAGCAGCCGGCTCAACCAGAACCACGGACATTCCCCCCCGCCCCAGCTGCTCTGACGGAAGCCTGGACGACGGTAGCCCGAAGAGGCGCCAAGCCGAGGACGGCGACGGCGACCGGCACCGTGCCCGCTCCACCGCCCCTGAAGGAAAAGAAGAAGAGACTCCGGCCACCCCGCTCGCAGGCAGTTATTGTCAAACTGCAGCCGGAGGCCGTCGAGCGCGGAGTCACCTATCGGGCAGTCCTCGCCGAGGCTAGGGCTAAGATCGATCCGGCAGAACTGGGGATCCCTATCCAGCGGATACGCTCTGCAGTGACGGGAGCAAAAGTATTGGTCGTAGACGGCGCCGACCAGAACGAAAAAGCCGATTTGCTGGCGGAGAAATTACGGGAGGTTTTGCCCTCGGACAGCATTGTCGTCTCGAGGCCGACAATAACGGCCGCTGTCAGACTGAGCGGCCTCGACGAATCAATATCCCGGGAAGAGCTTGTTGCCGAAGTCGCCAGGATTGGAGAGTGCCCCCCCGACACTGTGAAGGTTGGGGAAATAAAAATGGGCCCCGGAGGAACTGGCCAGGTCTTGGTCAGATGCCCCATAGCGGGCGTCAAAAAAATATTGGCCGTCAACAAGCTGCGGATCGGGTGGAGCGTCCTTCGCGCGCAACTCCTCGAGGCGAGGCGCCTGCAGTGCTACCGCTGCCACGCACTGGGCCACGTGAGTGCCCGCTGCCCATCGTCGGTGGACCGCAGTGGTGAGTGCTACCGCTGCGGCCAGACCGGCCACAAGTCCGCGGGCTGCGCGCTCACCCCGCATTGTACAATCTGCGCCGGCGCCGGTAGGCCTGCAGCGCACGTCTCCGGGGGCAAGGCTTGCGCCAAGCCCCCGAAACAAAGGCAACAGAGGAGCAGCGCCGCCGGAGAGAAACGGCGGAGTCAGCTCGGTACGGCTACGGCGACACCAATGGACGACGAACAATGACCAGCAGCCCTTATCATATACTACAGGGCAACCTCAATCGCTCCGCCAGAGCTCAGGACCTGCTGATCCAGAGCATGGCGGAGCGGTTGACCCATCTGGCGGTCGTCGCCGAGCCCTACCGGGTCCCTTCGGTTCCCGACTGGGCGGGAGATATTGATGGCTTGGTGGCCGTGGTCCGGCGTAGGTCAGCGGTGGGCGCTCCGCCCGAATTCGACGTCGTGCAGAGGGGTCGGGGCTTCGTCGCAGTCTTCTGGGCGGGCTTGCTCGTCGTCGGGGTGTACTTCTCCCCCAACCGGCCGCTCGCCGAATTCGAGTCCTTTCTCGACGAACTCGGTCAGGTCGTGGGGAGGTCGCGCTCAAGGCGCGCGCTCGTTCTCGGGGACCTCAACGCGAAGTCGTCCGCCTGGGGTTCCCCGGTCACCTGTCCCAGGGGACGGGAGACTGAGGAGTGGTTGGTCGGGAGCGGTCTCGTTGTCCTCAACCGCGGCGCCGAGAACACATGCGTCCGTCGTTCGGGTGGGTCCGTGGTGGATGTGTCTTTTGCGACCCCCGACGTCGCGCGCCGCGTCTGCGGTTGGGAGGTGTTGGTCGACGTGGAGACGCTCTCCGACCACCGCTACATTGGTTTCCGTGTGGCCGCGGCCCCGGAGTCTTCTTCGGTAACGACTTTGCCCTTTGGTGGCGGCGTGGAGGGCCCGCGTTGGGCCCTGAAGCGCCTCGACACGGAGCGGCTGCAGGAGGCGGCCGTCGTCCAGGCCTGGCGGTTGGACTCCCTGGGCGAGCCGGCGGACGTGCGCGAGGGTGCGGAGCGGCTGCGCGAGGCGATGTCGCGAGTCTGCGACTACGCCATGCCCCGCGTCCGAGCGTACGCGCCGAGGCGCCAAGTCTACTGGTGGAACGAGGGGATCGCCGGCCTGCGACGCCGATGCGCCGGTAGTCGCCGAAAATATCAACACCTTCGTCGTCGGAGGCGCCGGGACGAGGAAGAAGAGGACCGGGCGTACGAGGAGTACCGGGAGGACGTGCGGGCCCTGCGCGTCGCCATTGGAGAGGCGAAGGAGGCGGCGTGGAAGGAGCTTTTGGAGACGCTGGACCGCGACCCGTGGGGGCGACCGTATCGCCTCGCGCGGAGCACAATGCGCTCGTGGGCCCCGCCCGCGACGAGCACCCTGCCGCCTGACATCGTTCGGCACGTGATTGGGGGACTGTTTCCGGACGCACCTGGAACTCCCTTCGTTCCCCCCGTCATGATAACACCGACAACCGGAGCTCAGATTGGTGCAGAAGAGGAGGAGGTGTCGCCGGCGGAATTCGGTGCGGCCATCGAAAAAATGAAGGCGAGGAGGACGGCGCCAGGTCCCGATGGACTGTCGAATCGGGCCTGGGCGCTGGCATTAAAAACTGAGGGTGGTCTGGGACCTGTCCTCCGAGGGCTGCTCAGCAGGTGCCTCCGAGAGGGCAGGTTCCCGGAAGAATGGAAGACGGGTCGGTTGGTCCTCATCCCCAAGGAGGGGCGCCCCAGAGACCAGCCATCGGGGTATCGCCCAATAGTCGTGCTGAGCGAGGCCGGCAAGCTTCTCGAGCGCGTCGTTGCCGGTCGCCTCGTGCGGCACCTTGAAAATGTCGGGCCAAATCTGGCCGACTCTCAGTACGGGTTCCGGAGGGGTCGCTCGACCTTGGACGCGGTCCAGCGCGTCCGCGACCTCTCCGACCAGGCGTGCTCCCGGGGAGGCGTGTTGTTGGCGGTGTCTATAGACATATCCAACGCCTTCAATACGATCCCCTGGAGCACGATCCTGGAGTCGTTAAGGTTTCACCGCGTCCCCACCGGTCTCCGGAACCTGATCGAGGATTACCTCGCAGGGCGGGCTGTGGTCTTCCCCGAACGGAGGGGGTGGGGACACAAAGCGGTCTCGTGTGGTGTCCCGCAGGGGTCGGTTCTGGGTCCGCTCCTGTGGGACGTCGGGTTCGACTGGGTCCTCCGCGGGGCTAACCTGCGTGGCGTGCAGGTCATCTGCTACGCCGACGACACGCTGGTGACGGCCCGCGGAGACGACTACCGTTCGGCGTCGATTCTGGCTGCGGCTGCGGTGGCAACGGTCGTAGCCAGAATAAGGAAGCTCGGCCTGGAGGTCGCCCTGCACAAGTCTGAGGCCGTGTGTTTTCACCCGGCTCGGAAGGGGCCTCCTCCCGGCGCGAGTATAGCTATCGGAGGGACTGCGATCGCTGTCCGGTCCCAACTTAGATATCTGGGGCTCGTGTTGGACAGCAGGTGGACATTTGACCGGCATTTCGATGTGCTGGTCCCGAAATTGCTCGGGGCGGCGGGTGCCTTAGCCCGCTTGCTCCCAAACACTGGAGGAGGAGGAGAGTTGGTCCGGCGTCTTTACATGGGAGTGGTGCGGAGCATGGCCCTGTACGGCGCTCCCGTCTGGTCGCCCACGCTCTCCGCTCGCAACGCGGCCCTCTTGCAGAGGGTTCAGAGGGTGCTGGCGGTGAGGGTCGTGCGGGGCTACCGCACCATTTCGACGGAGGTCGCTTGCGCCCTCGCCGGTTCCCTTCCGTGGGAGTACGAGGCCGAGGTCCTGGCCGCGATGTACCGGCGCAGGGCGCAATCTTTGGGTCGGGGAAGTGTGCCCCGTTTGTCTGTCGTCGCCCGATGGAGGCGTGCTGCGCGTCGCGTGGCAACGTTGAAGTGGAAAGAGAGGCTGGCTGCAGAGGCGATCCACCGTGGTTCTCGAACCCGGCGGCGCACCCTCGCAGCCCTGGTGCCCGTGTTGGAGGCCTGGATTGACAGGCGTCACGGCGTGCTCGACTTCCGGCTCACGCAGGTCCTCTCGGGGCATGGCTGCTTCGGGAGGTACTTGTGGCGGGTCGGGAGAGAGCCGCATCCCGGATGCCACCAATGCGGGCATCCAGACGACGACGCGCAGCACGCCCTCGAAGCGTGCCCGAGATGGGAGTATCCGCGGCAGTCGCTTGTCGCGGTGCTCGGGGCAGACTTAAGTTTGCCGGTCGTAGTGTCCCGCATGGTCGAGGACGAGCGTTGCTGGAGAGCGATGGCCGACTATGCGGACCTGGTCATGACGCTCCGCGAAACGGAGGAGCGAGACAGAGAGTGCGACCCAAACTCAGTTGCACTCAGGCGAAAGAGACGGGGTGGGCGGCGCGGGCGAAGGGCCCCCGCTCAGCTCCCGTAGGGACCGTCGGGCGTCGGGCGCGGGGGCGCCTGATGCTCGACACGATAGTCCAGTGGTGGTGGTGAGGGTATAGGGCGCTGTGGCTCCGGTGCCCACCTCACGAAGAAGTTGCGGTCAGCAATGGCCGACGTTGATCCCGCCGTTCGTCAGGCTGGGAGCCGGTGTGGGGGGCCTGCGGGGCGCGTTTCCCTGCGGTATCGTAGGTTACCCCAATGCCGGAAAGAAAGGAGCTCGTTGGGTTTTAGTCGGTAGTCGTTAAGCTGGGCGGGTTCGGCGCGAGCTGAACTTAGCCCAGCGCGCCTTTCTCAAGGCGTAGTCTCCGTGGACTAATTGGTCGAGGGCGCGGACCTCGGTTCGCGACTTCTTCCTCTTTGTTCCACCGGAGGCGCGGAGTCCGACATAACCCGGTCCGACCCCCGTCGGCTGGGTATCCGTAAAGACTGGGATTCCCCATCGATACCAAAAAAAAAAAAAAAAAAAAAAAAAAAAAAAAAAAAAAAAAAAAAAAAAAAAAAAAAAAAAAAAAAAAGGTTAGGTTAGGTTAGGTTAGGTTCGGTCAGGGCGATCCGAGGATACCGCACCGTCTCCTTCGAGGCGGCGTGCTTGCTCGCCGGGGCGCCACCCTGGGACCTGGAGGCGGAGGCGCTCGCTGCCGATTACAGGTGGCGTAGCGACCTCCGCTCTAGGGGGGAAGGGCGCCCCGGCGAAGGAGTAGTTCGAGCGCGGAGGCTCCAATCTCGGCGGTCCGTGCTGGAGGCGTGGTCTCGCCGCTTGGCGGACCCGTCGGCCGGCCTCCGTACCGTCGAGGCGGTCCGCCCGGTTCTCGCGGACTGGGTGGGCCGCGACCGCGGATGCCTCACCTTCCGGCTGACGCAAATGCTTACCGGCCACGGATGTTTCGGCCGGTACTTGCATAAGATAGCCGGAAGGGAACCGACGGCGCAGTGCCACCACTGCGCGGACCGCGACGAGGAAGACACAGCGGAACACACGCTGGCGCGTTGCTCTGGATTTGACGAGCAACGCGCCGCCCTCGTCGCGGTCATTGGAGAGGACCTCTCGCTGCCGCGCGTCGTGGCTACGATGCTCGGCAGCGACACGTCCTGGAAGGCGATGCTCGACTTCTGCGAGTCCACCATCTCGCAGAAGGAGGCGGCGGAGCGAGAGAGGGAGAGCTCTTCCCTTTCCGCACCGATCCGTCGCCGTCGAGCCGGGGGCCGGAGGCGGGAATACGCCCGTACGTCCCGGCCCCTGTAGATGGCGGCCTCCCCCCGGTGAAGGTCAAGGGGCGACCTGAGGGGGTGAGGCCGCGCGGCGCGCTACCAGCACTCTAGCGCGCTGCCGTGGAGTGAATAGAGCGACCGGTCGACGGTGTATCGCGTCCCGACCCGGCAGGCTGGTTCTGGTCCAGCGGGGTATTCCGGGACACCAGCGGCACCGTCTGGGCGGCCCGACGGGCTGCCGTACCGAGACGGCCGACGTTTCAGAGCCTTCGATTCGCCTCGAAGGCTCCGTCGGCTGGGCGTCCTTGGGGTGAGCCGCGCCGTCTGGTTGTAGTGTTGACCGCGGTAGCCCCCCTACCTCATCCGGGTTCTGACCTCGGAGGGGATCGGACGTCGGGTGTAAGAGTGCAGAGGAGTCGTTTAGTGGGTGGGCTCTAAAATCCTTGGGCCCGCGGTCTGCTCACAACACCATGCAGATCGTTGAGTCTCACATACCCCGCGCGCCCCTTTTGCGCGGGGACCTCGTAGGAGGTTCGGCCCTCTACCCGAAAAAAAAAAAAAAAAAAAAAGGTTCGGTCAGGGCGATCCGAGGATACCGCACCGTCTCCTTCGAGGCGGCGTGCTTGCTCGCCGGGGCGCCACCCTGGGACCTGGAGGCGGAGGCGCTCGCTGCCGATTACAGGTGGCGTAGCGACCTCCGCTCTAGGGGGGAAGGGCGCCCCGGCGAAGGAGTAGTTCGAGCGCGGAGGCTCCAATCTCGGCGGTCCGTGCTGGAGGCGTGGTCTCGCCGCTTGGCGGACCCGTCGGCCGGCCTCCGTACCGTCGAGGCGGTCCGCCCGGTTCTCGCGGACTGGGTGGGCCGCGACCGCGGATGCCTCACCTTCCGGCTGACGCAGATGCTTACCGGCCATGGTTGTTTCGGCCGGTACTTGCACAAGATAGCCGGAAGGGAACCGACGGCGCAGTGCCACCACTGCGCGGACCGCGACGAGGAAGATACAGCGGAACACACGCTGGCGCGTTGCTCTGGATTCGACGAGCAACGCGCCGCCCTCGTCGCGGTCATTGGAGAGGACCTCTCGCTGCCGCGCGTCGTGGCTACGATGCTCGGCAGCGACGCGTCCTGGAAGGCGATGCTCGACTTCTGCGAGTCCACCATATCGCAGAAGGAGGCGGCGGAGCGAGAGAGGGAGAGCTCTTCCCTTTCCGCACCGATCCGTCGCCGTCGAGCCGGGGGCCGGAGGCGGGAATACGCCCGTACGTCCCGGCCCCTGTAGGTGGCGGCCTCCCCCCGGTGAAGGTCAAGGGGCGACCTGAGGGGGTGAGGCCGCGCGGCGCGCTACCAGCACTCTAGCGCGCTGCCGTGGAGTGAATAGAGCGACCGGTCGACGGTGTATCGCGTCCCGACCCGGCAGGCTGGTTCTGGTCCAGCGGGGTATTCCGGGACACCAGCGGCACCGTCTGGGCGGCCCGACGGGCTGCCGTACCGAGACGGCCGACGTTCCAGAGCCTTCGATTCGCCTCGAAGGCTCCGTCGGCTGGGCGTCCTTGGGGTGAGCCGCGCCGTCTGGTTGTAGTGTTGACCGCGGTAGCCCCCCTACCTCATCCGGGTTCTGACCTCGGAGGGGATCGGACGTCGGGTGTAAGAGTGCAGAGGAGTCGTTTAGTGGGTGGGCTCTAAAATCCTTGGGCCCGCGGTCTGCTCACAACACCATGCAGATCGTTGAGTCTCACATACCCCGCGCGCCCCTTTTGCGCGGGGACCTCGTAGGAGGTTCGGCCCTCTACCCGAAAAAAAAAAAAAAAAAAAAAAAAAGGTTAGGTTAGGTTAGGTTAGGTTAGGTTAGGTTAGGTTAGGTTAGGTTAGGTTAGGTTAGGTTAGGTTAGGTTAGGTTAGGTTAGGTTAGGTTAGGTTAGGTTAGGTTAGGTTAGGTTAGGTTAGGTTAGGTTAGGTTAGGTTAGGTTAGGTTAGGTTAGGTTAGGTTAGGTTAGGTTAGGTTAGGTTAGGTTAGGTTAGGTTAGGTTAGGTTAGGTTAGGTTAGGTTAGGTTAGGTTAGGTTAGGTTAGGTTAGGTTAGGTTAGGTTAGGTTAGGTTAGGTTAGGTTAGGTTAGGTTAGGTTAGGTTAGGTTAGGTTAGGTTAGGTTAGGTTAGGTTAGGTTAGGTTAGGTTAGGTTAGGTTAGGTTAGGTTAGGTTAGGTTAGGTTAGGTTAGGTTAGGTTAGGTTAGGTTAGGTTAGGTTAGGTTAGGTTAGGTTAGGTTAGGTTAGGTTAGGTTAGGTTAGGTTAGGTTAGGTTAGGTTAGGTTAGGTTAGGTTAGGTTAGGTTAGGTTAGGTTAGGTTAGGTTAGGTTAGGTTAGGTTAGGTTAGGTTAGGTTAGGTTAGGTTAGGTTAGGTTAGGTTAGGTTAGGTTAGGTTAGGTTAGGTTAGGTTAGGTTAGGTTAGGTTAGGTTAGGTTAGGTTAGGTTAGGTTAGGTTAGGTTAGGTTAGGTTAGGTTAGGTTAGGTTAGGTTAGGTTAGGTTAGGTTAGGTTAGGTTAGGTTAGGTTAGGTTAGGTTAGGTTAGGTTAGGTTAGGTTAGGTTAGGTTAGGTTAGGTTAGGTTAGGTTAGGTTAGGTTAGGTTAGGTTAGGTTAGGTTAGGTTAGGTTAGGTTAGGTTAGGTTAGGTTAGGTTAGGTTAGGTTAGGTTAGGTTAGGTTAGGTTAGGTTAGGTTAGGTTAGGTTAGGTTAGGTTAGGTTAGGTTAGGTTAGGTTAGGTTAGGTTAGGTTAGGTTAGGTTAGGTTAGGTTAGGTTAGGTTAGGTTAGGTTAGGTTAGGTTAGGTTAGGTTAGGTTAGGTTAGGTTAGGTTAGGTTAGGTTAGGTTAGGTTAGGTTAGGTTAGGTTAGGTTAGGTTAGGTTAGGTTAGGTTAGGTTAGGTTAGGTTAGGTTAGGTTAGGTTAGGTTAGGTTAGGTTAGGTTAGGTTAGGTTAGGTTAGGTTAGGTTAGGTTAGGTTAGGTTAGGTTAGGTTAGGTTAGGTTAGGTTAGGTTAGGTTAGGTTAGGTTAGGTTAGGTTAGGTTAGGTTAGGTTAGGTTAGGTTAGGTTAGGTTAGGTTAGGTTAGGTTAGGTTAGGTTAGGTTAGGTTAGGTTAGGTTAGGTTAGGTTAGGTTAGGTTAGGTTAGGTTAGGTTAGGTTAGGTTAGGTTAGGTTAGGTTAGGTTAGGTTAGGTTAGGTTAGGTTAGGTTAGGTTAGGTTAGGTTAGGTTAGGTTAGGTTAGGTTAGGTTAGGTTAGGTTAGGTTAGGTTAGGTTAGGTTAGGTTAGGTTAGGTTAGGTTAGGTTAGGTTAGGTTAGGTTAGGTTAGGTTAGGTTAGGTTAGGTTAGGTTAGGTTAGGTTAGGTTAGGTTAGGTTAGGTTAGGTTAGGTTAGGTTAGGTTAGGTTAGGTTAGGTTAGGTTAGGTTAGGTTAGGTTAGGTTAGGTTAGGTTAGGTTAGGTTAGGTTAGGTTAGGTTAGGTTAGGTTAGGTTAGGTTAGGTTAGGTTAGGTTAGGTTAGGTTAGGTTAGGTTAGGTTAGGTTAGGTTAGGTTAGGTTAGGTTAGGTTAGGTTAGGTTAGGTTAGGTTAGGTTAGGTTAGGTTAGGTTAGGTTAGGTTAGGTTAGGTTAGGTTAGGTTAGGTTAGGTTAGGTTAGGTTAGGTTAGGTTAGGTTAGGTTAGGTTAGGTTAGGTTAGGTTAGGTTAGGTTAGGTTAGGTTAGGTTAGGTTAGGTTAGGTTAGGTTAGGTTAGGTTAGGTTAGGTTAGGTTAGGTTAGGTTAGGTTAGGTTAGGTTAGGTTAGGTTAGGTTAGGTTAGGTTAGGTTAGGTTAGGTTAGGTTAGGTTAGGTTAGGTTAGGTTAGGTTAGGTTAGGTTAGGTTAGGTTAGGTTAGGTTAGGTTAGGTTAGGTTAGGTTAGGTTAGGTTAGGTTAGGTTAGGTTAGGTTAGGTTAGGTTAGGTTAGGTTAGGTTAGGTTAGGTTAGGTTAGGTTAGGTTAGGTTAGGTTAGGTTAGGTTAGGTTAGGTTAGGTTAGGTTAGGTTAGGTTAGGTTAGGTTAGGTTAGGTTAGGTTAGGTTAGGTTAGGTTAGGTTAGGTTAGGTTAGGTTAGGTTAGGTTAGGTTAGGTTAGGTTAGGTTAGGTTAGGTTAGGTTAGGTTAGGTTAGGTTAGGTTAGGTTAGGTTAGGTTAGGTTAGGTTAGGTTAGGTTAGGTTAGGTTAGGTTAGGTTAGGTTAGGTTAGGTTAGGTTAGGTTAGGTTAGGTTAGGTTAGGTTAGGTTAGGTTAGGTTAGGTTAGGTTAGGTTAGGTTAGGTTAGGTTAGGTTAGGTTAGGTTAGGTTAGGTTAGGTTAGGTTAGGTTAGGTTAGGTTAGGTTAGGTTAGGTTAGGTTAGGTTAGGTTAGGTTAGGTTAGGTTAGGTTAGGTTAGGTTAGGTTAGGTTAGGTTAGGTTAGGTTAGGTTAGGTTAGGTTAGGTTAGGTTAGGTTAGGTTAGGTTAGGTTAGGTTAGGTTAGGTTAGGTTAGGTTAGGTTAGGTTAGGTTAGGTTAGGTTAGGTTAGGTTAGGTTAGGTTAGGTTAGGTTAGGTTAGGTTAGGTTAGGTTAGGTTAGGTTAGGTTAGGTTAGGTTAGGTTAGGTTAGGTTAGGTTAGGTTAGGTTAGGTTAGGTTAGGTTAGGTTAGGTTAGGTTAGGTTAGGTTAGGTTAGGTTAGGTTAGGTTAGGTTAGGTTAGGTTAGGTTAGGTTAGGTTAGGTTAGGTTAGGTTAGGTTAGGTTAGGTTAGGTTAGGTTAGGTTAGGTTAGGTTAGGTTAGGTTAGGTTAGGTTAGGTTAGGTTAGGTTAGGTTAGGTTAGGTTAGGTTAGGTTAGGTTAGGTTAGGTTAGGTTAGGTTAGGTTAGGTTAGGTTAGGTTAGGTTAGGTTAGGTTAGGTTAGGTTAGGTTAGGTTAGGTTAGGTTAGGTTAGGTTAGGTTAGGTTAGGTTAGGTTAGGTTAGGTTAGGTTAGGTTAGGTTAGGTTAGGTTAGGTTAGGTTAGGTTAGGTTAGGTTAGGTTAGGTTAGGTTAGGTTAGGTTAGGTTAGGTTAGGTTAGGTTAGGTTAGGTTAGGTTAGGTTAGGTTAGGTTAGGTTAGGTTAGGTTAGGTTAGGTTAGGTTAGGTTAGGTTAGGTTAGGTTAGGTTAGGTTAGGTTAGGTTAGGTTAGGTTAGGTTAGGTTAGGTTAGGTTAGGTTAGGTTAGGTTAGGTTAGGTTAGGTTAGGTTAGGTTAGGTTAGGTTAGGTTAGGTTAGGTTAGGTTAGGTTAGGTTAGGTTAGGTTAGGTTAGGTTAGGTTAGGTTAGGTTAGGTTAGGTTAGGTTAGGTTAGGTTAGGTTAGGTTAGGTTAGGTTAGGTTAGGTTAGGTTAGGTTAGGTTAGGTTAGGTTAGGTTAGGTTAGGTTAGGTTAGGTTAGGTTAGGTTAGGTTAGGTTAGGTTAGGTTAGGTTAGGTTAGGTTAGGTTAGGTTAGGTTAGGTTAGGTTAGGTTAGGTTAGGTTAGGTTAGGTTAGGTTAGGTTAGGTTAGGTTAGGTTAGGTTAGGTTAGGTTAGGTTAGGTTAGGTTAGGTTAGGTTAGGTTAGGTTAGGTTAGGTTAGGTTAGGTTAGGTTAGGTTAGGTTAGGTTAGGTTAGGTTAGGTTAGGTTAGGTTAGGTTAGGTTAGGTTAGGTTAGGTTAGGTTAGGTTAGGTTAGGTTAGGTTAGGTTAGGTTAGGTTAGGTTAGGTTAGGTTAGGTTAGGTTAGGTTAGGTTAGGTTAGGTTAGGTTAGGTTAGGTTAGGTTAGGTTAGGTTAGGTTAGGTTAGGTTAGGTTAGGTTAGGTTAGGTTAGGTTAGGTTAGGTTAGGTTAGGTTAGGTTAGGTTAGGTTAGGTTAGGTTAGGTTAGGTTAGGTTAGGTTAGGTTAGGTTAGGTTAGGTTAGGTTAGGTTAGGTTAGGTTAGGTTAGGTTAGGTTAGGTTAGGTTAGGTTAGGTTAGGTTAGGT